>NC_134854.1:49540848-50740848 GCF_049852395.1 Peromyscus maniculatus bairdii
ATGAACATAGTAGAGCATGTGGGGAAACCTACAGCACAACCAAACCAAACTAGTGGGCACTCATGAAATTTAGACCAACACCTGTGGAGCCTCCATGGCCCTGGACTAGGTCCTCTGCATTGGTGAGACAGTTGTATAGCTTGATCTGATTAAGGCGCCCCCTACAAGTAGGACCTACAGGTAGGATCTATCCCTGGTGTGTGAGCTAGCTTTTGGAGTCCCTTACCTATGGTGGGACACGTCCCACAGCCTTGAGGCAAGGGGAGGGGCTTTATGCTGTTTCAGCTGCATGTTCCAGGTTCTCTTGACTCCCCATGGGAGGTCTTACCTTCTTATAAAAGGGAATGTAGTGTGGGTTTGTCAGGTGCAGACTGCAGGTGTGGGAGAAGGGAAGAGGGGGATCTATGATTGTTATGTAAAAAATAATAAAAATTTCTTAATAAAAAAAGAGTTTGCTACCCAAACGAAAAAGAAATAATACAATTCTGGGCTGAAATCAATAAAATAGAAAAAAAGAAAATACAGAGGATCAATGAAACAAAAAGTTGATTCTTTGTGAAAATCAATTGATTGACAAACCCTTAGCCAAATTCTTTAAAACATAGGTCCTGTAGATATAAATTAACAAAATTAGAGGTAAAAAGAAGGAAATACTTCTCCTTAACTAACTAGTGTCTATGGTATTATAAAGTACTCTACATGCTATCAGTAAACATCAACCCATCTACAAACCCTTGGTTACACAATGGTGATCTGCCTGCATTATGCACAAGGACACAATACTGGCATAAAGTTGGTAGTAGTAAAGTTCCTTTATCCAATTGGATTTAGTGAGCTGACTTGATGGTATGGAAAACATACCTGCTAGGGTGGCTAAGAACCTCAGACTAGATTGGCTAGGGACTTAGGAGACATGGGAGAAAATGAAATCCTACTGTTCTACTAAAGGAACATAACAACAAAAGAATTCCTAAGAACATTCTCATAGATCAGTGTCTTGTTCAGTCATTACCAGAGAAGTTTCCTCCTGCAGCAGATGGAAAGAAATATAGAGAACCACAGCTGGACCAGATGCAGAAAGTAAGAGAACTTGCAACTCTGTCCTAAATGGGATGTCTCCATCAAATCCCTCCCTTCAGGGTTCAGGAAATGCTGCAAAAGAGGAGGCAGCAATATAGTAAGAGTCAATGCAGACAGAGGACACCAGGGAACCAAGGCCTTCTAGACACAACAGGACTGATGCACATATGAACTCACAGAGACCTGTATGTGTCTAATTCAGATGGAGTCCCAGCACTGAGAGGAGATGAGAATACAAGCCCTGATTCCTAACCCAGAAGCTATCTTCTGTTGACAACTGCTTGCAAAGGAAAATTTTGTTTTCCATCAGAAGGATCATTGAATATAAAAACCACACTTAAGGACAAGCCCCATGCACAGGAATAGATAACCAACAAAAATTGAACTCCACATTTGGAGATTTTTTTTTTGGTCTCAGAATGCTTTAGCTAGGCATTTTACAAGTATTTTGCTTATATGATTTCCAGTTTTGTGTTTTCATGTGATTTCTGTGTGTGCAAGTGTGTGTGAGTTTCTCTGTGTCTGGATGTGTTTCTTGTGTATTTTCTCTTTCTTTTCCTTTTTCTGGTTCTGTCTCTCACGTTTGTTTGTTTTATCATATTCTGGATGGTTTGATTTCTTTTTAGGGGGTATTTTTTGTGTATTGTGTATTCTTTGTTTTTGGTGCAAGGTTTCTCTGTGTACCCGTGGCTGTCCTGGTACTCACTCTCTAGAACAGGCTGGCCTGGAACTTAGAGATCTGTCTGGCCCAGCCTCCCAAGTGCCACTTTAAACTCTTGTGCCACCACTGTCCAGAAGAGTATTTGTCTTATTTTCTAATGAGAGAGAATGAAAGTCTGCATTGGGTTTCTAGTATGTCGGGAGGGTCTGGGATGAGTGCAGTAAGGGGAAATTGTGATTGGAAGATATGTATGAAAAAAAAATCTACTTTTAGTAAAAATTTTGTGTTTTCATGTGATTTCTATGTGTGCAAGTGTGTGAGAGTTTCTCTGTGTCTGGATGTGTCTTGTGCTTTTTTCCCTTTCTTTTCCTTTTTCTGGTTCTGTTTCTCCTGTTTGTTTGTTTTATCATATTCTGGATTGTTTGTTTAAATTTAAAAGGGATTGTTTAAATTTAAAAAGGTTAAAGAAAATTAGATGAAATAATAATAAGAATAATGATTTAAAAAATCACTAAGATTTTTAGTCAAAAAAGAAAGAAGCAAACAACATGTCAACCAATTAGGAAAAGAACCAACAAAATTAGAAGAATCAGCACATAACACCCAATAACAACTAACTGTAAATGCTCTTAACTCTCCAATGAAAAGATTCAGGGTGATATATTGAAATTAAGAAACTGATGAAAAATTATCATGGATTTTAATTGAATGATAGAGAACAATACTATGCTATTTTAGAAAAAAATAGATAGAAATTGAGGTTTTCATGTGAAGTGAAAGACACATGTCTCAAAAACACAAATAATGTATTATTCACTTATAAGATGAACATGTCCATGAAAGTAGAATTGAGATGATTAGGAAGAAAAAGGGTCAACGGATAACGGTGAGAAGGTCAAAGACTATAAAGGACAGGATCAATATCAGAAGTGGACAATGATATGCATGCTTTCAAATGTTACAGTAAACTCCACATTACTGCACACTAAATTTTAGTTTTAAAAAAGGAAACAAAATTTGGTAAGGTGATAAAAATGAGAGGTCAGAAGTACCCAACCTTCATTAGTGTCTCTCTGGGCTAAAACCAAAGTATCCTCATGGGCTAGCCCTGATTGAATGGAGGTTCAGGAGGCACCACATACTTAGTTGTGTGACCTCCTATTTAGATGTCCTGGACATTGGTCATGGGTGATTTTTTTCCTCATTACTCTCCAGGATTAATAATTTCTCAACATTGTCTCAAACATCTAGAAATCTTTCCTTCAGCTTGTCTACTCCACCATTATTGCTTTTGACTGAATTTTGTTTGATTTATTCAGTTTTGTAGTACCAAGATGGATTCTCTTTCATAATATGTAACTTATGGCTGAATTTCTTGGTTTGTCTAGCATTGTATTTAATTCATCCAATTCTTTATTTTAATCCCCCTTATAACGATAACCATTTTAATCTAAAATGTCAATGAAATATATATGTATCGTAATATTTCTCATCACATATTATTACCACAACTCTACACAACTAAATTCTTGTTTTTTTCTTGCTCTCTAAAAACATAAAACAAGAAAAATGAAAATTAACAGGCATATTAAAAGAGAATCCCAATAAGGAAAAAAGAAACAGTTAAACAAAAAGTAAAAAAAAAAAAAAAACCATGCAGACCATTTAATACTGTTCAACTAACATGGGTATATGGCCTTCCCTAATGCGTGTTTGGTATACCCTGTGACACTCCATTGGAGAAAAATGATTTTTTGATTTCAAAGGTATCAATTGCAAAAGGTTTCTTGCCTAGAGTTGGGATCCTGTGTCCAATTTCTCATCTCAATCTGAGGACTCTGTCAATATTTAACTGGTACAGGTGTTGGGAATGCTACTATAGGCACTCTGAGTTCCTAAGTGCATTACTCCTGTTGCATCTAGAATTTACTGTTACCTTGGTACCATTCATTACCTGTGGTTCTTCAAATCTGTTTGGCTCTACTTACACACAGATCCATGAGTCTTCAAGAAAGGTTTGATGAAGATATCCCATTTAGAACTGAGATCTCAAAAAGGTTCTTACACTCAGCACCTTGTCCAGTTGCTGGTATCTGTGCCCATTACTGTTTACCACAAGAAGAGGTTTCTCTGATGAAAGTTTACAGGTATAACTCCATGGCTATAGCAATATTTCATTGATATGTTCTTATAGTGAATTATAACGTCAGGTTTTCCCCTGTGCCTATAAACTACCGAGTCTCTGGTTCTTGGACATTTTAGAAGTGCCAGGAATGGGTTCCACCTCATGGAGTGGACTAGTCCAGGTCTCTAATGGAACAGAACTGATATGATGAATGAAGACATAGTAAAAGGGGATTTTGAGTGGCTTCCAGGCAGTGTCCCAGGTAGTTAAACAATGGCTGTCTCAAGAAAGACAGGCCAAGAATCTTGAGTTGTTCAGTCTATGAGCCTTGCTGTCACAGAATGCCAAATGTGCTGCTGATCCTTCAGAATTCTGAGGCAGCTTATGATGTTCAGTCTAAGTTGTATTCATAAGAAGTAGGTTCCAGTACCAGTGAATCAATGTCTCAGGATAGTTTAGGATATATAAACTTGCCAGTGAGTGTGAGGATAAGCAGACAACAAGCAAGAGCCTACTTCTACCATATGCTTTTAAATAGGCTGCCACACCAAGATGTGACCCAGATCTGCTGTTGTTTTTCTAAACTATCCAATCAAGAAATTACTTGCTGCCCTACCCAAACACAGAAGAGATTAAATTTTACCATCTGACAAGGAACCCAAATGATTCGTGATACTTCAAAACCCAGAGAATGCTCATTTACCTTCAGATTAGAATAAAACCTCTGAATAAATAAAATCTCCAAATGGAACTATCTAGGGCAGGAATATTGTATGTCATGCACACATTCAAAGTAAGTAGCAGCAAATGGAATAGGAAAAGATCAACCTAAATTAACTGATTACCTGTTTACATCCTTGACTTAAGAGATGTTGACAGAGATGTCACCTTCTGAGAAGAAAAGAAAAAGATTTCTACACTACACAGAGACCAATATTGGATTCCATAATCAAACAGCACATTTTATCATATAACGTCAAAGCATGGCATGAACGATACAGTAGGCGAGGGGAAAACAATAGGAGGAAACAGTTGAGATTAAAAAGTAACATATTCTCACGTTACAAATTGGGAGGACAGAATAGTAAAAGACACAAGAAAGAAGGAAGGGATGACTAAGAGGTAACTGATAAAATTTGAGACTGGTTTAAACATGAAAGCAACCATGTAGAACATATAAATTTCCACCTTTCCTCCTACAGAAAGCACAGAGAATATCCACTCCAAAGGAACATGCCAGGAGCCAACCGGACTTCACACCCAAAGACAGAAACACTCCTGTCCTCCGATGGTCCCCTTTACACAGTGTCACAAGAAACCATGCACTAATATGGAAACTGAAATTTCTGTGTGCATATTTTCCAGAAAGACAAATTTCAGAAGGAAAATGAGGCTGTAGTTTACCCCATCCCATTGGGACCTCCGCCTTGATTGTCAGCAGACTATTTAGTTACCACCTGCAGCAGGTCTCACGTGCCCTAACAATTTCCCGGTCTTTCTATGGCCTTGAGACAGCATGCCAGTCTTAGAAAATTTCTCAGGCGAAAAAGAGTCCATCCAAATTATTTCTTTCTGAACACCTCCTAGTAGAACTAACATGTTTGTAAAAAGTGGAAGTGTGCATAGTCTGAAAAACTCGACAGACATGGCAATATGACAGTCCTTCCACTCAGGAATGACCCAGGAGAAATAAATGAGAAAGAGGATACAGAGATGACAACATTGAGTGTCTGTTCAGGGATGTGATTCTCACCCAGCCCTGTGAGTAACAGGACCACAGCCAATGTTATGAAGCTCACTTGGAATTTCCTGCATTTTCTTCTGATTTCCAGTTCCTCCACCTTCCAGTCACAGTTTGCTCCCCCTCAAATCCAACTGCCACTATTTTAGCTAATCTTCCCTTCCATTACTGTGTAACTCTAGAACCATCACTAGTTTCCAAAGAACTCAAACCTGATCTCACCTCCACCTTGTATTTCCTATATATCCGTGGTTAGTGAAGAGAAACACATCAGATAGGAAGGATCCTCTATTTGTTACTTATAAATAGGCACAAGCTGACACACCATCAGGTATTGCCCTTCTAGGGTTGGTTTATACTATAGTAAAATGGAAACTGAGTCTTAGAGATAATTTAAGTTGAAAAAAAAAGCTGGGTTCAATACAGGAACTGACTGACCACAGCATGACACTCTTGTTACATATGCAATAGAAATATCCATAATTCCCATTCTACCTATACATCCCTCTTGTTCAGAAACCATGTTGAACATTGCCCAAAGACATTCTACTCTGCAAAATCAGTATAGACTTCTTGTACAGACAATTTGAACTAGAATACAGGGTATTTACTTTTAATATAGTTATCCAGGGCAATATTGATAATCCTTGGAATGATCAGGGAATATAAACATGGTATTGTTTGTATACTCTCAAGGTTCTTGGTACCCTTAATATGACATGAGCATAAGAGGCAAACATCTTGAAACTGTTGCAGAATTTGACCATCCTATTCATGTAGTTCTCTTTTCCCCTACCAAGTAAGCCATTTCCTACCTAACCATCATTCTCATCAAACAAGTCTAAAATCCATGAACCTGGTCTGAAAGAATATTCTCTAAAACCCATCTTATTAGTAACTTTGTATCTCCTTTCTTTACATCATTGATGTTCCTGTGCTGGTCCACAGAGATCTATTATTTCTTATTAGTATTAAGGTGATTAGTCAAGATCAGAGCAAATCAATTTTGGAAGCACTGATAAGCTTTTGGGATTAGGGCTGTTCAAGGAGTCCCATTATCAACCAGAATCAGACCTTCTTCAAAGTTACTAAAAGCAACCTTATTTTTATCAAGGGATTTCTTGATTTTTGATATTTATTTCTTTATTTTTTTATTTATTTAAACACTCTGCTACAATTTCTCCTCCTTCTTCTTTTTCCATCCCTCCTATTCCATTTTCCCTCTATCTACCTTCCATACTCTCCTCAGTTTATATTCAGAGGAGCAACAAAACATAGTATATTAGGTTGAATGCTGGATGAGGTAGTCCAGTATGAAGATAAGGGTCCACAAAGTCAACAAGATTCAGAGACAACTTCTGCTCCCACTGTAAGGAAGCCCACAAGAAGACCAAGCCACACAACTAGACCATATATGTAGAAGGCTTAGGTCAGCCCCATTCATGCTCACTGATTGAATGTTCAGTTTCTGTAAAACCCTATGAGTCCAGGCTAGTTGATTCTGTGGGTTTTCTTCTGATTTCTAGTCATGAATTTCTAAGCATACCATAGGGTCTTTCTTCTTCAACACCCATGTTTTTAATAGAGTAAAGGAGAGATGTGTAGACAAAGTCGTGACTACGATTATTTCCCCCATTCTAGCATCCTGTCAAGAATAAGGTGTTTCCCTCCTCTTTTCCTGAGAATAAAATTTTTCTTGACACCTGGAGGTCTCTGACTGCCAAGAAACCAAAAAGAGTTGACATAAGAATCCAGAAGGGGAAAATACTGGTGTGTTTGTTCAGTAAGAATCAATGACATCACACCCCAACTACACAATAGTATTTTCCATCCTCAGTCCTATAAAAGCCGGCTCCCATTCAGACCTCACTACCTTTTGCCACCATGAATGCACTCCTGGTCCTGGCCCTTGTGGGAGCTGCTGGTGAGTTTCAAGCTGTGTCCAACCTTCCCTAGCATCTTATTTTCAACCTTTGTAATTTTCCAGGCTTCAGTTTACTCTTGTCTCCCTCTATGCACTCTCCACAACATCCTTTGTTGAATTCATGGCCTAGATTACTGAGGCAGAAAGGGAGGCAAAACTGAGGGTGCATAAAATTTACCAGGTGACATATTCCTTAGCAGCAACTGCACTGGGAATCCAACAACATAGTTCTTGATGAATTTCAGACAGAAGAATGGTAACTGACATGTAATCAGACCCTTTGGCGTGTATTCTCAGGTCATTTCTTCTGTGCTTTTCCTGGAACTCTGAGTATTTCTGCTCTGTAGTCCTTTCCCCTGGCAGATATCTGAGTGCTGACTACTGGGGACAGTGATTTCCCTGCTTTCTCTTAGTCATTCTGCTCAGATAGTAATACTAAAATAGTGGGAAGGTGATAAGGTGCTGAGCAATCCACCCTCCAACAACCTGATGAATTGGTTCTTTTGCTTCCTCTCTAGTTGCTTTCCCTTCTGAGACTCTAAAAGCAAGATACAGGTGGTAAAAACAAATAATAGATGGAAAACTAAAAGAGTCCTTGGGCAAAGCTGACTTGCAATGGGATCCCAAGGTTTGTGTTCTTAGTTAGTTCCTGATAGTCCAGCCCTGATGCTCAGAAGAGATCTGGGGCTTTTGGGAACTCTCTATCTGTCCTACAGATGCCAGTAGTGGGAAGTGCTACAATCTATGTTACCCATAAGACACAGTGATCTGAGTTTTCCTACACTCACCGTACTCAGTAAAAATCCTAAGGGTTTAAGCTGTCATAGAGCCAATGGCTTCACTATCTAGCACCCTGATACATTGGTTTATTCTCATTTCATATCTCCATTCAAGTTGCTTTTCCTGTTGACGATGATGACAAGATTGTTGGAGGATACACTTGCCAGGAGTATTCTGTGCCCTACCAGGTGTCTCTGAACTCTGGGTACCACTTTTGTGGAGGTTCCCTCATCAATGACCAATGGGTGGTGTCTGCTGCTCACTGCTACAAGAGGTAAGCAATGGGCCCCTGGATGCAGAGCTCATGGCCTGGGACATGATTAGAACATAGCATTGGGCAAGTGGGGATGTTGTAAGGTGACTAGGGAAAGCCATGAAGAAAAGAATTGTTGGCAGTTGCTAAGTATCATTAGCAAAAGTGAAATTTGATCCAGAATAGAAATCCTTTTACTTCCCCAAACAAACCCATGATATAGCAAGGATGATGGGCCATTAAACCCTGACAAATTGATCTGGTTATCATAGACACCAGTGATAAAGTCAATCAAGAAGTTTCTATTAGGACGACTAGCTAAAATGAATAATAACCTCTAAGTTTTCAGAAATCAAGCTAAATATTGGTTAAATCAATGCAGTCTCTACTGTGTATTCTCAGTCCTGAATATGTATCACAAAGATGACAAGGTTTCTTAAAATACTGAACACAGGGCTAGATTCTGGCTCAGTATTTCTGGATTTGGAAGCCAGAATGTAAGCTTCTCTCAGGGTCCTATGTCACACTTGTGTGGGTCCTGGTACAACTCTTGGGTCTCCACAGGATTAGGTTCTACATAGTAATAGTTTTTAACAAAACAAGAAGTATTTGTCATAGTTCCTTCTCCAGTTAACAATGACTCAGAGGGTGAAGTGTACATCAAATGTCAACATGGGTCCACTACCAAGGATGTATCAGAGTCTGTAGTATGACAGGTTAAAAAGCAGCCCAAACTGAACTCCTTTATATTATACCCTATATACCAAGAACCTCTGTAGATGAAAGATTCTGCCTAATCAGAAACTGTCCATCACTGAAGAGTTTCTCCTCTGAGCTACTCCTGTACATAAAGTTTGGAACCTGTGGTGTGTTTGGGATAATGTGTAGAAACTCTGAAACATGTCTTTTCTTTCCTACAGCCGCATCCAAGTGAGACTGGGAGAGCACAACATCAATGTCCTTGAGGGCAATGAGCAGTTTGTCACTGCTGCCAAAAGCATCAGGCATCCCAAATTCAATTCGAAGACCCTGGACAATGATATCATGCTGATCAAGCTAGCTTCCCCTGTGACCCTCAATGCCAGAGTGGCAGCTGTAGCTCTGCCCACCTCCTGTGCACCTGCTGGCACTCAGTGCCTCATCTCTGGCTGGGGCAACACCCTTAGCTTAGGTGGTAAGTATGACATTTACCTACTCCATCCTTTCCTCCCCATGTTTCCAAAACCAGACATGTCTCTGGATTTGAACTTATTTGCTTTTGCTTTCCAAATATGTTTGAACTACTAACTATAAGAAATATATCGTTAGTAAAAAAAGGACTAAAAACTACCAAAATGTTCACTTCCTGTAACATAAGAGAACAAATATACACTGTGTTATTATACTGAAAACAGGATCAACAATAGCCATTTTATAGTTTGAGAAAGATTTAATTCTTTGTTGGAATTTATATACTTAATGAATTCTCTGGCAGTTAGCCATGAATTATAACAACAATAAATTATTGTTCCCCAGGGTGCTCTAATACATATTTATCCTTTGATCACTACCTCTTCTCAAAGTGAATAACCCAGACCTGCTCCAGTGCCTGGATGCCCCACTGCTGACTCAGGCTGCCTGTGAAGCCTCCTACCCTGGGAAAATTACCAACAACATGGTCTGTGCTGGCTTCCTTGAGGGAGGCAAGGATTCCTGCCAGGTGAGTGGCTCCCTTTCCATATGAAACCCTTCTTTTCCTGGGAGAGAGATTTGAGAGTTCAGATTTGTGAGACTAGAAAGATTATGCAGTGGGATCAGGGAAAGTGCTCTCTACCCTGGATGTCCTTTCATCTCATTAGTAAGATTAGAGGATGTATTTCAATGAAAAACATATGGAGTCAGAAGGTGACTAGAATGGGTCTTAATGTAAGAGCAGATGTGACCCTTTTTCTTCATGCAGCTTCTTTAAACACTGTATTTCTCCATTGCAGGGTGACTCTGGTGGCCCTGTGGTCTGCAATGGACAACTTCAGGGCATCGTCTCCTGGGGCTATGGCTGTGCCCAGAAGAACCTCCCTGGTGTGTACACCAAGGTCTGCAACTATGTGGACTGGATTCAGAACACAATTGCTGCCAACTAGAGATCCCCAATCCCTCCTCAGTCCTTGTGTCAATAAAGTGCATTTTTCATCACTACCTGTTCCTCTGTCTGACCTTTTTAGTCCCTTAGCTCTGGGAGGCAAGCTCTTATCTGAGAGCTTTGAGATCAGGCAGACATTCTCCACTAAAGTCATTCTGGACTCAAAGTGGGTCAAGAAACCATCATCAGCAACATCTCAAACACAATAATAATTTCAGTGGAACCATAGTAGGGAGTTTCTTTCATTTTACTTTTTCAAGAAAAGCCATGTCTAGATAGCTGAGCTAAAGATTTTTCTTCCTTAGTATATCTGGAGGACTTCAAGATGTAAAGCATACATATGTTCTTCGGTAGACAAGACTACTGATTTCTTTAACTATGGCAGAAACTCTTTGTTCCCAGTGTAAAATTTAGCAATGCTTAGCCACCTTGCCTTCTGAGTTCCCTCACTATATTCATTTTGGGAGCTTTGATGTAAAGTCTTGCTCTGTAATCCTGGCAGGCCTTGAACTTGTGATTTTCTTTCTTCAGGTTGCTTAATGCTTGGACTGTAGGTTGAACCAACAGAGCTGGCTCTCTACCTGAAAATGTTCATGCCAATGCAGTTCTACTCCATCCTAAGAGTGGGTGTCCTACTTAGATAATGTCTCACTGGGTGTCCCCAATTCCCACTTCTGTTTCTATAGAAGAAATAAGAGGTTCTGGATCTAAACCACTCACATCTCTGAGCAATCTGCCTCCTGTTTATCTCACACAATAATACTAATGTGTATGTACTGTCTTGAGAAATCCCTTAGACATGTTCACATTTAGTTAAGGTTCCCTTCTCTAGTGGTATTCCAGTGCCACAGCTAGGAAGCAAAGATTCTGAGAAGGTTGTTCATGAATGCTATCCCACACCTGGAAGGTGATATAAAAGTGGTTATGGTCAGAATTGCTTTGTTATTTTCATGCCCACTAGGTTTAAACTTTTTTCCTACTGGGAGGTCTCAGATGAGGAAGAGCCTATCCTATTTGACCTTTTATATCTTTCCATGCCTCCATCACCAACATATACCCATGCCTACTTCCATGTACTTCCTGAGAGTGTCCCCCAGTCATGGTTTTCCATGAAGTCTGTCTGCTTATAGAGAGCTCTTTCTCATTGCATTCTTTCTGATTTAACACTTTCTGGTTTCTCACAATGTTCAAAGCACCACCAAATGTTCTTCTTAGGGAATACAGGGCTCTATTTTGTCTTTCTCCTGTTTTCCTTTCTATGGCTGCAATAAAAGTATCTGACCAACAGTAACTTAGTGACTTACAATTGATGTTACATATGACACCATCATTCACACAAAGCAGCAGCCTACAGAGTGGGAAAATATTTTTCCCAGCTACACATCTGATATATCCAAAATATGTAATGAACTCAATAAAGCTGATCTCAAGGAAACAAATATCCAATTAAAAATGGGTACAGATCTAAACAGAGGATTCTCAAAAGAGTACACTCAAATGGCTAAGAAACCCTTAAAGAAATGTTCAATAACCTTAGTGTAGAGCTGACAGGGAGGGGATTTGAACGGACTTGGGGAGTGATAGCATATTTAAATTTATACAGTGTTTTAAATAGTACAAATATAACAAAAATAAAACAAAAATTCATCAAATGATTACAAACTATTAACTAAAAAAATTGATGAATAAATATCATGAAGTTTAATTCAGTGTTAGAGAATAATAATATATTATTCACAGGACAAATGGATGGAACTTGAAATATTCATGTGAGTGCAAGATATAAGTCTCAAACCCTCAAATATTACATTGCTCAGTCATAAGATGAACATATACATGAAAGTAGAATGGAGATGATTGGGAAGAAAAACGGTTCAAGGGATTTTGTGAGAATGTCAATGACTGTAACGGGGAGGATCGACATGAGGAGTGGACAATGACATACACGCTTCAAAATGTCACAGTAAAACCCACAATATGGCACACTTATTGTAAAGTTTTAGTGGGGAAAAGGAAAGGAAATAATGTAAGGTGATGGAAACCAGGGTTCCGTAGACGTAGCCAGGCTTCTACACCAGCTAAATCAAAGTATCAACAGAGTAGTTAACCCCTCTGTGATGCATGGCAGGGAGGCACCACAAAGACACCACGTTTGTATGACCTCCTATCCAGATGTCCTGGACATTAGGGTCATGCATGATTTTTGTCTCCATAATCATCCAATTTAGTGATTTCTCAACACTGCTTTCCACATATGGCATTGGCTTCCTCCCTGGTCTACTCTGCTACTCTGGTACTTTCACTGTGTTCTGGGGAGTTCAGTCAGTTTCATAGTTCTAAGGTTGATTTTCTTTCATAATTTCTAACCCTTTGTGAAATTTCTTAGTATGGATCTGAATTGTCTTTTCATCATTCAGTTAATTTAATCCACTTATGGTCAATAGTAATATCTTTAAAGATGAATTTATTTATTCATTCATTTATTTATTATGTGTACAGTGTTCTGTCTGCATGTTTGCCTACCTGCCAGAAGAGGGCACCAGATCTCATAATAGATGGTTGTGAACCACCCTGTAGCTGCTGGGAATTGAACTCAGGACCTGTGGAAAAGCAGTCAGTGCTCTTAACCTCTGAGTCATCTCACCAACCAGATCACTAATAATTTTACATGAAAAATTTCATTCATTTTATTTTGATCACATTTTTTCTCTAACATACATACCATTTCCAACTTTTCTCTCAACTATATTCATCCTCTTCTCAAAAACATAAAACAAAAAGATAAAAGTTAAAACAAACAAACTAAAATGAGAAAACCACTAGGGGAAAAAATAACAAAACATAAAAAGTGCAAGAAAAGCATGGTGTCCATTTTGTGTGGTCTGTGTAGTTGGTATACTCAGTGACACTTCACTGGCGAAAACTGATTTTTCTCTTTCCCAGCTGGCATAACTTGCAAAGAGTTTCTTATGTAGGGGTCAGACGCGTGTCCACTTGCCCCTGTTCGTGCTTTGGACTTTGGCAGGTCGGGTGGGTGCTGTCACAGTTCTTTTGAGTTCAAATGAGCATTAGTGCTGGTGCATCTCTAGGATGCTCTTTCCTTGGAGAAATCTACCACCTCTGACTCTTAAGATCCTTCTGGCTATACTGACTATGTACCAAATTGTTCTTGAGTTAGAAACAAATGATTTATATGCTTATTTTAAATCCTCCAAAAGGTTCAATATCAAGAATTGGGCACCTTCTCAAGATCGTACTGCCTATAGCCTTTTGTAATATGACAGTGGTAAAAATCATCTTATTAATTGCTGATTAATTACAAACGTCACAGTTGTATCAAAAATCAATACCAGCAAAGACATAGTAAACACACATACACACACACACACACACACACACACACACACCTGTAGTGGTATTTGCAAGATGAGATTGATCAGTTACTAATAGTTAATGTGCTAGAAGCCTCAGAATTTCATAAGAAATACCATGTAAATTCTAAAGGTTTGAAGAAGGATTTCTCCATCACTTGGCAACAGGCTAAGGATATTGTGAAAAAATGTCCTACTTGTTCCATTACCTGCAGGGAGCAATCCAAAATGTATACAAAGAAATGAAATTTGGCAAATGGATGTGTTTCATTTTGCAGAATTTGGAAGATTAAAATATGTACATCATACCATTGACACCCATTCAGGATTTCAATGGGCAACTCCCATGAGTTCTGAAAAGGCTGATTCTGTGATTACACACCTATTAGAAGTTATGGCCATCGTGGGAATACCTGTACAAATTAAGACAGACAATGCCTCAGCATTTGTCTCCAATAAAATGAGATGATCCTTTGCTTATTACAATATAAAGGACGTTACAGGTATACCACACAATCCCACAGGCCAAGCAGTCATAGAAAGATCCAATCAAACCTTAAAGGGTATGCTAAATAAACAGCAACAGGTAACAATGACTCCTCGAAATAGACTGCATAGTGCTTTATTAACCTTGAATTTTCTCAATGCTGATGAGAAAGGAACAACAGCTGCGGAGAGACATTGGATGACAGACAAAACTCCTGAGCTAAACCAACCAGTTTATTTCAAGGATGTACTGACCTCAGAATGGAAACCTGATATGTTCTACATTGGGGAAGGGGTTTTGCCTTTTTTCTGCCGGAGAAGAAAAGCTATAGATACCAACAAAATTAATACAAATTCGATTCAAACAGGAAAAACCCCTTGATGAAGAGAAGTAAAAGATCATCCACCAATGTGACATCCCTACAAGTTGTAAGAAAAATTTAACAATCAAAGGTTGGGGTAGGGTTCTGTTTTTGTCTTTCCAGGATAATGCAAATACCCATTGTCCAAAAATCATAAGGCCTTGGATATCTGGATGTTTGCAGCAGAAAGAAAGAATCTATTGGTGCCAATTTACACATGGTAAAATCTCACTGTCTAACATCTATCTCTCTATCAATCTAGTAAAGTTGTGGTTCCAACTCAATTATAAGCCAGGCTGGCTTTGGAGATGGAATTGGCTCACTCCTTCTCTAAACCCAAGCATATTGCTAAAAGAAAAGTTTGAGAGATTCTTCAGTCCCGTATCAGAAGAGCCCTCTAGTGTGGGACAGAAGGAAACCAATGAAAAGGAACCATTGCCTTCTAAATTCTAATTCTCTTCATGCTTACTCTTGACTTCTCAGAATCCTTTCTTACATGCTATGTCCTCTTTAAATCCAAACCTTCCCTTTTTGATAACAAATAAATTTTTCCAATAGCAATCTCGGAAGTCTCCAGAAGGAAGATGGGGCCCCAACAACAACAACTCTACCCAATCCAGAATGATGCCATAGTAATCATCATCATATTACACTTCTTGTCAGAATTTCAGACAATCTTACCCATTACTCTAAGACTTGCTGCAGAACCTACAGTTAGTCTAACTGAGATTTAACTATCTGAGCTCTGAGCGTTCTCACAGTACCCAACAGAGATAAATCACCCCCTAAACAGCAGGAAGTAATTCTAAGAAAACGACGCCCCTTCTCCCTTAGTTTTCATATTTTTCAGGGTTATGGATGATAGTTATAGGGTTGGGGTGGAGGAAAATATTAAAGTCAGTATTCTCCCTAAAAAAAAAAAGGAAAAAGAAGAAATGGAATGGATAGGTATAAGATATTATGGTAGATCATTATATATACAAGTAAACAAATTTAATAAAATAGCAACCTTAGATAATTTGCACTGTAACTTATACTGTTATGGATTCTTATATGTTGATACAAATGTAAACTATTTTTATATTCCTGTTTAAGATAATTTGTATATTGATAAAAATACAGAACTATATTTGTTATAATATACATATATTTCTACTCTTGTTTGAAATATTTTTATATTGATACAATGTAAATTTATATCTGTCATACTTTATGTATGTTCTACTTCTGTTTAGTATATTCAGTATATTGATATATATTTAAGATTATTGTCATATTACATATTGCACTATATATTCCTACCTCTGTTATAAATATCTTGTGTATTGTCACAATTTTGAAGTCATTGTTCTTCACCATACATTTGCTTATAGACTGTTTACCTTGTTTACGTGAAGCCTTAGTCCTTAGGTTATTTGGGCAGATAAGACTTACAGATTTATAGTCACCTATGCCTGTCATCTCTATAGTTACATTAGTTAGGTTTTCCAGATTAACAGCTACATAGGTCAGATGGACAGGTAATCTTCAAACACTTCATAGACCTAGAGAATATGGCATTTAAATAACTTAGAATTCTGTTGACATGAGACACAATTGCTACTGGCTGCACCAATTTGATCCCAGGAGAATGTTGGGCTTCTAAGACATTTCCATTTGGAAGTTTGTCTTCTTGGCACAAAATGGCCTACTGGGCAAAGAACTGCCCTTGCCTTGACGGCTGACAGTACGAATGCAATGCTGTCCTTTCTGGACAAGTGGGACACAAGGAAAGCAACCACTGTACTCTGCCAAGACAGGGTAAGATGGTCTTTCAGAATTCCTGCTTCTGAAAATGGTCTGTCAGATACTCTAGGCCTGTAGCCAATTTGAATGCACCAACAATGCTGAGAAACATTAGGTAACTGTCCAGGCTGCCAGCTGTCTTGGTCTACTCTTGCAAGATTCCCCAAAGTTGCTTGCATCCATCTACCATTTCTCAGGTACCATTATGTTCCTTCTCAGGTCTTTGATGTGGTTGAAGACTAGGTAGTTGTAATTTGTTCAGTTATTATAAAAGATAAGTTAGATATAAAACCTTAAATTCACAAATATAAGATAGATAGGACATCTTCTTTAATATTGTAACTGTAATTCTTGCTTGATAATTGTTTTGTTATATGTGATTTTACCATGTTAAAGTTAAAGCCCTCCTTTTTTTTAAAAAAAAAAAAAGAAGAAAATGGGAAGTGCTGTGGATATCGCTCTATATAAATAAAACACTGATGGCCAGTGACCAGACAGGAAGTATAGGCGGGACAAGGAGAGAGGAGAATTGGGGAAACAGGAAGAAGGAGAGGGAGACACTGTAGCCACCGCCAGGACAAGCAGCACGTAAAGACGCCGATAAGCCACAAGCGACGTGGCAAGGTATAGATTTATGAAAATGGGTTAATTTAAGATATAAGAACAGTTAGCAAGAAGCCTGCCACGGCCATACAATTTATAAGTAATATAAGTGTCTGATTGATTATTTTATAAGTGGATTGTGGGACTGCGGGGATTGGTGGAACCTGGAGAGAAGCTCTCCAGCAACAAAGTACCGCCTACTTTGGGCCATATAGCCCAAGGTCATGGGAGGACCAAATACCATTACAGACATAAACCCTGGAATTAAGTATTAAAGACAACACAGGTTTTTTTTTTTTTTTTTTTTTTTTGTGTGTGTGTGTGTGTGTGTGTGTGTTTATAATTGTTGGTATTTTATTGCCAAAGTAATCCGTTTACTCCAGGATTACCTGTTAATAATCATTGATGTCCTCACATATTAGTCAGGTTCTCTAATGGAACAGAACTGATACAGTGAATATATACATATTAAAAAAGGGGATTTACTAGAATGGGATACAGCTATGGTCTAGGTAGTACATTAATGCCTGTCTCAAGTCAGATAGGCAAAGACTCCTCTGGTATTCCCTTGTGAGAACTGCTATCTCAGCACCTGCAATGTACATAATATCCAAGAGAGTACTTAGATTGCTACTGGTTTTTGAGTTTGTGACTACAGGTTTACTTAGAGTTTCTATTGCTGCAATAAAGCACCATGATCAAGAAGCAATCTGGAGAGGAAAGACATTACTTGGCTAATACTTCTCTTTCACTGTTTATTCTTAAAAGGTCAGAGCAGGAGATAAAGCACTGAAGGAATTTGGAGCATGAGGAGATGCAGAGGCCATGGAGAGGTGCTGCTTACTGGCTTGTTCCTCCTGGCTTGCTTGGCCTGATTTCTATAGACCCTGGAACTGCCAGCAGAGGGATGATATTATTCACAATGGACTAGATCCTGTCCCATCAATCGCCAATGAAGAAAATGCCTTACAGGCTTGCCTATGACCTGATCTTATGGAGGCATTATTCTTAATTGAGGTTCCCACTCTCAGATGACTTTAGTTGATGTCATGTTGACATAAAACTGTCCAACAAAACTCTCATGAAATAGGTTTTAATACCAGTGAAGCAATGCTTCAGGATGTTATAGGATATGCAAACGTGACAATGAGTTAGAGCAATCAGGAAAAGAGTAAAATCTTCCTTCTTCCTTGTCTTTTTAAGTGGGATGTCACTACAAGGTGTGAGCCAGACCTAAAGTGGACTTTCCCATCTATACAATAAGGAAAAGTTCTCAATGGCATACAAAGCTGCATGGGTATGGATTTGGTCAACAACTCATGAAGTCAAGTTGACATCCATGACTTGGCATCAGTACCCATCTGTAGTGAGTAGTGATAGACCTGTGGACTATTTTGTTTACTCTCTGTTACCTGTTTGTGTCTTTGCGTTCTTTTGTAGTCCTGCCAAATGTTCCCTGGACTCCTGCATCGCTGCTCTCCTTCAAGCTCTGGAATACAGACACCCATTTGCTAACCAGGCTGGTGTTTCTATTTGTGCCATTGCAGAATTGCCAGTTTCACCATCTGCCTTAGAAATTACAATCAGTTCTCGATCTTGTAAAACATAGAGAGTTCTCATTTAGCTTTAGATATTGAATAAAACTTCTGAATAAAAAAAGCCCTGAATGACCTAGGGCATGAAAATAGCATGTTGTGCCTGCATTCAAGGTGAGAGACCACAAATGGAATAGAAAGAAACTACCTGAAATATCTCATTGGTGATTACCAATGAGCAGCCTTGAGATCATAGTTAAGGACTAAGATTTCATCTTCAGAGGGGAGGCACAAAGGATTTCTTCACTATACAGAGTAGAGTAATATTTGGTGTCATATTCAGGAAGCAAATTTCATTGGATAAAATAAGAGTCTAACATGAAAGAAATAGTAGGGAAGAGAAATATAATGGAGTAAAGAGTTGAGATTAAAGAGGAATATATCCTTGAAATACAAAGTGGGAGTATAGAGTATAAAGCATACAAGAAATAAGGAAGTGTGACTAAAGTGATCTGATAAAATTAGAGAGTAGTTTAAATATGAAAACAATCATGTCAAATCTAGAAATTTCCAACTTTCCTTCTACAGACACCACACAGAAACTCCAATCCATAGGAATATGTCATGGGTAATCTGGACTTCTCACTCCAAGTACAAAAACAGCCCTGTCCTTGGATGGTCCCTTTTACTGTGTGGCAAAAACAGTGTACTAATAGGGAAACTGAAAATTTTGTGTTCGTGTTCTTGGAGGAAGTGAAATGCCAACATAAAATGAGTGTGCAATTTGTTCCATTGGGAACCCGATTTGATTTCATTGTCAGCAGACTATTTAGCTGCCACCTGCAGCTGGTCTCACATGCTCGAACACTTTCCATATCTTCCTATGGCCTTGGAGCAGCATGTCAGTTTTAGATTATTTCTCAGGTGAAAAAGAATCATTCCAAATCAATCCTTTCAGAATACATCATACAACATGATTGAGAATATTAAAGTATGTGAATAGTTTGAAACACTTGACAAACATGGCAATATGACAGTCCTTCCACTTAGGAATGACCCAGGAGAAATGAATGAGAAAAAAGGATGCAGAGATGACAACTCTGAGTGGCTGGTTGGGGGTTTGAATCTCATCCAGCTCTGCCAGTAATAAGACCGCAACATATGCTATGAAGCCCTTGTTGGCATTTCCTCAAATTTCTTCTGATTTCCAATTCCTCCACCTCTAGTCAGTTTTCTCCCTCTAACCCAATTGTTACAGTTATAGTTAAGTTTCTCCTATATTACTGTGTAACTCCAGAAACATCACTAGTTTTCAGAGAACTCAAACCTGATCTCACCTCCAACATATATTTCATATATCTGGCAACAGTGGAGAGAAAAGCATCTAATAGAAAGGACCCTCTATTGGGTTTTATAAATAGGGATCTTACACCTATCAGAATGTCTAAGGCCAAAAAGACTGAGGGCAGCTTATGTTGGAGAGAATGTGGAGTAATGGGATCATTCCTCCACTGCTGGTGGGAATGCAAACTAGTATAGCTACTTTGGAAATCAGTATGACGACCTCTCAGAAAATTGGGACTCAATCTACCTGAAGACCCAGCTATATATACCACTTTTGCGCATATACTCATGGGATGCTCAATAATACCACAAGGACAATTGCTCAACTATGTTCATAGAAGCATCATTTGTAATAGCCAGAACCTGGAACCAACCTAGATGCCACTCTGCTGAAGAATGGATGAAGAAAATGTGGTATATTTACACAATAGAGTGCTACTCAGTTGTAAAAATCCAATGAGATCATGAAATTTAAAGACAAATTTTTGCAAACCTGAGTGAGATAAAACAGACTCAGAAAGACAAACATAGTATGTACTTACTCCTAAGTTGATTTTGGATATAAAGCCAAGGATAACCAGACTATAACCCACAGCTCCAGAAAAGCTAAGTAACAAGGACTCTAAGAGGGATCCATGGGAAAGAGAAAGAGATGAGATATTCTGAGTAAACTGGGGGCAGGGAAACTATATATGGAAAGGGATGAAGATGAGAATATGAGAGAATGGGAAGGCTGAGCTGGGGCGGGACAGAGTGGGAGAGCAATGAAAGAAATATCTTGATAGAGGGAGCTAGTATGGGGCTATGGAGAAACATCATGTTAGGGAAATTACAAGGAATCCACAAAGTTGACCTCAGGTTAGACTACTAGCAATAGTGGAGAAGGTGCCTGAACTAGCTGCCCCCTTTAATCAGTTTGGGGAATACCCTGTCATCATAGAGCCTTTATCTAGTATCTGATGGAATTAGATGCAGAGATCCACAACCAATCACCAGGTCAAGTTCATGGAATCCAGTTGAAGATAGGTCTGAGGGCTTATAAGAATGAGGGGGATCAAGGTCATGATGGGGAAATCTACAGAGACAACTGAACCAAGCGCTTGGGAACTTACCAACTCTAGATCAATAGCTTTGGAGCCTACATGGGACTGAGGTGTCATTTGCATGTGGGAGACAGTTGTGTAGCTTGGTCTGTGTGAGGGGCTCCTGGAGGTAG
Source organism: Peromyscus maniculatus bairdii (assembly GCF_049852395.1). Classification (NCBI taxonomy): domain Eukaryota; kingdom Metazoa; phylum Chordata; class Mammalia; order Rodentia; family Cricetidae; genus Peromyscus; species Peromyscus maniculatus. Next base: position 49,562,234 of record NC_134854.1, read on the forward strand.
GATCAGGATCTATCCCTGGTACATGAGCTGGAGTTTTGGAGCCCATTCCTTAGGGTGGGATGCTTTGCGCAGCCTTGATGCAGTAGGGAGAGGCTTAATCCTGCCTCAAATGAATGTAGCAGGCATTGTTACCTCCCCATGGAAGCATTACCCTTTTGGAGTAGTGGATGGATGGTGGGTCAGGAGCTTTTGGTATAGAATCAAGAGGAGGGATGGGAGAAGGAACTATAATTGATAGGTAAAATGGAAAAAAATTCAAATAAATAAAAAATAACATCCCAAGCTAAAGTCTAATGAATAAATATATAGGCACAATCAGGCATTGGCCTATTATGGTTGATTTATACTGTAGCAAAATGGAAAATGATTCTTAGGATGATATAACTAAAAAAAAGCAAAGCAAAACTGGATTCAGTACAAGAAGAGTCATCACTGAGCACAGCATTATATATATTTAATATAATAATAATAATAATAATAATAATAATAATAATAATATAATACATTATAATACCAAACCAGCTGTTTACACTCCATTTGAAAGTCTGTGATATTCCTATACTATTATTCCCAATATGCAAATTCCTTTATATCTTTTTCTAAAAACTTCTTATATTCACGATTCAATGTTTGGCATGTCAAGTAATTGCATTTTGATTTGGGCAACAGTGTGTTTTTCATGGGTGTTTATTTTATGCTGCATATTATAGTCTTCTATGAACCTTGTATTTATTCTATTATTCTGCATTTCATAGATGAGCAACTGGTCTTTCCAGAGCAGGATTAAGGTTTTAATTTTAGACAGCAACTAGTGTATAGGTGAAGCATGGTAGGCAGACTCCAGACAGAAACGTTCTGGCAAGAGCATTCTGGTTGCCTTGCTGTTGTACCATACATGCCCAACCTCATGAAAGAGGCAGATAACAGATACTGTTTACTCATTTTCAAATATGAAGAATCTGCATCTCTGAAGAGAAGTGACTTATTCATCGCTGATACCTGAACCCCTTCCTCTAAACACTGAGTTTGGTTCTCATTATTCTGTGGCTACAGAGTGGAATGTTTCTAATGTCCCTATAGTGGAGTAAACAGCCTAAGAATACATTTTTTCCTTGTGCCCACAGGTAAGTTTAGTGCTCACTCCTCATGAAGGAAAGTTCTCTTTGTATCAGACAGTGACTAGTAACTCTCTTTCCTTTCAGGGCACATTCTTCTTCCTATTTTATCTTTTTTTTTTTTTAATAGTGCTTGAAAGATCCTTCTACGGGTCTATGGTCACACAAAATCCATGAATGTCAGCTGCTGCCAGCAGCTTCTCTCTTATATGTCTTTCCTTTCTCCCCTACAACTTCATCACATGCCCACTTGCCCATACTGATGGCTGGTGTAAAGATGCCCCACTTTGGGCAATGTAGTCGAGGAACCACCACTTATGACTGTAGTAGTGACCTGCAGACACAAAGCATTGGTCATTGATGATGAAGCCTCCTCAGGAATGATGGCCTGCATTCAACGATGCCTGGTAGGGGCAGAATTCCTTTGACAGTGTATTTTCCTGTGATCTTGTCATCATTATCACAAAAAGCCCCTAGAATATAGATAAAAGGAGAAGCAAATTTAGTAAGATGTTGGAATATGGATCCCTCAGATTTACATCACTCTCCTAATGTTTTAGTAATATTTTCTGAGAATAATGACTAAGAGAAATTTGGGAACACACTGTCCCTCATAGACAACACATAATTTGAGTTTCTACAGTGGAAGGGATGATAGGACAGGTAACTAAATTCTAGAGGGCTCAGATGTCATCTTATTTCTAGGAAAATGCAGGAGAAATGATTCAGAACACCATTTGTAGGATATTCTTTTGGGATCCAATTCCATGTCAGTTTTCTAAACCATTGCTTGCTTCACTGTGAATTTCACCAATTATCTATGCTACCAGAAAAATGACTTTCCAGGTTAATTACTTAGATATAGGTATCTTGGAAAATTCTCTTGCTGCATAGATGTGTTGTTCCAATCTCCTTCATCACTAAATTGTGTACAGTAAGGCCAGAAGGGAGAGGTGTTCCAATCAAAGTCAGGCATAACAAACGAGGACCCAAAAGCTGAACAACATAAAAGTAGTTATTAACTTTGACTTCATTCTGTTAATATTAAAGTCATCTGGTACAGTAACTCCTGTGTACAAGGCACACCAGACACCTTCATCAAAATTACTAAGATTGAGAATTTGATTAATGAGTTTTAAAACAACTTCAGGCACATTTCCCTTAACAGACTCTATCATGAGGGATTCCCAGAGCTATTTCAGTGGAGGAATGTATTTGCCAGTTCATTTTGTGGATCCTCTCCTTGAGCACATTCTAGCCTGAGTGATCACAGTGATGCATCTGACAATGATTTTTTTGCTGTTTGTGGACTCATGGTATATGAGAAATGTGAAGACTGAGCAAGTACAACTGCTGGAACTAGGGTAACTTAGGGAAACCTGACTACTGGAGTGAAGGTTAGGTGAAATTACTGTGATGGCAGATAGAGTTCATATATTCCAGATAATTGCAAAGTAGGACCAGACTTAGCATAGCATGGAACTCACCAGCAGTTCCCATAATAGCCAGGATCAGGAGTTCACTCATGGAGGCTGAAAGTGATGAGCACTGAATGGGATCCTCTTCATCTAACCCTATGGAGTGAGAGGACAGCTTGTTCAAGTGGGAGTAGGGTCTCATTACTTCTTCCTGAGCAAAAACCTTATTTTTCACTCCCTGCATACTTACATCACCCCTGTTCTTTTGCTTTCTTGACAGGAGGAGACCTTCAGGTTTGAAGGAAAATCTTTCTCTCCTGGGGGAGAGGATGAGATGGCTGATCCTTTAAAGGATGCTGGAATGGAGGAAACAGTGACAGTCAATCTGTCTATGAGGCTCTGCTTTACTAGACTAAATCCATGGGTGTTAGACAAGAAAGACTCTATGGGAGGCTCAGAAATTCTTTTTTGATGGTCGGTTGCTTTTAGTGTCTTTGAAGAAGGACTGATTCTGTAGATAATGGGTTTCTGTGAGTCCCCCACACCTGCTGAGTCTATTGGTGTTCTCTAAATTTCTTTGCTCTAACCTGACCAATCTACTTCATAGGAAATAGAAATTTAAGGGCTCTATGATCCAGCACTGGAACATCACTAATGGTAAGAAAGGAGGTATTGTTCCTTGCAAGTGTGGGCTTTTACATACTCTGCTTCCTAACCAGGCTCATGGATTTCAGACATGGTGGAAGGGAATGTGTGAGGGTTGAGTAGGAAATGTCTTACTTTGTTAGTGGAGTAAAGAGCTACATTAACACAGTGCTCCACTTTGATCTCAATTTCAAGATATTTGCCTCTTATGCCACTGTCATATTAAGGCCACCTAGGAACACAGAGAGTATACAAATAATACTACAGATATAGCCTATGAAGATCCTAAGTCTCTGTTGCTGGAGGGCTTCTCTCCAGGTTCCCCAAGCCCCGCAGTCCCACAATCCACGTATAAAATAATCACTCAGACACTTATATCACTTATAAACTGTATGGCCATGGCAGGCTTCTTGCTAACTGTTCTTTTATCTTAAATTAACTCATTTTTATAAGTCTATATCTTGCCATGTGGCTGGTGGCTTACCAGAGTCTTTACATGCTGCTTGTCCTGGCAGTGGCTGCAGAGTCTCTCCCCTCAGCCTTCCGCTTCCCAGAATTCTCCTCTCTCCTTGTCCCACCTACTTCCTGCCTGGCCACCTACTTCCTGCCTGGTCACTGGCCATCAGTGTTTTATTTATATAGAATGATATCCACAGCATTTCCCCTTTTCTTCTTTTTTTAAAAAGTAAGGTTTTAACTTTAACATGGTAAAATTACATATAACAAAACAATTATCGAGCAAGAATTACAGTTACAATATTAAAGAAGATGTCCTATCTATCTTATATTTGTGAATTTAAGGTTTTATATCTAACTTATCTTTTATCATAACTGAGGAAATTACAACTATCTAGTTTTCAACCACATCAAAGACCTGAGAAGGAACATAATGGTACCTGAGAAATGGTAGATGGATGCAAGCAACTTTCGGGAATCTTGCAAAAGTAGACCAAGACAGCTGGCAGCCTGGACAGTCACCTAATGTTTCTCAGCATTGTTGGTGCATTCAAATTGGCTACAGGCCTAGAGTATCTGACAGACCATTTTCAGAAGCAGGAATTCTGAAAGACCATCTTACCCTGTCTTGGCAGAGTACAGTGGTCACTTTCCTTGTGTCCCACTTGTCCAGAAAGGACAGCATTGTATTTGTACTGTCAGCCATCAAGGCAAGGGCAGTTCTTTGCCCAGTAGGCCATTTTGTGCCAAAAAGACAAACTTCCAAATGGAAATGTCTTAGAAGCCCAACATTCTCTTGGAATCAATTGGTGCAGCCAGTAGCAATTGTGTCTCATGTCAACAGAATTCTTAGTTATTTAAATGCCATATTCTCTAGGTCTATGAAGTGTTTGAAGATTACCTATCTATCTGAAATATATCTATGTATACCTAGAAGACTTAACTAACATGGCTACAGATATGATTATCATAGATGACTAATTATTAATCTATTTTTAATTATCCATTACAATTTTAAATGAGTTACATAAACATAATACCTCAAACAAAAATAGAAATATATATGTACAGTATAACAAAATTAACTTCAAGTTTGTATCAATAAACTAAAATTTATACCAATGTCAAACATTTTAAACATAAACTAAAATCTATACCAATGTAAAACATTTTAAACAAGTTGTTCTTTAAAAGTAGGTTCATTAATCTACCCTTTTATCTTATCATCTCTATATCCTCCTATATATCTATATCATATCCCCTTTTCTTTTTTAGAAAGAGATCACATTTATAACCATCCTGTTTTAAATAAAAATATTGGTTTTTCTCTGTCCCATACCAGAGGGCTCTTCTGATTTGGGACACAAGAATCTCTTAACCATTTTTTTAAAAGCAATATATCTGGGTTTAGAGGGGGAGTGAGCCAATTCCACCTCTAAAGCCAGCTTGGTATATTTGGGAATTTGGGCGTAGCATCTCTTACTACTTCCTGCTGGAGAGGGGCGCTGTATCTTATGGGGACGCAAAGAAAATTTTAGGCCTATGTGTTAGTCCTTGAGGCTATATTGTGTGAACCAGTTGTCTTGAAACCACTCTGGATGTTGGATCATCTGGGCCATGGTGTCATCGGAGACCTTTCAGGGGGTCTTGGCTGGTGAAACCTGATGTATCTTAATCTGGAACAAATCCACAGCCTCTGCCTTTCTGTGGAAACAAAAGCAGAACCTCTTTTCCAAAGCAACATATCCTTAAATCCAAATTTTGAAGTCAAGGTACCTTTAAAATATACATTTTGGCATAACTCAACAGCTTTTGTAATCAAATGTTTTTCTTCAGTTACGAATATCAAAGACAACATAATCCAAATTCTCTGTGTGGTAGCTATCTTTATGTGGCTTATTTTTTATATTACCTTGAGCCTATTGCTTTAAACTGCACCATTTTAAGACTGAAACAGCGCTGTGGCTGCTGGCTCCGACTACTTCAGCTTCCCAACATGGCAGTGGTACGTTTTCTGCCAGCTCTGGGAGTCATCACGTCTCAGAAATAGTGGATCTAAGCTTTTATCAAAGCAGTGTGTAGCCCAGAATCCTCTTTAAAAAAAAAAATACTAGTAAAGACTAAATCTACCACACAGCTTAATGTGCCGCTGGCAGACGCATCATTTCCGCCATACTGCCCGTCAAACGCACACGCCAGGAACCCGCCAGTGTTCAAACCTGCGTTTTGAGGCGTCTAGCTGCCCGTAGGAGACAAGAAGCAGGAACCTGTTTTTGGCTCTGTTTAGAATTGGTTATTAAATATTCTCAGGTTTAAGGTGGAAACTCAAGCCGTTGGGCGCCATTTGTTGCTGGAGGGCTTCTCTCCAGGTTCCCCAAGCCCCGCAGCCCCACAATCCACGTATAAAATAATCACTCAGACACTTATATCACTTATAAACTGTATGGCCATGGCAGGCTTCTTGCTAACTGTTCTTTTATCTTAAATTAACCCATTTTTATAAATCTATAGCTTGCCACGTGGCTGGTGGCTTACCAGAGTCTTTACATGCTGCTTGTCCTGGCGGTGGCTGCAGAGTCTCTCCCCTCAGCCTTCTGCTTCCCAGAATTCTCCTCTCTCCTTGTCCCACCTACTTCCTGCCTGGCAACCTACTTCCTGCCTGGTCACTGGCCATCAGTGTTTTATTTATATAGAACGATATCCACAGCAAGTCTCATCAATGTTGCCCCGCATATCTATATTAAACAAAACTACCCAATATTGTAGAATAAACAGCCTTGCTGGAAGTTGATACACATTTTTAGGAGTAGAAAGGCTATGAGCCATGTTCAACTTGATTTCTGAACAAGGATGAGTTACAGGTATAGATGGGAAGTTTAAGGCTATTTAAATTATGTGTGTAACACGTGTACAATGTTGTGCTGAGTCAATAGTGACTCTTATTTTTCTGTTTTATTTTAAATCATCCTTAAGACTCAGTTTCCATCTTATTAGAGAACAAACAAGCCACAGAAGGGTGGTACCTAATGTGTGTGAGTTGTGGCTACTTATAAGACCCAGTTGGAGGGTCCTTCCTATCACATGTTTTTCTCTCCACTAACCCCAGATGTAGGAAAATATGTTGGAGGTGAGATCATGAATGAGTCTCAGAAAACTAGTGATGGGTCTGGAGTTACACAATAGGGAGGAGAACTTAGCAACAATTGTGACAACTGGGTTGGAGGAACCAAAGTGAATGGAGGTGGAGGAATTGGAAATGAGAAGAAACTGCAGGGAATACCAACATGGGCTCCATAGCATATATTGTGGTCCTGTTCCTGGCATGGCTGGGTGAGCTTCACACTTCCAAACAGCCACTCAAAGTTGTCATCCCTGCATCCTGTTTTTCATTTATCCCCCCTAGGTCCTTCCAAGTGGAAGGTCTGTCTTATTGCCACATTTGTCAAATTTTTCAGACTATTCACATACTTAAATTTTTTGCAATCATATTGGTGGGAGGTGTTCACAAAGGATTGATTTGGATGGATTCTTTTTCACCTGAGAAATTATCAAAAACTGGCATGCTGTCTCAAGGCCACAGGAAGATATGGAAATTGTTAGAGCACGTGAGACCAGCTGCAGGTGGCAGCTAAACAGTATGATGACAATGAAATCAGAGTTCCCAGTAGAACAAATTGCACTCTCATTTTACGTTGCATTTCTCTTCCTGGAAGAACATGAACACAGAATTTTCAGTTTCCCTATTAGTACACTGTTTCTTGCCACACTGTGTAAAGGGGACCATCCAAGGACAGGATGTTTTTGTACTTGGAGTGGGAAGTCCAGTTTATCCCTGGCACGTTCCTATGGAGTGGAGCTCCTTTGGAATATCTGTAAGAAAAGTTGGAAGTTTCTTGGTCCCACATGGTTGTTTTCATATTTAAACGATTCTCCAATTTTATCAGATCACCTTGGTCAACCTTCCTTATTTCTTATATGTTTCACTACTCTACATTCCCACTTTGTAATGCGAGGATATGTTCCCCTTTAATCTCAACTATTTCCTCCATTATTTCTCCCTAGTCTACTATTCCTATCATGTCACAATTTCATTTTATCCAATGAAATTTGCTTACTGGATATGACACCCAATATTCCTCTACTGTGTTAGTGAAGAAATTCTTTGTGTCTTCCTTTCCAATACTAGAATCTTAGTCAATATCTCTGATCCTAAGGCTGCTCATTGGTAATCACATAATTTTAGATACATTCTTCCTATCCCATTTGTGGCTCATCACCTTGAATTTGTGCATGATATGCAATTTTCATGTCCCAGGTCATTTGGGGATTTCATTTATTCTAATATTTTATCCAACATCAAATCCAAATGAGAACTCTCTAGGGTTTAAAGAATCAAGACTTGTTTGGGATTCCTAGGTCAGATGGTGAAACTGGTGATTCCTCTATAGCACAAATAAAATCATCAGCTTGGTTAACCAATGGGTGTCTGTATTCCAAAGTTTGAATGTGGTGATATTGTGTTCCTCAAAATAATGTGCACCCAAACAAACTTATCTGGGGTCTGAAAACAGAACAGCCACTTGATACACAGGACAGAAAATGGTGGCACACACACATTTAATCCTAGCATTCCAGAGGCAGAGATAGGTCTGGATCTCTGTGATTTCAAAGCCACACTAAAAACAGCTAGGCGTGGTAACAAGAGCCTTTAATCCCAGCAAGTGAGGGCAGAAAGCAGAAAAGTATTTAAGGCATGTGGACAAGGAACTAGAGCTGGTTAAGCTTTTAGACTTTTTAGCAACAGTTCAGCTGAGATTCATTCTGGATGAGGACTCAGAGGTTTCCAATCTGAGGAAACAGGACCAGCTGAGAAATGGCAAGGTGAGGTGACTGTGGCTTTTTCTGCTTCTCTGATCTTCCAGCATTCACCCCATACCTGGTACCATGTGTTTTTATTAATAAGAACTTTTAAGATTCGTGCTACACTTGAAGGAGAGCTGCAATGCAGGAGCACAGAGAAATTGTGTCAGGACTACTAATGAACACAATGATACAATCAGGTAACAGAGAGTAAACAAAATAATCCACAGGCCTAACACTACTCCATGCAACAGACCCTTGTCTCATTCTGAGTAAGAAATAAGCTAAACCTCAGAGACTGGATCTCCAAGTTCAGATGGGTGCTGGTGGCTAACCATCGATGTCAACTTGACTTCATGTATTGTCAACTAAACCAAACCATGCAACTGTGTATTTGAAGGAGACATTTTCCTTATTGGATAACTGGAAAAACCCACTTTAGGTCTGGGTCACACCTTGTTGTTGCAGCCCACATAATGGACAAGGAAGAAAGAAGCTTTTGCTTTTTTCCTGCTTACTCTCACACTCACTGGCAAGTTTGAATATCCCATGTCACCCTGAACATCATTAAAACCTACTTCTAGATAGTTGTACTGGAGAGTTTTATGTAAACTTGACACATGCTGAAGGCATCTCCAGAGAGGGAAACTCAATTAAGAAAATGCCTCCACCAGGCTGTGGTGGTGCATGCCTTTAGTCCAAGCCCGTGGGAGGCAGAGGCAAGTGGATCTCTGTGAGTTCGAGGCCTGCCTGGTCTACAAAGTGAGTTCCACGAAAGGCACAAAGGTACACAAAGAAACCCTGTCTCAAAACAACCCCACCCCCCCAAAAAAGAAAGAATATGCCTCCATAACATCAGTTTGTAGGCAAGCCTGTTAGGCATTTTCTTAAATAGTGATTGATGGGGGAGGACCAGCTTGACCTGCCTAATGTTCCCACTGGCAGTGGGATCAGAATCCATCCCTGGAGCATGGGAGAGCTTATTGGAGCCCAATGTATATGGTGGGACTCCTTACACAGCCTTGTGCAGGGTGGGGGGGGGGTTGGACCTGCCTCAACTGAATGTACCAGGAGCTGGGAGTATAGGGTGGCTTGAGGAGGAGAGAGGAGAGTGGGATCTGTGGTTGGTATGGAAAATGAATGGAAAGAATTTTCATAATAAAAAAGAGAAAAAAGTCATTTTCTTAATTAGTGATTGATGGAAGAGGACCCAGTCTATTGTGAGTGATGTCATCCCTCATCTTGTGACCCTGGATTCTATAAAAAAGCAGGCTGAGCAAGCCCTGAAGAGCAAGCCAGTAACCAGCACCTCTTCATGACCTCTGGCCCAGCTCCTTCTCCTGGATCCTGCCCTGCTTGATTTCCTGCCCTGATTTCGTTCTAGGATGAATAGTTAATTTGAAATATAAGCCAAATAATTTCCTTCCTCTCCAACTTGCTTTTTGATCATGGAATTTCACTGCAGCAACAGAAAGTGTAACTAAGTCAGGAGTCCAATACAGACTCAACGCCAGTAGCTATCTAAGAGCTAGGATCCATTGCACATTGGAGGGGCTGAGACATCAATTCTCATAGAATGAGCTGCTCTGGGATTCTTGGACTTTCTAATATGAGGCAGCCATGATTGGACTACCTAGACCATAGCTATATCGCATTCTAGTAACTCCCCCTTTAAATGTATGTAGTCATTCAATTAGTAAATATACTTGTATATCAATGATTATTATTATTTTTTCATTCTTTATTGGTTTATTTATTCATGGAATAAGTGAGGACTACTGTACCTTTGCCATGGAACAGGAATTATGCAAAGGGGTGGGTTTTTTTTTAATTTTTTATTTATTTATTTTTTTTTACTTTTTTTTTTTTTTGTAAATTTATTTTACAACATCAGAGGTGGGGTTTTAATCCACCTAAAAATTCTCTGGTGTGCCCAGGCTCTGTTTCTTAAACACTTTATTTAGATTATGTAAATGAACTTTCCTTTTATCTCCTTTTTTTAATTAAGAGATTTTTCTATTCATTCTACATATCAACCACAGATTCCCCTGTCATCCCTCTTCACATCCCCCAGCCTGTGCCCCCATTCCCACCTCCTCCAAGGCAAGATCTTCTATGGGGATTCAGCAGAGCCTGGTACATTCAGTTGAGGCAGGTCCAAGCCCCATCTCTCTCTACCCAGGCTGAACAAAGTGTCTGACCATAGGCACTAGGTTCCAAAGAGCCAGCTCATGCACCTGGAACAGGTCCGGTCCTACTGATTGGGGGCCCCCTAAATAGTTCAAGCTAAACAAATATCTCACTTATCCCAAGGGCCTAATCCAGTAGCATGGGGGATCCTCAGCTATTGGTCCAGGGTTCATGTTTTTCCACTAGTTTGACTAGTTGCGTTGGTACTTTTTCCAATCATGGTCTGGATATCTCTTGCTAATACAATCTCTCCTCTCACTCATCCACTGGACTCCTGGAGCTCTGCCTGGGACATGGACATGGATCTCTGTGTCTGCTTCCATCAGTCACTGGATGAGGGTTTTATAATGATAGCTAGGGTATTCACCAGAGTACGTCAGCACAGGCACCCTCTTGACCATTGCCAGCCATCCATGGTGGAGTCATCTTTGTGGATTCCTGGGGACTTCCCTAGCAATCTGCTTCTCCCTATTCCCATGGTGCCTTCATTTATCATGATATCTCTTTCCTTGTGTACCCACTCTGTTCCCTATCCAGCTCTAAGCTCCCACTTGCCTAAGCTCTCATTCCCTGTCTGTTGCCCTCCATAACCCCCTACCCCAGTTTGTTCATATGGATCTCATCCATTCTCCATCTCTAGGTGATCCCTGTGTCTTTCCTAGGGCCCTCCTTACTAGCTAGCCTCCCTGAAGCTGTGGGTTGCAGTTTGGTCATCTTTTGCTTTACATCTAGTATCTACTTATGAGTGGGCACATACCATGTTTGTCTTTCTGAGGCTGGGTTACCTACTCAGGATGATATTTTCTAATTCCATCCATTTGCCTGCAAACCTCATGATGTCATTGTTTTTCTCTGCTGAATAGTACTCCATTGTGTATATGTACCACATTTTCTTTATCCATTCTTCATTTGAGGGGAATCAAAGTTGTTTCCAGGTTCTGGCTATTACCAATAATGCTGCTATGAACATAGTAGAGCATGTGGGGAAACCTACAGCACAACCAAACCAAACTAGTGGGCACTCATGAAATTTAGACCAACACCTGTTGAGCCTACATTGGCCTGGACTAGGTCCTCTGCATTAGTGAGACAGTTGTATAGCTTTATCTGATTAAGGCGCCCCCTACAAGTAGGACCTACAGGGAGAATCTATCCCTGGTGTGTGAGCTAGTGTTTGGAGTCCCTTACCTATGGTGGGACACATCCCACAGTCTTGAGGCAAGGGGAGGGGCTTGATGCTGTTTCAGCTGCATGTTCCAGGCTCTCTTGACTCCCCATGGGAGGTCTTACCTTCTTATAAAAGGGAATGTAGTGTGGGTTTGTCAGGTGCAGACTGCAGGGGTGGGAGAAGGGAAGAGGGGGATTTGTGATTGTTATGTATAAAATAATAAAAATTTCTTAATAAAAAAAGAGTTTGCTACCCAAACGAAAAAGAAATAATCCAATTCTGGGCTGAAATCAATAAAATAGAAAAAAAGAAAATACAGAGGATCAATGAAACAAAAAGTTGATTCTTTGAGAAAATCAATTGATTGACAAACCCTTAGCCAAATTCTTTAAAACATAGGTCCTGTAGATACAAATTAACAAAATTAGAGGTGAAAAGAAGGAAATACTTCTCCTCAACTAACTAGTATCTATGGTATTAAAAAGTACTCTACATGCTATCAGTAAACATCAACCCATCTACAAACCCTTGGTTACACAATTGTGCTCTGCCTGCATGATATGCTGGTACAAGGGCACAATACTGGCATAAAGTTGGTAGGAGTAAAGCTCCATTATCCAATTGGATTTAATGAGCTGACTTGATGGTGTGGAAAACATACCTGCTAGGGTGTCTAAGAACCTCAGACTAGATTGGCTAGGGACTTAGGAGACATAGGAGAAAATGAAATCCGACTGTTCTACTAAAAGAACATAACAACAAAAGAATTCCTAAGAACATTCTCATAGATCAGTGTCTTGTTCAGTCATTACCAGAGAAGTTTCCTCCTGCAGCAGATGGAAAGAAATATAGAGAACCACAGCTGGACCAGATGCAGAAAGTAAGAGAACTTGCAACTCTGTCCTAAATGGGATGTCTCCAACAAATCCCTCCCTTCAGGGTTCAGGAAATGCTGCAAAAGAGGAATCAGCAATATAGTAAGAGTCAATGCAGACAGAGGACACCAGGGAACCAAGGCCTTCTAGACACAACAGGACTAATGCACATATGAACTCACAGAGACCTGTATGTGTCTAATTCAGATGGAGTCCCAGCACTGAGAGGAGATGAGGATACAAGCCCCGATTCCTAACCCAGAAGCTATCTTCTGTTGACAACTGCTTGCAAAGGAAAATTAGTTTTCCATCAGAAGGATCATTGGATATAAAAACCACACTTAAGGACAAGCCCCATGCACAGGAGTAGATAACCAACAAAAATTGAACTCCACGTTTTTGGAGATTTTTTATTTATTTATTTATTTATTTATTTATTTATTTATTTATTTATTTATTTTTTTTGGTCTCAGAATGCTTTAGCTGGGCATTTTACAAGTATTTTGCTTACATGATTTCCAATTTTGTGTTTTCATGTAATTTCTGTGTGTGCAAGTGTGTGTGAGTTTCTCTGTGTCTGGATGTGTCTTGTGCTTTTTTTGCTTTCTTTTCCTTTTTCTGGTTCTGCTTTTCCCGTTTGTTTGTTTTATCATATTCTGGATTGTTTGTTTAACTTTAAAAAGGATTGTTTAAATTTAAAAAGGTTAAAGAAAATTAGATGAAATAATAATAAGGATAATGATTTAAAACAATCACTAGGATTTTTAGTCAAAAAAAATAAAAAGAAGCAAACAACATGTCAACCAATTAGGAAAAGAACCACCAAAATTAGAAGAATCAGCACATAGCACCCAATAACAACTAACTGTAAATGCTCTTAACTCTCCAATGAAAAGATTCAGGGTGATATATTGAATTTAAGAAACTGATGAAAAATTATCATGGATTTTAATTGAGTGATAGAGAATAATACTATGCTATTTTAGAAAAAAATAGATAGAAATTGAGGTTTTCATGTGAAGTGAAAGACACAGGTCTCAAAAACACAAATATTGTATTATTCACTTATAAGATGAACATGTCCATGAAAGTAGAATTGAGATGATTAGGAAGAAAAAGGGTCAACGGATAATGGTGAGAAGTTCAAAGACTATAAAGGACAGGATCAATATCAGAAGTGGACAATGATATGCATGCTTGAAAATGTTACAGTAAACTCCACATTATTGCACACTAAATTTTAGTTTTAAAAAAGGAAACAAAATTTGGTAAGGTGATAAAAATGAGAGGTCAGAAGTACCCAACCTTCATTAGTGTCTCTCTGGGCTAAAACCAAAGTATCCTCATGGGCTAGCCCTGATTGAATGGAGGTTCAGGAGGCACCACATACTTAGTTGTTTGACCTCCTATTCAGATGTCCTGGACATTGGTCATGGGTGATTTTTTTCCTCATTACTCCCCAGGATTAATAATTTCTCAACATTGTCTCAAACATCTAGAAATCTTTCCTTGAACTTGTCTACTCCATTATTATTGCTTTTGACTGAATTTTGTTTGATTTATTCAGTTTTGTAGTACCAAGATGGATTCTCTTTCATAATATGTAATTTATGGCTGAATTTCTTGGTTTGTCTAGCATTGTATTTAATTCATCCAATTCTTTATTTTAATCCCCCTTATAACGATAACCATTTTAATCTAAAATGTCAGTGAAATATATATGTATCATAATATTTCTCATCACATATTATCACCACAACTCTACACAACTAAATTCTTGTTTTTTCTTGCTCTCTAAAAACATAAAAGAAGAAAAATGAAAATTAACAGGCATACTAAAAGAGAATCCCAATAAGGAAAAAAGAAACAGTTAAACAAAAAGTAAATAAAAAAAACATGGAGATGATTTTATACTGTTCAACTAACATGGGTATATGGCCTTCCCTAATGCGTGTTTGGTATACCCTGTGACACTCCATTGGAGAAAAATGATTTTTGATTTCAAAGGTATCAATTGCAAAAGGTTTCTTGCCTAGAGTTGGGATCCTGTGTCCAATTTCTCATCTCAATCTGAGGACTCTGTCAATATTTAACTGGTACAGGTCTTGGGCATGCTACTATAGGCACTCCGAGTTCCTAAGTGCATTACTCCTGTTGCATCTAGAATTTACTGTTACCTTGGTACCATTCATTACCTGTGGTTCTTCAAATCTGTTTGGCTCTACTTACACACAGATCCATGAGTCTTCAAGAAAGGTTTGATGAAGATATCCCATTTAGAACTGAGATCTCAAAAAGGTTCTTACACTCAGCACCTTGTCCAGTTGCTGGTATCTGTGCCCATTACTGTTTACCACAAGAAGAGGTTTCTCTGATGAAAGTTTACAGGTATAACTCCATGGCTATAGCAATATTTCATTGATATGTTCCTATAGTGAATTATAACGTCAGGTTTTCCCCTGTGCCTATAAACTACCGAGTCTCTGGTTCTTGGACATTTTAGAAGTGCCAGGAATGGGTTCCACCTCATGGAGTGGACTAGTCCAGGTCTCTAATGGAACAGAACTGATATGATGAATGAAGACATAGTAAAAGGGGATTTTGAGTGGCTTCCAGGCAGTGTCCCAGGTAGTTAAACAATGGCTGTCTCAAGAAAGACAGGCCAAGAATCTTGAGTTGTTCAGTCTATGAGCCTTGCTGTCACAGAATGCCAAATGTGCTGCTGATCCTTCAGAATTCTGAGGCAGCTTATGATGTTCAGTCTAAGTTGTATTCATAAGAAGTAGGTTCCAGTACCAGTGAATCAATGTCTCAGGATAGTTTAGGATATATAAACTTGCCAGTGAGTGTGAGGATAAGCAGACAACAAGCAAGAGCCTACTTCTACCATATGCTTTTAAATAGGCTTCCACACCAACATGTGACCCAGATCTGCTGTTGTTTTTCTAAACTATCCAATCAAGAAATTACTTGCTGCCCTACCCAAACACAGAAGAGTTTGAATTTATCATCTGACAAGGAACCCAAATGATTCGTGATACTTCAAAACCCAGAGAATGCTCATTTACCTTCAGATTAGAATAAAACCTCTGAATAAATAAAATCTCCAAATGGAACTATCTAGGGCAGGAATATTGCATGTCATGCACACATTCAAAGTAAGTAGCAGCAAATGGAATAGGAAAAGATCAACCTAAATTAACTGATTACCTGTTTACATCCTTGACTTAAGAGATGTTGACTGAGATGTCACCTTCTGAGAAGAAAAGAAAAAGATTTCTACACTACACAGAGACCAATATTAGATTCCATAATCAAACAGCACATTTTATCATATAACGTCAAAGCATGGCATGAACGATACAGTAGGCGAGGGGAAAACAATAGGAGGAAACAGTTGAGATTTAAAAGTAACATATTCTCACATTACAAATTGGGAGGACAGAATAGTAAAAGACACAAGAAAGAATTAAGGGATGACTAAGAGGTAACTGATAAAATTTGAGACTGGTTTAAACATGAAAGCAACCATGTAGAACATATAAATTTCCACCTTTCCTCCTACAGAAAGCACAGAGAATATCCACTCCAAAGGAACATGCCAGGAGCCAACCGGACTTCACACACCAAATACAGAAACACTCCTGTCCTCCGATGGTCCCCTTTACACAGTGTCACAAGAAACCATGCACTAATATGGAAACTGAAATTTCTGTGTGCATGTTTTCCAGAAAGACAAATTTCAGAAGGAAAATGAGGCTGTAGTTTACCCCATCCCATTGGGACCTCCGCCTTGATTGTCAGCAGACTATTTAGTTACCACCTGCAGCAGGTCTCAGGTGCCCTAACAATTTCCCGGTCTTTCTATGGCCTTGAGACAGCATGCCAGTTTTAGAAAATTTCTCAGGCGAAAAAGAGTCCATCCAAATTATTTCTTTCTGAACTCCTCCTAGTAGAACTAACATGTTTGTAAAAAGTGGAATGTGCATAGTCTGAAAAACTCGACAGACATGGCAATATGACAGTTCTTCCACTCAGGAATGACCCAGGAGAAATAAATGAGAAAGAGGATACAGAGATGACAACATTGAGTGTCTGTTCAGGGATGTGCTTCTCACCCAGCCCTGTCAGTAACAGGACCACTGCCAATGTTATGAAGCTCATTTGGCATTTCCTGCATTTTCTTCTGATTTCCAGTTCCTCATCTTCCAGTCACAGTTTGCTCCCCCTCAAATCCAACTGTCATTATTTTAGCTAAACTTCCCTTCCATTACTGTGTAACTCTAGAACCATCACTAGTTTCCAGAGAACTCAAACCAGATCTCTCCTCCAACAGGTATTTCCTATATATCCATGGTCAGTGAAGAGAAACACATCGGATAGGAAGGATCCTCTATTTGTTACTTATAAATAGGCACAAGCTGACGCACCATCAGGTATTGCCCTTCTAGGGTTGGTTTATACTATAGTAAAATGGAAACTGAGTCTTAGAGATAATTTAAGTTGAAAAAAAAAGCTGGGTTCAATACAGGAACTGACTGACCACAGCATGACACTCTTGTTATATATGCAATAGAAATATCCATAATTCCCATTCTACCTATACATCCTTCTTGTTCAGAAACCATGTTGAACATTGCCCAAAGACATTCTACTCTGCAAAATCAGTATAGACTTCTTGTACAGACAATTTGAACTAGAATACAGTGTATTTACTTTTAATATAGTTATCCAGGGCAATATTGATAATCCTTGGAATGATCAGGGAATATAAACATGGTATTGTTTGTATACTCTCAAGGTTCTTGGTACCCTTAATATGACATGAGCATAAGAGGCAAACATCTTGAAACTGTTGCAGAATTTGACCATCCTATTCATGTAGTTCTCTTTTCCCCTACCAAGTAAGCCATTTCCTACCTAACCATCATTCTCATTCAACATGTCTAAAATCCATGAAACTGGTCTGAAAGAATATTCTCTAAAACCCATCTTATTAGTAACTTTGTATCTCCTTTCTTTACATCACTGATGTTCCTGTGCTGGTCCACAGAGATCTATTATTTCTTCTTAGTATTAAGGTGATTAGCCAAGATCAGAGCAAATCAATTTTGGAAGCACTGATAAGCTTTTGGGATTAGGGCTGTTCAAGGAGACCCATTATCAACCAGAAACAGACATTCTTCAAAGTTACTAAAAGCAACCTTATTTTCATCAAGGGATTTCTTGATTTTTGATATTTATTTATTTATTTTTTATTTATTTAAACACTCTGCTACAATTTCTCCTTCTTCTTCCTTTTCCATTCCTCCTATTCCATTTTCCCTCTATCTACCTTCCATACTCTCCTCAGTTTATATTCAGAGGAGCAACAAAACATAGTATATTAGGTTGAATGCTGGATGAGGTAGTCCAGTATGAAGATAAGGGTCCACAAAGTCCACAAGATTCAGAGACAACTTCTGCTCCCACTGTAAGGAAGCCCACAAGAAGACCAAGCCACACAACTAGACCATATATGTAGAAGGCTTAGGTCAGCCCCAT
The DNA here is from genome assembly GCF_049852395.1 of Peromyscus maniculatus bairdii. NCBI lineage: Eukaryota > Metazoa > Chordata > Mammalia > Rodentia > Cricetidae > Peromyscus > Peromyscus maniculatus. Next base: position 49,580,505 of record NC_134854.1, read on the forward strand.
TCATGCTCACTGATTGAATGTTCAGTTTCTGTAAACCCCTATGAGTCCAGGCTAGTTGATTCTGTGGGTTTTCTTCTGATTTCTAGTCATGAATTTCTAAGCATACCATAGGGTCTTTCTTCTTCAACACCCATGTTTTTAATAGAGTAAAGGAGAGATGTGTAGACAAAGTCGTGACTACGATTATTTCCCCCATTCTAGCATCCTGTCAAGAATAAGGTGTTTCCCTCCTCTTTTCCTGAGAATAAAATTTTTCTTGACACCTGGAGGTCTCTGACTGCCAAGAAACCAAAAAGAGTTGACATAAGAATCCAGAAGGGGAAAATACTGGTGTGTTTGTTCAGTAAGAATCAATGACATCACACCCCAACTACACAATAGTATTTTCCATCCTCAGTCCTATAAAAGCCTGCTCCCATTCAGACCTCACTACCTTTTGCCACCATGAATGCACTCCTGGTCCTGGCCCTTGTGGGAGCTGCTGGTGAGTTTCAAGCTGTGTCCAACCTTCCCTAGCATCTTATTTTCAACCTTTGTAATTTTCCAGGCTTCAGTTTACTCTTGTCTCCCTCTATGCACTCTCCACAACATCCTTTGTTGAATTCATGGCCTAGATTACTGAGGCAGAAAGGGAGGCAAAACTGAGGGTGCATAAAATTTACCAGGTGACATATTCCTTAGCAGCAACTGCACTGGGAATCCAACAACATAGTTCTTGATGAATTTCAGACAGAAGAATGGTAACTGACATGTAATCAGACCCTTTGGCGTGTGTTCTCAGGTCATTTCTTCTGTGCTTTTCCTGGAACTCTGAGTATTTCTGCTCTGTAGTCCTTTCCCCTGGCAGATATCTGAGTGCTGACTACTGGGGACAGTGATTTCCCTGCTTTCTCTTAGTCATTCTGCTCAGATAGTAATACTAAAGCAGTGGGAAGGTGATATGGTGCTGAGCAATCCACCCTCCAACAACCTGATGAATGGGTTCTTTTGCTTCCTCTCTAGTTCCTTTCCCTTCTGAGACTCTAAAAGCCAAGATACAGGTGGCAAAAACAAATAATAGATGGAAAACTAAAACAGTCCTTGGGCAAAGCTGACTTGCAATGGGATCCCAAGGTTTGTGTTCTTAGTTAGTTCCTGACAGTCCAGCCCTGATGCTCAGAAGAGATCTGGAGCTTTTGGGAACTCTCTATCTGTCCTACAGATGCCAGTAGTGGGACGTGCTACAATCTATGTTACCCATAAGACACAGTGATCTGAGTTTTCCTACACTCACCGTGCTCAGTAAAAATCCTAAGGGTTTAAGCTGCCATAGAGCCAATGGCTTCACTATCTAGCACCCTGATACATTGGTTTATTCTCATTTCCTATCTCCATTCAAGTTGCTTTTCCTGTTGACGATGATGACAAGATTGTTGGAGGATACACTTGCCAGGAGTATTCTGTGCCCTACCAGGTGTCTCTGAACTCTGGGTACCACTTTTGTGGAGGTTCCCTCATCAATGACCAATGGGTGGTGTCTGCTGCTCACTGCTACAAGAGGTAAGCAATGGGCCCCTGGATGCAGAGCTCATGGCCTGGGACATGATTAGAACATAGCATTGGGCAAGTGGGGATGTTGTAAGATGACTAGGGAAAGCCATGAAGAAAAGAATTGTTGGCAGTTGCTAAGTATCATTAGCAAAAGTGAAATTTGATCCAGAATAGAAATCCTTTTACTTCCCCAAACAAACCCATGATATAGCAAGGATGATGGGCCATTAAACCCTGACAAATTGATCTGGTTATCATAGACACCAGTGATAAAGTCAATCAAGAAGTTTGTATTAGGACGACTAGCTAAAATGAATAATAACCTCTAAGTTTTCAGAAATCAAGCTAAATATTGGTTAAATCAATGCAGTCTCTACTGTGTATTCTCAGTCCTGAATATGTATCACAAAGATGACAAGGTTTCTTAAAACACTGAACCCAGGGCTAGATTCTGGCTCAGTATTTCTGGATTTGGAAGCCAGAATGTAAGCTTCTCTCAGGGTCCTATGTCACACTGGTGGGTCCTGGCACAACTCTTCTGTCTCCACAGGATTAGGTTCTACATAGTAATAGTTTTTAACAAAGCAAGAAGTATTTGTCATAGTTCCTTCTCCAGTTAACAAAGACTCAGAGGGTGAAGTGTACATCAAATGTCACCTTGGATCCATATTCGTGGATGTAATAGAGTCTGTAGTATGACAGGTTAAAAACCAACCCAAACTGAACTCCTTTATATTATACCCTATATACCAACAACCTCTGTAGATGAAAGATTCTGCCTAATCAGAAACTGTCCATCACTGAAGAGTTTCTCCTCTGAGCTACTCCTGTACATAAAGTTTAGAACCTGTGGTGTGTTTGGGATAATTTGTTGAAACTCTGAAACATGTCTTTTCTTTCCTACAGCCGCATCCAAGTGAGACTGGGAGAGCACAACATCAATGTCCTTGAGGGCAATGAGCAGTTTGTCACTGCTGCCAAAAGCATCAGGCATCCCAAATTCAATTCGAAGACCCTGGACAATGATATCATGCTCATCAAGCTAGCTTCTCCTGTGACCCTTAATGCCAGAGTGGCAGCTGTAGCTCTGCCCACCTCCTGTGCACCTGCTGGCACTCAGTGCCTCATCTCTGGCTGGGGCAACACCCTTAGCTTAGGTGGTAAGTATGACATTTACCTACTCCATCCTTTCCTCCCCATGTTTCCAAAACCAGACATGTCTCTGGATTTGAACTTATTTGCTTTTGCTTTCCAAATATGTTTGAACTACTAACTATAAGAAATATATCGTAAGTAAAAAAAGGACTAAAAACTACCAAAATGTTCACTTCCTGTAACATAAGAGAACAAATATACACTTTGTTATTATATTGAAAACAGGATCAACAATAGCCATTTTATAGTTTGAGAAAGCTTTAATTCTTTGTTGGAATTTATATCCTTAATGAATTCTCTGGCAGTTAGCCATGGTGTTCAGGGATAAATTATTGTTCCCAAGGGTGCTCTAATACATATTTCTCCTTTGATCACTACCTCTTCTCAAAGTGAATAACCCAGACCTGCTCCAGTGCCTGGATGCCCCACTGCTGACTCAGGCTGCCTGTGAAGCCTCCTACCCTGGGAAAATCACCAACAACATGGTCTGTGCTGGCTTCCTTGAGGGAGGCAAGGATTCCTGCCAGGTGAGTGGCTCCCTTTCTATATGAAACCCTTCTTTTCCTTGGAGAGAGTTTTGAGAGTTCAAAGTTGTGAGACTAGAAAGATTATGCAGTGGGATCAGGGAAAGTGCTCTCTACCCTGGATGTCCTTTCATCTCATTAGTAAGATTAGAGGATGTGTTTCAATGAAAAACAAATGCAGTCAGAAGCTGACTGGAATGGGTCTTAATGTAAGAGCAGAAGTGACCCTTTTTCTTTATGCCACTTCTTTAAACACTGTATTTCTCCATTGCAGGGTGACTCTGGTGGCCCTGTGGTCTGCAATGGACAACTTCAGGGCATTGTCTCCTGGGGCTATGGCTGTGCCCAGAAGAACCTCCCTGGTGTGTACACCAAGGTCTGCAACTATGTGGACTGGATTCAGGACACAATTGCTGCCAACTAGAGATCCCCAATCCCTCCTCAGTCCTTGTGTCAATAAAGTGCATTTTTCATCACTACCTGTTCCTCTGTCTGACCTTTTTAGTCCCTTAGCTCTGGGAGGCAAGCTCTTATCTGAGGGCTTTGAGATCAGGCAGACATTCTCCACTAAAGTCATTCTGGACTCAAAGTGGGTCAAGAAACAATCATCAGTAACATCTCAAACACAATAATAATTTCAGTGGAACCATAGTAGGGAGTTTCTTTCATTTTACTTTTTCAAGAAAAATCATGTCTAGATAGCTAAGCTAAAGATTTTTCTTCCTTAGTATATCTGGAGGACTTCAACATGTAAAGCATACATATGTTCTTCGGTAGACAAGACTACTGATTTCTTTAACTATGGCAGAAACTCTTTGTTCCCAGTGTAAAATTTAGCAATGCTTAGCCACCTTGCCTTCTGAGTTCCCTCACTATATTCATTTTGGGAGCTTTGATGTAAAGTCTTGCTCTGTAATCCTGGCAGGCCTTGAACTTGTGATTTTCTTTCTTCAGGTTGCTTAATGCTTGGAATGTAGGTTGAACCAACAGAGCTGTCTCTCTACCTGAAAATGTTCATGCCAATGCAGTTCTACTCCATCCTAAGAGTGGGTGTCCTACTTAGATAATGTCTCACTGGGTGTCCCCAATTCCCACTTCTGTTTCTATAGAAGAAATAAGAGGTTCTGGATCTAAACCACTCACATCTCTGAGCAATCTGCCTCCTGTTTATCTCACACAATAATACTAATGTGTATGTACTGTCTTGAGAAATCCCTTAGACATGTTCACATTTAGTTAAGGTTCCCTTCTCTAGTGGTATTCCAGTGCCACAGCTAGGAAGCAAAGATTCTGAGAAGGTTGTTCATGAATGCTATCCCACACCTGGAAGGTGATATAAAAGTGGTTATGGTCAGAATTGCTTTGTCATTTACATGTCCACTAGGCTTCCACTCTTTTCCTACTGGGAGGTCTCAGATGAGGAAGAGGCTATCCTATTTGACCTTTTATATCTTTCCATCAATCCCTCACCAACATATACCCATGCCTACTTCCATGTACTTCCTGAGAGTGTCCCCCAGTCATGGTCTTCCATGAAGTCTGTCTGCTTATAGAGAGCTCTTTCTCATTGCATTCTTTCTGATTTAACACTTTCTGGTTTCTCACAATGTTCAAAGCACCACCAAATGTTCTTCTTAGGGAATACAGGGCTCTATTTTGTCTTTCTCCTGTTTTCCTTTCTATGGCTGCAATAAAAGTCTCTGACCAACAGTAACTTAGTGACTTACAATTGATGTTACATATGACACCATCATTCACACAAAGCAGCAGCCTACAGAGTGGGAAAATATTTTTCCCAGCTACACATCTGATATATCCAAAATATGTAATGAACTCAATAAACCTGATCTCAAGGAAACAAATATCCAATTAAAAATGGGGTACAGATCTAAACAGAGGATTCTCAAAAGAGTACACTCAAATGGCTAAGAAACCCTTAAAGAAATGTTCAATAACCTTAGTGTAGGGCCGACAGGGAGGGGATTTGAACAGACTTGGGGAGTGATAGCATATTTAAATTTATACAGTGTTTTAAATAGTACAAATATAACAAAAATAAAACAAAAATTCATCAAATGATTACAAACCATAAACTAAAAAAATTGATGAATAAATATCATGAAGTTTAATTCAGTGTTAGAGAACAATAATATATTATTCACAGGACAAATGGATGGAACTGAAATATTCATGTGAGTTCAAGATATAAGTCTCAAACCCTCAAATATTACATTGCTCAGTCATAAGATGAACATATACATGAAAGTAGAATGGAGATGATTGGGAAGAAAAACGGGTCAAGGGATTTTGTGAGAATGTCAATGACTGTAACGGGGAGGATCGACATGAGGAGTGGACAATGACATACACGCTTCAAAATGTCACAGTAAAACCCACAATATGGCAAACTTATTGTAACGTTTCAGTGGGGAAAAGGAAAGGAAATGTGGTAAGGTGATGGAAACTAGGGTTCCTTAGAAGTAGCCAGGCTTCTACACCAGCTAAATCAAAGTATCAACAGAGTAGTTAACCCCTCCGTGATGCATGGCAGGGAGGCACCACAAAGACACCACGTTTGTTTGACCTCCTATCCAGATGTCCTGGACATTAGAGTCATGCATGATTTTTGTCTCCATAATCATCCAATTTAGTTATTTCTCAACACTGCTTTCCACATATGGCATTAGCTTCCTCCCTGGTCTACTCTGCTACTCTGGTACTTTCACTGTGTTCTGGGGAGTTCAGTCAGTTTCATAGTTCTAAGGTTGATATTCTTTCATAATTTCTAACCCTTTGTGAAATTTCTTAGTATGGATCTGAATTGTCTTTTCATCATTCAGTTAATTTAATCCACTTATGGTCAATAGTAATATCTTTAAAGATGAATTTATTTATTCATTCATTTATTTATTATGTGTACAGTGTTCTGTCTGCATGTTTGCCTACCTGCCAGAAGAGGGCACCAGATCTCATAATAGATGGTTGTGAACCACCCTGTAGCTGCTGGGAATTGAACTCAGGACCTGTGGAAAAGTAGTCAGTGCTCTTAACCTCTGAGTCATCTCACCAACCAGATCATTAATAATTTTACATGAAAAATTTTCATTCATTTTATTTTGATCACATTTTTTCTCTAACATACATACCATTTCCAACTTTTCTCTCAACTATATTCATCCTCTTCTCAAAAACATAAAACAAAAAGATAAAAGTTAAAACAAACAAACTAAAATGAGAAAACCACTAGGGGAAAAAATAACAAAACATAAAAAGTGCAAGAAAAGCATGGTGTCCATTTTGTGTGGTCTGTGTAGTTGGTATACTCAGTGACACTTCACCAGGGAAAACTGATTTTTCTCTTTCCCAGCTGGCATAACTTCCAAAGAGTTTCTTATGTAGGGGTCAGACGCGTGTCCACTTGCCCCTGTTTGTGCTTTGGACTTTGGCAGGTCGGGTGGGTGCTGTCACAGTTCTTTTGAGTTCAAATGAGCATTAGTGCTGGTGCATCTCTAGGATGCTCTTTCCTTGGAGAAATCTACCACCTCTGACTCTTAAGATCCTTCTGGCTATACTGACTATGTACCAAATTGTTCCTGAGTTAGAAACAAATGATTTATATGCTTATTTTAAATCCTCCAAAAGGTTCAATATCAAGAATCGGGCACCTTCTCAAGATCGTACTGCCTATAGCCCTTTGTAATATGACAGTGGTAAAAATCATCTTATTAATTGCTGATTAATTACAAACGTCACAGTTGTATCAAAAATCAATACCAGCAAAGACATAGTAAACACACACACACACACACACACACACACACACACACACACACCTGTAGTGGTATTTGCAAGATGAGATTGATCAGTTACTAATAGTTAATGTGCTAGAAGCCTCAGAATTTCATAAGAAATACCATGTAAATTCTAAAGGTTTGAAGAAGGATTTCTCCATCACTTGGCAACAGGCTAAGGATATTGTGAAAAAATGTCCTACTTGTTCCATTACCTGCAGGGAGCAATCCAAAAGGTATACAAAGAAATGAAATTTGGCAGATGGATGTGTTTCATTTTGCAGAATTTGGAAGATTAAAATATGTACATCATACCATTGACACCCATTCAGGATTTCAATGGGCAACCTCTATGAGTTCTGAAAAGGCTGATTCTGTGATTACACACCTATTAGAAGTTATGGCCATCATGGGAATACCTGTACAAATTAAGATAGACAATGCCTCAGCATTTGTCTCCAATAAAATGAGATGATCCTTTGCTTATTACAATATAAAGGATGTTACAGGTATACCACACAATCCCACAGGCCAAGCAGTCATAGAAAGATCCAATCAAACGTTAAAGGGTATGCTAAATAAACAGCAACAGGTAACAATGACTCCTCGAAATAGACTGCATAGTGCTTTATTATCCTTGAATTTTCTCAATGCTGATGAGAAAGGAACAACAGCTGCGGAGAGACATTGGATGACAGACAAAACTCCTGAGCTAAACCAACCAGTTTATTTCAAGGATGTACTGACCTCAGAATGGAAACCTGGATATGTTCTACGTTGGGGAAGGGGTTTTGCCTTTTTCTGCAGGAGAAGAAAAGCTATAGATACCAACAAAATTAATACAAATTCGATTCAAAGAGGAAAAACCCCTTGATGAAGAGAAGTAAAAGATCATCCACCAATGTGACATCCCTACAAGTTGTAAGAAAAATTTAACAATCAAAGGTTGGGGTAGGGTTCTGTTTTTGTCTTTCCAGGATAATGCAAATACCCATTGTCCAAAAATCATAAGGCCTTGGATATCTGGATGTTTGCAGCAGAAAGAAAGAATCTATTGGTGCCAATTTACACATGGTAAAATCTCACTGTCTAACATCTATCTCTCTATCAATCTAGTAAAGTTGTGGTTCCAACTCAATTATAAGCCAGGCTGGCTTTGGAGATGGAATTGGCTCACTCCTTCTCTAAACCCAAGCATATTGCTAAAAGAAAAGTTTGAGAGATTCTTCAGTCCCGTATCAGAAGAGCCCTCTAGTGTGGGACAGAAGGAAACCAATAAAAAGGAACCATTGCCTTCTAAATTCTAATTCTCTTCATGCTTACTCTTGACTTCTCAGAATCCTTTCTTACATGCTATGTCCTCTTTAAATCCAAACCTTCCCTTTTTGATAACAAATAAATTTTTCCAATAGCAATCTCGGAAGTCTCCAGAAGGAAGATGGGGCCCCAACAACAACAACTCTACCCAATCCAGAATGATGCCATAGTAATCATCATCATATTACACTTCTTGTCAGAATTTCAGACAATCTTACCCATTACTCTAAGACTTGCTGCAGAACCTACAGTTAGTCTAACTGAGATTTAACTATATGAGCTCTGAGCATTCTCACAGTACCCAACAGAGATAAATCACCCCCTAAACAGCAGGAAGTAATTCTAAGAAAACGACGCCCCTTCTCCCTTAGGTTTCATATTTTTCAGGGTTATGGATGATAGTTATAGGGTTGGGGTGGAAGAAAATATTAAAGTCAGTATTCTCCCTTAAAAAAAAAGGAAAAAGAAGAAATGGAATGGATAGGTATAAGATATTATGGTAGATCATTATATATACTAGTAAACAAATTTAGTAAAATAGCAACCTTAGATAATTTGCACTGTAACTTATACTGTTATGGATTCTTATATGTTGATACAAATGCAAACTATTTTTATATTCCTGTTTAAGATAATTTGTATATTGATACAAATACAGAACTATATTTGTTATAATATACATATATTTCTACTCTTGTTTGAAATATTTTTATATTGATACAATGTAAATTTATATCTGTCATACTTTATGTATGTTCTACTTCTGTTTAGTATATTCAGTATATTGATATATATTTAAGATTATTGTAATATTACATATTGCACTATATATTCCTACCTCTGTTATAAATATCTTGTGTATTGTCACAATTTTGAAGTCATTGTTCTTCACCATACATTTGCTTATAGACTGTTTACCTTGTTTACGTGAAGCCTTAGTCCTTAGGTTATTTCGGCAGATAAGAATTACAGATTTATAGTCACCTATGCCTGTCATCTCTATAGTTACATTAGTTAGGTTTTCCAGGTTAACAGCTACATAGGTCAGATGGACAGGTAATCTTCAAACACTTCATAGACCTAGAGAATATGGCATTTAAATAACTTAGAATTCTGTTGACATGAGACACAACTGCTACTGGCTGCACCAATTTGATCCCAGGAGAATGTTGGGCTTCTAAGACATTTCCATTTGGAAGTTTGTCTTCTTGGCACAAAATGGCCTACTGGGCAAAGAACTGCCCTTGCCTTGACGGCTGACAGTACGAATGCAATGCTGTCCTTTCTGGACAAGTGGGACACAAGGAAAGCAACCACTGTACTCTGCCAAGACAGGGTAAGATGGTCTTTCAGAATTCCTGCTTCTGAAAATGGTCTGTCAGATACTCTAGGCCTGTAGCCAATTTGAATGCACCAACAATGCTGAGAAACATTAGGTGACTGTCCAGGCTGCCAGCTGTCTTGGTCTACTCTTGCAAGATTCCCCAAAGTTGCTTGCATCCATCTACCATTTCTCAGGTACCATTATGTTACTTCTCAGGTCTTTGATGTGGTTGAAGACTAGGTAGTTGTAATTTGTTCAGTTATTATAAAAGATAAGTTAGATATAAAACCTTAAATTCACAAATATAAGATAGATAGGACATCTTCTTTAATATTGTAACTGTAATTCTTGCTTGATAACTGTTTTGTTATATGTGATTTTACCATGTTAAAGTTAAAGCCCTCCTTTTTTTAAAAAAAGAAGAAAATGGGAAGTGCTGTGGATATCGCTCTATATAAATAAAACACTGATGGCCAGTGACCAGACAGGAAGTATAGGCGGGACAAGGAGAGAGGAGAATTGGGGAAACAGGAAGAAGGAGAGGGAGACACTGTAGCCACCGCCAGGACAAGCAGCACGTAAAGACACCGATAAGCCACAAGCGACGTGGCAAGGTATAGATTTATGAAAATGGGTTAATTTAAGATATAAGAACAGTTAGCAAGAAGCCTACCACGGCCATACAATTTATAAGTAATATAAGTGTCTGATTGATTATTTTATACGTGGATTGTGGGACTGCGGGGATTGGTGGAACCTGGAGAGAAGCTCTCCAGCAACAAAGTACGGCCTACTTTGGGCCATATAGCCCAAGGTCATGGGAGGACCAAATACCATTACAGACATAAACCCTGGAATTAAGTATTAAAGACAATACAGGGTTTTTTTTTCTTTTTTCTTTTTTTTTTTGTGTGTGTGTGCGTGTGTGTGTGTGTGCGTGTGTGTGTGTTTATAATTGTTGGTATTTTATTGCCAAAGTAATCCGTTTACTCCAGGATTACCTATTAATAATCATTGATGTCCTCACATATTAGTCAGGTTCTCTAATGGAACAGACCTGATACAGTGAATATATACATATTAAAAAAGGGGATTTACTAGAATGGGATACAGCTATGGTCTAGGTAGTAAATTAATGCCTGTCTCAAGTCAGATAGGCAAAGACTCCTCTGGTATTCCCTTGTGAGAACTGCTATCTCAGCACCTGCAATGTACATAATATCCAAGAGAGTACTTAGATTGCTACTGGTTTTGAGTTTGTGACTACAGGTTTACTTAGAGTTTCTATTGCTGCAATAAAGCACCATGATCAAGAAGCAATCTGGAGAGGAAAGACATTACTTGGCTAATACTTCTCTTTCACTGTTTATTCTTAGGAGGTCAGAGCAGGAGATAAAGCACTGAAGGAATTTGGAGCATGAGGAGATGCAGAGGCCATGGAGAGGTGCTGCTTACTGGCTTGTTCCTCCTGGCTTGCTTGGCCTGATTTCTATAGACCCTAGAACTGCCAGCCCAGGGATGATATTATTCACAATGGACTAGATCCTGCCCCATCAATTGCTAATTAAGAAAATGCCTTACAGGCTTGCCTATGACCTGATCTTATGGAGGCATTATTCTTAATTGAGGTTCCCACTATCAGATGACTTTAGTTTGTGTCATGTTGACATAAAACTGTCCAACAAAACTCTCATGACATAGGTTTTAATACCAGTGAAGCAATGCTTCAGGATGTTATAGGATATGCAAACGTGACAATGAGTTAGAGCAATCAGGAAAAGAGTAAAATCTTCCTTCTTCCTTGTCTTTTTAAGTGGGATGTCACTACAAGGTGTGAGCCAGACCTAAAGTGGACTTTCCCATCTATACAATAAGGAAAAGTTCTCATTGGCATACAAAGCTGCATGGGTATGGATTTGGTCAACAACTCATGAAGTCAAGTTGACATTCATGAGTAGGCATCAGTACCCATCTGTACTTGGAGATGCAGCCTTGAGGTTTAGCTTATTAGTCAAAGTGAGACAAGAGTCTGTTGCATGGAGTAGTGATAGACCTGTGGACTATTTTGTTTACTCTCTGTTACCTGTTTGTGTCTTTGAGTTCTTTTGTAGTCCTGCCATATGTTCCCTGGATTCCTGCATTGCTGCTCTCCTTCAAGCTCTGGAATACAGACACCCATTTGTTAACCAGGCTGGTGTTTTTATTTGTGCCATTGCAGAATTGCCAGTTTCACCATGTGCCTTAGAAATTACAATCAGTTCTCGATCTTGTAAAACATAGAGAATTCTCATTTAGCTTTAGATATTGAATATAACTTCTGAATAAAAAAATCCCTGAATGACCTAGGGCATGAAAATAGCATGTTGTGCCTGCATTCAAGGTGAGAGGCCACAAATGGTATAGAAAGAAAATACCTGAAATATCTCATTGGTGATTACCAATGAGCAGCCTCGAGATCATAGTTAAGGACTAAGATTTCATCTTCAGTGGGGAGGCACAAAGGATTTCTTCACTATACAGAGTTGAGTAATATTTGGTGTCATATTCAGGAAGCAAATTTCATTGGATAAAATAAGAGTCTAACATGAAAGAAATAGTAGGGAAGAGAAATATAATGGAGTAAAGAGTTGAGATTAAAGAGGTATATATCCTTGAAATACAAAGTGGGAGTATAGAGTATAAAGCATACAAGAAATAAGGAAGTGTGACTAAAGTGATCTGATAAAATTAGAGAGTAGTTTAAATATGAAAACAATCATGTCAAATCTAGAAATTTCAAACTTTCCTCCTACAGACACCACATAGAAACTCCACTCCATAGGAATATGTCATGGGTAATCTGGACTTCTCACTCCAAGTACAGAAACAGCCCTGTCCTTGGATGGTCCCCTTTACTGTGTGGCAAATCAGTGTACTAATAGGGAAACTGAAAATATTGTGTTCGTGTTCTTGGAGGAAGTGAAATGCCAACATAAAATGAGTGTGCAATTTGTTCCATTGGGAACCCGATTTGATTTCATTGTCAGCAGACTATTTAGCTGCCACCTGCAGCTGGTCTCACATGCTTGAACACTTTCCTTATCTTCCTATGGCCTTGGAGCAGCATGTCAGTTTTAGATTATTTCTCAGGTGAAAAGGAATCATTCCAAATCAATCCTTTCAGAATACATCATACAACATGATTGAGAAAATTAAAATATGTGAATAGTTTGAAACACTTGACAAACATGGCAATATGACAGTCCTTCCACTTAGGAATGACCCAGGAGAAATGAATGAGAAAAAAGGATGCAGAGATGACAACTCTGAGTGGCTGTTTGGGGGTTTGAATCTCATCCAGGCCTGCCAGTAATAGGACCACAACATATGCTATGAAGCCCTTGTTGGCATTTCCTCAAATTTCTTCTGATTTCCAATTCCTCCACCTCTAGTCAGTTTTCTCCCTCTAACCCAATTGTTAGAGTTATAGTTAAGTTTCTCCTATATTACTGTGTAACTCCAGAAACATCACTAGTTTTCAGAGAACTCAAACCTGATCTCACCTCCAACATATATTTCATATATCTGGCGACAGTGGAGAGAAAAGCATCTAATAGAAAGGACCCTCTATTGGGTTTTATAAATAGGGATCTTACACCTATCAGAATGTCTAAGGCCAAAAACACTGAGGGCAGCGTATGTTGGAGAGGATGTGGAGTAATGGGATCATTCCTCCACTGCTGGTGGGAATGCAAACTAGTATAGCTACTTTGGAAATCAGTATGACGACCTCTCAGAAAATTGGGACTCAATCTACCTGAAGACCCAGCTATATATACCACTTTTGCCCATATACTCATGGGATGCTCAATAATACCACAAGGACAATTGCTCAACTATGTTCATAGAAGCATCATTTGTAATAGCCAGAACCTGGAACCAACCTAGATGCCACTCTGCTGAAGAATGGATGAAGAAAATGTGGTATATTTACACAATAGAGTGCTACTCAGTTGTAAAAATCCAATGAGATCATGAAATTTAAAGACAAATTTTTGCAAACCTGAGTGAGATAAAACAGACTCAGAAAGACAAACATAGTATGTACTTACTCCTAATTTGATTTTGGATATAAAGCCAAGGATAACCAGACTATAACCCACAGCTCCAGAAAAGCTAAGTAACAAGGACTCTAAGAGGGATCCATGGGAAAGAGAAAGAGATGAGATATTCTGAGTAAACTGGGGGCAGGGAAACTATATATGGAAAGGGATGAAGATGAGAATATGAGAGAATGGGAAGGCTGAGCTGGGGCGGGACAGAGTGGGAGAGCAATGAAAGAAATATCTTGATAGAGGGAGCTAGTATGGGGCTATGGAGAAACATCATGTTAGGGAAATTACAAGGAATCCACAAAGTTGACCTCAGGTTAGACTACTAGCAATAGTGGAGAAGGTGCCTGAACTAGCCTTCCCCTTTAATCAGTTTGGGGAATACCCTGTCATCATAGAGCCTTTATCTAGTATCTGATGGAATTAGATGCAGAGATCCACAACCAATCACCAGGTCAAGTTCATGGAATCCAGTTGAAGAAAGGTCTGAGGGCTTATAAGAATGAGGGGGATCAAGGTCATGATGGGGAAATCTACAGAGACAACTGAACCAAGCGCTTGGGAACTTACCAACTCTAGATCAATAGCTTTGGAGCCTACATGGGACTGAGGTGTCATTTGCATGTGGGAGACAGTTGTGTAGCTTGGTCTTTGTGAGGGGCTCCTGGAAGTAGGATCAGGATCTATCCCTGGTGCATGAGCTGGAGTTTTGGAGCCCATTCCTTAGGGTGGGATGCTTTGCGCAGCCTTGATGCAGTAGGAAGAGGCTTAATCCTGCCTCAAATGAATGTAGCAGGCATTGTTACCTCCCCATGGAAGGCATTACCCTTTTGGAGGAGTGGATGGAGGGTGGGTCAGGAGCTTTTGGTATAGAATCAAGAGGAGGGATGGGAGAAGGAACTATAATTGATAGGTAAAATGGAAAAAAATTCAAATAAATAAAAAATAACATCCCAAGCTAAAGTCTAATGAATAAATTTATAGGCACAATCAGGCATTGGCCTATTATGGTTGATTTATACTGTAGCAAAATGGAAAATGATTCTTAGGATGATATAACTAAAAAAAAGCAAAGCAAAACTGGATTCAGTACAAGAAGAGTCATCACTGAGCACAGCATTATATATATTTAATATAATAATAATAATAATATAATACATTATAATACCAAACCAGATGTTTACACTCCATTTGAAAGTCTGTGATATTCCTATACTATTATTCCCAATATGCAAATTCCTTTATATCTTTTTCTAAAAACTTCTTATATTCACGATTCAATGTTTGGCATGTCAAGTAATTGCATTTTGATTTTGGCAACAGTGTGTTTTTCATGGGTGTTTATTTTATGCTGCATATTATAGTCTTCTATGAACCTTGTATTTGTTCTATTATTCTGCATTTCATAGATGAGCAACTGGTCTTTCCAGAGCAGGATTAAGGTTTTAATTTTAGACAGCAACTAGTGTATAGGTGAAGCATGGTAGGCAGACTCCAGACAGAAAGGTTCTGGCAAGAGCATTCTGGTTGCCTTGCTGTTGTACCATACATACATGCCCAACCTCATGAAAGAGGCAGATAACAGATACTGTTTACTCATTTTCAAATATGAAGAATCTGCATCTCTGAAGAGAAGTGACTTATTCATCGCTGATACCTGAACCCCTTCCTCTAAACACTGAGTTTCGTTCCCATTATTCTGTGGCTACAGAGTGGAATGTTTCTAATGTCCCTATAGTGGAGTAAACAGCCTAAGAATACATTTTTTCCTTGTGCCCACAGGTAAGTTTAGTGCTCACTCCTCATCAAGGAAAATTCTCTTTGTATCAGACAGTGACTAGTAACTCTCTTGCCTTTCAGGGCACATTCTTCTTCCTATTTTATCCTTTATTTTCTTTTTAATAGTGCTTGAAAGATCCTTCTACGGGTCTATTGTCACACAAAATCCATGAATGTCAGCTGCTGCCAGCAACTTCTCCCTTATATGTCTTTACTTTCTCCCCTACAACTTCATCACATGCCCACTTGCCCATACCGTTGGCTGGTAAAAAGATTCCCCACATTGGTCAATGTAGTCGAGGAACCACCACTTATGACTGTAGTAGTGAGCCACAGATACCAAGCATTGGTCATTGATAATGAAGCCTCCTCAGAAATGATGGCCTGTGTTCAAGGATACCTGGTAGGGGAAAGAATTCCTTTGACAGGTGTATCCTCCTGTGATCTTCTCAACATCATTATCACAAAAAGCCCCTAGAATATAGATAAAAGGAGAAGCAAATTTAGTAAAATGTTGGAATATGGATCCCTCAGATCTACATAACTCTCTAATGTTTTAGTAATATTTTCTGAGAATAATGACTAAGAGAAATTTGGGGACACATTGTCCCTCATAGACAACACAGGATTTGAGGTTCTACAGTGGAAGGGATGATAGGACAGGTAACTAAATTCTAAATGGCTCAGATGTCATCTTAGTTCCAGGAAAATGCAGGAGAAATGATCTCAGAACACCGTTTGTAGGATATTCTTTTGGGATCCAATTCCTTGTCAGTTTTCTAAACCACTGCTTGCTTCATTCTGAAATTCACCAAGTGTCTTTGCTACAGGAAAATGACTTTCCAGGTTAATTACTTAGATATAGCTATCTTGGAAAATTCTCTGGCTGCAGAGATTGTGTTGTTCCAATCTCCTTAACATCAGTAAAATATGTACAGTAAGGCCAGAAGGGAGAGGTGTTCCAATCAAAGTCAGGCATAACAAATGAAGGTCCAAAAGCTGAACAACATGAAAGGAGTTATTAACTTTGACTATAATCTGGTTAATATTAAAGTCATCTGGCACAGTAACTCCTGTGTACAAGGCACATCAGACACCTTCATCAAAATTACTAAGGTTGAGAATTTGGTAAATGAGTTTTAAAACAACTTCAGGCACATTTCCCTTAACAGACTCTATTGTGAGGGATTCCCAGAGCTATTTCAGTGGAGGAATGTGTTTGCCAGTTCATTTTGTTGAACCTCTCCTTGAGCACAATCTAGCCTTAGTGATCACAGTGATGCATCTGACAATGATTTTTTACAGATTATGGAATCATGGAAATGTGAGAAATGTGAAGACTGAGCAAGTACAACTGCTGGAACTAGGGTACCATAGCATAAATCTAACTACTGGAGTAAAGATTAGGTGAACTTACTGTGATGGCAGATAGAGTTCATATATTCCAGATAATTGCAAAGTAGGACCAGACTTAGCATAGCATAGAACTCACCAGCAGTTCCCATAATAGCCAGGATCAGGAGTTCAGTCATGGTGGCTGAAAGTGATGAGCACTGAATGGGGTCCTCTTCATATAACCCTATGGAGTGAGAGGACAGCTTGTTCAAGTGGGAGTAGGGTCTCATTACTTCTTCCTGAGCAAAAACCTTATTTTTCACTCCCTGCATACTTACATCACCCCTGTTCTTTTGCTTTCTTGACAGGAGGAGACCTTCAGGTTTGAAGGAAAATCTTTTTCTCCTGGGGGAGTGGATGAGATGGCTGATCCTTTAAAGGATGCTGGAATGGAGGAAACAGTGACAGTCAATCTGTCTATGAGGCTCTGCTTTACTAGACTCAATCCATGGGTGTTAGACAAGAAAGACTCTATGGGAGGCTCAGAAATTCTTTTTTGATGGTCGGTTGCTTTTAGTAACTTTGAAGAAGGACTGATTCTGTAGATAATGGGTTTCTATGAGTCCCCCACACCTGCTGAGTCTATTGGTGTTCTGTAAATTTCTTTGTTCTAACATGACCAATCTACTTCATAGGAAATAGGTATTTAATCGCTCTATGATCCAGCACTGGAACATCACTGATTTTAAGAAAGGAAGTAGTGTTCCTAGTAAGTGTGGGCTTTTACATGCTCTGCTTCCTAAAGATGCTCATGGATTTCAGACATGGTGGAAGGGAATGGGTGAGGTTTGAGGAGGAAATGTCTTACATTGCAGTGGAGTAAAGAGCTACATCAACACAGTGCTCCACTTTGATCTCAATTTCAAGATATTTGCCTCTTATGCCAATGTCATATTAAGGCCACCTAGGAACACGGAGAGTATACAAATAATACCACAGATATAGCCTATGAAGATCCTAAGTCTCATCAATGTTGCCCCACATATCTATATTAAACAAAACTACCCAATTTGTAGAATAAACAGCCTTGCTGGAAGTTGATACACATTTTTAGGAGTAGAAAGGCTTTGAGCCATGTTCAACTTGATTTCTGAACAAGGATGAGTTACAGGTATAGATGGGAAGTTTAAGGTTATTTATATTATCTGTGTAACAAGTGTACAATATTGTGCTCAGTCGATAGTGACTCTTATTTTTCTGTTTTATTTTAAATCATCCTTAAGACTCAGTTTCCATTTTATTAGAGCACAAACAATCCACAGAAGGGTGCTACCTAATGTGTGTGAGTTGTGGCTATTTATAAAACCCAGTTGGAGGGTCCTTCCTATCACATGTTTTTTCTGTCCCCTAACCCCTGAAGTAGGAAATACATGTTAGAGGTGAGATCATGATTGTGTCTCTGAAAACTAGTGATGGTTCTGGAGTTACACAGCAGGGAAGAGAACTTAGCAACAATTGTGACAACTGGGTTGGAGGAACCAAAGTGAATGGAGGTGGAGGAATTGGAAATGAGAAGAAACTGCAGGGAATACCAACATGGGCTCCATAGCATCTATTGTGGTCCTGTTACTGGCATGGCTGGGTGAGCTTCACACTTCCAAACAGACACTCAAAGTTGTCATCCCTGCATCCTGTTTTTCATTTACCCCCCCTAGGTCCTTCCAAGTGGAAGGTCTGTCTTATTGCCACATTTGTCAAATTTTCAGACTATTCACATACTTTAATTTTTTGCAACCATATTGGTGGAAGGTATTCACAATGGATTGATTTGGATGGATTCTTTTTCACCTGAGAAAGTATCTAAAACTGGCATGCTCTCTCAAGGCCACAGGAAGATATGGGAATTGTTGGAGCATGTGAGACCGGCTGCAGGTGGCAGCTAAATATTCTGCTGAAAATGAAATCAGAGTTCCCAGTAGAACAAATTCCATACTCATTCTACATTGCATTTCTCTTCCTGGAAGAACATGAACACAGAATTTTCAGTTTCCCTATTAGACACTGTTTTTGCCACACTGTGTAAAGGGGGCCATCCAAGGAAAGGATGTTTTTGTACTTGGAGTGGGCAGTCCAGTTTACCCCTGGCATGTTCCTATGGAGAGAAGCTCCTTTGGAATGTCTTAAGAGGAAAGTTGGAAGTTTCTAGTTCCCACAAGGTTGTTTTCATATTTTAAACAACTCTCTAATTTTATCAGTTTACCTTGGTCACCCTTCCTTATTTCTTGTATGCTTTACTACATCACACTCCCACTTTGTAATTCGAGGATATGTTCCCCTTTAATCTCAACTATTTCCTCCATTATTTCTCTCTATCCTACTATTCCTATCATGTCACAATTTCATTTTATTCAATGAAATTGCTTACTGGATATGACACCCAATATTCCTCTACTGTGTTAGTGAAGAAATTCTTTGTGTCTTTCTTTCCAATACACAATCTTAGTCAATATCTCTGATCCTAAGGCTGCTCATTGGTAATCACATAATTTTAGATACATTCTTCCTATCCCATTTTTGGCTCATCACCTTGAATTTGTGCATGATATGAAATTTTCATGTCCCAGGTCATTTGGGCATTTCATTTTTTCAAATGTTTTATTCAACATTTTAATCTAAATGAGACCTCTCTAGGTTTTAAAGTATCAAGATTTTTTTGGGGATTCCTAGCTCAGATGGTGAAACTGGTGATTCCTCTATAGCACAAGTAAAATCATCCATCTGTTTAACAAAAGGGTGTCTGTATTCCAAGGTTTGAATGTGGTGATATTGTGTTCCCCAAAATATTGTGTGCCCAAATAAACTTATCTGGGGTCTGAAAACAGAACAGCCACTAGATACAGAGGCCAGAAAATGGTGGCACACACATCTTTAATCCTAGCACTCCAGAGGCAGAGATAGGTCTGGATCTCTGTGATTTCAAAGCCACACTCAAAACAGTTAGGCATGGTAACTAGAGCCTTTAATCTGAGAAAGTGATAGGAGAAAGCAGAAAGGTATTTAAGGCATGAGGACAAGGAACTGGAGCTGGTTAAGCTTTTAGATTTTGAGCAACAGTTCAGCTGAGATTCATTCTGGATGAGGACTCAGAGGTTTCCAGTCTGAGGAAACAGGATAAGCTGAAGAAATAGCAAGGTGATGTGACTATGGCTTCTTCTGCTTCTCTGATCTTCCAGCATTCACCCCATACCTGGTACCATGTGTTTTTATTAATAAGAACTTTTAAGATTCTTGCTACACTTGAAGGAGAGCAGCAATGCAGGAACACAGAGAAATTGTGTGAGGACTACTAAAGAACACAATGACACAATCAGGTAACAGAGAGTAAACAAAATAATCCACAGGCCTAACACTACTCCATGCAACAGACCCTTGTCTCATTCTGAGTAAGAAATAAGCTAAACCTCAGAGACTGGATATCCAAGTTCAGATGGGTGCTGGTGGCTAACCATGGATGTCAACTTGACGTCATGTGTTGTCGACTAAAACCAAACCATGCAACTGTGTATTTGAAGGAGACATTTTCCTTCATGGATAACTGGAAAAACCCACTTTAGGTCTGGGTCACACCTTGTTGTGGCAGCCCACATAATGGACAAGGAAGAAAGAAGCTTTTGCTTTTTTCCTGCTTGCTCTCACAATCACTGGCAAGTTTAAATATCCCATTTCATCCTGAACATTATTAAAACCTACTTCTTGAGAGTTGTACTGGATAGTTTTATGTCAACATGACACATGCTGAAGGCATCTCCAGAGAGGGAAACTCAATTAAGAAAATGCCTCCGCCAGGCTGTGGTGGTGCATGCCTTTAGTCCAAGCACCTGCGAGGCAGAGGCAAGTGGATCTCTGTGAGTTCGAGGCTAGCGTGGTCTACAAAGTGAGTTCCACAAAAGGCACAAAGGTACACAGAGAAACCCTGTCTCAAAACACCCCCACCGAAAAATAAAGAAAGAATATGCCTCCATAACATCAGTTTGTAGGCAAGCCTGTTAGGCATTTTCAAAATTACTAATTGATGGGGGAGGATCAGCTTGACCTGCTTAAGGTTCCCACTGCTAGTGGGATCAGAATCCATCCCTGGTGCATGGGAGAGATTTTAGGAGCAAATGAATATATTGGGACACCTTACACAGCCTTGTGCAAGGAGAGGGGCTTGGACCTGCCTCAACTGAATGTACCAGGAGCTGGGAGTGTAGGGTGGCTTCAGGAGAGAGGAGAGTGGGATCTGTGGTTGGTATGGAAAATGAATGGGAAAAAAATTAATAATAAAAAAGAGAAAAAAGTCATTTTCTTAATTAGTGATTGATGGCAGAGGACCCAGTCAATTGTGAGTGATTCATCCCTCATCTGGTGACCCTGGGTTTTATAGGAAAGCAGGCTGAGCAAGCCCTGAAGAGCAAGCCAGTAACCAGCACCTCTTCATGACCTCTGGCCCAGCTCCTGCTCCTGGATCCTGCCCTGCTTGATTTCCTGTCCTGACTTCTTTCTAGGATGAACAGTTAATTTGAAATATAAGCAGAATAATTTCCTTCCTCTCCAAGTTGCTTTTGATCATGGAATTTCACTGCAGCAACAGAAAGTGTAACTAAGTCAGGAGTCCAATAGAGACTCAACGCCCGTAACTATCTAAGAGCACTCTAGGATCCATTGCACATTGGAGGGGCTGAGACATCAAATCTCATGGAATGAGCTGCTATGGGATTCTTGGCCTTTCTGATATGAGGCAGCCATGATTGTACTACATGGACCATAGCTGTATCCCATTCTAGTAATTCCCCCTTTAAATGTATGTAGTCATTCTATCATTAAATATACTTTTATATCAATGATTATTATTATTTTTTCATTTTTTATTGGTTTATTTATTCATGGAATAAGTAAGTACTACTGTACCTTTGCCATGGAACAGGAATTATGCAAAGGGGTGGGGTTTTAATCCACCTAAAAATTCTCTGGTGTGCCCAGGCTCTATTTCTTAAACACTTTATTTAGATTATGTAATGAACTCTCATTTCATCTCCTTTTTTTAAATTAAGAGATGGTCTATTCATTCTACATATCAACCACAGATTCCCCTGTCATCCCTCTTCACATGCCCCAGCCTGTGCCCCCATTCCCACCTCCTCCAGGGCAAGATCTTCTATGGGGATTCAGCAGAGCCTGGTACATCCAGTTGAGGCAGGTCCAAGCCCCATCTCTCTCTACTCAGGCTGAACAAAGTGTCTGACCATAGACACTAGGTTCCAAATAGCCAGCTTATGCACCTGGGACAGGTCCCGGTCCTACTGATTGGGGGCCCCCTAAATAGTTCAAGCTAAACAACTATCTCACTTATCTTAAGGGCCTAATCCAGTACCATGGGAGATCCTCAGCTATTGGTCCAGGGTTCATGTTTTTCCACTAGTTTGACTAGTTGCCTCAGAACTTTTTCCAATCATGGTCTGGATATCTCTTGCTCATACAATCCCTCCTCTCACTCATCCACTGGACTCCTGGAGCTCTGCCTGGGACATGGACATGGATCTCTGTGTCTGCTTCCATCAGTCACTGGATGAGGGTTCTATAATGATAGCTAGGGTATTCACCAGAGTACGTCAGCACAGGCACCCTCTTGACCATTGCCAGCCATCCATGGTGGAGTCTTCTTTGTGGATTCCTGGGGACTTCCCTAGCAATCTGCTTCTCCCTATTCCCATGGTACCTTCATTTATCATGATATCTCTTTCCTTGTGTACCCACTCTGTTCCCTATCCAGCTCTAAGCTCCCACTTGCCTAAGCTCTCATTCCCTGTCTGTTGCCCTCCATAACCCCCTACCCCAGTTTGTTCATATGGATCTCATCCATTCTCCATCTCTAGGTGATCCCTGTGTCTTTCCTAGGGTCCTCCTTACTAGCTAGCCTCCCTGAAGCTGTGGGTTGCAGTCTGGTCATCTTTTGCTTTACATCTAGTATCTACTTATGAGTGGGCACATACCATGTTTGTCTTTCTGAGTCTGGGTTAACTCACTCAGGATGATATTTTCTAATTCCATCCATTTGCCTGCAAACCTCATGATGTCATTGTTTTTCTCTGCTGAATAGTACTCCATTGTGTATATGTACCACATTTTCTTTATCCATTCTTCATTTGAGGCGAATCAAAGTTGTTTCCAGGTACTGGCTATTACCAATAATGCTGCTATGAACATAGTAGAGCATGTGGGGAAACCTACAGCACAACCAAACCAAACTAGTGGGCACTCATGAAATTTAGACCAACACCTGTGGAGCCTCCATGTCCTGAACTAGGTCCTCTGCATTGGTGAGACAGTTGTATAGCTTGATCTGATTAAGGCGCCCCCTACAAGTAGGACCTACAGGTAGGATCTATCCCTGGTGTGTGAGCTAGCTTTTGGAGTCCCTTACCTATGGTGGGACACGTCCCACAGCCTTAAGGCAAGGGGAGGGGCTTTATGCTGTTTCAGCTGCATGTTCCTGGCTCTCTTGACTCCCCATGGGAGGTCTTACCTTCTTATAAAAGGGAATGTAGTGTGGGTTTGTCAGGTGCAGACTGCAGGGGTGGGAGAAGGGAAGAGGGGGATCTGTGATTGTTATGTAAAAAATAATAAAAATTTCTTAATAAAAAAAGAGTTTGCTACCCAAACGAAAAAGAAATAATACAATTCTGGGCTGAAATCAATAAAATAGAAAAAAAGAAAATACAGAGGATCAATGAAACAAAAAGTTGATTCTTTGAGAAAATCAATTGATTGACAAACCCTTAGCCAAATTCTTTAAAACATAGGTCCTGTATATAAATTAACAAAATTAGAGGTTAAAAGAAGGAAATACTTCTCCTTAACTAACTAGTGTCTATGGTATTATAAAGTACTCTACATGCTATCAGTAAACATCAACCCATCTACAAACCCTTGGTTACACAATGGTGATCTGCCTGCATTATGCACAAGGACACAATACTGGCATAAAGTTGGTAGGAGTAAAGTTCCTTTATCCAATTGGATTTAGTGAGCTGACTGATGGTGTGGAAAACATACCTGCTAGGGTGGCTAAGAACCTCAGACTAGATTGGCTAGGGACTTAGGAGATATGGGAGAAAATGAAATCCTACTGTTCTACTAAAGGAACATAACAACAAAAGAATTCCTAAGAACATTCTCATAGATCAGTGTCTTGTTCAGTCATTACCAGAGAAGTTTCCTCCTGCAGCAGATGGAAAGAAATATAGAGAACCACAGCTGGACCAGATGCAGAAAGTAAGAGAACTTGCAACTCTGTCCTAAATGGGATGTCTCCATCAAATCCCTCCCTTCAGGGTTCAGGAAATGCTGCAAAAGAGGAGTCAGCAATATAGTAAGAGTCAATGCAGACAGAGGACACCAGGGAACCAAGGCCTTCTAGACACAACAGGACTGATGCACATATGAACTCATAGAGACCTGTATGTGTCTAATTCAGATGGAGTCCCAGCACTGAGAGGAGATGAGAATACAAGCCCTGATTCCTAACCCAGAAGCTATCTTCTGTTGACAACTGCTTGCAAAGGAAAATTTTGTTTTCCATCAGAAGTATCATTGAATATAAAAACCACACTTAAGGACAAGCCCCATGCACAGGAATAGATAACCAACAAAAATTAAACTCCACATTTGGAGATTTTTTTTTGGTCTCAGAATGCTTTAGCTAGGCATTTTACAAGTATTTTGCTTATATGATTTCCAATTTTGTGTTTTCATGTGATTTCTGTGTGTGCAAGTGTGTGTGAGTTTCTCTGTGTCTGGATGTGTTTCTTGTGTATTTTCTCTTTCTTTTCCTTTTTCTGGTTCTGTCTCTCACGTTTGTTTGTTTTATCATATTCTGGATTGTTTGTTTAAATTTAAAAGGGATTGTTTAAATTTAAAAAGGTTAAAGAAAATTAGATGAAATAATAATAAGGATAATGATTAAAAAATCACTAAGATTTTTAGTCAAAAAAGAAAGAAGCAAACAACATGTCAACCAATTAGGAAAAGAACCAACAAAATTAGAAGAATCAGCACATAACACCCAATAACAACTAACTGTAAATGCTCTTAACTCTCCAATGAAAAGATTCAGGGTGATATATTGAATTTAAGAAACTGATGAAAAATTATCATGGATTTTAATTGAGTGATAGAGAATAATACTATGCTATTTTAGAAAAAAAAATGGATAGAAATTGAGGTTTTCATGTGAAGTGAAAGACACAGGTCTCAAAAACACAAATATTGTATTATTCACTTATAAGATGAACATGTCCATGAAAGTAGAATTGAGATGATTAGGAAGAAAAAGGGTCAACGGATAACGGTGAGAAGGTCAAAGACTATAAAGGACAGGATCAATATCAGAAGTGGACAATGATATGCATGCTTGAAAATGTTACAGTAAACTCCACATTATTGCACACTAAATTTTAGTTTTAAAAAAGGAAACAAAATTTGGTAAGGTGATAAAAATGAGAGGTCAGAAGTACCCAACCTTCATTAGTGTCTCTCTGGGCTAAAACCAAAGTATCCTCATGGGCTAGCCCTGATTGAATGGAGGTTCAGGAGGCACCACATACTTAGTTGTGTGACCTCCTATTTAGATGTCCTGGACATTGGTCATGGGTGATTTTTTTCCTCATTACTCTCCAGGATTAATAATTTCTCAACATTGTCTCAAACATCTAGAAATCTTTCCTTCAGCTTGTCTACTCCATTATTATTGCTTTTGACTGAATTTTGTTTGATTTATTCAGTTTTGTAGTACCAAGATGGATTCTCTTTCATAATATGTAACTTATGGCTGAATTTCTTGGTTTGTCTAGCATTGTATTTAATTCATCCAATTCTTTATTTTAATCCCCCTTATAACGATAACCATTTTAATCTAAAATGTCAATGATTGTCAGCAGACTATTTAGTTACCACCTGCAGCAGGTCTCACGTGCCCTAACAATTTCCTGGTCTTTCTATGGCCTTGAGACAGCATGCCAGTTTTAGAAAATTTCTCAGGCGAAAAGAGTCCATCCAAATTATTTCTTTCTGAACTCCTCCTAGTAGAACTAACATGTTTGTAAAAAGTGGAATGTGCATAGTCTGAAAAACTCGACAGACATGGCAATATGACAGTTCTTCCACTCAGGAATGACCCAGGAGAAATAAATGAGAAAGAGGATACAGAGATGACAACATTGAGTGTCTGTTCAGGGATGTGCTTCTCACCCAGCCCTGTCAGTAACAGGACCACTGCCAATGTTATGAAGCTCATTTGGCATTTCCTGCATTTTCTTCTGATTTCCAGTTCCTCCACCTTCCAGTCACAGTTTGCTCCCCCTCAAATCCAACTGTCACTATTTTAGTTAAACTTCCCTTCCATTACTGTGTAACTCTAGAACCATCACTAGTTTCCAGAGAACTCAAACCAGATCTCTCCTCCAACAGGTATTTCCTATATATCCGTGGTCAGTGAAGAGAAACACATCGGATAGGAAGGATCCTCTATTTGTTACTTATAAATAGGCACAAGCTGACACACCATCAGGTATTGCCCTTCTAGGGTTGGTTTATACTATAGTAAAATGGAAACTGAGTCTTAGAGATAATTTAAGTTGAAAAAAAAAAGCTGGGTTCAATACAGGAACTGACTGACCACAGCATGACACTCTTGTTACATATGCAATAGAAATATCCATAATTCCCATTCTACCTATACATCCTTCTTGTTCAGAAATCACGTTGAACATTGCCCAAAGACATTCTATTCTGCAAAATCAGTATAGACTTCTTGTACAGGCAATTTGAACTAGAATACAGAGTATTTACTTTTTTTTTTATTATTTTACAACACCATTCAGTTCAACATAATAGCCACAGATTCCCCTGTTCTCCCCCTCTCCCCCCCTCCCCCCAGCCCACCCCCCATTCCCACCTCCTCCATATCAAGCTCTCCCCCGAGGACCGGGGTCGACCTGGTAGACTCAGTCCAGGCAGGTCCATTCCCCCCCCCCCCAGACCGAGCCAAGTGTCCCTGCACAAGTCCCAGGATTCAAACCAATGTACAGCTGCCTCCCAAACAGATCAAGCCAAATGACTGTCTCACGTATTCAGGGGGCCTGATCCAGTTGGGGGCCCCTCAGCCTTTGGTTCATAGATCCTGTGCTTCCATTCATTTGGTTATTTGTCCTGGTGCTTTATCCGACCTTTGCTTCAACAATTCTCGCTCATATAAACCCTCTTCTTTCTCACCAATTAGACTCCCAGTTCTCTACCAGGGGCCCAGCCATGGATGTCTGCATTCAGATTCCTCAGTCCGTTGATGGGGTCTATGGCACAACTATCAGGGTGTCTGGCCATCCCATCACCAGAGTAGGTCAGTTCCTGCCGTCTCTCGACCATTGCCAGCAGTCTTTTGCGGGGGTATCTTTGTGGATCTCCGTGGGCCTCCCTAGCTCTCTGCTTCCCCCCCTTCTCACCTTCTCATGTGGTCTTCATTTACCATGGTCTCCTATTCCTTGTTCTCCCTCTCTTTTCTTGATCCAGCTAGGATCTCCCACTCTCTTTCCCTCGACCATTGCCCTTCATTGTTCCCACTTATGACCAGGCTGTTCATGTAGATCTCATCCATTTCTCCATGTCTTTTTTTGGGGTCCCGTTTTCCAGGTAGCCTCACTGGTGATGTGAGTAGCAGTCCAGTCATCCTTGTTCCACATCTAGCATCTTCCTATGAGTGAGTACATACCATATTTGTCTTTCTGAGTCTGGGTTACCTCACTCAGGATGATTTTTTCTAGATCCATCCATTTGCCTGCAAACCGTATGATGTCATTGTTTTTCTCTGCTGAGTAGTATTCCATTGTGTATATGTGCCACAATTTATTTATCCATTCTTCAGTTGAAGGGCAATTAGTTTGTATCCAGGTTTTGGCTATTACAAACAATGCTGATATGAACATAGCTGAGCAAGTGCTCTTGTGGTATGATTGAGCATTTCTTGGGTATATGCCCAGGAGTGGTATAGCTGGATCTTGGGGGAGATTGATTCCCAATTTTCTAAGAAAGCACCATATTGATTTCCAAAGTGGTTGTACAAGCTTGTATTCCCACCAGCAGTGGAGGAGAGTTCCCCTAGTTCCACATCCTCTCCAGCATAAAGTGTCTTCAGTGTTTTTGATCTTAGCCACTCTGACAGGCGTAAGGTGGTATCTCAGAGTTGTTTTGATTTGCATTTCCCTGATGATTAGAGATGTTGAGCAATTCCTTAAATGTCTTTCAGCCATTTGGGTTTCCTCTGTTGAGAATTCTCTGTTTAATTCTAAAGCCCATTTCTCAATTGGACTGTTGGTCATTTTGATGTCTAATTTCTTGAGTTCCTTATATATTCTGGTTATCAGTCCTCTGTCACATGTGGGGTTGGTGAAGATCTTTTCCCATTCTGTAGGCTGTCGCTTTGCCTTGTTGACCGTATCCTTTGCTCTACAAAAGCTTCTCAGTTTCAAGAGGTCCCATTGATTGATTGTTTGTCTCAGTGTCTGCGCTACTGGTGTTATATTTAGGAAGTGATCTCCTATGCCAATGCGTTCAAGACTATTTCCTACTTTCTCTTCTAGCAGGTTCAGAGTAGCTGGATTTATGTTGAGATCTTTGATCCACTTGGACTTAAGTTTTGTGCACGGTGACAGATATGGATCTATTTGCAGCCTTCTACACGTTGATATCCAGTTATGCCAGCACCATTTGTTGAACATGCTTTCTTTTTTCATTGTACACTTTTGGCTTCTTTGTCAAAAATTATATGTCCATAGGTGTGTGGGTTAATGTCAGGGTCTTCAATTCGATTCCATTGGTCCACATGTCGGTTTTTATGCCAATACCAAGCTGTTTTTATTACTGTAGCTCTATAGTAGAGCTTGAAGTCAGGGATTGTGATGCCTCCAGAAGTTGTTTTATTGTACAGGTTTCTTTTAGCTATCCTGGGTTTTTTGTTTTTCCATATGAAGTTGAGTATTATTCTTTCCAGGTCTGTGAAGAATTGTGTTGGTATTTTGATGGGGATTGCATTGAATCTGTAAATTGCTTTTGGTAAGATTGCCATTTTTACTATGTTAACCCTGCCTATCCATGAGCATGGGAGATCTTTCCATTTTCTGACATCTTCTTCAATTTCTTTTTTCAGGGACTTAAAGTTCTTGTCATATAGGTCCTTCACTTGCTTGGTTAGTGTTACCCCAAGGTATTTTATGTCATTTTTGGCTATTGTAAAGGGTGATGTATCTCTAATTGCCTTCTCAGCTTCTTTGTCCATTGTATATAGGATGGCTACTGATTTTTTTGAGTTGATCTTGTATCCTGCTACGTTGCTGAAGGTGTTTATAAGCTTTATCAATTCCTGGGTGGAATCTTTGGGGTCACTCAAGTATACTATCATGTCATCTGCAAATAGGGAAAGCTTGACTTCTTCCTTTCCAATTTGAATCCCCTTAATCTCCTTATGTTGTCTTATTGCTCTGGCTAGAACTTCAAGTACTATATTGAATAAGTATGGGGAGAGTGGACAGCCTTGTCTCGTTCCTGATTTTAGTGGAATTGCTTTGAGTTTCTCTCCATTTAATTTGATGTTGGCTGTTGGTTTGCTATATATTGCCTTTATTATGTTTAGGTATGTTCCCTATATTCCTGATCGCTCCAAGACTTTTATCATGAAGGGGTGTTGGATTTTGTCAAATGCCTTTTCTGCATCTAGTGAGATGATCATGTGGTTTTTTTCTTTGAGTTTGCTTATATGGTGTATTACATTTATGGACTTTTGTATGTTGAACCACCCTTGCATCCCTGGGATGAAGCCTACATGATCATGGTGGATAATTGTTCTGATGTGTTCTTGGAGTCTGTTTGCCAGTATTTTATTGAGTATTTTTGCATCAATGTTCATGAGGGAGATCGGTCTGTAGTTCTCTTTCTTTGTTGCATCCTTGTTTGGTTTAGGAATCAGGGTAATTGTAGCCTCATAGAAGGAGTTTGGTAATGTTCCTTCTGTTTCTATTATGTGGAACAATTTAGAGAGTATTGGTATTAACTCTTCTTTGAAGATCTGGTAGAATTCTGTGCTGAAACCATCTGGTCCTGGGCTTTTTTTGGTTGGGAGACTTTTAATGACTGTTTCTATTTCCTTAGGGGTTATTGGACTATTTAAATAGTTTATCTGGTCTTGATTTAACTTAGGTATGTCGTACCTATCCAGAAAAATGTCCATTTCTTTTAGGTTTTCCAGTTTTGTGGAGTAGAGGTTTTTGAAATATGACCTTATAATTCTCTGGATTTCCTCAATGTCTGTTGTTATGTCCCCCTTTTCATTTCTGATTTTGTTGATTTGGATTCTCTCTCTCTGTCTTTTGGTTAGTTTGGATAAGGGCTTGTCTATCTTGTTGATTTTCTCAAAGAACCAACTCTTTGTTTCATTAATTTTTTGTATTATTCTCTTAGTTTCTAATTTATTAATTTCACCTCTCACTTTGATAATTTCCTGGCGTCTATTCTTCCTGGGAGACTTTGCTTCTTCTTGTTCTAGAGCTTTCAGATGTGCTGTTAATTCACTAGTGTGGGATTTCTCCAACTTCTTTATGTGGGCATTTAGTGCTATGAATTTCCCTCTTAACACTGCTTTCATAGTGTCCCATAAGTTTGGGTATGTGGTGTCTTCATTTTCATTGATCTCTAGGAAGTCTTTAATTTCTTTCTTGATTTCTTCCTTAACCCATTGGGGATTCAGTTGAGCATTATTCAGTTTCCCTGAGATTGTAGGTTTTCTGTAGTTTTTGTTGTTGTTGAAATCTAGCTTTAAACCATGGTGGTCTGATAGAACACAGGAGGTTATTCTGATTGTTTTGTATCTGTTGAGATTTGCTTTGTGGCCAAGTATGTGGTCGATTTTAGAGAAAGTTCCATGGGGTGCTGAGAAGAAGGTATATTCTTTCTTGTTAGGAAGGAATGTTCTGTAGATATCTTTAGGTCCAATTGGGTCATGACATCAGTTAAGTCCTTTATTTCTCTGTTAAGTTTCAATTTGGGAGATCTGTCCAGTGGTGAAAGTGGGGTGTTGAGATCTCCCACTATTAATGTGTGGGGTTTTATATGTGGTTTAAGCTTTAGTAATGTTTCTTTTACATATGTGGGTGCCCTTGTGTTTGGGGCATATATGTTCAGAATTGAAACTTCATCTTGGTCGATCTTTCCTGTGACGAGGATGTAATGTCCTTCTTGATCTCTTTTGATTGATTTTAGTTTGAAATCTATTTTGTTGGATATCAGGATGGCTACCCCTGCTTGTTTCTTAAGACCATTTGATTGAAAAGTCTTTTCACAGCCTTTTATTCTTAGGTAGTGTCTGTCTTTGAATTTGAGATGTGTTTCTTGTATGCAGCAGAAAGATGGGTCCTGCTTTGTATCCATTCTGTAAGTCTATGTCTTTTTATAGGTGAATTAAGTCCGTTGATATTAAGGGATATTAATAACCAGTGATTCTTCATCCCTGTTATTTTTGGTGGTAGTGTGTGTGTACTTCTCTTCTTTGGGGTTTACTGTTGTGGCTTTATCTATTGCCTGTGTTTTTGAGTGTGTATCTGACTTCCCTCGGTTGGAATTTTCCTTCTATTGCTTTCTGTAGGGCTGGGTTTGTGGATAGGTATTGTTTAAATCTGGCTTTGTCTTCGAATGTCTTGTTCCTTCCGTCTATGATGATTGAAAGTTTTGCTGGGTATATTAGTCTTGGCTGACATCCATGGTCTTTTAGTGTCTGCATTACATCTGTCCAAGTCCTTCTGGCTTTCAAATTCTCCATTGAGAAGTCGGGTGTTATTCTGATGGGTTTACCTTTATAGGTCACTTGGCCTTTTTCCTTGGCTGCTCTTAATATTCTTTCTTTATTCTGTACATTTAGTTGTTTAATTATTATGTGTCGAGGGGACTTTTTTTGGGGGTCTAGTCTGTTTGGTGTTCTATAGGCTTCTTGTATCTTCACAGGCATTTCCTTCTTTAAGTTGGGAAAGTTTTCTTCTATAATTTTTTTGAATATATTTTCTGTGCCTTTGAGTTGGTATTCTTCACCTACTTCTATCCCTATAATTCGTAGGTTTGGTCTTTTCATGGTGTCCCAAATTTCTTGGACATTTTGGTTCATGACTTTGTTGGCTTTAGTGTTTCCTTCGACTGATGAAACTATTTCTTCTACTGTGTCTTCAATGCCAGAAATCCTCTCTTCCATCTCTTGCATTCTGTTGGTTATACTTGCATCTGAAGTTCCCGATCTTTTACTCAGGTTTTCTATTTCCAGTATTCCCTCTGTTTGTGTCTTCTTTATTTTTTCAATTTCCCTTTTCAGTTCTTGGACTGTTTCCTTTGTTTGTTTCATTACTTTTTCATGATTTTCTTTCAGTGCTTTATTGTTTTCTTGCAGGACTTTATTGTTTTCTTGGAGGGCTTTATTGTTTTCTTGGAGGGCTTTATTGTTTTCTTGGAGGGCTTTATTGTTTTCTTCTCATTTGTTTGCCCTTTCCTCTAGTTGTTTACAGCGTTCTTCCAATTTTCTTGTCTTTTCCTCTACACAAGCCTCTACCTTCTTCATGAAGTTACTCATAAGGCTACTTTCTTCTGCTTCTTCCAATTTTTGGTGTTCAGGTCTAGATGTTGGAGGGAGGCTAGGTTCTGGTGATGCTGTATTGCTCTTCATTTTGTTGTATGTACTTCTGCCTTGACGTCTGCCCATCTCCTCATGGTTCCTTCTTGGTCTTATCAGTGTACTTGTTTCAGAAAGAGCTGACAGATTCAGGAAGTCTCTCTTTCTTGTCCAAAAAAGAGTTCTCTTGTCCAACTCTCTGGTCCAGAAGGGAAGTCGGGGGCAGGATGGGAGCTGGGGGCCTGTCTCTAAGTCTCAGGAAGTGGCTGGGGTCTTGGGCAGATGGGCGTGGGGGCAGGGGGCGGAGATTGCAGGGGCTGCCGGGGGGCTTGGAAAAGGGGATCCCTCCTGGTGGGGCTAGAAGGGGACCCGCCCGGTGGCCAGAGCCTGTGGCCAAGTTGGGCAGGTCTTCCCGGAGTGGCTGGTGCCCAGGGATGGGGTCTGGGTTGGACCCGGATACTCACCTCTGGTCCAGAAGGGAAGTCGGGGGCAGGATGGGAGCTGGGGGCTGGTCTCTAAGTCTCAGGAAGTGGCTGGGGTCTTGGGCAGATGGGCGTGGGGGCAGGGCGCGGAGATTGCAGGGGCTGCCGGGGGGCTTGGAGAAGGGGATCCCTCCCGGTGGGGCTAGAAGGGGACCCACCCGGTGGCCAGAGCCTGTGGCCAAGTTGGGCAGGATTTCCCGGAGTGGCTGGTGCCCAGGGATGGGGTCTGGGATGGACCCGGATACTCACCTCTGGTCCAGAAGGGAAGTCGGGGGCGGTATTTACTTTTAATATAGTTATCCAGGGCAATATTGATAATCCTTGGAGTGATTAGGGAATATACCATGGTATTGTTTGTATACTCTCAAGGTTCCTGGGTACCCTTAATATGACATGAGCATAAGAGGCAAATATCATGAAACTGTTGCAGAATTTGACCATCCTATTCATGTAGTTCTCTTTTCCCCTACCAAGTAAGCCATTTCCTACCTAACCATCATTCTCATCCAACAAGTCTAAAATCCATGAACCTGGTCTGAAAGAATATTCTCTAAAACCCATCTTATTAGTAACTCTGTATCTCCTTTCTTTACATCATTGATGTTCCTGTGCTGGTCCACAAAGATCTATTATTTCTTCTTAGTATTAAGGTGATTAGCCAAGATCAGAGCAAATCAATTTTGGAAGCACTGATAAGCTTTTGGGATTAGGGCTGTTCAAGGAGTCCCATTATCAACCAGAATCAGACCTTCTTCAAAGTTACTAAGAGCAACCTTATTTTCATCAAGGGATTTCCTTATTTTTGATATTTATTTCTTTATTTTTTTTATTTATTTAAACACTCTGCTATAATTTCTCCTCCTTCTTCTTTTTCCATCCCTCCTATTCCATTTTCCCTCTATCTACCTTCCATACTCTCCTCAGTTTATATTCAGAGAAGCAACAAAACATAGTATATTAGGTTGAATGCTGGATGAGGTAGTCCAGTATGAGGATAAGGGTCCACAAAGTCAACAAGATTCAGAGACAACTTCTGCTCCCACTGTAAGGAAGCCCACAAGAAGACCACGCCACACAACTAGACCATATATGTAGAAGGCTTAGGTCAGCCCCATTCATGCTCACTGATTGAATGTTCAGTTTCTATAAACCCCTATGAGCCCAGGCTAGTTGATTCTGTGGGTTTTCTTCTGATTTCTAGTCATGAATTTCTAAGCATACCATAGGGTCTTTCTTCTTCAACACCCATGTTTTTAATAGAGTAAAGGAGAGATGTGTAGACAAAGTCGTGACTACGATTATTTCCCCCATTCTAGCATCCTTTCAAGAATAAGTTGTTTCCCTCCTCTTTTCCTGAGAATAAAATTTTTCTTGACACCTGAAGGTCTCTGACTGCCAAGAAACCAAAAAGAGTTGACATAAGAATCCAAGAAGGGGAAAATACTGGTGTGTTTGTTCAGTAAGAATCAATGACATCACACCCCAACTACACAATAGTATTTTCCATCCTCAGTCCTATAAAAGCCTGCTCCCATTCAGACCTCACTACCTTCTGCCACCATGAATGCACTCCTGGTCCTGGCCCTTGTGGGAGCTGCTGGTGAGTTTCAAGCTTTGTCCAACCTTCTCCAGTATCTTACTTTCAATGTTTGTTATTTCCCAGGCTGCAGTTTATACTTGTCTCCCTCTATGCACTCTCCACAACATCCTTTGTTGAATTCATGGCCTAGATTACTGAGGCAGAAAGGGAGGCAAAACTGAGGGTGCATAAAATTTACCAAGTGACATATTCCTTAGCAGCAACTGCACTGGGAATCCAACAACATAGTTCTTGATGAATTTCAGACAGAAGAATGGCAACTGACATGTAATCAGACCCTTTGGCGTGTGTTCTCAGGTCATTTCTTCTGTGCTTTTCCTGGAACTCTGAGTATTTCTGAGCCCACTAGAATCCACTCTCCTGCTCTGTAGTCCTTTCCCCTGGCAGATATTTAATCTGAGTGCTGACTACTGGGGACAGTGATTTCCCTGCTTTCTCTTAGTCATTCTGCTCAGATAGTAATACTAAAACAGTGGGAAGGTGATATGGTGCTGAGCAATCCACCCTCCAACAACCTGATGAATTGATTCTTTTGCTTCCTCTCTAGTTGCTTTCCCTTCTGAGACTCTAAAAGCCAAGATACAGGTGGCAAAAACAAATAATAGATGGAAAACTAAAACAGTACGTGGGCAAAGCTGACTTGTAATGGGATCCCACTGTTTGTGTTCTTAGGTAGTTCCTGTTAGTCCAGCCCTGATGCTCAGAAGAGATCTGGGGCTTTTGGGAACTCTCTATCTGTCCTACAGCTGCTGGTAGTGAGAAGCACTACAACCTATATTACCCATAAGACACAGTGATCTGAGTTTTCCTACACTAATTGTGCTCAGTAAAAATCCTAAGGGTTTAAGCTGCCGTAGAGCCAATGGCTTCACTATCTAGCACCCTGATACATTGGTTTATTCTCATTTCCTATCTCCATTCAAGTTGCTTTTCCTGTTGACGATGATGACAAGATTGTCGGAGGATACACTTGCCAGGAAAATTCTGTGCCCTACCAGGTGTCTCTGAACTCTGGGTACCACTTTTGTGGAGGTTCCCTCATCAATGACCAATGGGTGGTGTCTGCTGCTCACTGCTACAAGAGGTAAGCAATGGGCCCCTGGATGCAGAGCTCATGGCCTGAGACATGATTAGAACATAGTTTTGGGCAAGTGGGGAAGTTGTAAGGAAAAGCCATGAAGAAAAGAATTGCTGGCAGTTGCTAAGTATCATTAGCAAGAGTGAAATTTGATCCAGAATAGAAATCCTTTTACTTCCCCAAACAAACCCATGATATAGCAAGGATGATAGGCCATTAAACCCTGACAAATTGATCTGGTTATCATAGACACCAGTGATAAAGTCAATCAAGAAGTTTGTATTAGGACGACTAGCTAAAATGAATAATAACCTCTAAGTTTTCAGAAATCAAGCTAAATATTGGTTAAATCAATGCAGTCTGTACTGTGTATTCTCAGTCCTGAATATGTATCACAAAGATGACAAGTTTTCTTAAAACACTGAACCCAGGGCTAGGTTCTGGCTCAGTATTTCTGGATTTGGAAGCCAGAATGTAAGCTTCTCTCAGGGTCCTATGTCACACTGGTGTGGGTCCTGGCACAACTCTTCGGTCTCCACAGGATTAGGTTCTACATAGTAATAGTTTTTAACAAAGCAAGAAGTATTTGTCATAGTTCCTTCTCTAGTTAACAAAGACTCAGAGGGCGAAGTGTACATCAAATGTCACCTTGGAGCCATATTGGTGGATGTATCAGAGTCTGTAGTATGACAGGTTAAAAACCAGCCCAAACTGATCTCCTTTATATTATACCCTATATACCAAGAACCTCTGTAGATGAAAGATTCTGCCTAATCAGAAATTGTCCATCACTGAAGAGTTTCTCCTCTGAGCTACTCCTGTACATAAAGTTTGGAACCTGTGGTGTATTTGGGATAATGTGTTGAAACTCTCAACCATGTCTCTTCTTTCCAACAGCCGCATCCAAGTGAGACTGGGAGAGCACAACATCAATGTCCTTGAGGGCAATGAACAGTTTGTCACTGCTGCCAAAAGCATCAGGCACCCCAAGTTCAATTCGAAGACCCTGGACAATGACATCATGCTCATCAAGCTAGCTTCCCCTGTGACCCTCAATGCCAGAGTGGCCACTGTAGCTCTGCCCACCTCCTGTGCACCTGCTGGCACTCAGTGCCTCATCTCTGGCTGGGGCAATACCCTTAGCTTAGGTGGTAAGTATGACATTTACCTACTCCATCCTTTCCTCCCCATGTTTCCAAAACCAGACTTGTCTCTGGATTTGAACTATTTGCTTTTGCTTACCAAACTCGTTTGAACTACTAACTATAAGAAATATATCGTTGGTAACAAAGGACTAAAAAGTACCAAGAAGTTCACTTCCTGTAACCTAAAGATAACAAATATACACTGTGTTATTATACTGAAAACAGGATCAACAATGGTCATTTTATAGTTTGAGAAAGCTTTAATTCTTTGTTGGAATTTATATACTTAATGAATTCTCTGACAGTTAGCCATGGTGTTAAGGGATATATTGTTGTTCCCCAGGGTGCTCTAATACATATTTCTCCTTTGATCACTACCTTTTCTCAAAGTGAATAACCCAGACCTGCTCCAGTGCCTGGATGCCCCACTGCTGACTCAGGCTGCCTGTGAAGCCTCCTACCCTGGGAAAATCACCAACAACATGGTCTGTGCTGGCTTCCTTGAGGGAGGCAAGGATTCCTGCCAGGTGAGGGGCTCCCTTTGCATATGAAACCCTTCTCCTGGGAGAGAGATTTGAGAGTTCAAAGTTGTGAGACCACAAAGAATATGCAGTGGGACCAGGGAAAGTGCTCTCTACCCTGGATGCCCTTTCATCTCATTAGTAAGATTAGAGGATGTGTTTCAATGAAAAACATATGGAGTCAGAAGGTGACTAGAATAGGTCTTAAGGTAAGAGCAGATGTGACTTTTTTTCTTCACGCTGCTTCTTTAAACACTGTATTTCTCCATTGCAGGGTGACTCTGGTGGCCCTGTGGTCTGCAATGGACAACTTCAGGGCATCGTCTCCTGGGGCTATGGCTGTGCCCAGAAGAACCTCCCTGGTGTGTACACCAAGGTCTGCAACTATGTGGACTGGATTCAGGACACAATTGCTGCCAACTAGAGATCCCCAATCCCTCCTCAGTCCTTGTGTCAATAAAGTGCATTTTTCATCACTACCTGTTCCTCTGTCTGACCTTTTTAGTCACTTAGCTCTGGGAGGCAAGCTCTTATCTGAGGGCTTTGAGATCAGGCAGACATTCTCCACTAAAGTCATTCTGGACTCAAAGTGGGTCAAGAAACAATCATCAGCAACATCTGAGACACAACAATAATTTCAGTGGAACCATAGTAGGGAGTTTCTTTCATTTTACTTTTTCAAGAAAAGCCATGTCTAAATAGCTGAGCTAAAGATTTTTCTTCCTTAGTATATCTGGAGGACTTCAACATGTAAAGCATACATATGTTCTTCAGTAGACAAGACTACTGATTTCTTTAACTATGGCAGAAACTCTTTGTTCCCAGTGTAAAATTTAGCAATGCTTAGCCACCTTGCCTTCTGAGTTCCCTCCCTATATTCATTTGGGGAACTTTGATGTAAAGTCTTGCTCTGTAATCCTGGCAGGCCTTGAACTTGTGATTTTCTTTCTTCAGGTTGCTTAATGCTGGCTCTCTACCTGAAAATGTTCATGCCAATGCAGTTCTACTCCATCCTAAGAGTGGGTGTCCTACTTAGATAATGTCTCACTGGGTGTCCCCAGTTCCCACTTCTGTTTCTATAGAAGAAATAAGAGGTTCTGGATCTAAACCACTCACATCTCTGAGCAATCTGCCTCCTGTTTATCTCACACAATAATACTAATGTGCATGTACTGTCTTGAGAAATCCCTTAGACATGTTCACATTTAGTTAAGGTTCCCTTCTGTAGTGGTATTCCAGTGCCACAGCTAGAAAGCAAAGATTCAGAAAAGGTTGTTCATGAATGCTATCCCACACCTGGAAGGTGATATAAAAGTGGTTATGGTCAGAATTGCTTTGTCATTTACATGTCCACTAGGCTTCCACTCTTTTCCTACTGGGAGGTCTCAGATGAGGAAGAGGCTATCCTATTTGACCTTTTATATCTTTCCATCAATCCCTCACCAACATATACCCATGCCTACTTCCATGTACTTCCTGAGAGTGTCCCCCAGTCATGGTCTTCCATGAAGTCTGTCTGCTTATAGAGAGCTCTTGCTCATTGCATTCTTTCTGATTTAACACTTTCTGGTTTCTCACAATGTTCAAAGCACCACCAAAGGTTCTTCTTAGGGAATACAGGGCTCTATTTTGTCTTTCTCCTGTTTTCCTTTCTATGGCTGTAATAAAAGTCTATGATCAACAGTAACTTAGTGACTTACAATTGATGTTATATATGACACCATCATTCACACAAAGCAGCAGCCTACAGAGTGGGAAAATATTTTTCCCAGTTACACATCTGATATATCCAAAATATGTAATGAACTCAATAAACCTGATCTCAAGGAAACAAATATCCAATTAAAATTGGGGTACAGATCTAAACAGAGGATTCTCAAAAGAGTAAACTCAAATGGCTAAGAAACCCTTAAAGAAATGTTCAATAATCTTAGTGTAGGGCTGACAGGGAGGGGATTTGAACAGACTTGGGGAGTGATAGCATATTTAAATTTATACAGTGTTTTAAATAGTACAAATACAACAAAAATAAAACAAAAATTTATCAAATGATTACAAACCATAAACTAAAAAATTGATGAATGTTGGAGACCGACTCTGGACAGCTGTGTCTTGAACCTTGTGTTACCTGCCAGGATTTATCAAGCCTCGTGTAAATAAGAGGCTTTTAGTCTAACCTAGGAATGTAGGATTAAATAAACCTCTTTAAATCAGCTAGCTGCAGGGGCCTGGGACCAAAGCAACCTCCTGCTGACCCTCCTTAGGAATTTTCTTTGTCCTCTCCTCACTCCTGCTCCCCCTCCCTACCTGAAGCCCTGTTTATAAGCTCTAACACC
Organism: Peromyscus maniculatus bairdii; assembly: GCF_049852395.1. Lineage (NCBI taxonomy): Eukaryota > Metazoa > Chordata > Mammalia > Rodentia > Cricetidae > Peromyscus > Peromyscus maniculatus. Next base: position 49,620,246 of record NC_134854.1, read on the forward strand.
CAGTCAATAAAGGAGGCCTTGACGCAACTCAGACTGCTTTGTCTTTCTTCACGTGCTTGGTCTCCTTTCCCTCTCGCCCCCCATTGATTCACAGGTGGTCCCTCCTTGAGACCCTCGAATAACCTGGCCTGCTGGACGGGTCAGATGAATAAATATCATGAAGTTTAATTCAGTGTTAGAGAATAATAATATATTATTCACAGGACAAATGGATGGAACTTGAAATTTTCATGTGAGTGAAAGAAGTAAGTCTCAAACCCTCAAATATTACATTGCTCAGTCATAATATGAACATATACATGAAAGTAGAATGGAGATGATTGGGAAGAAAAACGGTTCAAGGGATTTTGTGAGAATGTCAATGACTGTAACAGGGAGGATCGACATGAGGAGTGGACAATGACATACACGCTTCAAAATGTCACAGTAAAACCCACAATATGGCACACTTATTGTAAAGTTTCAGTGGGGAAAAGGAAAGGAAATGCGGTAAGGTGATGGAAACCAGGGTTCCGTAGAAGTAGCCAGGCTTCTACACCAGCTAAATCAAAGTATCAACAGAGTAGTTAACCCCTCCGTGATGCATGGCAGGGAGGCACCACAAAGACACCACCTTTGTTTGACCTCCTATCCAGATGTCCTGGACATTAGAGTCATGCATGATTTTTGTCTCCATAATCATCCAATTTAGTGATTTCTCAACACTGCTTTCCACATATGGCATTGGCTTCCTCCCTGGTCTACTCTGCTACTCTGGTACTTTCACTGTGTTCTGGGGAGTTCAGTCAGTTTCATAGTCCCTAGGTTGATTTTCTTTCATAATTTCTAACCTTTTGTGAAATTTCTTAGTATGGATTTGAATTGTCTTTTCATCATTCAGTTAATTTAATCCACTTATGGTCAATAGTAATATCTTTAAAGATGAATTTATTTATTCATTCATTTATTTATTATGTGTACAGTGTTCTGTCTGCATGTTTGCCTACCTGCCAGAAGAGGGCACCAGATCTCATAATAGATGGTTGTGAGCCACCCTGTAGCTGCTGGGAATTGAACTCAGGACCTGTGGAAAAGCAGTCAGTGCTCTTAACCTCTGAGTCATCTCACCAACCAGATCACTAATAATTTTTATATGAACATTTTTCATTCATTTTATTTTGATCACACGTTTTCTCTAACATACATACCATTTCCACCTTCTCTCCCAACTATATTCATTCTCTACTCAAAAACATAAAACAAAAAGATAAAAGTTAAAACAAACAAACTAAAATGAGAAAACCACTAGGGAAAAAATAACAAAACATAAAAAGTGCAAGAAAAGCATGGTGTCCATTTTGTGTGGTCTGTGTAGTTGGTATACTCAGTGACACTTCACTGGGGAAAACTGATTTTTCTCTTTCCCAGCTGGCATAACTTGCAAAGAGTTTCTTATGTAGGGGTCAGACGCATGTCCACTTGCCCCTGTTTGTGCTTTGGACTTTGGCAGGTCTGGTGGGTGCTGTCACAGTTCCTGTGAGTTCAAATGTGCATTAGTGCTGGTGCATCTCTAGGATGCTCTTTCCTTGGAGAAATCTACCACCTCTGACTCTTAAGATCCTTCTGGCTCTTCGTCCATGTAGATCTCTGAACCTTGAGAGGAAAGTTTGATGAAGATATCCTGTTTGGGGCTGGCTTCCCAAAAAATGTCTCATTCTCTACATGTTGTCCAGTTTTGGGTACCTGTGTCAATAATGCAAGAAGAAGTTCCTCTGATGAGTGATGCTCCGCTCCATGGGTATGAAAAGATGTCACAGGGAGTCATTTTTATTGCTATGTTCCTTTAGCTGAATTCTATTAGTAGGTTTTCCCCCCCCCACCAGTCCATTGACTATCTAGTTTCAGTTTCTAGTTCACTTTGGCAGTGCCAGTTATGAGTTCATCATAATGGAATGAGCATTAAATCTAATCAAACTGTGCCTGGTTACACCTATATAATTTGTGCTCTTTTTCAACTCAGAGGTTTCTTATTCTTATTAGAAGCATCCTTATTTATATAAAATGGTAAAAATTCAAGCCAAGTAGTGTGCTGAGAGTACGTGAGAGCAGGGAATATGACCGAAGAACTGAGGTAGGCTCTGGAAGGGGAGAGCTGGGGGAACAGAGATTCTACTACCCAGTTTCAGTGCTTTAAATACTGCTCAGAAGTAATAACACTGTGGATGCAGGACTCTATGGAAATGAGTAAGGACATAAGCCCAAAACTCTCAGTGCTTCCTGGCAAAGCATCTATGGGAACACAGAAAAAATGGATCTTGGAGGTGTTACTGTCTCCAGTAATCCACATATGAAAGAACTAACCCTTGCTTTAGAGGATGAGACCAGAAATTGCATAATCTACATAGCCTCATTTTCCTGCTGTTCAATCTATCCATTTTCCTTAGAACCTCATATATGACTACCTAATGTGGTTATATTCTATACTGACTATGTACCAAATTGTTCCTGAGTTAGAAACAAATGATTTATATGCTTATTTTGAAATCCTCCAAAAGGTTCAATATCAATAATTGGGCACCTTCTCAAGATCGTACTGCCTATAGCCCTTTGTAATATGACAGTGGTAAAAATCATCTTATTAATTGCTGATTAATTACAAAAGTCACAGTTGTATCAAAAATCAATACCAGCAAAGACATAGTAAACACACACACACACACACACACACACACACACACACACACACACACACCTGTAGTGGTATTTGCAAGATGAGATTGATCAGTTACTAATAGTTAATGTGCTAGAAGCCTCAGAATTTCATAAGAAATACCATGTAAATTCTAAAGGTTTGAAGAAGGATTTCTCCATCACTTGGCAACAGGCTAAGGATATTGTGAAAAAATGTCCTACTTGTTCCATTACCTGCAGGGAGCAATCCAAAAGGTATACAAAGAAATGAAATTTGGCAGATAGATGTGTTTCATTTTGCAGAATTTGGAAGATTAAAATATGTACATCATACCATTGACACCCATTCAGGATTTCAATGGGCAACCTCTATGAGTTCTGAAAAGGCTGATTCTGTGATTACACACCTATTAGAAGTTATGGCCATCATGGGAATACCTGTACAAATTAAGATAGACAATGCCTCAGCATTTGTCTCCAATAAAATGAGATGATCCTTTGCTTATTACAATATAAAGGACGTTACAGGTATACCACACAATCCCACAGGCCAAGCAGTCATAGAAAGATCCAATCAAACGTTAAAGGGTATGCTAAATAAACAGCAACAGGTAACAATGACTCCTCGAAATAGACTGCATAGTGCTTTATTATCCTTGAATTTTCTCAATGCTGATGAGAAAGGAACAACAGCTGCGGAGAGACATTGGATGACAGACAAAACTCCTGAGCTAAACCAACCAGTTTATTTCAAGGATGTACTGACCTCAGAATGGAAACCTGGATATGTTCTATGTTGGGGAAGGGGTTTTGCCTTTTTCTGCAGGAGAAGAAAAGCTATAGATACCAACAAAATTAATACAAATTCGATTCAAAGAGGAAAAACCCCTTGATGAAGAGAAGTAAAAGATCATCCACCAATGTGACATCCCTACAAGTTGTAAGAAAAATTTAACAATCAAAGGTTGGGGTAGGGTTCTGTTTTTGTCTTTCCAGGATAATGCAAATACCCATTGTCCAAAAATCATAAGGCCTTGGATATCTGGATGTTTGCAGCAGAAAGAAAGAATCTATTGGTGCCAATTTACACATGGTAAAATCTCACTGTCTAACATCTATCTCTCTATCAATCTAGTAAAGTTGTGGTTCCAACTCAATTATAAGCCAGGCTGGCTTTGGAGATGGAATTGGCTCACTCCTTCTCTAAACCCAAGCATATTGCTAAAAGAAAAGTTTGAGAGATTCTTCAGTCCCGTATCAGAAGAGCCCTCTAGTGTGGGACAGAAGGAAACCAATAAAAAGGAACCATTGCCTTCTAAATTCTAATTCTCTTCATGCTTACTCTTGACTTCTCAGAATCCTTTCTTACATGCTATGTCCTCTTTAAATCCAAACCTTCCCTTTTTGATAACAAATAAATTTTTCCAATAGCAATCTCGGAAGTCTCCAGAAGGAAGATGGGGCCCCAACAACAACAACTCTACCCAATCCAGAATGATGCCATAGTAATCATCATCATATTACACTTCTTGTCAGAATTTCAGACAATCTTACCCATTACTCTAAGACTTGCTGCAGAACCTACAGTTAGTCTAACTGAGATTTAACTATCTGAGCTCTGAGCGTTCTCACAGTACCCAACAGAGATAAATCACCCCCTAAACAGCAGGAAGTAATTCTAAGAAAACGACGCCCCTTCTCCCTTAGGTTTCATATTTTTCAGGGTTATGGATGATAGTTATAGGGTTGGGGTGGAAGAAAATATTAAAGTCAGTATTCTCCCTTAAAAAAAAAGGAAAAAGAAGAAATGGAATGGATAGGTATAAGATATTATGGTAGATCATTATATATACTAGTAAACAAATTTAGTAAAATAGCAACCTTAGATAATTTGCACTGTAACTTATACTGTTATGGATTCTTATATGTTGATACAAATGTAAACTATTTTTATATTCCTGTTTAAGATAATTTGTATATTGATACAAATACAGAACTATATTTGTTATAATATACATATATTTCTACTCTTGTTTGAAATATTTTTATATTGATACAAATGAAAATTTTATCTGTCATACTTTCTTGTATGCTCTACTTCTGTTTAGGATATTCAGTATATTGATATATATTTAAGATTATTGTCATATTACATATATATTCCTACCTCTGTTATAAATATCTTGTGTATTGTCACAATTTTGAAGTCATTGTTCTTCACCATACATTTGCTTATAGACTGTTTACCTTGTTTACGTGAAGCCTTAGTCCTTAGGTTATTTCGGCAGATAAGAATTACAGATTTATAGTCACCTATGCCTGTCATCTCTATAGTTACATTAGTTAGGTTTTCCAGGTTAACAGCTACATAGGTCAGATGGACAGGTAATCTTCAAACACTTCATAGACCTAGAGAATATGGCATTTAAATAACTTAGAATTCTGTTGACATGAGACACAACTGCTACTGGCTGCACCAATTTGATCCCAGGAGAATGTTGGGCTTCTAAGACATTTCCATTTGGAAGTTTGTCTTCTTGGCACAAAATGGCCTACTGGGCAAAGAACTGCCCTTGCCTTGACGGCTGACAGTACGAATGCAATGCTGTCCTTTCTGGACAAGTGGGACACAAGGAAAGCAACCACTGTACTCTGCCAAGACAGGGTAAGATGGTCTTTCAGAATTCCTGCTTCTGAAAATGGTCTGTCAGATACTCTAGGCCTGTAGCCAATTTGAATGCACCAACAATGCTGAGAAACATTAGGTGACTGTCCAGGCTGCCAGCTGTCTTGGTCTACTCTTGCAAGATTCCCCAAAGTTGCTTGCATCCATCTACCATTTCTCAGGTACCATTATGTTACTTCTCAGGTCTTTGATGTGGTTGAAGACTAGGTAGTTGTAATTTGTTCAGTTATTATAAAAGATAAGTTAGATATAAAACCTTAAATTCACAAATATAAGATAGATAGGACATCTTCTTTAATATTGTAACTGTAATTCTTGCTTGATAACTGTTTTGTTATATGTGATTTTACCATGTTAAAGTTAAAGCCCTCCTTTTTTAAAAAAAAGAAGAAAATGGGAAGTGCTGTGGATATCGCTCTATATAAATAAAACACTGATGGCCAGTGACCAGACAGGAAGTATAGGCGGGACAAGGAGAGAGGAGAATTGGGGAAACAGGAAGAAGGAGAGGGAGACACTGTAGCCACCGCCAGGACAAGCAGCACGTAAAGACGCCGATAAGCCACAAGCGACGTGGCAAGGTATAGATTTATGAAAATGGGTTAATTTAAGATATAAGAACAGTTAGCAAGAAGCCTGCCATGGCCATACAATTTATAAGTAATATAAGTGTCTGATTGATTATTTTATAAGTGGATTGTGGGACTGCGGGGATTGGTGGAACCTGGAGAGAAGCTCTCCAGCAACAAAGTACGGCCTACTTTGGGCCATATAGCCCAAGGTCATGGGAGGACCAAATACCATTACAGACATAAACCCTGGAATTAAGTATTAAAGACAACACAGGTTTTTTTTTTTTTTTGTGTGTGTGTGTGTGTGTGTGTGTTTATAAATGTTGGTATTTTATTGCCAAAGTAATCCGTTTACTCCAGGATTACCTGTTAATAATCATTGATGTCCTCACATATTAGTCAGGTTCTCTAATGGAACAGACCTGATACAGTGAATATATACATATTAAAAAAGGGGATTTACTAGAATGGGATACAGCTATGGTCTAGGTAGTACATTAATGCCTGTCTCAAGTCAGATAGGCAAAGACTCCTCTGGTATTCCCTTGTGAGAACTGCTATCTCAGCACCTGCAATGTACATAATATCCAAGAGAGTACTTAGATTGCTACTGGTTTTGAGTTTGTGACTACAGGTTTACTTAGAGTTTCTATTGCTGCAATAAAGCACCATGATCAAGAAGCAATCTGGAGAGGAAAGACATTACTTGGCTAATACTTCTCTTTCACTGTTTATTCTTAAGAGGTCAGAGCAGGAGATAAAGCACTGAAGGAATTTGGAGCATGAGGAGATGCAGAGGCCATGGGGAGGTGCTGCTTACTGGCTTGTTCCTCCTGGCTTGCTTGGCCTGCTTTTCTATAGACCCTGGAACTGCCAGCAGAGGGATGATATTATTCACAATGGACTAGATCCTGCCCCATCAATCGCCAATGAAGAAAATGCCTTACAGGCTTGCCTATGACCTGATCTTATGGAGGCATTATTCTTAATTGAGGTTCCCTCTCTCAGATGACTTTAGTTTGTGTCATGTTGACATAAAACTGTCCAACAAAACTCTCATGAAATAGGTTTTAATACCAGTGAAGCAATGCTTCAGGATGTTATAGGATATGCAAACGTGACAATGAGTTAGAGCAATCAGGAAAAGAGTAAAATCTTCCTTCTTCCTTGTCTTTTTAAGTGGGATGTCACTACAAGGTGTGAGCCAGACCTAAAGTGGACTTTCCCATCTATACAATAAGGAAAAGTTCTCAATGGCATACAAAGCTGCATGGGTATGGATTTGGTCAACAACTCATGAAGTCAAGTTGACATCCATGACTAGGCATCAGTACCCATCTGTAGTGAGTAGTGATAGACATGTGAACTATTTTGTTTACTCTCTGTTACCTGTTTGTGTCTTTGCGTTCTTTTGTAGTCCTGCCAAATGTTCCCTGGACTCCTGCATCGCTGCTCTCCTTCAAGCTCTGGAATACAGACACCCATTTGCTAACCAGGCTGGTGTTTCTATTTGTGCCATTGCAGAATTGCCAGTTTCACCATCTGCCTTAGAAATTACAATCAGTTCTCGATCTTGTAAAACATAGAGAGTTCTCATTTAGCTTTAGATATTGAATAAAACTTCTGAATAAAAAAATCCCTGAATGACCTAGGGCATGAAAATAGCATGTTGTGCCTGCATTCAAGGTGAGAGACCACAAATGGAATAGAAAGAAACTACCTGAAATATCTCATTGGTGATTACCAATGAGCAGCCTTGAGATCATAGTTAAGGACTAAGATTTCATCTTCAGAGGGGAGGCACAAAGGATTTCTTCACTATACAGAGTAGAGTAATATTTGGTGTCATATTCAGGAAGCAAATTTCATTGGATAAAATAAGAGTCTAACATGAAAGAAATAGTAGGGAAGAGAAATATAATGGAGTAAAGAGTTGAGATTAAAGAGGAATATATCCTTGAAATACAAAGTGGGAGTATAGAGTATAAAGCATACAAGAAATAAGGAAGTGTGACTAAAGTGATCTGATAAAATTAGAGAGTAGTTTAAATATGAAAACAATCATGTCAAATCTAGAAATTTCCAACTTTCCTTCTACAGACACCACACAGAAACTCCACTCCAAAGGAATATGTCATGGGTAATCTGGACTTCTCACTCCAAGTACAAAAACAGCCCTGTCCTTGGATGGTCCCTTTTACTGTGTGGCAAAAACAGTGTACTAATAGGGAAACTTAAAATTTTGTGTTCGTGTTCTTGGAGGAAGTGAAATGCCAACATAAAATGAGTGTGCAATTTGTTCCATTGGGAACCCGATTTGATTTCATTGTCAGCAGACTATTTAGCTGCCACCTGCAGCTGGTCTCACATGCTCGAACACTTTCCATATCTTCCTATGGCCTTGGAGCAGCATGTCAGTTTTAGATTATTTCTCAGGTGAAAAAGAATCATTCCAAATCAATCCTTTCAGAATACATCATACAACATGATTGAGAATATTAAAGTATGTGAATAGTTTGAAACACTTGACAAACATGGCAATATGACAGTCCTTCCACTTAGGAATGACCCAGGAGAAATGAATGAGAAAAAAGGATGCAGAGATGACAACTCTGAGTGGCTGTTTGGGGGTTTGAATCTCATCCAGGCCTGCCAGTAATAGGACCACAACATATGCTATGAAGCCCTTGTTGGCATTTCCTCAAATTTCTTCTGATTTCCAATTCCTCCACCTCTAGTCAGTTTTCTCCCTCTAACCCAATTGTTAGAGTTATAGTTAAGTTTCTCCTATATTACTGTGTAACTCCAGAAACATCACTAGTTTTCAGAGAACTCAAACCTGATCTCACCTCCAACATATATTTCATATATCTGGCGACAGTGGAGAGAAAAGCATCTAATAGAAAGGACCCTCTATTGGGTTTTATAAATAGGGATCTTACACCTATCAGAATGTCTAAGGCCAAAAACACTGAGGGCAGCTTATGTTGGAGAGGATGTGGAGTAATGGGATCATTCCTCTAGTGCTGGTGGGAATGCAAAGTTGTACAGCTACTTTGGAAATCAGTATGACGACTTCTCAGAATATTGGGACTCAATCTACCTGAAGACCCAGCTATATATACCACTTTTGCCCATATACTCATGGGATGCTCAATAATACCACAAGGACAATTGCTCAACTATGTTCATAGAAGCATCATTTGTAATAGCCAGAACCTGGAACCAACCTAGATGCCACTCTGCTGAAGAATGGATGAAGAAAATGTGGTACATTTACACAATAGAGTGCTACTCAGCTGTAAAAATCCAATGAGATCATGAAATTTAAAGACAAATTTTTGCAAACCTGAGTGAGATAAAACAGACTCAGAAAGACAAACATAGTATGTACTTACTCCTAAGTTGATTTTGGATATAAAGCCAAGGATAACCAGACTATAACCCACAGCTCCAGAAAAGCTAAGTAACAAGGACTCTAAGAGGGATCCATGGGAAAGAGAAAGAGATGAGATATTCTGAGTAAACTGGGGGCAGGGAAACTATATATGGAAAGGGATGAAGATGAGAATATGAGAGAATGGGAAGGCTGAGCTGGGGCGGGACAGAGTGGGAGAGCAATGAAAGAAATATCTTGATAGAGGGAGCTAGTATGGGGCTATGGAGAAACATCATGTTAGGGAAATTACAAGGAATCCACAAAGTTGACCTCAGGTTAGACTACTAGCAATAGTGGAGAAGGTGCCTGAACTAGCTGCCCCCTGTAATCAGATTGGGGAATACCCTGTCATCATAGAGCCTTTATCTAGTATCTGATGGAAGTAGATGCAGAGATCCACAACCAATCACCAGGTCAAGTTCATGGAATCCAGTTGAAGAAAGGTCCGAGGGCTTATAAGCATGAGGGGGATCAAGGTCATGATGGGGAAATCTACAGAGACAACTGAACCAAGCGCTTGGGAACTTACCAACTCTAGATCAATAGCTTTGGAGCCTACATGGGACCGAGGTGTCATTTGCATGTGGAGACAGTTGTGTAGCTTGGTCTGTCTGAGGGGCTCCTGGAGGTAGGATCAGGATCTATCCCTGGTGCATGAGCTGGAGTTTTGGAGCCCATTCCTTAGGGTGGGATGCTTTGCGCAGCCTTGATGCTGTAGGGAGAGGCTTAATCCTGCCTCAACTGAATGTATCAGGCATTGTTACCTCCCCATGGGAGGCATTACCTTTTTTGAGGAGTGGATAGAGGGTGGGTCAGGAGCTTTTGGTATAGACTCAAGAGGAGGGATGGGAGAAGGAACTATAATTGATAGGTAAATGGAAAAAAATTCAAATAAATAAAAAATAACATCCCTAGCTAAAGTCTAACGAATAAATATATAGGCACAATCAGGTATTGACCTATTATGGCTGATTTATACTGTAGCAAAATGGAAAATGATTCTTAGGATGATATAACTAAAAAAAAGCAAAGCAAAACTAGATTCAGTACAAGAAGAGTCATCACTGAACACAGCATTATATATACATTTAATATAATAATAATAATAATAATAATGATATAATACATTATCATACCAAGCCAGCTGTTTACACTCCATTTGAAAGTCTGTGATATTCCTATACTATTATTCCCAATATGCAAATTCCTTTATATCTTTTTCTAAAAACTTCTTATATTCACGATTCAATGTTTGGCATGTCAAGTAATTGCATTTTGATTTTGGCAATAGTGTGTTTTTCATGGGTGTTTATTTTATGCTGCATATTATAGTCTTCTATGAACCTTGTATTTATTCTATTATTCTGCATTTCATAGATGAGCAACTGGTCTTTCCAGAGCAGGATTAAGGTTTTAAGTTTAGACAGCAACTAGTGTATAGGTGAAGCATGGTAGGCAGACTCCAGACAGAGATGTTCTGGCAAGAGCATTCTGGTTGCCTTGCTGTTATACCATACATGGCCCAATCTCATGAAAGAGGCAGATAACAGATACTGTTTACTCATTTTCAAATATGAAGAATCTGCATCTCTGAAGAGAAGTGACTTATTCATAGCTGATACCTGAACCCCTTCCTCTAAACAGTGAGTTTGGTTTCCATTATTCTGTGGCTACAGAGTGGAATGTTTCTGATATCCCAATAGTGGAGTAAACAGCCTAAGAATACATTTTTTCCTTGTGCCCATAGGTAAGTTTAGTGCTCACTCCTCATCAAGGAAAATTCTCTTTGTATCAGACAGTGACTAGTAACTCTCTTTCCTTTCAGGGCACATTCTTCTTCCTATTTTATCCTTTATTTTCTTTTTTTTTTTTTTTTTTTTTTCTTTTTTTTTTTTATTTTTTTTTTATTTTTTTATTTTTTTTTTATTTTTTTTTTAATTATTATTATTATTATTTTATAACACCATTCAGTTCAACATAATAGCCACAGAATCCCCTGTTCTCCCCCTCTCGCCCATCCCTCCCCCCAGCCCACCCCCCATTCCCACCTCCTCCAGATCAAGGTCTCCCCCGAGGACCCGGGTTGACCTGGTAGACTCAGTCCAGGCAGGTCCATTCCCCCCTCCCAGACCGAGCCAAGTGTCCCTGCATAAGTCCCAGGATTCAAACAGCCAACTCATGCAACGAGCCCAGGACCTGGCACCAATGCACAGCTGCCTCCCAAACAGATCAAGCCAACTGACTGTCTCACCTGTTCAGGTGGCCTGATCCAGTTGGGGGCCCCTCAGCCTTTGGTTCATAGATCCTGTGCTTCCATTCATTTGGTTATTTATCCCGGTGCTTTATCCAACCTTGGCTTCAACAATTCTCGCTCATATAAATCCTCTTCTTACTCACTAATTAGACTCCCAGTGCTCCACCAGGGGCCCAGCCGTGGATGTCTGCCTTCAGATTCCTCAGTCCTTGGATGGGGTTTATGGCACCACTATTTGGGTGTCTGGCCATTCCATCACCAGAGTAGGTCAGTTCCTGCCGTCTCACGACCATTGCCAGCAGTCTTTTGAGGGGGCATCTTTGTGGATCTCCGTGGGCCTCCCTAGCTCTCTGCTTCCTCCCCTTCTCACCTTCTCATGTGGTCTTCATTTACCATGGTCTCCTATTTCTTGTTCTCCCTCTCTTTTCTTGATCCAGCTAGGATCTCCCACTCTTTCCCTCGACTGTCGCCCTTCAATGTTCCCACTCATGACCAGGCTATTCATGTAGATCTTGTCCATTTCTCCGTGTCTTTTTTGGGGTCCCGTTTTCCAGGTAGCCTCACTGGTGATGTGAGTAGCAGTCTAGTCATCCTTGTTCCACATCTAGCATCTTCCTATGAGTGAGTACATACCATATTTGTCTTTCTGAGTCTGGGTTACCTCACTCAGGATGATTTTTTCTAGATCCATCCATTTGCCTGCAAACCGTGTGATGTCGTTGTTTTTCTCTGCTGAGTAGTATTCCATTGTGTATATGTGCCACAATTTATTTATCCATTCTTCAGTTGAAGGGCATCTAGGTTGTTTCCAGGTTTTGGCTATTACAAACAATGCTGATATGAACATCGCTGAGCAAGTGCTCTTGTGGTATGATTGAGCATTTCTTGGGTATATGCCCAGGAGTGGTATAGCTGGATCTTGGGGGAGATTGATTCCCAATTTTCTAAGAAAGCGCCATATTGATTTCCAAAGTGGTTGTACAAGCTTGCATTCCCACCAGCAGTGGAGGAGAGTTCCCCTAGTTCCACATCCTCTCCAGCATAAAGTGTCTTCAGTGTTTTTGATCTTAGCCACTCTGACAGGCGTAAGGTGGTATCTCAGAGTTGTCTTGATTTGCATTTCCCTGATGATTAGGGAAGTTGAGCAATTCCTTAAATGTCTTTCAGCCATTTGGGATTCCTCTGTTGAGAATTCTCTGTTTAGTTCTAAAGCCCATTTCTCAATTGGACTGTTGGTCCTTTTGATGTCTAATTTCTTGAGTTCCTTATATATTCTGGATATCAGTCCTCTGTCAGATGTGGGGTTGGTGAAGATCTTTTCCCATTCTGTAGGCTGTCGCTTTGCCTTGTTGACCGTATCCTTTGCTCTACAAAAGCTTCTCAGTTTCAAGAGGTCCCATTGATTGATTGTTTGTCTCAGTGTCTGCGCTACTGGTGTTATATTTAGGAAGTGATCTCCTATGCCAAGGCGTTCAAGACTATTTCCTACTTTTTCTTCTAGCAGGTTCAGAGTAGCTGGATTTATGTTGAGGTCTTTGATCCACTTGGACTTAAGTTTTGTGCACGGTGACAGATATGGATCTATTTGCAGCCTTCTACACGCTGATATCCAGTTATGCCAGCACCATTTGTTGAAGATGCTTTCTTTTTTCCATTGTACACTTTTGGCTTCTTTGTCAAAAATTATATGTCCATAGGTGTGTGGGTTAATGTCAGGGTCTTCAATTCGATTCCATTGGTCCACATGTCGGTTTTTATGCCAATACCAGGCTGTTTTTATTACTGTAGCTCTATAGTAGAGCTTGAAGTCGGGGATTGTGATGCCTCCAGAAGTTGTTTTATTGTACAGGTTTCTTTTAGCTATCCTGGGTTTTTTGTTTTTCCATATGAAGTTGAGTATTGTTCTTTCCAGATCTGTGAAGAATTGTGTTGGTATTTTGATGGGGATTGCATTGAATCTGTAAATTGCTTTTGGTAAGATTGCCATTTTTACTATGTTAACCCTGCCTATCCATGAGCATGGAAGATCTTTCCATTTTCTGAGATCTTCTTCAATTTCTTTTTTCAGGGACTTAAAGTTCTTGTCATATAGGTCCTTCACTTGCTTAGTTAGTGTTACCCCAAGGTATTTTATGTCATTTTTGGCTATTGTAAAGGGTGATGTATATCTAATTGCCTTCTCAGCTTCTTTGTCCATTGTATATAGGAGGGCTACTGATTTTTTTGAGTTGATTTTGTATCCTGCTATGTTGCTGAAGGTGTTTATAAGCTTTATCAATTCCTGGGTGGAATCTTTGGGGTCACTCAAGTATACTATCATGTCGTCTGCAAATAGGGAAAGCTTGACTTCTTCCTTTCCAATTTGAATCCCCTTAATCTCCTTATGTTGTCTTATTGCTCTGGCTAGAACTTCAAGTACTATATTGAATAAGTATGGGGAGAGTGGACAGCCTTGTCTCGTTCCTGATTTTAGTGGAATTGCTTTGAGTTTCTCTCCATTTAATTTGATGTTGGCTGTTGGTTTGCTATATATTGCCTTTATTATGTTTAGGTATGTTCCCTGTATTCCTGATCGCTCCAAGACTTTTATCATGAAGGGGTGTTGGATTTTGTCAAATGCCTTTTCTGCATCTAGTGAGATGATCATGTGGTTTTTTTCTTTGAGTTTGTTTATATGGTGTATTACATTAATGGACTTTCGTATGTTGAACCACCCTTGCATCCCTGGGATGAAGCCTACTTGATCATGGTGGATAATTGTTCTGATGTGTTCTTGGAGTCTGTTTGCCAGTATTTTATTGAGTATTTTTGCATCAATGTTCATGAGGGAGATCGGTCTGTAGTTCTCTTTCTTTGTTGCATCCTTGTTTGGTTTAGGAATCAGGGTAATTGTAGCCTCATAGAAGGAGTTTGGTAATGTTCCTTCTGTTTCTATTATGTGGAACAATTTAGAGAGTATTGGTATTAACTCTTCTTTGAAGATCTGGTAGAATTCTGCGCTGAAACCATCTGGTCCTGGGCTTTTTTTGGTTGGGAGACCTTTAATGACTGTTTCTATTTCCTTAGGGGTTATTGGACTATTTAAATAGTTTATCTGGTCTTGATTAAACTTAGGTATGTGGTATCTATCCAAAAAAATGTCCATTTCTTTTAGGTTTTCCAGTTTTGTGGAGTAGAGGTTTTTGAAATATGACCTTATAATTCTCTGGATTTCCTCAATGTCTGTTGTTATGTCCCCCTTTTCATTTCTGATTTTGTTGATTTGGATTCTCTCTCTCTGTCTTTTGGTTAGTTTGGACAAGGGCTTGTCTATCTTGTTGATTTTCTCAAAGAACCAACTCTTTGTTTCATTAATTTTTTGTATTATTCTCTTAGTTTCTAATTTATTAATTTCACCTCTCACTTTGATAATTTCCTGGCGTCTATTCTTCCTGGGAGACTTTGCTTCTTCTTGTTCTAGAGCTTTCAGATGTGCTGTTAATTCACTAGTGTGCGATTTCTCCAACTTCTTTATGTGGGCATTTAGTGCTATGAATTTCCCTCTTAGCACTGCTTTCATAGTGTCCCATAAGTTTGGGTATGTGGTGTCTTCATTTTCATTGATCTCTAGGAAGTCTTTAATTTCTTTCTTTATTTCTTCCTTAACCCATTGGTGATTCAGTTGAGCATTATTCAGTTTCCATGAGGTTGTAGGTTTTCTGTAGTTTTTGTTGTTGTTGAAATCTAGCTTTAAACCATGGTGATCTGATAGAACACAGGAGGTTATTCTGATTGTTTTGTATCTGTTGAGATTTGCTTTGTGGCCAAGTATGTGGTCGATTTTAGAGAAAGTTCCATGGGGTGCTGAGAAGAAAGTATATTCTTTCTTGTTAGGATGGAATGTTCTGTAGATATCTATTAGGTCCAATTGGGTCATGACATCGGTTAAGTCCTTTATTTCTCTGTTAAGTTTCGATTTGGGAGATCTGTCCAGTGGTGAAAGTGGGGTGTTGAGATCTCCCACTATTAATGTGTGGGGTTTTATATGTGGTTTAAGCTTAAGTAATGTTTCTTTTACATATGTGGGTGCTCTTAAGTTTGGGGCATATATGTTCAGAATTGAAACTTCATCTTGGTCGATCTTTCCTGTGACGAGGATGTAATGTCCTTCTTGATCTCTTTTGATTGATTTTAGTTTGAAGTCTATTTTGTTGGATATCAGGATGGCTACCCCTGCTTGTTTCTTAAGACCATTTGATTGAAAAGTCTTTTCCCAGCCTTTTATTCTTAGGTAGTGTCTATCTTTGAATTTGAGATGTGTTTCTTGTATGCAGCAGAAGGATGGGTCCTGCTTTCGTATCCATTCTGTAAGTCTATGTCTTTTTATAGGTGAATTAAGTCCGTTGATATTAAGGGATATTAATGACCAGTGATTCTTCATCTCTGTTATTTTTGGTGGTAGTGTGTGTGTACTTCTCTTCTTTGGGGTTTACTGTTGTGGCTTTATCTATTGCCTGTGTTTTCAAGTGTGTATCTGACTTCCCTCGGTTGGAATTTTCCTTCTAGTGCTTTCTGTAGGGCTGGGTTTGTGGATAGGTATTGTTTAAATCTGGTTTTGTCTTCGAATGTCTTGTTCCTTCCGTCTATGATGATTGAAAGTTTTGCTGGGTATATTAGTCTGGGCTGACATCCATGGTCTCTTAGTGTCTGCATTACATCTGTCCAGGTCCTTCTGGCTTTCAAAGTCTCCATTGAGAAATCGGGTGTTATTCTGATGGGTTTACCTTTATAGGTCACTTGGCCTTTTTCCTTGGCTGCTCTTAATATTCTTTCTTTATTCTGTACATTTAGTTGTTTAATTATTATGTGTCGAGGGGACTTTTTTTGGGGGTCTAGTCTGTTTGGTGTTCTATAGGCTTCTTGTATCTTCATAGGCATTTCCTTCTTTAAGTTGGGAAAGTTTTCTTCTATAATTTTGTTGAATATATTTTCTGTGCCTTTGAGCTGGTATTCTTCACCTTCTTCTATCCCTATAATTCGTAAGTTTGGTCTTTTTATGGTGTCCCAGATTTCTTGGACATTTTGGTTCATGACTTTGTTGGCTTTAGTGTTTCCTTCGACTGATGGAACTATTTCTTCTACTGTATCTTCAATGCCAGAAATCCTCTCTTCCATCTCTTGCATTCTGTTGGTTATACTTGCATCCGAAGTTCCTGATCTTTTACTCAGGTTTTCTATTTCCAGCATTCCCTCTGTTTGTGTCTTTTTCATTTTTTCAATTTCCCTTTTCAGATCTTGGACTGTTTCCTTTGTTTGTTTCATTGCTTTTTCATGATTTTCTTTCAGTGCTTTATTGTTTTCTTCCAGGATTTTAATGTTTTCTTCCAGGACTTTATTGTTTTCTTGGAGGGCTTTATTGTTTTCTTCTAATTTGTTTGCCCTTTCCTCTAGTTGTTTACAGCGTTCTTCCAATTTTCTTGTCTTTTCCTCTACACAAGCCTCTACCTTCTTCATGAAGTTACTCATAAGGCTACTTTCTTCTGCTTCTTCCAATTTTTGGTGTTCAGGTCTAGATGTTGGAGGCGAGCTAGGTTCTGGTGATGCTGTATTGCTCTTCATTTTGCTGTATGTACTTCTGCTTTGACGTCTGCCCATCTCCTTGTGATTCCTTCTTGGTCTTATCAGTGGACTTGTTTCACAAGGATCTGACAGACTCAGGAAGACTCTCTCTCTTGTCCAAAAGGGAGTTCTCTTGTCCAACTCTTTGGTCCAGAAGGGAAGTCAGGGGCAAGCTCTGGTCCAGAATGGCAGTCGGGGACAGGCTGGGAGCTGGGGGCCGGTCTCTAAGTCTCAGGAAGTGGGTGGGGTCTTGGGCAGATGGGCGTGGGGGCAGGGCGCGGAGACTGCAGGGGCTGCCGGGGGCTTGGAAATGGGGATCCCTCCCGGTGGGGCTAGAAGGGGAGCTGCCCGGTGGCCAGAACCCGGCGCCAAGCTGGGGAGGTCCTCCCGGGGTGGCTGGTGGCCAGGGATGCGGTCCGGGTTGGACCCGGGTACTCACCTCTGGTCCAGGAGGGAAGTCTTCGGGGGCAGGCTGGGAGCTGGGGGCCGGTCTCTAAGTCTCAGGAAGTGGGTGGGGTCTTGGGCAGATGGGCGTGGGGGCAGGGCGCGGAGACTGCAGGGGCTGCCGGGGGCTTGGAAATGGGGATCCCTCCTGGTGGGGCTAGAAGGGGAGCTGCCCGGTGGCCAGAACCTGGTGCCAAGTTGGGCAGGCCTCTCAGGAGTGGTTAGTGGCCAGGGATGGGGTCCGGGCTGGACCCAGGCACTCACCTCTGGTCCAGAAGGGAAGTTGTCGGGGGCAGGCTGGGCCCTTTATTTTCTTTTTAATAGTGCTTGAAAGATCCTCCTACGCGTCTATGGTCACACAAAATCCATGAATGTCAGCTGCTGCCAGCAACTTCTCCCTTATATGTCTTTACTTTCTCCCCTACAACTTCATCACATGCCCACTTGCCCATACCGTTGGCTGGTAAAAAGATTTCCCACATTGGGCAATATAGACGAGGAACCACCACTTATGACTGTAGTAGTGAGCCACAGATACCAAGCATTGGTCATTGATGATGAAGCCTCCTCAGAAATGATGGCCTGTGTTCAAGGATATATGGTAGGGGACAGAATTCCTTTGACAGGTGTATCCTCCTGTGATCTTCTCAACATCATTATCACAAAAAGCCCCTAGAATATAGATAAAAGGAGAAGCAAATTTTCTGAGAATAATGACTAAGGGAAATTTGGGGACACATTGTCCCTCATAGACAACACAGGATTTGAGGTTCTACAGTGGAAGGGACTATATGACAGGTAACTAAATTCTAGAGGGCTCTGATGTCATTTTAGTTCCAGGAAAATGCAGGAGAAATGATCTCAGAACACCGTTTGTAGGATATTCTTTTGGGATCCAATTCCTTGTCAGTTTTCTAAACCACTGCTTGCTTCATTCTGAAATTCACCAAGTGTCTTTGCTACAGGAAAATGACTTTCCAGGTTAATTACTTGGATATAGCTATCTTGGAAAATTCTCTGGCTGCAGAGATTGTGTTGTTCCAATCTCCTTAACATCAATAAAATATGTACAGTAAGGCCAGAAGGGAGAGGTGTTCCAATCAAAGTCAGGCATAACAAATGAAGGTCCAAAAGCTGAACAACATGAAAGAAGTTATTAACTTTGACTACATTCTGTTAATATTAAAGTCATCTGGTACAGTAACTCCTGTGTACAAGGCACATCAGACACCTTCATCAAAATTACTAAGGTTGGGAATTTGATAAATGAGTTTTAAAACAACTTCAGGCACATTTCCCTTAACAGACTCTATTGTGAGGGATTCCCAGAGCTATTTCAGTGGAGGAATGTGTTTGCCAGTTCATTTTGTTGAACCTCTCCTTGAGCACAATCTAGCCTTAGTGATCACAGTGATGCATCTGACAATGATTTTTTACAGATTGTGGAATCATGGAAATGTGAGAAATGTGAAGACTGAGCAAGTACAACTGCTGGAACTAGGGTACCATAGCATAAATCTAACTACTGGAGTAAAGGTTAGGTGAAATTACTGTGATGGCAGATAGAGTTCATATATTCCAGATAATTGCAAAGTAGGACCAGACTTAGCATAGCATAGAACTCACCAGCAGTTCCCATAATAGCCAGGATCAGGAGTTCAGTCATGGTGGCTGAAAGTGATGAGCACTGAATGGGGTCCTCTTCATATAACCCTATGGAGTGAGAGGACAGCTTGTTCAAGTGGGAGTAGGGTCTCATTACTTCTTCCTGAGCAAAAACCTTATTTTTCACTCCCTGCATACTTACATCACCCCTGTTCTTTTGCTTTCTTGACAGGAGGAGACCTTCAGGTTTGAAGGAAAATCTTTTCTCCTGGGGGAGTGGATGAGATGGCTGATCCTTTAAAGGATGCTGGAATGGAGGAAACAGTGACAGTCAATCTGTCTATGAGGCTCTGCTTTACTAGACTCAATCCATGGGTGTTAGACAAGAAAGACTCTATGGGAGGCTCAGAAATTCTTTTTTGATGGTCGGTTGCTTTTAGTAACTTTGAAGAAGGACTGATTCTGTAGATAATGGGTTTCTATGAGTCCCCCACACCTGCTGAGTCTATTGGTGTTCTGTAAATTTCTTTGTTCTAACATGACCAATCTACTTCATAGGAAATAGGTATTTAATCGCTCTATGATCCAGCACTGGAACATCACTGATTTTAAGAAAGGAAGTAGTGTTCCTAGTAAGTGTGGGCTTTTACATGCTCTGCTTCCTAAAGATGCTCATGGATTTCAGACATGGTGGAAGGGAATGGGTGAGGTTTGAGGAGGAAATGTCTTACATTGCAGTGGAGTAAAGAGCTACATCAACACAGTGCTCCACTTTGATCTCAATTTCAAGATATTTGCCTCTTATGCCAATGTCATATTAAGGCCACCTAGGAACACGGAGAGTATACAAATAATACCACAGATATAGCCTATGAAGATCCTAAGTCTCATCAATGTTGCCCCACATATCTATATTAAACAAAACTACCCAATTTGTAGAATAAACAGCCTTGCTGGAAGTTGATACACATTTTTAGGAGTAGAAAGGCTTTGAGCCATGTTCAACTTGATTTCTGAACAAGGATGAGTTACAGGTATAGATGGGAAGTTTAAGGTTATTTATATTATCTGTGTAACAAGTGTACAATATTGTGCTCAGTCGATAGTGACTCTTATTTTTCTGTTTTATTTTAAATCATCCTTAAGACTCAGTTTCCATTTTATTAGAGCACAAACAATCCACAGAAGGGTGCTACCTAATGTGTGTGAGTTGTGGCTATTTATAAAACCCAGTTGGAGGGTCCTTCCTATCACATGTTTTTTCTGTCCCCTAACCCCTGAAGTAGGAAATACATGTTAGAGGTGAGATCATGATTGTGTCTCTGAAAACTAGTGATGGTTCTGGAGTTACACAGCAGGGAAGAGAACTTAGCAACAATTGTGACAACTGGGTTGGAGGAACCAAAGTGAATGGAGGTGGAGGAATTGGAAATGAGAAGAAACTGCAGGGAATACCAACATGGGCTCCATAGCATCTATTGTGGTCCTGTTACTGGCATGGCTGGGTGAGCTTCACACTTCCAAACAGACACTCAAAGTTGTCATCCCTGCATCCTGTTTTTCATTTACCCCCCCTAGGTCCTTCCAAGTGGAAGGTCTGTCTTATTGCCACATTTGTCAAATTTTCAGACTATTCACATACTTTAATTTTTTGCAATCATATTGGTGGAAGGTATTCACAACGGATTGATTTGGATGGATTCTTTTTCACCTGAGAAAGTATCTAAAACTGGCATGCTCTCTCAAGGCCACAGGAAGATATGGGAATTGTTGGAGCATGTGAGACCGGCTGCAGGTGGCAGCTAAATATTCTGCTGACAATGAAATCAGAGTTCCCAGTAGAACAAATTCCATACTCATTCTACATTGCATTTCTCTTCCTGGAAGAACATGAACACAGAATTTTCAGTTTCCCTATTAGACACTGTTTTTGCCACACTGTGTAAAGGGCACCATCAAAGGAAAGGATGTTTTTGTACTTGGAGTGGGCAGTCCAGTTTATCCCTGGCATGTTTTTATGGAGTGGAGCTCCTTTGGAATGTCTTAAGAGGAAAGTTGGAAGTTTCTAGGTCCCACATGGTTGTTTTCCTATTTTAAACAACTCTCCAATTTTATCAGATCACCTTGGTCACCCTTCCTTATTTTTTGTTTGCTTTACTACATCACACTACCACTTTGTAATTCAAGGATATGTTCCCCTTTAATCTCAACTATTTCCTCCATTATTTCTCTCTAGACTACTATTCCTATCATGTCACAATTTCATTTTATTCAATGAAATTTGCTTACTGGATATGACACCCAATATTCCTCTACTGTGTTAGTGAAGAAATTCTTTGTGTCTTTCTTTCCAATACTTCAATCTTAGTCAATATCTCTGATCCTAAGGCTGCTCATTGGTAATCACATAATTTTAGATACATTCTTCCTATCCCATTTTCGGCTAATCAACTTGAATTTGTGCATGATATGAAATTTTCATGTCCCAGGTCATTTGGGGATTTCATTTATTCAAATGTTTTATTCAACATTTAAATCCAAATGAGACCTCTCTAGGTTTTAAAGTATCAAGATTTTTTTTGGGATTCCTAGCTCAGATGGTGAAACTGGAGATTCCTCTACAGCACAAGTAAAATCATCCGTCTGGTTAACAAAAGGGTGTCTGTATTCCAAGGTTTGAATGTGGTGATATTGTGTTCCCCAAAATATTGTGTGCCCAAATAAACTTTTCTGGGTCTGAAAACAGAACAGCCACTAGGTACAGAGGCCAGAAAATGGTGGCACACACATCTTTAATCCTAGCACTCCAGAGGCAGAGATAGGTCTGGATCTCTGTGATTTCAAAGCCATACAGAAAACAGCTAGGCATGGTAACAAGAGCCTTTAATCCTGGAAAGTGATAGGAGAAAGCAGAAAGGTATTTAAGACATGAGGACAAGGATCTGGAGCTGGTTAAGCTTTTAGACTTTTGAGAAACTGTTCAGCTGAGATTCTTTCTTAATGAGGACTCAGAGGTTTCCAGTCTGAGGAAACAGGATCAGCTGAGGAAATGGGAAGGTGAGGTGACTGTGGCTTTTTCTGCTTCTCTGATCTTCCAGCGTTCATCCCATACCTGGCACTGTGTGTTTTTATTAATAAGATCTTTTAAGATTCTTGGTACACTTGAAGGAGAGCCGCAATGCAGGAGCACAGAGAAATTGTATGAGGACTACTAAAGAATACAATGACACAATCTGGTAACAGAGAGTAAACAAAATAATACACAGGCTTAACATTGCTCCATGCAACAAACTTTTTTCTCATTCTGAGTAAGAAATAAGCTAAACCTCAGAGACTGGATATCCAAGTTCAGATGGGTGCTGGTGGCTAACCATGGATGTCAACTTGACTTCATGTGTTGTCGACTAAACCAAACCATGCAACTGTGTATTTGAAGGAGACATTTTCCTTCATGGATAACTGGAAAAACCCACTTTAGGTCTGGGTCACACCTTGTTGTGGCAGCCCACTTAATGGACAAGGAAGAAAGAAGCTTTTGCTTTTTTCCTGCTTGCTCTCACACTCACTGGCAAGTTTGAATGTCCCATGTCATCCTGAACATTATTAAAACCTACTTCTTGAGAGTTGTACTGGATAGTTTTATGTCAACTTGACACAAGCTGAAGGCATCTCCAGAGAGGGAAACTCAATTAAGAAAATGCCTCCGCCAGGCTGTGGTGGTGCATGCCTTTAGTCCAAGCACCTGCGAGGCAGAGGCAAGTGGATCTCTGTGAGTTCGAGGCTAGCGTGGTCTACAAAGTGAGTTCCACAAAAGGCACAAAGGTACACAGAGAAAATCTGTCTCAAAACACCCCCACCGAAAAATAAAGAAAGAATATGCCTCCATAACATCAGTTTGTAGGCAAGCCTGTTAGGCATTTTCAAAATTACTAATTGATGGGGGAGGATCAGCTTGACCTGCTTAAGGTTCCCACTGCTAGTGGGATCAGAATCCATCCCTGGTGCATGGGAGAGATTTTGCGAGCCCAATGAATATATTGGGACACCTTACACAGCCTTGTGCAGGGGGAGGGGCTTGGACTTGCCTCAACTGAATGTACCAGGAGCTGGGAGTGTAGGGTGGCTTAAGGAGAGAGGAGAGTTGGGATCTGTGGTTGGTATGGAAAATGAATGGAAAAAATTTTAATAATAAAAAAGAGAAAAAAGGCATTTTCTTAATTAGTGATTGATGGCAGAGGACCCAGTCAATTGTGAGTGATTCATCCCTCATTTGATGACCCTGGGTTTTATAGGAAAGCAGCCTGAACAAGCCTTGAAGAGCAAGCCAGTAACCAGCACCTCTTCATGACCTCTGGCCCAGCTCCTGCTCCTGGATCCTGCCCTGCTTGATTTCCTGTCCTGACTTCTTTCTAGGATGAACAGTTAATTTGAAATATAAGCAGAATAATTTCTTTCCTCTCCAAGTTGCTTTTGATCATGGAATTTCACTGCAGCAACAGAAAGTGTAACTAAGTCAGGAGTCCAATATAGACTCAACGCCCGTAACTATCTAAGAGTGCTCTAGGATCCATTGCACATTGGAGGTGCTGAGACATCAGTTCTCATGGAATGAGCTGCTATGGGTTCTTGGCCTTTCTGATATGAGGCAGCCATGATTGTACTACCTAGACCATAGCTTGTATCCCATTCTAGTAACTCCTTCTTGAAAAGTATGTAGTCATTCTATCAGTAAATATACTTGTACATCAATGATTATTATTATTTTTTTCATTTTTATTGGTTTATTTATTCATGGAATAAGTGAGTACTACTGTACCTTTGCCATGGAACAGGAATTATGCAAAGGTGTGGGGTTTTAATCCACCTAAAAATTTTCTGGTGTGCCCAGGCTCTGTTTCTTAAACACTTTATATAGATTATGTAAACAAACGTTCATTTTTTCTCCTTTTTTAAATTAAGAGATGGTCTATTCATTCTACATATCAACCACAGTTTCCCCTGTCATCCCTCTTCACATCCCCCAGCCTGTGCCCCCATTCCCACCTCCTCCAAGGCAAGGTCTCCTATGGGGATTCAGCAGAGCATGGTACATCCAGTTGAGGCAGGTCCAATCCCCTCCTCTCTCTACCTAGGCTGATCAAAGTTTCTGACCATAGGCACTAGGTTCCAAAAAGCCAGCTCATGCACTAGGGACAGGTCCCGGTCCTACTGATTGGATGCCCCTAAATAGTTCAAGCTAAACAACCATTTCACTTATCCTGAGGGCCTAATCCAGTACCATGGGGGCTCCTCAGCTATTGGTCCACGGTTCATGTTGTTCCACTAGTTTGACTAGTTGTCTCTGTACTTTTTCCAATCATGGTCTGAATATCGCTTGCTCATACAATCCCTCCTCTCCCTCATCCACTGGACTCCTGGAGCTCTGCCTGGGACATGGACATGGATCTCTGCGTCTGCTTCCATCAGTCACTGGATGAGGGTTCTATGATGATAACTAGGGTATTCACCAGAGTAAGACAGCACAGGCACCCTCTTGACCATTGCCAGCAATCCATGGTGGAGTCTTCTTTATGGATTCCTGGGGACTTCACTTGCAATCTGTTTCTCTCTTTTTCCCATGGTGCCTTCATTTATCATGATATCTCTTTCCTAGTCCACCTACTCTGTTCGCTATCCAGCTCTAACATCCCACTCACCTGTCCATTGCCCTCCATAGGCCCCCTACCCCCAGTTTGTTCATGTGGATCTCATCCATATCTCCATCTCTTGGTGACCCCTGTGTCTTTCCTAGGGCCCTCCTTACTAGCTAGCCTCCCTGAAGCTGTGGGTTGCAGTCTGGTCATCTTTTGCTTTACATCTAGTATCTACTTATGAGTGGGCACATACCATGTTTGTCTTTCTGAGTCTGGGTTACCTCACTCAGGATGATATTTTGTAATTCCATCTGTTCGCCTGCAAACCTCATGATGTCATTGTTTTTCTCTGCTGATTAGTACTCCATTGTGTATATGCACCACACTTTCTTTATCCATTCTTCATTTGAGGGGAATCAAAGTTGTTTCCAGGTACTGGCTATTACCGATAATGCTGCTATGAACATAGTTGAACATGTGGGGAAACCTACAGCAAAACCAAACCAAACTAGTGGGCACTCATGAAATTTAGACCAACACCCATGGAGCCTCCATGGCACTGGACTAGGTCCTCTGCATTGGTGAGACAGTTGTATAGCTTGATCTGATTAATGCACCCCCTACAAGTAGGATCTATCCCTGGTGTATGAGCTAGCTTTTGGAGTCCCTTACCTATGGTGGGACACCTCTCACAGCCTTTAGGCAAGGAGGAGGGGTTTGACCCTGTTTCAGCTGAATGTTCCAGGCTCTCTTGACTCCCCATGGGAGGTCTTACCTTCTTATAAAAGGGAATGTAGTGTGGGTTTGTCAGGTGCAGACTGCAAGGGTGGGAGAAGGGAAGAGGGGGATCTGTGATTGGTATGTAAAAATGAATAAAAATTTCTTAATAATAAAAAAAGAATTTGTTACCCCAAAGAAAAAGAAATAATCCAATTCTGGGCTGAAATCAATAAAATAGAAAAAAGAAAAATACAAAGGATCAATGAAACAAAGAGTTGATTATTGAGAAAATCAATTGATTGACAAACCCTTAGCCAAATTCATTAAAACATAGGTCCTGTAGATACAAATTAACAAAATTAGAGGTGAAAAGAAGGAAATACTTCTCCTCAACTAACTAGTATCTATGGTATTAAAAAGTACTCTACATGCTATCAGTAAACATCAACCCATCTACAAACCCTTGGTTACACAATTGTGCTCTGCCTGCATGATATGCTGGTACAAGGGCACAATACTGGCATAAAGTTGGTAGGAGTAAAGCTCCATTATCCAATTGGATTTAATGAACTGACTTGATGGTATGGAAAACATACCTGCTACGGTGGCTAAGAACCTCAGACTAGAAAGGCTAGGGACTTAGGAGACATAGAAGGATATGAAATCCTACTGTTCTACTGAAGGAACATATCAACAAAAGTACTCCTAACAACATTCTCAAAGATCAGTGTCTTGTTCAGTCATCACCAGAGAAGTTTCCTCCTGCAGCAGATGGGAAGAAATATAGAGAACCACAGCTAGACCAGATGCAAACATAAGAGAACTTGTAACTCTGCCCTAAATGGGATGTCTCCATCAAATCCCTCCCTTCAGGTTTCAGGAAATGCTGCAAAAGAGGAGGCAGGAATATTGTAAGAGTCAGTGCAGACAGAGGACACCAGGGAACCAGGGCCTTCTAGACACAACAGGACTGATGCACATATGAACTCACAGAGACCTGTATATGTCTAATTCAGATGGAGTCCCAGCACTGAGAGGGGATGAGGATACAAGCCCCATTCCTAACCCAGAAGCTATCTCCAGGTGATAAACGCTTGCAAAGAAAAAATTAATGTTCCATCAGAAGTATCACTGGATATAAAAACCACACTTAAGGACCAGCCCCATGCACAGCAGTAGATAACCAACAAAAAATGAACTCCACATTTTTGGAGATTTTTTTGTTGGTCTCATAATGCTTTAGCTGGGCATTTTACAAGTATTTTGCTTATATGGTTTCCAATTTTGTGTTTTCATTTGATTTTATGTGTGTAAGTGTGTGTGAGTTTCTCTGTATCTGGATGTGTTTCTTGTGTTTTGTTTTTCTCTTTCTTTTCCTTTTTCTCGTTCTGTTTCCCCTGTTTGATTGTTTTATCATGTTTTGGATTGTTTGTTTCCTTTTTCTGGGGGGTGTATTTTTTGTGTATTGGTTTCTTTGTTTTTGATGCAAGGTTTCTCTGTGCACCTGTGGCTGTCCTGGTACTCACTCTGTAGACCAGGCTGGCCTGGACTTAGAGATCTGTCTGGCTCAGCTTCCCAAGTGCCACATTAAACTCTTGTGCCACCACTGTCCAGAAGAGTATTTGTCTTATTTTCTAACATGAGAGAAAGAAAGTCTGCTTTGCATTTCTAGTATGTCGGGAGGGTCCGGGATGAGTGCAGTAATGGGAAATTGTGATTGGATGATATGTATGAAAAAAATCTACTTTTAGTAAAAACTTAAATTTAAAAAGGTTAAAGAAAATTAGATGAAATAATAATAAGAATAATGATTTAAAAAATCACTAAGATTTTTAGTCAAAAAAGAAAGAAGCAAACAACATGTCAACCAATTAGGAAAAGAACCAACAAAATTAGAGGAATCAGCACAAAGCACCCAATAACACCTAACTGTAAATGCTCTTAACTCTCCATTGAAAAGATTCAGGGTGATATATTGAATTTAAGAAACTGATGAATAATTATCATGGAGTTTAATTGAATGATAGAGAATAATACTATGCTATTTTAGAAAAAATAGATGGAAATTGAGGTTTTCATGTGAAGTGAAAGACACAGGTCTCAAAAACACAAATATTGTATTATTCACTTATAAGATGAACATGTCTATGAAAGTAGAATTGAGACAATTGGGAAGAAAAAGGGTCAAGGGATAAAGGTGAGAAGGTCAAAGAATGTAAAGGACAGGACTAATATCAGAAGCTGACAATGATATGCATGCTTGAAAATGTTACAGTAAACTCCACATTACTGCACACTAAATTTTAGTTTTAAAGAAGGAAACAAAATTTGTTAAGTTGATAAAAAATGAGAGGTCAGAAGTACCCAACCTTCATTAGTGTCTCTCTGGGCTAAAACCAAAGTATCCTCATGGGCTAACCCTGATTGAATGGAGGTTCAGGAGGCACCACATACTTAGTTGTTTGACCTCCTATTCAGATGTCCTGGACATTGGACATGGGTGATTTTTTCCTCATTACTCTCCAGGATTAATAATTTCTCAACATTGTCTCAAACATCTGGAAATCTTTCTTTCAGCTTCTCTACTCTATTAGTAATGTTTTTGACTGAATTTTGTTTGATTTATTCAGTTTTGTAATACCAAGATGGATTCTCTTTCATAATATGTAACTTATGGCTGAATTTCTTGGTTTGGTCTAGCATTGTATTTAATTCATTCAATTCTTTATTTTAATCCCCCTTATAACAATGACTATTTTAATCTAAAATGTCTATGAAATATATATTTATCATAATATTTCTCATCACATATTATCACCACAACTCTACACAACTAAATTCATTTTCTTTCTTGCTCTCTAAAAACATAAACAAGACAAATGAAAATCAACAGGCATACTAAAAGAGAATGCCAATAAGAAAACAAGAAACAGTTAAACAAAAAGTAAATAAAAAAACATGGAGATGATTTTATACTGTTCAACTAACATGGGTATATGGCCTTCCTTAATGCGTGTTTGATATACCCTGTGACACTTCATTTGAGAAAACTGATTTTTTATTTCAAAGGTAACAATTGCAAAAGGTTTCTTGCCTAGAGTTGGGATCCTGTTTCCCATTCCTCACCTCAATCTGAGGACTCTGTCAATCTTGAACTGGTAGAGTCCTTGGGTATGCTATCATAGGCACTCTGACTTCCTATGTGCATTACTCCTGTTGCATCTAGAATTTACAGTTACCTTGGTATCATTCATTAACTCTGATTCTTTAAATCTGGCTCCACTTACACACAGATCCATGAGTCTTCAAGAAAGGTTTGATGAAGATATCCCATTTAGAACTGAGATCTCAAAAAGGATCTCACACTCAGCACATTGTCCAGTTGCTGGTATCTGTGCCCATTACTGTTTACCACAAGAAGAAGAAGATTCTCTGATGAAAGTTTATAGGTATAACTCCATGGCTATAGTGATATTTCATTGCTATGTTCTTATAGTGAATTATAACAATAGGTTCTCCTCTGTGCCTATAAACTACCGAGTCTCCAGTTCATGGACAATTTAGTAATGCCAGGTATGGGTTCCACCTCATGGAGTGGACTAGTCAGGGTCGCTAATGTAACAGAACTGATAGAATGAATGAAGACATAGAAAAAAAGGGATTTTGAGTGGCTTAAAGGCTGTGTCCCAGGTAGTAAAACAATGGCTGTCTCAAGAAAGATATACCAAGATTCTTGAGTTGTTCAGTTTATGAGGCTTGCTGTCACAGTATTCCAAATGTGGTGTTGATCCTAGAGAATTCTGAGGCAGCTTATGATGTTCAGTCTCAGTTGGATTTCCATGAAGTAGTTTCCAATACCAGTGAATCAGTGTCTCAGGATAGTTAAGGATATATAAACTTGCCATTGAGTGAGAGGGTAAGAAGACAAAAAGCAAAAGCCTACTTCTACCATATGCTTTTAAATGGGCTGCCACTCCAAGATGTGACCCAGATCTGCTCTTGGTTTTATAAACTATCCAATCAAGAAATGACTCAGTGGCATACCCAACCATAGAAGAGTTTAAATTTCTCCATCTGACATAGGAACCCAAATGGTTCGTGATACTTCAAAACCAGAGAGTGCTCATTTACCTTCTGATTAGAATAAATTCTGGATAAATAAATTCTCCAAATGGAACTATCTAGGGCAGGAATATTGCATGTCATGCACACATTCAAAATAAGTAGCAGCAAATGGAATAGGAAAAGATTGACCTAAATTAACTGGTTACCTATTTCCATTCTTGACATCAGAGAAGTTGACTGAGATGTCAGCTTCTGAGAAGAAAAGAGAAAGATTTCTTCGCTATACAGAGACCAATATTGGATGCCATAATCAAACAGCACAAATTATTGATATCATGAAATCATGACATGAAAGAAACAGTAGGATAGAAGCAAACAATGGGAGACAATAGTTGAGATTAAAAAGGAACGTATTCTCACGTTACAAAGTGGGAGGACAGAGTAATAAAAGATATAAGAAAGAAGGAAGGGATGACTAAGAGGCGACTGATAAAATTTGAGATTTGTTTAAACATGAAAGCAACCATGTAGAATATATAAATTTCCACCTTTCCTCCTACAGACATCCTAGAGAATATCCACTGCATAGTAATGTGCCAGGAGCCAACCGGACTGCACACACCAAATACAGAAACACTCTTGTCCTCGGACAGTCCCCTTTACACAGTGTCACTAGAAACCATGCACTAATATGGAAAATGAAAATTCTCTGTTCATGTTTTCCAGAAAGACAAATGGCAGAAGAAAAATGAGGCTGTAGTTTACCCCATCCCATTGGGACCTCTGCCTTGATTGTCAGCAGACTATTTAGCACCACCTGCAGCTGGTCTCACGTGCTCTAACAAGTTCCCCGTCTTTCTTTGACCTTGAGACAGCATGTCAGTTTCAGATAATTTCTCAGGCGAAAAAGAGTCCAACCAAATTATTTCTTTCTGAACACCTCCTAGTGGAACTAACATGTTTGTAAAAAGTGGAAGTGTGCATAGTCTGAAAAACTCGACAGGCATGACAATATGACAGTCCTTCCACTCAGGAATGACCCAGGAGAAATAAATGAGAAAGAGGATACAGAGATGACAACACTGAGTGTCTGTTCAGGGATGTGATTCTCACCCAGCCCTGTCAGTAACAGGACCACAGCCAATGCTATGAAGCTCATTTGGCATTTCCTGCATTTTCTTCTCATTTCCAGTTCCTTCATCTTCCAGTCAGTTTGCTCCCCCTCAAATCCAATTGCCACTACTTTAGCTCAACTTCCCTTCCATTACCGTGTATCTCTAGAACCATCACTAGTTTTCAGAGAACTCAAACCTGACCTCACCTCCAACAGGTATTTCCTATATACCTTTGGTCAGTGAAGAGAAACACATCAGATAGAAAGGATCCTCTATTCGTTTCTTATAAATAGGCACAAGCTGACACACCATCAGGTATTGCCCTTCTAGGGTTGGTTTATACTGTTGTAAAATGGAAACTGAGTCTTAGAGATAATTTAAGTTGAAAAAAAGCTGGGTTCAACACAGGAACTGACTGACCACAGCATGATACTCTTGTTACATATGCAATAGAAATATCCATAATTCTCATTCTACCTATACATCATTCTTGTTCAGAAATCATGGTGAACATTGCCCAAAGACATTCTATTCTGCAAAATCAGTATAGACTTCAGGAACAGGCAATTTGGCCTAGAAAACAGGGTATTTTCTTTTAATATAATTATCCAGGACAACATTGATAATCCTTGGAATGATCAGGGAACATACCCATGGTATTGTTTGTATACTCTCAAGGTTCCTGGGTTCCCCTTTATATGACATGAGCATGAGAGGCAAATATCTTGAAACTGTTGCAGAATTTGACCATCCTATTCATGTAGTTCTCTTTTCCGCTACCAAGTAAGCCAATTCCTACCTAACCCCCATCATTCTCATCCAACATGTCTAAAATCCATGAACCTGGTCTGAAAGAATATTCTCTAAAACCCATCTTATTAGTAACTCTGTATCTCCTTTCTTTACATCATTGATGTTCATGTGCTGGTCCACAGAGATCTATTATTTCTTCTTAGTATTAAGGTTATTAACCAAGATCAGAGCAAATGAATTTAGGAAGTACTGATAACCTTTTGGGATTAGGGCTGTTCAAAGAGTCCCATTATCTACCAGAATCAGACCTTCTTCAAAGTTACTAAAATCAATTTTACATTCATCAAGGGATTTCTTTATTTTTGATATTTATTGACTTATTTATTTAAACACTCTGCTACTGTTTCTCCTCCTCCTTCTTTTTCCAGTCCTCCCATTCCATTTACCCTCTATCTACCTTCCATACTCTCCTCAGTTTATATTCAGAGGAGCAATAAAACTTAGTATATTAGGTTGAATGCTAAATGAGGAAGCACAGTGTGAAGATAGGGGTCCCCAAAATTAACAAGACTCAAAGACAACTTCTGTTCCCACTGTAAGGAGGCCCACAAGAAGACCAATCCACACAACTAGACCATATATGTAGAAGGCTTAGGTCAGCCCCATTCATGCTCACTGATTTTCTGTTCAGTTTCTATGAACTCCTATGAGCTCAGGCTACTTGATTCTGTGGGTTTCCTTGTGATTTTTAGTCATGGATTACTAAGCATCCCATAGAGTCTTTCTTCAACACCCATGAATTTAATAGAGTCAAGCAGAGATGTGTAAACAAAGTCATGACTATGATTATTTCCCCCATTCTAGCATCCTTAGAGCTGTTTCCCTCCCCTTTTCCTGAGAATAAAATTTTTCTTGACACCTGAAGGTCTATGACTGCCAAGAAACCAACAAGAGTTGACATAAGAATCCAGAAGGGGAAAATACTGGTGTGTTTGCTCAGTAAGAAGCAATGACATCACACCCCAACTCCACAACGGTATTTTCCATCCTCAGTCCTATAAAAGCCTGCTCCCATTCAGACCTCACTACCTTCTGCCACCATGAATGCACTCCTGGTCCTGGCCCTTGTGGGAGCTGCTGGTGAGTTTCAAGCTATGTCCAACCTTCCCCAGCATCTTATTTTCAACCTTTGTTATTTCCCAGGCTTTAGTTTACTCTTGTCTCCCTCTATACACTCTCCACAACATCCTTTGTTGAATTCAGGGCCTGGATTACTGAGGCAGAAAGGGAGGCAAAAGTGAAGGTGCATAAACAGAACCAGGTGACACACTCCTTAGCAGCAATTGCACTGGGAATCCAACAACATAGTACTTGGTGAATTTCAGAGGGAAGCAAGGCAACTGACATGTAATCAGACCCTTTGGAGTGTGTTCTCAGGTCATTTCTTCTATGCTTTTCCTGGAACTCTGAGTATTTCTGAGCTCAATAGTATCTACTTTCCTGCCCTGCAGTCCTTTCCCCTGGCAGATATTGAATCTGAGTGCTGACTACTGAGGACAGTGATTTCCGTGCTTTCTCTTCGTCATTCTGCTCAGGTAGTAATACTAAAACAGTGGGGAGGTGATATGGTGCTGAGCAATCCACCCTCCAACAGCCTGATGAATTGGCTTCTTTTGTTTCCTCTCCAGTTGCTTTCCATTCTGAGACTCTAAAAGCTAACATACAGGTGGCAACACCAAATAATAGATGGAAAGTAAACGGGCTGTGGACAAAACTGACTTGTAATGGGATCCCACTGTTTGTGTTCTTAGGTAGTTCCTGATAGTCCAGCCCTGATGCTCAGAGGAGATCTGAGGCTTTTGGGAACTCTCTGTCTTTCCTACAGATGCCACTAGTGGGAAGTACTAAAATTTATGTTACCTATAAGACACAGTGATCTGAGTTTTCCTATACTCATTGTGCTCAGTAAAAATTCTGAGGGTTAAAGTTGCCATAAAGCCAATGGATTCACCCTCTAGCACCCTGATAAATTGGTTTATTCTCATTTCCTATCTCCATTCAAGTTGCTTTTCCTGTTGACGATGATGACAAGATCGTTGGAGGATACACTTGCAGAGAGAATTCTGTGCCCTACCAGGTGTCTCTGAACTCTGGGTACCACTTTTGTGGAGGTTCCCTCATCAATGACCAATGGGTGGTATCAGCTGCTCACTGCTACAAGAGGTAAGCAATGGGGCCCTGGCTGCAGAGCTCATGGCCTGGGACATGATTAGAACATAGCATTGGGCAAGTGGTGAAGTTGTATGGTGACTAGGGAAAGCCTTGAAGACAACAACTGTTGGCAGGAGCTAAGCATCATGAGCAAGAACGAAATTTGATCCAGAATAAAAATCCTCTCTCTTCCCAAAACAAACCCATAATGTAGCAAGGATTATCGGCCTTTAAACCCTGATGAATTGATCTTGCTATCATAGACACCAGTGAGAAAGTCAATCAAGAACTTTGTATAAGGATGACTAGCTAAAAATTATAATAACCTCTAAGTTTTCAGAAATCAGGTTAAATATTGATTAAATCAATGCAGTCTCTACTGTGTGTTCTTAGTCCTGAGTATGTATTACAAAGATGACTAGGTTTCTTAAAACACTGTACCCAGGGCTAGATTCTGGCTCAGTATTTCTGGATTTGGAAGCAAGAATGTAAACTTCTCTCAGGGTGCTATGCCACACTGTTGTGGGTCCTGGCACAACTCTTCGGTCGCCACTGGATTAGGTTCTACATAGTAATAGTTTTTAACAAAGCAAGAAGTATTTGTCATAGTTCCTACTATAGTAAACAAAGACTCGGAGTGTGAAGTGTACATCAAATGTCACCTTGGATCCACATTCATGGGTGTATCAGAGTCGTAGTATAACAGGTTAAAAACGAGCCCAACTGCACTCCTTTATATTATACCCTACATACCAACAATGTCTCTAGATTAAAGAACTAGGGTGCCTAACCAGACTCCTCTGAGCTACCCCTGAACATGAAGTTTTGGAACCTGTGGTGTGTTTTGGATAATGTGTTGAAACTCTCAACCATGGCTTTTCTTTCCAATAGCCGCATCCAAGTGAGACTGGGAGAGCACAACATCAATGTCCTTGAGGGCAATGAACAGTTTGTCACTGCTGCCAAAAGCATCAGGCACCCCAAGTTCAATTCGAAGACCCTGGACAATGATATCATGCTCATCAAGCTAGCTTCCCCTGTGACCCTCAATGCCAGAGTGGCCACTGTAGCTCTGCCCACCTCCTGTGCACCTGCTGGCACTCAGTGCCTCATCTCTGGCTGGGGCAATACCCTTAGCTTAGGTGGTAAGTATGACATTTACCTACTCCATCCTTTCCTCCCCATGTTTCCAAAACCAGACTTGTCTCTGGATTTGAACTATTTGCTTTTGCTTTCCAAATTCGTTTGAACTACTAACTATAAGAAATATATCGTTGGTAACAAAGGACTAAAAAGTACCAAGAAGTTCACTTCCTGTAACCTAAAAATAACAAATAACACTGTGTTATTATACTGAAAACAGGATCAACAATGGTCATTTTATAGTTTGAGAAAGCTTTAATTCTTTGTTGGAATTTATATACTTAATGAATTCTCTGGCAGTTAGCCATGTTGTTCAGGGATCAATTATTGTTCCCCAGGGTGCTCTAATACATATTTCTCCTTTGATCACTACCTCCTCTCAAAGTGAATAATCCAGACCTGCTCCAGTGCCTGGATGCCCCACTGCTAACTCAGGCTGCCTGTGAAGCCTCCTACCCTGGGAAAATCACCAACAACATGGTCTGTGCTGGCTTCCTTGAGGGAGGCAAGGATTCCTGCCAGGTGAGTGGCTCCCTTTCCATATGAAACACCTCTTCTCCAGGAGGGGGATTTAAATATTCAGTATTGTGAGATTAGAGATTCATCCAGAGAGATAGGGGAAGTGCTCTCTACCCTGGATGTCCTTTCATCTCATTAGTAAGATTAGAGGATATGTTTCAATGAAAAACATATGGAGTCAGAAGGTGACTGGAATGGGTCTTAAGGTTAGAGCAGGTGTGATCGTTCTTCATGCTGCTTCTTTAAACACTGTATTTCTCCA
The DNA here is from genome assembly GCF_049852395.1 of Peromyscus maniculatus bairdii. Classification (NCBI taxonomy): domain Eukaryota; kingdom Metazoa; phylum Chordata; class Mammalia; order Rodentia; family Cricetidae; genus Peromyscus; species Peromyscus maniculatus. Next base: position 49,655,935 of record NC_134854.1, read on the forward strand.
TCCTAGGGTGACTCTGGTGGCCCTGTGGTCTGCAATGGACAACTTCAGGGCATCGTCTCCTGGGGCTATGGCTGTGCCCAGAAGAACCTCCCTGGTGTATACACCAAGGTCTGCAACTATGTGGACTGGATTCAGGACACAATTGCTGCCAACTAGAGATCTCCAAACATTCTTTAGTCCCTGAGTCAATAAAGTGCATTTGCCATCACTACCTGTTCCTCTGTCTGACCTTTCTAGTCCCTTAGCTCTGGGAGGCAAGCTCTTATCTGAAGGCTTTGAGATCAGGCAGACATTCTCCACTAAAGTCATTCTGGACTCAAAGTGGGTAAAGAAACAATCATCAGCAACATCTGAAACACAACATAAATTTCAGTGGAGCCATAATACCGAGTTTATTTTATTTTACTTTTTCAAGAAAAGTCATGTCTTAATAGTGGAGGTTAAGATTTTTCTTCCTTAGTATATTGGGGGACTCGAAGTTGTAAAGTATACATATGTTCTGCAGTAGACAAGACTACTGATTTCTTTAACTATGGCAGAAACTCTTTGTTTCCAATGTAAATCTTAGCAATGATTAAACCACCTTGGTTTCTGAGTTCCCTCCCTATATTCATTTTGGGAGCTTTCATGTAAAGTTTTGCTCTGTAATCCTGACAGGACTTGAAGTTGTGATTTTCTTGCTTCAGGTTGCTTAATGCTTGGACTGTAGGTTGCACCAACACAGCTGGCTCTCTACCTAAAAATGTTCATGCCAATGCAGTTCTCCTCCATCGTGAGAGTGGGTGTCCTATTTAGATAATGTCTTCTGTTTCTATAGAAGAAATAAGAGGTTCTGGATCTAAGCCACTCACATCTCTGAGCAATCTGCCTCCTGTTTATCTCACACAATAATACTAATGTTCATGTACTGTCTTGAGAAATCCCTTAGACATGTTCACATTTACTTAAGTTGTCCTTCTATAGTGGTATTCCAGTGCCACAACTAGAAAGCAAAGATTCAGAGAAGGTTGTTCATGAACGCTATCCCATACCGTAAGGCGATAGAACTGGTTATTGTCAGAATCTTTTTGCTATTTGAATGCTCACTAGGCTTCCATTCTTTTCCTACTGGGCGGTCTCAAATGAAGAAGAGCCTATCCTACTTGATCTTTTACATCTTTCCATCCCACCCTCACCAACAAACACAAACCAATGCCTACTTCCATGCACTTCCTGAAAGTATTCCCCAGTCATAGCCTACCTACCATGAAGTCTGTCTACTCCTAGAGAGCTCTTGCTAATTGAATTCTTTCTGATTTAACACTTCTACTAGGCTTCTATTTTGTCTTTCTCCTGGTTTCCATTCTATGGATGCAATAAAACTCTGACCAACAGTAACTTAGTGATTTACACTTGACATTACATTGCATCATTGACAGATGTCATGGTAAGGACTCTAGCTAGGGTTAAAAGCATAAACCATGAAGAAATGCTGTTTACTGTCTTACCCAACCACCCGGGAAGCTTTAGTGAAACATTTCACAATTAGGATAAAAATTTGTACTGTAACAAGCTGATAACAAAAAAATAAATAAATAAAAAATGAAAATTAAAAAATAAAAAATTTAAAAAACAGATAAACAAACAAACCAATAAATAAATAAAAGAGGGGAAATACACACACAAAATAACAAGAATCAACAAACACTTGTCATTGATATCTCTCAACATCAGTTGTCTCTATTCCCTAGACACAGGAAATTCAAACGATGCAGACACAGAATAGATGTGAAAACAGTATCTTTCCTTCTGCTGTGTCTGAGAAACACACCTTAATCACTAAGATAGACATTACCTCACAGTAAAATGATGGAAAATGATATTTCAAACAAGTAAACCTTAGAAACAATCTCATGTAGACATTCTAGTATCTAACGAAGTAGACTTGAAAGAAAAACTAAACAGAATAGAGAGGAACATGCTGTGGGATGTTCTGTATGTCCTGTGGGAGCCCTTCTTAGGTTCTTTGTGGCATTACCCAGCAGGTCCGCATAGAGGATGATTAGGACCATGGGCCTGAGTGCAGGTGGCTGAGATGGTCTGCACTTGGCTGTGCTGGGGGATGGTCTGTATGTCAAGTTGTTCTGATTGATCAATAAATAAAACCTGATCGGCTGTGGCTAGGCAGGAAGGATAGGCGGGACTAACAGAGAGGAGAAATAAAAGGACAGGAAGGCAGGACTGACTGCAGCCGCCGCCATGACCAGCAGCATGTGTGAAGATGCCGGTAAGCCACCAGCCACGTGGCAAGGTATAGATTTATGAAAATGGACTAATTTAAGCTATAAGCACAGTTAGCAAGAAGCCTGCCACGGCCATACAGTTTGTAAGCAATATAAGTCTCTGTGTTTACTTGGTTGGGTCTGAGCGGCTGTGGGACTGGCGGGTGACAAAGATTTATCCTGACTGTGGGCAAGGCAGGAAAACTCTAGCAACAGGAACATATACTAAATACTGATTAAAGGAAAAATATACCAAGAGGACATTGTAGTTCTTAAAATATATTCCATAAACATAAGACACACAAGTTTGTAAAAGAAACACTACTATATCTTAAACCACATATTGTCCCTCACATACTGATAGTGGGAGAATTCAATATCCCACTGTCACCAATAGAGAGACCATCCTTTCAAAACAAATAGAGAAATGCTGGAGCTAACTGAACTTATATACCAAATGGACTTAATAGTTATTGATGGAACATTTTACCTGAATACAAAATAGCACACTTTCTTCTCCGTACCTCATGGAAATTTCTCCAAAATAGACCACATACCTGGACACAAAGAAAGTCTAAAAGGAAATTGAAATTACACCCCATAGACCTATTTGGACACTGCATATTAAAGCTGGATATCAACAGCAGAAACAACAGAATGCTTACAAACTCATGGAAACTAAACAACTCACTACTAAATGAAAAATGAATCAAGAGAAATTTAAAAAGAAATTAAATATTTCCAAGAATTAAATGAAAAAAACAATACCCAGTACACTCAAACTTATGGAACACAATGACGGCAGTTGTAAAAGGCAAGTTTATAGAACTAAATACCTACATCTGTTAAAAATGGAGATAAACCATATTAGAAATTTACAAGAATATCTGAAAGCTCTGGAACAAAAGGAAGAATCTACACCAAAAAGGAGTACATGGCAAAATAATCAAACTCAGTGTTGAAATCAATAAAATAGGAACAAACAACACAAAAAATCAATACAAAGAATCAATGAAACAAAGAGTTGGCACTTTAAAAAAATTCTGTAAGATTGACAAATGCTTATCCCAATTAACTAAAAGGTGGTGAGAGAATATCCAAGTTAATAAAACTATAAATATTTTGGGGACATACAAATGGACACAAAGGGAAGCCACAGATCATAAGGACATACTTTAAAGACCTGGCCTCCACCAAATTGAAAAACCTAATAAAAATGGCTAATTTCCTCAGCAAGTACCACTTACCAAAATCAAATCAAGACCAGATAAAAAACAAACAGACAAAAATATTCAATGCTAGGCAGTTTTAGCACAGAATTCTACTGGACTTTCAAAGAAGAATTGATGCCAATGTTCTACAAATGATTCAGTAAAATAGAAACAGAATCAAGATTACCCAATTCATTTTATGAGGTCACAGTCACCCTGACACCAAATAACATAGAGATTCAACAAGAAAGAGAATTACAGACTAATTATCTTTAAGAACATAGATACAAACATTCTCAATAAAATGCTTCCAAACTGAATCCCAGAACACATTAAAAGATCATCCATCATGATCAGGTAGCCTTCATCCCAGAGATGCAGAGATGGTTCAATATATGAAAAATATTTTGAAAAAAATGTAATACATCATATAAACAAACTAAAAGAAAAACTTCATGTTCATCTATTTAGATGATGAAATGGCCTTTGACAAAATCTAACATCTGTTCATGATAGAAGTCCTGGAGATATTAGGGATAAAAGAGGCATACCTAAACATAATAAAGTCAGTTTACAGCAAGCCCATAGCCAAAATCAATTAAACAGAGAGGAACTCAAAGCAATTACACTGAAATCAGGAACATGACAGGTTCTCTATTCTCTCCACACCTAGTCTATACAGTACATGAATTCTCAGCTAGAGCAGTAAGACAAATGAGGGACATGATCAAGGGGACCCAAATTGCAACAGAGGAAGTCAACGTTATCTTTATTTGCAGATAATATTATCAAATGCAAAGTGAACCAAAAATTCTACCAGGAAACTCCTACAGCTGATACACACTTTCAGCAAAACCAGCTAGATACTAATCAAATCAGAAAAATCAGAGCCCTTCTATATACAAACAATAGACAGACAGAACACCTTTCATAACAGCCTCAAGCAATATAAAATATCCTGGGGGTAATTAACCAAGCAATTGAAAGACTTATATGATAAAAACTTTAAAGCATTGAAGAAAGAAATATAAAAGGATATCAGAAGATGGAAATATCTCCCATGTGCATGGATTAGTAAGAGTGATATAGTAAAAATGTCATTCTACAAAAAGTAATCTACAGATTTAATCCCCACCAAAATTCCAACACAATTCTTAACAGACTTGGAAAGGACAATTAGGAGAGAGAGGAGGAACTGGGGATGATATGTAATATGAAAAAAAGTTATTAAAGATGGCCCCTCAAAAAACCCTTTCATATGGGAACACAAACAGCAGGAAAGCTAAAACAGTCCTGAACAATAAAAGAACCTCTGGAGATATCACCATCTCTAATTTCAAGTAGCATTACAAAGCTATAGTAATAAAAACAGCATGGTATTGGCACTACAACATACTCACCAATCAATGGAATTGAATTGAAAAACAAGACATAGATTTACATACCCATTGGCATCTGATTTGTCTGTCTGTCTGTCTTTCTGTATGTCTGTCTGTTTCATAAAGAAGCTAGAAACAGGTACTGGAAAAATGCAGCATCTTCAACAAATAGTACTGGTCAAAGTAGGTGGCTGAATGTAGAAGAATCCAGTTAGATTCATACTTACCACCTGCCACAAAACTCAACTCCAAATGGGTCAATGATCTAAGTATAAACCAGATACACTGAACTTGATAGAAGAGAAAGTGGAGAATAGCCTTGAACTCATTGGCACAAGGAAAGACTTCCTGAATAGAACATAGCACAGGCTAAGATCAACAACTAATAAATGATATCCCATGAAACTGAAAAACTTGTAAGACATATGACACCATCCTTCACACAAAGCAGCAGCCTACAGAATGGGAAAAGATTTTCCCCAACTACACATTTGATATATCAAAAATATATAATGAACTAACAAAACTACATCTCAAGAAAACAAATAATTCAATTAAAAATGGGATAGAGATCTAAACAGAGGGTTCTCAAAAGGGAAACTCAAATGGCTAAGAAATGTTCAATAACCTTAGTTTAGGGACAGGGAGGGCATTTACAAGGATTTGGGGAGTAATAGCAATGATCAAAATATATTTAAATTTTAAAATTGTTTTAAATAGTAAAAGTATAACAAAAATAAAGCAAAAATTTATCAAATGATTACAAATTACAAACTAATAAAATTGATGAATAAATATCATGGAGTTTAATTCAGTGTTAGAGAATAATAATATTGTGTTATTCATTGAAAGAAATGGATGGAACTTGAAATTTTCATGTGAGTGAAAGAAGTAAGTCTTAAAACCTCAAATATTACATTGCTCACTCATAAGATGAACATATACATGAAAGTAGAATGGAGATGATTGGGAAGAAAAATGGGTCAAGGGATATCTGTGAGAATGTCAACGACTGTAATGGGGAGGATCAATAAGAGAAGTGGACAATGACATAGACGCCTGATAATGTCACAGTATCCTCCCTATGCTAGTTCCCTGCCAGGTGCCACCCTCCTGAATGCTTAAGGGAAGTTCCTTGTCTGTGTATCCTGCATAATGGGCGTTAACAGCTTAGATGCAAGATTGTAAAACATGGGTAGGGAACTTCTGCCCTCCAGGGGTTCTCCTATTGTGCTGTAAGCCTGTAATCAAGACCCCTTCCCTCCTTCAATAAATGGCATTAGGCATTTGCCACATTAACTACTGGCATCCAGATCAGTCTAAACCCACAGCCCATTGGTTTATCTCATCTTCACATGGCCCCATAAACACCTCTGTCCCCAACAGTGATGACTTCTGCTTCTCTTCTCATGGATGGGTTCAAATTATTTACATCAGTGCTTAAGATGACCAATATTGTTTTGGGGCCTGGTTAATTTCAGTGTATAATTCTTAAATAAGTAATAAACCTTTTAAATAATAAAGTTTTTTTTTTTAAGAAAATTCTAGATATGGTGATATTTTATTTGTACTGAAATGTGATTTTATTTGTATGTTAATAAATAAAGTTGCCTGGGGGTCAGAGCTAATAACAAGCCATAGCAGCAGCTGGGCGCTGGTGGTCCACACCTTTAATCCCAGCATTTCTGAGGCAGAGCTAGGCAGATCTATGTGTGTTCAAGGATACTACCAGCATGGAGACACACGCCTTTAAACTCAATACAAACCATAGAAGACCTGGAGGTCTGTATAGATGGGCAGTGACGAGGAAGTCATGTAGTTGGGTTTACAACCAATGAGAAGGCAGAACAGAAAATCTATAAAAAGACAGATACACAGGAAGTTGCACTCTTGCTAAGGGAAGAACCGCAGCGGCACTGAAGGGTAAGCTCAGCTCTCAGCTACTGCTCTGACCTCTTGGGCTTTAAACTCTGTAATTGGCTCTGTGTTTCTTATTTAATAAGACTGTTCATCTACATCTAGGCCAGCCTGGACTATAGGAGAAACTAATAAAAAAAAAAACAGAAAGAAAAAAGAAAAAAATCCCACAATATGGTACACTAATTGTAAAGTTTTAGTGGGGAAAAGGAAAGGAAATGTGGTAAGGTGACAGAAACAAGGGTTCCCTAGAAGTAGCCAGGCTTCATTGCCAACTAAATCACAGTAGCAACAGAGTAGTAACAGAGTAGTTAACCCCTCCGTGATGCATGGCAGGGAGGCACCACAAAGACACCACATTTGTTTGACCTCCTATCTAGATGTCCTGGACATTAGGGTCATGCATGATTTTTGTCTCCATAATCATCCAATTTAGTGATTTCTCAACACTGCTTTCCACATATGGCACTGGCTTCCTCCCTGGTTTACTCAGCTACTCTGGTACTTTCACTGTGTTTTGGGTAGTTCAGTCAGTTTCATAGTCCCAAGGTTGATTTTCTTTCATAATTTCTAACCCTTTGTGAAATTTCTTAGTATGGATTTGAATTGTCTTTTCTTCATTCAGTTAATTTAATACACTTATGGTCAATAGTAATATCTTTAAAGATGAATTTATTCATTCATTCATTATGTATACAGTGTTCTGCCTGCATGTTTGCTTGCACACCAGAAGAGGGCACCAGATCTCATAATGGATGGTTGTGAGCCACTATGTAGTTGCTGGGAATTGAACTCAGGACCTGTGGAAGGGCAGCCAGTACTCTTAACCTCTGAGCCATTTCACCAACCAGATCTCTAATATTTTTATATGAAAAATTTTCTTTCATTTTATTTTGGTCACACTTTTTCTCTAACATATATACCATTTCTACCTTCTCTCTCAACTAAATTCATTCTCTTCTCAAAAACATAAAACAAAAAGATGAAAGTTAAAACAAACAAACTAAAATGAGAAAACCACTAGGGAAAAAATAACAAAACATAAAAAGTATAAGAAAAGCATGGTGTCCATTTTGTGTGGTCTGTGTAGTTGGTATACTCAGTGACACTTCACTGGGGAAAACTGATTTTTCTCTTTCCCAGCTGGCATAACTTGCAAAGAGTTTCTCACGTAGGGGTCAGACACGTGTCCACTTGCCCCTGTTCGTGCTTTGAACTTTTGCAGGTCTGGTGGGTGCTGTCACAGTTCCTGTGAGTTCAAATGAGCATTAGTTCTGGTGCATCTCTAGGATGCTCTTTTCTTGGAGAAATCCACCACCTCTGACTCTTAAGATCCTTCTGGCTCTTCTTCCATGTAGATCTTTGAGCCTTGAGAGGAAGGTTTGATGAAGATATCCCATTTAGGGCTGGCTTCTCCCAAAAGTCTCATTCTCTACACATTGTCCAGTTGTGGGTACCTTTGTCAATAATGCAAGATGAAGTTTTTCTGATGTGTGATGCTCTGCTTTATGGGTATGGAAACATGTCATAGGGATTATTTTATTGCTATGTTCCTTTAGCTGAATTATATATTAGTGTGTTCCCACCCACCTTCCCCCCGGGCCATTGAATTATATGGTTTCAGGTTCTAGTTCACTTTAGCAGTGTCAGGTATGAGTTCAACCTCATGGAATGAGCATTAAATCTAATCAAACTGCCTGGTTACACTCATAATATTTGTGCACTTTATCAACTGGGAGGTTTCTTAGTCTTATTAGAAACATTCTTATTTACATAAAATGGTAAAAATTCAAGCCAAGTAGTGTGCTGAGAATACATGAGAGCAGGGAATATGACCGAAGAACTGAGGTCAGCTCTGGAAGGGGAGAGCTGGGGGAACAGAGATTCTACTGCCCAGTTTCAGCGCTTTAAATACTGCTCAGAAGTAATAACACAGTGGATGCAGGACTCTATGGAAATGAGTAAGGACAGAAGCCCAAAACTCTCAATGCTTCCTAGCAAAGCTTCTGTGGCAACACAGGAAAAATGTATATTGGAGGTGTTATTGTCTGCAATAATCCACATATGAAAGAACTTACCCCTTGCTTTAGAGGATGACACCAGAAATTCCATCATCTTCATAGCCTCAAATTCCTGCTGTTCAATCTTTTCTTCAGGACCTCAGTTATGACTACCTAATGTGGATATATACTATCTAGACCATGTAGCAAATTGAAACAAAAGATTGTTATGCTTATTTTCAAATCCTTCAAAAGGTTCAATATCAAGAATTGGGCACCTTCTCAAGATGGTATCTGGCTATAGCCCTCTGTGATATGGCACTGGTAAAAATCATCTTATTAATTGGTGATTAATTACAAAAGTCACAGTTGTATCAAAAATCAATACCAGCAAAGACATAGTAAACACACACACACACACACACACACACACACACACACACACACACACGTAGTGTTATTTGCAAAAAGCACCACCTCATTTCAGCCACATAGACCAAGGTCATGGGTGAACCAAATACCACTACACATACACACCCTGGAATTAAGTATTAAAAACAACACAGTTTTTTTGTGTTAATAATTGTTGATATTTTATTGTCAAAGTCATTCATTCACTCCAGAATTACCTGTTAATAATCACTGATGTCCTCATATATTAGGTTCTCCAATGGAACAGACCTGATACAGTGAATATATTTAATATATTTAATATATATATATATTAAAGGGGTGGATTGGAATGGGATACAGCTATGGTCCAGGTAGTACAAACATGATTGTTGCAAGTCAGATAGGCCAAGAATCCTCTGGTGATTCCCTTGTGAGAACTGCTACCTCAGCACCTGCAAAGTACAAAAATCTAAGAGAGTACCTAGACTGCTCCTGGTTTTGAGTTTGTGACTACCGGCTTACTTAGAGTTTCTGTTGCTGCAATAAAGCACCATGATCAAGAAGTAATTTGGAGAGGAAAGAAGTTACTTGGCTCATACTTCTATTTTACTGTTTATTCTTAAAGGAGGTCGAGCAGGAGATGAAGCAATGAAGGAACGTGGAGCAGGAGTTGATGCAGAGGCCATGAAGAGGTGCTGCTTACTGGCTTGCTCCTGCTGGCTTGCTTGCCCTTTTTTCCTACAGACCCCAGAACTGCCAGCCCATGGATGATATTATTCACAGTGTACTAGACCCCCCCCCCAATAATCGCTATTAAGAAAATGTCTTACAGGTTTGCCTATGACCTGATCATATGGAGGTAATGTTCTTAATTGAAGTTCCCTCTCTCAAATGACTTTAGTTGATGTCATGTTGACATAAAACTGTTCAGCAAAATTCTCAAGAAGTAGGTTTTAATACCAGTGAAGCAATGCTTCAGGATGTTATAGGATATGAAAACATGACAATGAGTTAGAGCAATCAGGAAAAGAGCAAAATCTTCCTTCTTTCTTGTCCTTTTAAGGGGGATGTCACTACAAGATGTGACTCAGACCTAAAGTGGATTTTCCCATATATACAATAAGGAAAAGTTCTCATTGGCATACAAAGCTGCATGGGTATGGATTTGGTCAACAACTCATGAAGTCAAGTTGACATCCATGACTAGGCATCAGTACCCATCTGTACTTGGAGATCCAGCCTCTGAGGTTTAGCTTATTAGTCAAAATGAGAAGAGGGTCTGTTGCATGGAGTAGTGTTAGTCCTGTGGACTATTTTGTTACTCTCTGTTACCTGCTTGTGTCTTTGAGTTCTTTTGTAGTCCTGCCATATGTTTCCTGGACTCATGCATTGCTGCCCTCCTTCAAGCTTTGGAATACAGACACCCATTTGTTAACCATGCTGATGTTTCTATTTGTGTCATTGCAGAATTGCCAGTTTCACCATCTGCCTTAGAAATTACAATCAGTTCTTGATACTTTAAAACCTAGAGAGTTCTCATTTAGAGTTAGATTTTGAATAAAACTTCTGAATAAAAAAAGCCCTGAATGACCTGGGGCATAAAAATAGCATGTCCTGCCTACCCTCAAGGTCAGAGGCCACAAATGGGAGAGAAAGAAAATACCTGAAATATCTCATTGGTGATTACCAATGAGCAGCCTTGAGATCATAGTTAAGGACTAAGATTTCATCTTCAGAGGGAAGGCACAAAGGATTTCTTCACTATACAGAGTAGAGGAATATTCGGTGTTATATTCAGGAAGCAAATTTCATTCGTTAAAATAAGAGTGTAACATGAAAGAAATAGTAGGCTAGAGAAAAATAATGGAGGAAATAGTTGAGATTAAAGGGGAACATATCCTTGAAATACAAAGTGGGAGTATAGAGTTTAAAGCATACACGCAATAAGGAAGTGTGACTAAGGGGATCTGATAAAATTGAAGAGTAGTTTAAATGTGAAAACAACCATGTCAGATCTAGAAATTTCCTACTTTCCTCCTACAGACATCTCAAGGAACACTACTTCATAGGAACATGCCATGAGTATTGGACTTCACACTCAAGTACAGAAACACCCCTTTTCTGGGATGGTCCCCTTTACACATAGTGGCAAGAAACAGTGTATTAATACAGAAACTGAAAATTCTGTGTTCCTGCTCTTGCAGGAAGAGAAATGCCAACAGAAAATGAGTGTGCAATTTGTTCCATTGGGAACTCTGATTTCATTGTCATCAGACTATTTAGCTGCCACCTGCAGCCGGTCTCACATACTCGAACAACTTCCAGATCTTCCTATGGCCTTGGAGCAGCATGTCAGTTTTAGATAATTTCCAAGGTGAAAAGGAATCCATCCAAATCAACCTTTCTGAATACATAATACTAACATGATTAAGAAAAATAAAGTATGTGAATAGTTTAAAACACTTGACAAACATTGCAATATGACAGTCCTTCCACTTAGGAATGACCCAGGAGAAATGAATGAGAAAAAAGAATGCAGAGATGACAACTCTGAGTGGCTGTTTGGGGGTGTGAATCTCATCCAGGCCTGCCAGTAATAGGACCACAACATATTCTATGAAGCCCAAGTTGGCATTTCCTCCAATTTCTTCTGATTTCCAATTCCTCTACCTCCAGTCAGTTTTCTCCCTCTATTCCAATTGTTACAATTAATGCTAAGTTTCTCCTATATTATTGTGTAACTCCAGAAACATCACTAGTTTGCAGAGATCTCAAACCTGATCTCACCTCCAACATATGTTTTCTATATCTGGAGTCAGTGGAGAAAAAGGCATCTAATAGAAAGGTCTCTCTATTGGGTTTTATAAATAGGGATCTTACACCTATCAGAATGTCTAAGGCCAAAAACACTGAGGACAGCTTATGTTGGAGAGGATGTGGAGTAATGGGATCATTCCTCCACTGGTGGTGGGACTGTAAACTTGTACAGCTACTTTGGAAATCAGTATGATGACTTCTCAGAAAATTGGGATTCAGTCTACCTGAAGACCCAGCTATACAAACCACTTTTGGGCATATACTCAAGGAATGTCAATAATACCACAAGGATACTTGCTCAACTATGTTCATAGCAGCTTCACTTGTAATAGACAGAACCTGGAACCAACGTATGTAGATGTAACCAATCGTCTTTTTAAAATAAGAAACACAGAGCCAATGTAAAAGAGAAAGCCGAGAGGTCAGAGCTCAGAGATAAAATCTTACCTCCTGCAGTGCTCCTAGCTTCCCTGAGAGAGGGAGGTACTTCCTGTGTCCCTGTTTAAATAATCTTTCTGTTCTGCCTTCTCATTGGTTGTAAACCCAACCACATGACTGCCTCATCACTGCCTGTAAGTACCGCCCTCCAGGTCTTAAAGGCGTATGTCTCCAATATTGGCTGTATCCCTGAACACACAGAAATCTACCTAGCTCTTCTAACCACCACGCTCTTACTATGGCTCTAATATCTCTGACCCCAGGGCAACTTTATTTATTAACATAAAATTAAAATAACATTTCAGTACAAATAAAATATCACCACATTTCCCCTTTTCTATTTTAATAAAAAGAAAAAAGGCAAAAGGTTATAACTAACAAAAGAAAAACTATATACAAAAGTACAATAACTATATACAATATATACAAGTAACAAATACCTAAACGATGTCTAGTCCATTTGTATTTGACAAATCAGAGAAAATAATTCCCTTATCTATCCTATTTTAGTAAGTCCAAAATGTATCTAATTCACTTTCTATCCTAATTAATCTTCAACTATAACTAACTAATCTTCAACTCCCTCAGAGATCCAAGAAGGAAATAATATTAGCTAACAAAAATAAAAACAGGAAGTGCACAAAAGCAACTTCCAAAAATTTTGTGAGTCAACAGAAACAGCCAGCTGCCTGGACAGTCACCTGAGGTTTCTCCACAGTGTTGGGGCATCATCTTCAGCCTATAGGCTTATGGTATCTGACAGACTCATTTGTGAAGTAGGTTGTACACAAGGTCAACAGTTCAACCTCACACTGGGTGAGAGCAGTCCATGTACCAGAAACACCTGAATTCCACTAGTGTCATGTCATGATTCAGGATTTTAAATTCTGGAAATTGTTGATGGTTTTTGAATTCAGCTGTCCATTCTTCTTGGCTGTGTATATATGGCTTCATCTAAGCATCCCCTTCTCCACATCCCTCTATTAAATGCCAGTCTACTATTGAGAGGCGTGAGCTTTCAGTTGCTGTTCCATTGCACAACAGAAGCCATCGGCCCACTGCCTGTTCAGCTGCCTTCGAAGAAAAGGACACTGTACCTTTTCCAGATTGTGAAGGCGACTTCAGGGATGGTGCCATATTGTCCTGGCCTCAGAAGATGCCTTTTGATAAAGCCATAACCACACTTGTTTTGGCAGGAATTGGTAGTCCTTTGTTTCGTGTTCTGTCTGTCCATTTTTTCTGTTGATTTGAGGATACTTTGTTGTCCAGTGGCTAACTTTTGCCACAATGAAAATTAACTCCATATGCAGTTTCTTCAATGCCCATATTTTCTCTGAAGTAGATTGGTACTGCCAGGAGCCGACATGTCTCAAAAAAGAAAAATTTCTAAGTTATTAAAACATTTTAAATGCCATATTCTGTAGATCTCTGAAGGGTTTGAAGATGACCTGTCTAAAATACATCTGCTCAATTTTTAAAACATATCTAATATGACTACAATTTCTATTGTAATGTCTAACTACTAACTTTCATTTCTATATATCCTAATAGTTGGTAATAATGTAAAGTATTTAAAACTAGTAATTGTCTTTTTCTTTTCTTTCTTTCTTTTTTTTTTTTAAACAAGAACCTTAAATCTAATCTCCTTTGCTTAGCCTTTTTCCTAACCCTTGACAACTTGTAACCTACCCCCCTAAATAATGAAAATTATCCCAGACCCAAAACCCATTAAAAGAACCAAAAAACCACCCGCCCCACACCACTTCTTTGGCAATGTGGGTGTCATATTCTTAAAATTGCTTCCTGCTGGGTATGGGCGAAGTTATCTTTATCCTGAAAGAAAATTTTTTTAGGTTAATTGTCAAATTCTAGGAAAGATAACTATATCCTTTCTTATTATCCAGTCTATGTATAAAGCCAAAGTTCAGGGTTTATCTCAAGTCCTTATTCAAGTAGTCTTTGAGACTGGATCATCTCAGCTAGTCATCTCAAAATTGCTCTGAGCACCTTGTAGTTCAAAGCTGATCTGTAGATGATGTTTGTCAGTTTAGTGATATTATTATTGTCCACGTGGAATTGTTGTTGTTGTTGTTGTTGTGGGGCCCCATCTTCTTTCCGGAGACTTCAGTTGATGTTAGGCCTGGCCGTGATTTCCTGCAGAAAACTGATAAGAGACTCGAACACAAAGACATATATATGCAGCTAACTGAAGCCTTTTTTCTAGAATTAGTTAGTACTCTATATGACCATTCATATCTTAACAAAGTTTAAAATGTATATATATATTAATCTTGTAAATTTTGATATAAAATTTATACTTTAAGAAAAGTTTAAAGAATCAGAATAGAATCAAAGAGTTGAGATTAGTAATAGAATAGTCCCTTAATTAATTTGGCTTTTGTCCTGTCCCATAGCAGAAAATGGCTCTTTCTGGCATGATACAGGGAGTTTGCATTTTCCTTTTAACAACATGCTTGAGTTTGAAGAAGGAGAGAGCCATTCTCCAACTCCAAAGTCAGCTTTAAATTTTAATTGAACTGGGACTATTAGAAAGCCAATAGTGTTAAATCTTTAGAGAAAAGCAGAAACAAACATTTAAGAAGACATAAAATTTTTTAGATAATATATACCCATATGCCATATACTCCCATATACTCTGTTTCCTGGGATAGATGATTTGTCCCTTTTCTTCAGTTGTCTCATTTCTCTTGTGTCCTTCAGATTCCTTAACCTTCATTCTCCTAAAAGACAAAAACAAAAACCTTCCCCCAAGACTAATTTTGGGGATGTTCCTTTTTGGCAAGTTATTATCTGATTAAATGAAAAGACATGTGTTATAGGTACAAGTTAGTTTAAATTGGATGTTCATGCTGGTTGATGAACTATCACCTCCTCTAATTAAGAGGTTTTTCTTGTTCAAATCGAACCTTTATCAATTTTGATGGTACCCACAGCTTATCTTCTCCTGTAGAAACAAAAGCAAAACCTCGTCCCCAACGTAATACATACCCTGGTTTCCATTCTGAGGTCAGCACATCCTTAAAGTATATAGGCTGATTTAATTCTGTAGTTTTTTCTATTACCCAATGTCTCTCTGCCGCTGTTGTTCCTTTCTCATTGGCATTCAGAAAATTCAAAGTTAATAGAGCATTATGCAGTCTATTTCTGGGGGTTTTTGTTACTCCTTTCTGTTTATTTAGCATATCCTTTAGAGTTCTGTTTGATCTTTCTATAACTGCTTGACCTGTAGGATTATGTGGTATACCTGTAATATGCTTTATTTTGTAATAATCAAAAAACTGTTTCATTTTAACAGAGACATATGATGGAGCATTGTCAGTTTTGATTTGTGCAGGTATACCCATGATGGCCATAACTTCTAGCAAATGAGTGATTACAGAATCAGCTTTTTCAGAACTCAAAGCAGTTGCCCATTGAAATCCTGAATAAGTATCGATAGTGTGGTGTACATATTTCAGTTTTCCAAATTCTGCAAAGTGAAACACATCCATCTGCCAGATTTCATTCCTCTGAGTACCCTTTGGGTTACATCCTGCTGGTAATGGTGTTTGATTATAGAAGGAACAAGTAGGACATTTCTTTACTATTTCTTTGGCTTGTTGCCAGGTTATGGAAAAATCCTTTTTTAAACCTTTACTATTGACGTGATGTTTTTTATGAAAGTCTGAGGCCTCCAGCACATTTCCTATCAATAATTTATCAATCTCATCATTGCCTTGTGCTAGAGGGCCTGGCAGACCAGTATGAGATCGGATATGAGTTATATATAAAGGATGACTCCTTTTCCTGATTGTATCTTGTAATTGAATAAATAGTGAAGTTAATTCTGAAGCATCAGGGATAAATTCTGCAGTCTCAATATGTAATACCACTCTTTCAGCATACTGAGAGTCAGTTACTATGTTGAGAGGTTCTGAAAAATCCATTAATACCAACAGAATAGCATACAATTCTGATTTTTGCACTGAATTATAAGGACTTTGTACCACTTTACTTAAATTTTCTGATTTGTAACCTGCCTTTCCTTGTTTGTTGGCATCTGTATAAAATGTACGAACTCCAGATATGGGTTTTTGCCGTACAATTCGAGGCAAGATCCAATCAGCTCTCTTTATAAAATCAATTCTGTTGCTTTTGGGATATTTGCTGTTAATTTCTCCCAAAAAATTACTGCAAGCTCTTTGCCAAGGTTCACTTTCTGTCCATAATTTTTCAATGTCCTCCTTAGTTAAAGGTACGACAATTTCTGCTGGGTCTATTCCTGCTAATTGACGAAGTCTCAATTTTCCTTTCCAAATCAAGTCAGAGATTTTTTCCCCATAAGTTTTTAATTTTTTATTTGGTTTATTTGGTAAAAATATCCATTCCAATATAATATCTTCCCTTTGCATTAATATTCCAGTAGGGGAATGCCTAGAAGGTAAAATAACCAAAATGCAATCCAGCTTTGGATCAATACGATCCACGTGCCCTTCATGTACTTTCTTTTCTACCAAGGCCAATTCTTTCTCAGCTTCAGGTGATAATTCTCTTGGACTATTTAAGTCCTTGTCACCTTCTAAGGTTTTGAACAAATTAGTCAGTTCATCATTTTTTACCCCAACAATAGTTCGTAGATGAGAAATATCTCCAAATAATCTTTGAAAGTCATTAAGAGTCTGTAGTCTATCTCTCCTAATTTGCACCTTTTGGGGTCTAATTTTTTGTAGCTCTATTTTATATCCTAAATAATTAATAGAATCTCCTCTTTGTATTTTTTCAGGAGCAATTTGTAATCCCCAGCAAGGCAAAATTTTCTTTACTTCTTCAAACATTCTTTCTAAAGTATCTGCATTTGAGTCAGCTAGTAAAATATCATCCATATAATGATAAATTATAGATTTAGGAAATTTTTTACGTATCACTTCCAATGGCTGTTGTACAAAATATTGGCACAGAGTTGGGCTATTTAACATTCCCTGTGGGAGGACCCTCCATTGAAATCTTTTAACCGGTTGAGAATTATTATAAGTAGGCACTGTGAAAGCAAATCTTTCTCTGTCTTTTTCTTGTAAGGGTATTGAAAAGAAACAGTCTTTTAAATCAATAACTATGAGAGGCCATCCTTTTGGTAACAGAGTAGGCAAAGGAATTCCAGATTGTAGAGAGCCCATCGGCTGAATTACTTTGTTAATTGCTCTAAGGTCTGTTACCATTCTCCATTTACCAGATTTCTTTTTAATAACAAATACAGGAGAATTCCAAGGGCTGGTTGACTGTTCAATATGCTGAGCATTTAACTGTTCTTCTACCAGCTCTTCTAAAGCCTGGAGTTTCTCTGTTGTTAAAGGCCATTGCTGAACCCATACAGGCTTGTCTGTTAACCATTTTAAAGGTAGAGCTGTTGGTATTTTTGGAGGATTATCAGTTGTTGTGCCCTGTTCCTGTATAATATGGATGGCTGGTGACCACTCAAAATAATGCCTTCTAATATTTCTCTCAGAAACATGTGCTAGTTTATGATTTGTTTCTGAGATTGGAGGGATTTTAATCTGAGTATTCCATTGTTGCAACAAGTCTCGACCCCACAGGTTCATAGCTATGTTAGCGACATATGGTTTTAATTTTCCTCTCTGTCCTTCTGGACCTATACATTCCAGCCATCTTGCACTCTGTTTCACTCCAGATAATGTCCCAATTCCTAACAGTTGAATGTTTACCTCCTGAAGAGGCCAAGCTGGATGCCAAAATTCTGGTGCAATTATGGTAATGTCCGCACCTGTGTCTACCAAACCAGACAACAAAACACCATTTATTTTTATCGTTAATTTTGGTCTTTGTTCATTAATAGAAGTTTGCCAAAAAATTTTCTTTATGTTTTCTCCTGAATTTTCTATTCTCTCTTTTTCATCATCCTGACCAGCATGATTTATTCCAATAGTCATTTGGTTATTTAATCGCTCAGAGCAGGGATTTCCTCTACAGCTGCAGGAAAGGTTTGAACTGGTTTTGCTATGGGGGCCTGCATGAGGCCCCTCCGGGAGTTTCCCGAAAACTGAGGCAAAGGATTACCCTGTCTGTCCTTTGTTGATCTACATTCGTTGGTCCAGTGTTTTCCCTTACCACACCTTCTGCATACTCCAGAAGGAAGGGGCATTCTGTTGCCATTGTTCCTTGAAGAAACATTGCTTCTAGGGATGACCTGTTTACAGTCCCTTTTAAAATGTCCTTGCTTTCCACACCCAAAACATCTAACACTCCTCAAACCTTTTGAAATTACTTCTCCTACCCACGTATCATGCTCATCAACCTCAACATTAATTGTTTCTCTAATCCAATCTTCCAAAGGTGCAGATCTTGCCCTTAACGGCCTGATTATTCTTTTGCATGCTGCATTCGCATTCTCAAATGCCAAAGCTTCAATTATTGCCTTACTAGCTTCTGATCCTGAGACCATTCTGTTTACTGCTGAAGCCAGTCTTTCTAAAAAATCTGTGAAAGATTCTTTTGGGCCTTGCATAACCTTTGTGAATGACTCAGGTTTTTTTCCTGGTTCATCAACTCTGTCCCATGCATTCAAGGCTGCCATTCGACATAAAATTACGGTTTGAACATCATATAAACATTGTGTTTGTATTGAAGCATATTGGCCTTCTCCAATAAGCTGATCCTGACAAACTTGTATTCCTTTATCCCTCCATTGTGTTTCTACGTTTCTAGCTTCCTCCTTAAACCACGTTAGAAATTGAATTCTCTCGCTGGGTTCCAGAACAGCTTGTGCAAGGTCCTGCCAGTCCTGTGGTATAATCCTATTATATGTTGACCAAGAGTTTAACATTTGCTTTACATATGGGGAATGCATGCCATAAGATACTATTGCCTCCTTAAACCTTTTAAAATCCATCAGTTCAATTGGAGCCCAGATATTTTGTGTAGCCATTTGATCAGGCATCTGCTGTACAGTTACAGGATAAATTAAGGATGACTGTGTGAAAACAGGCTTTCTTTCTGTAACCTTATGATCCAAACTTGAACCAACTTCCCTGTTAAAATTAACAGGTTTTTCTAAAGCTGTTATCCTGGCACTTAAATCGACTATCTTTTTAAATAGTAAAATGAGAATAAGCATGGTGATTAACTGCATAATTCCCATAATACTAATCTTTTCATATAGTTGTTCCATTGTCAGACTGCCTAAAATTTCAAACAAAACCCAATTTTCTTCCAATGTACACAGAAAACCCATTTTTTCCTTTATGACTTACCAAATCTGCGTAGAACAGTAGAAATCCGAGCGAATTTCAAAAAAGCCACCTAGAGTCCTAGGTGTAAATCCAGAGAGAGAGAGAGAGAGAGAGAGAGAGAGAGAGAGAGAGAGAGAGAGAGAGAGAAACAGAGAGACAGAGAGAAAGCAAGAGAGAAAGCAAAAGCGAAAGTGAAAGTGAAAGTGAAAGCGAAGGGGTAGCCGGCTAAAGCTTAAAGCCAGCCACTTGTTCCCTCTTGAGCCGAGTCAAGGCTTGGCTTTACAGGCAGGGGCCCTGTTTAGCAGGGCAGGCCTGAGCTGTTTGTAGCACTGGCTTTAAGCAAGCAGCTCACAGTCCAGCCTGAGCCCAAGCAGACCTGGGCCGGGACTAGGGAGCCAGCTGCTCCGGCTAGGGAGCCGGCCCCAAGCAGTTTTTAATGGATTCTTGTCACGTTGGGCGCCAGATGTAGATGTAACCAATCGTCTTTTTAAAATAAGAAACACAGAGCCAATGTAAAAGAGAAAGCCGAGAGGTCAGAGCTCAGAGATAAAATCTTACCTCCTGCAGTGCTCCTAGCTTCCCCGAGAGAGGGAGGTACTTCCTGTGTCCCTGTTTAAATAATCTTTCTGTTCTGCCTTCTCATTGGTTGTAAACCCAACCACATGACTGCCTCATCACTGCCTGTAAGTACCGCCCTCCAGGTCTTAAAGGCGTATGTCTCCAATATTGGCTGTATCCCTGAACACACAGAAATCTACCTAGCTCTTCTAACCACCACGCTCTTACTATGGCTCTAATATCTCTGACCTCAGGGCAACTTTATTTATTAACATAAAATTAAAATAACATTTCAGTACAAATAAAATATCACCACAAACGTAGATGCCCCTCAACCAAAGAATGGATGAAGAAAATGTTACACAATGGAGTACTACTCAGCTGTAAAAAAACCAATGATATCATGAAATATGCAGACAATTTTTGCAACCTGAGTGAGATAAACCAGATTCAGAATGACAAACATAGTATGTACTTACTCCTAAGTTGATATTGGATGTAAAGCAAAGGATAACCAGACTATAACCCACAGCTCCAGAAAAGCTAGGTAACAAGAACTCTAAGAGGCATCCATGAATCAACATGGGAAGGAGAAATAGATGAGATTTCCTGTGTATACTGGGGGCAAGGAACCTATATATACAAGGGTATGAGAGTAAGAATATGAGGGAATGGGATGGTTGAGTTGGGGGAGGGACAGAGTGGGAGAGCAATAAAAGAGATATCTTGATAGAGGGAGCTAGTTTGAGGCTATGGAGAAACCTTGTGCTAGGGAAATTTCAAGGTATCGTCGAAGTTGACCCCAGCTTAGACTACTAGCAATATTGGAGAAGGTGCCTGAACTAGCCTTCCCCTGTAATCAGATTGGGGAATACCCTGTCATCATAGAGCCTTTATCCAGTAACTGATGTAAGTAGATGCAGAGATCCACAACCAAGCACTAGGCCAAGCTCCTGGGCTCCAGTTGAAGAAAGGTCCAAGGGCTTATATGAGTGAGGGGGATCAAGGTCATGATGGGGAAATCTACAGAGACAACTGAACCAAGCGCTTGGGAACTCACCAACTCTAGATCAATAGATGTGTAGCCTACATTGGACCAAAGTAGGCCCTTGGCATGTGGGAGACAGTTGTGTAGCTTTGTCTGTTTGAGGAGCCCCTGGAGGTAGGATCAGGATCTATCCCTGGTGCATGAGCTGGAATTTTGGAACCCATTCCTTATGGTGGGATGCCTTGTACAGCCTTGATGCAGTAGGGATAGGCTTAATCCTGCCTCAACTGAATGTAGCAGGCTTTGTTGACTCCCCATGGAAGGCATTACCCTTTTTGAGGAGTGAATGGAGGGTGCATTAGGAGCTATAGGTAGAGAATCAAGAGGAGGAAGGAGAGGATGAACTGTAATTGATATGTAAAATGGAAAAATTTAAATAAATAAAAAAATCCCAAGATAAAGTGTTACAAATAAATATATAGGCACATTCAGTTATTGACCTACTATGGCTGATTTATACTGTAGCAAAATGGAAAATGAGTCTTAGGATGATTTAAGTAAAAAAAAAAAACTGGGTTCAGTACAAGAACAGTCATCACTGACTGAACACAGCATTGTACTATTGCTACACATATAATAATAATAATAATAATAATAATAATAATAATAATAATAATAACAATAATAATATACATTATTACACCAAATCAGGTGTTTATACTCCATTTCAAAGTCTGTTCTATTCCTATACTATTCATCCCAATGTGCAAATTCTTTTATAACTTTCTCTAAAAAATTCTGCTATGCCTATTCAATGTTTGGCATGTCAAATAATTGCATTTTGATTTTGGCAACAGTGTGTTTTTCCTGGGTGTGTATTTTATACTGGTCTTTACAGAGCGGGATTTAGGTTTTTAAGTTTAAGCAACAATTAGTGTAAAGATCAAGCATGGTAGTCAGACTCTAGACAGAGATGTTCTGGCAAGAGCATTCTGGTTGCCTAACTGCTCTACCATACATGCCCAATCTCATGAAAAAGCCAGATAACAGAGACTGTTAACTCATTTTCAAATATGAAGTATCTGCATCTCTGAAGAGAAATGACTTCTTCATAGCTGATACCTGAACCTCTTCCTCTAAACACTGAGTTTCGGTCCCATTATTCTGTCCCTAGAGAGAGGAATGTTTCTGATGTCCCTATAGTGTAAACAGCCAACGAATACTTTTTTTCCCTTGTGTCCACAGGTAAATTTAATGCTCACTCCTCATCAAGGTATATTCTGTTTGTAATAAATAGTGACTAGTAACTCTCTTTCCTTTCAGGGCACATTCTTTATGCTGTTTTATGTTCTATTTGCTTTTTAACAGTGCTTCAAAGATTTTACTATGGTCTATGGTCACCCAAAATCCATGAATGTCAGCTGCTGCTAACAACTTCTCTCTTATATGTCTTTCCTTTCTCCCATACAATTTTATCACATGCCCACCTGCCCATACTGGTGCCAGGGCAGGTAAGATGCCCCACTTTGGGCAATGTAGTCAAGCAACCACCACTTATGACTGTAGTAGTGAGCCACAGATACCAAGCATTGGTCATTGATGATGAAGCCTCCTCAGAAATGGTGGCCAGAGTTCAAGGATACCTGGTAGGTGATAGAATTCTCTTGACAGGTGTATCCTCCTGTGATCTTATCATCATTATCACAAAAAGTCCCTAGAGTGGAGACAAAATGAGAAGCAAATTTGTTAAGATCTACATCACTCAGATCTACATCACTCATATATTTCCTGAGCAGAATGACTAAGAGAAATTAGGGAACACACTGTCCCTCATAAACAACACAGGATTTGAGGTTCTACAATAGAAGGGACTATAGGACAGGTAACTAAATTCCAAATGGCTCAGATGTCATCTTAGTCCCAGGAAAATGCAGAAGAAATGATCTCAGAACACAGTTTTTGGGATATTCTTTTGGGATCCAATTACATGTCGTTTTTCCAAACCATTGCTTGCTTCACCTTGAAATTCATCAGTTGTCTATGCTACCAACAAAATGACTTTCCAGGCTAATCACTTAGATATTGCTATCTTGGAAAATTCTCTAGCTGCATAGATTGTGTTGTTCCAATCTCCTTAACATTACTAAAATGTGTACAGTAAGGGCAGAAGGCAGAGGTATTCCAATCAAAATCAGGCAAAACAAATGAGGGCCCAGAAACTGACCAATATATAAGTAGTTATTAACTTTGACTCAAATCTGGTAATATTAAAGTCATCTGGTACAGTAAATTCTGTGTACAAGGCACAGCAGACACCTTCATCAAAAGTACTAAGGTTGATAATTTGGTAAATGAGTTTTAAAATGACTTCAGTCATATTTCCCTTAGCAGACTCTATAATGAAGATTCCTAGAGCTATTTCAGTGGAGGAATGTGTTTGCCAGGTCATTTTGTTGAACCTCTCCTTGAGCGCATTCTAGCCTTAGTGATCACAGTGATGCATCTGACAATGATTTTTGCAGGTTGTGGACTCATGGAAATGTGAGAAATGTGAAAATTGAGCAAGTACAACTGCTGAACTAGGGTACCTTAGGTAAACCTGACTACTGGAGTGAAGATTAGGTGAACTTACTGTGATGGCAGATAGAGTCCATATACTCCAGATAATTGCAAAACAGGACCAGACTTAGCATAGCATGGAACTCACCAGCAGTTCCCATAATAGCCAGGATCAGGAGTTCACTAATGGAGGCTGAAAGTGATGATCACTGAATGGGATCCTCTTCATATAACCATATGGAGTGAAGGGACAGCTTGTTCAAGTGGGAATAGGGTCTCATTACTTCTTCCTGAGCAAAACCATTTCATTTATTCCCCCCTAAGTCCTTCCAAGTGGAAGGTCTGTCTTATTGCCACATTTGGCAAATTTTTCAGACTATTCACATACTTGATTTTTTTGCAGTCATATTGGTGGAAGGTATTCACAAAGGATTGATTGGGGTGGATTCTTTTTCACCTGAGAAATTATCTAAAAATGGCATGCTGTCTCAAGGCCACAGGAAGATATGGAAATTGTTAGAGCATGTGAGACCGGCTGCAGGTGGCAGCTAAACAGTCTGCTGACAATGAAATCAGAATTCCCAGTGGAATAAACTGCACACTCATTCTAAGTTGCATTTCTTTCCCTGGAAGAACATGAACACAGAATTTTCAGTTTCCCTATTAGTACACTGTTTCTTGCCACACTGTGTAAAGGGGACCATCCAAGGACAGGGTGTTTCTGTACTTGGAGTGGGCAGTCCAGATTATCCAGGCATATTCCTATGGAGTGGAACTCCTTTGCAACATCTTTTAGTGGAATGTTGGAAGTTTCTAGATGCCACCTGGTTGTTTTCATATTTAAACTACTCTCCAATTTTATCAGATCACCTTGGTCATCCTTCCTTATTTGTATGTGCCACTACTTTATACTCCCAAATTGTGACGTGAGGATGTATTCATCTTTAATCTCAGCTATTTTCTTCCATTATTTTTCCCTAGCCTACTATTCCTTTCATGTCACAATTTCATTTTATCCAATGAAATTTGCTTACTGGCTATGATACCCAATATTCCTCTACTCTGTATAGTGAAAAAATACCTCTTATCTTCCTCTCCCATACTCCAATCTTAGTATCTCTCATCCAAAGGCTGCTCATTGGTTATCACATAATTTTAGATACATTCTTTCTATCCCATTTGTGGCTCATCACCTTGAATTTGTGCATGATATGCAAGTTTCATGTCCCAGGTCATTTGGGGATTTCATTTATTCAAATGATTTATTCAACATTTAAATCCAAATGAGACCTCCCTAGGTTTTAAAGAATCAAGATTTGTTTGGGATTCCTAGGTCAGATGGTGAAACTGGTGATTCCTCCATAGCACAAATAAAATCATCAGCCTGGCTAACAAATGCGTGTCTGCATTCCAAAGCTTGAAGGAGAGCAGCAATGCAGGAGCACAGGGAACTTGTGTTAGGACTACTAAAGAACACAATGACACAATCAGGTAACAGAGAGTAAACAAAATTGTCCACAGGACTAACACTACTCTATGCAACAGACCCTTGTCTCATTCTGAGTAGGAAATAAGCTAAACCTCGGAGGCTGGATCTCCAAGTTCAGATGGGTGCTGGTGGCTAACCATGGATGTCAATTTGACTTCAAGTGTTGTCGACTAAAACCAAACCACGCAACTGTTTATTTGAAGGAGAAATTTCCCTTATTGGATAACTGAAAAAACCCACTTTAGGTCTGGGTCACACCTTGTTGTGGCAGCCCATTTAAGGTCAAGAAAGAAAGAAGCTTTTGCTTTTTTCCTGCTTGCTCTCACACTCACTGGCAAGTTTGAATATCCCATGACATCGTGAAATATTGCTTTACATTATTAAAACCTACTTCTTGAGAGTTGTACTGGATAGTTTTATGTCAACTTGACACATGCTGAAGTCATCTCCAGAGAGGGAAACTCAATTAGGAAAATTCTTCTGTAAGATCAGTGTGTAGGCAAGCCTGTTAGGCATTTTCTTAACTAGTGATTGATGGGGGAGGACCAGCTTGACCTGCTTAAGGATTCCACAGACAGTGGGATCAGGATCTGTCCCTGGTGCGTATGACAGATTTTTGGAGCCCAGTGCCTATGGTGGGACACCTTAAACAGCCTTGGTGCAGAGGAAGGGGCTTGGCTCTGCCTCGACTGAATGTATCAGGAGGCAGGAAATGGGAGTTGGGTTGAGGGGGGAAACTGGAGAGCAGGAAGAGGGAGGAGAGTGGAATCTCTAGTGGTATATAAAATGAATAAAAAATGTCTTAATAATAAAAAAAGAGAAAAAAGGCATTTTCTTAGTTAGTGTTTGATGGCAGAGGACCCAGTCCATTGTGAGTGATGTCATCCCTTGTTTGATGATCCTGCTCAGCCTGGAGGCTAAGCAAACCATGAAGAGCAAGCCCATAACCAGCACCTCTCCATGGCATCCGGTCCAGCTCCTGCTCCAGGATTCCACCCTGCTTTATCTCCTGCCCCAACTTCCTTCTAGATTGAACAGTTAATTTGAAATATAAGCCAAATAATTTCCTTCCTCTCCAACTTGCTTTTTGATCATGGAATTTCACTGCAGCAAGAGAAAGTGTAACTAAGTCAGGAGTCCAATACAGACTCAACGCCAGTAGCTGTTTAAGAGTGCTTTAGGATCCATTGCACATTGGAGGGGCTGAGACATCAATTCTCATGGAATGAGCTGCTATGGGATTCTTGGCCTTTTTGACTAGAGACAGCCATGATTGGACTACCTGGACCATAGCTGTATCCCATTCTAGTAACTCCCCTTTTAATATGAATATAGTTATTCTATCAGGTCTGTCCTATTACAGAACACTGATTAACATAATAGAACATAAATGGTTGTCGACAGGCAAGCCTGGAGTGAACAGATGACTTTGGCAGCAAAATATCAGCAATTATATAGGAAAAAATCCTGTGCTGTTTTCAGTTCTTAATCTGAAGTGAGATTGTGTGTGTGAGGTGTGTGTGTGTGTGTGTGTGTGTGTGTGTGTGTGTGTGTGTGTGTGTGTGTGTACTATATTTTGGAAGGCGGCTGTTATTGATTTTTGTTACACCATGACTTATGTAACTAATCAGCAATGGATAAGATATGATTTTCACCACTGCCATATCATAGAGGGCTATAGCCAGACATCATCTTGAGAATGTGCTTAATTCTTGATATTGGTCCTTTGGGAGGATTTGAAAATAATCGTGGCCATCTTAGGTTTGAAACCCAGGAACAATTTGCTGCATTGTCTGGATAGAATACAACCACATTAGGTTGTCATATATGATGCTCTGAGGAAAATGGATAGATTGAAGTGCAGGAAATTGAGGCTATGGAAGATTATGAAATTCCTGTTCTCATCTTCTAATGCAAATAGTAAGTCTTTTTCTATGTGGATTACAGGAGACAGTAAGAACTCCAAGATCCATACATTTCTGTGTTCCCATATGCTTTGCCAGGAAGTATTGAGCATTCTTGACTTATGTCCTTAACTCAATCGTGTCCATAGAGTCCTGCATCCACTGTGTTATTACTTCTGAGCAGTTTTTGCATGCGCAGAAACAGATCAGTAGAATACTCAGTTCCTTCAGTTCTCCCCTTCCAGAGCAAACCTCAGTGCTTTGGTCATCTTCTCTAGTATCATGTACTCTTAACACACCACTTGGCTTGGATCTTGGTTCAATTTTGTGTAAATAAAGATACATCTAATAAGATTAAGAAACATCCCTGCTGACAAAGAGCAAAGGTCATTGGTGGGTGAGTAGATCCAGTTATGTAAAGACAGTTCTAAAATAAAGCAGACCTGACATTGCCAATATAATCTTGACCTGGAAGCCAGCATTCTTCCAAAAGCAGTAATAAATGAGCTGTAACTGAGAGGAAGTACAGTAGCAACATCCCATGACTTTCAGTACTCTCCTTCCAACAACAGTGAGTTAGAATGTTAGAACACCCATCAGGAAACAGATATAAGTCTTTGTTTTTCTTCTTCATCCTCTAAAACTTTTGTTTTCACTATTATTTTGTAACATTTATTTTATCTTCAAATATTTTATATTTGTATTCATATTCTTACTGGTATCTAATTTCACACACCTAGGCTTTTATTTTACAATTGAATTTTTATATCCTTTCTGTTTTCATTACATACTTTACATGGTATTCTTTCCCTCATTCTCTTGTCTGATTTATGCCCACCAGTTTCTTTTTCCTTTGTTTTGCTCCACCATTTTAACTTCATTGTTTTATCACTTTTACTTGCATCTTCACTAAAAAACAAATATTACATAATTTTAATTCCATGTAGAGATTGGCTTTTAAGATGTTAATATGTGTACTACAATCTGAATAACCATAGAGGTTATGAAGCTTGTAAGAATCAGGGAGAAGGAGATTGCCCATGGAAGGGTAAATAGAGCAGTCTTACAAAGCAGAAAGGGAGAACCTAAAATAGGAGGATTAAATGGAGATGAGGCATGGAAGTCGGATTAAAATAAGAAGGGACAGCTAATACTAATGTTCTTTTTCATGCATAGGTGAATCTCATACTATAGAAGTTTCCTAAATAGGTATATGAAAAGAATTTAACTGAAGTCACCATATATTGTGAGAGACAATGTCCCAAGTGAACATCTTACATCACCAAATAAAACCCTCTGTTCCAGGAATGTATTAACTCTTGTTGAGGCATTGACTAAAAGTGTCCCATAGACCCCACCCCAAATACTAACAGCTATTGTGAAAGATATTAGTTACTTTTGATAAGGCCCCATTGTGGAAGAGACAATTTCCTTGTCATCAAACATGGACAAATTAAGTTAGTGCCAAAACAGAAGCTTCAACCCTACTGAATAGCTTTCACAGTGCTGGAAGTTACTTAATGTAGTATCAGAGGATAAAAGCAGCATAAACATCATTAGGTCAAATCCATGAAACCAACAAAACTAATGTGCCTGCAAGAAGTACTGGTACAATAGAGGCACAGATATTATGGGTGTAAACACTGCAGTTTGATTAGATTCAATGCTCATCCCATGAGGTTGAACTCATACCTGGCACTGCTAAAATGCACAAGAACCTGAAACCATATAATGCAATGGCCCATGGGAAATCTTAATTCTATCATTCAGCTAAAGGACCATAGCAATAAAAATGACTCCCTATGACCTGTTTCTATACCCATGGAGCAGAAAGCATCACTCAACTTCACAGGTCTCACAAGTGGACAACATGTAGAGAGTGAGACACTTTTTGGGAATTCAGCCCTAAATGGGGTGTCTTCATCAAATCTTCCTTTTGAGGCTCAGAAATCTATATAGAAAAAGAGCCAGATGGATCTTAAGATTAAGAGGTGGTGGATATCTCCAAGGAAAGAACATGTTAGAAATGTACCAACATGAACACACTCTCTTACAGTTGATGGTCTCTTTTTCACTAACTTTTAGTGCATGCATATATGTATTTTCATATATATACAGATTTCTGAAGATAGCATGTAGAGTTCATCTAATGCTACTTGCATGTACGTTTTCAGAGTTCTTGAAATTTTAATGGTTTAGATTATTAAAATATTTTACCTATACCACATTCAGTATTTACACTATTCTTGTCTTCAATCCTTGATCAAATAAATAATAAAAAAGAAAAGCACTAAGATGTATATACACAATATGAAAGAAGCAAACAACATGTCAACCAATCAGGAAAGAACCAACAAAATTAGAGGAATCAGCACATACCACTCAATAACAACTAACTGTAAATGTTCTTAACTCTCCAATTAAAAGATTCAGGGTGATATATTGAATTTAAGAAACTGAAAAATAATTATCATGGAGTTAATTCAGTGATAGAGAATAATACTATGCTATTTCTAAGAAAAATGTGTGGAAATTGAGCTTTTCATGTGAAGTGAAAGATACAGGTCTCAAAAACACAAACAACATTATTCACTCATAAGATGAACACATCCATGAAAATAGAATGAAGACAAGTGGGAAGAAAAAGGGTCAAGGGATAAGGTGGAGAAGATCAAAGACTATAATGGAGAGAATCAATATCAGAAGTGGACAATGATATGCATGCTTGAAAATGTTTCAGTAAACCAGAGAATACTGTACATTAATTTTTAAAGTTTTTAAAAAAGAAACAAAATTTGGTAAGGTGATAAAAATGAGAGGTCGTAAGTACCTAAACTTCATCAGTGTCTCCCTGGGCTAAAACCAAAGTATCCTCATTGGCTAGCCCTGATTGAATGGAGGTTCAGGAAGCACCACATACTTAGTTGTTTGACCCCCTATTCAGATGTCCTAGACATTGGTTATGGGTGATTTTTTTTCATCATTACTCTCTAGAATTAATAATTTCTCAACATTGTCTCAAACATCTAAAATTCTTTCCTTCAGCTTGCCTACTCCATTAGTTATGCTTTTGACTGAATTTTGTTTGATTTATAGTTTGTAGTACCAAGATGGATTCTCTTTCATAATATATAACTTATGACTAAATTTCTTGGTTTGGTATAGCATTGAATTTGATTCATTCAATTCTTTATTTTAATCCCCCTTATAACAATTAATATTTTTGCATAACATGTCCATGCAATATATATCATAATATTTCTCAGCACATATTAACACTACACACCTAAAAACTAAATTTATGTTCTTTCTTGCTCTTTAAACACATAAAACAAAAAAATGAAAATCAACAGGCATACTAAAAGAGAATGCAAACAAGAAAAAAAAGTATATTAAAAAAACTATGGAGACCGTTTTCTGCTGTTCAACGAACATGGGTATATGGCCTTCCCTAATGTGTGGTTGGTATATCCAGTGACACTCTATTGGAGGAAACTGATTTTTGCTTTCAAAGGTATCAATTGCAAGTAGCTTCTTGCCTAGAGTTGGGACCCTAGTCCAATTCTTTATCTCAATCCGAATGACTCTGTCAATCTTGAACTGGTACAGGTCTTGGGCATGCTATCATAGGCACTCTGAGTTCCTATGTGCATTACTCCTGTTGCATCTTGAATTTACTGTTACCTTTGTAACATTCATTACCTCTGGTTCTTCAAATCTGTTTGGCTCCACTTACACAAAGATCCATGAGCCTTCAAGAAAGGTTTGATGAAGATATCCCATTTAGAACTGAGATCTCAAAAAGGATCTCACACTCAGCATGTTGTCCTGTTGCTGGTATCTGTGCCCATTACTGTTTCCCACAAGAAGAATATTCTCTGTTGAAAGTTTATAGGTATAACTCCATGGCTATAGAAATATTTCATTGCTATGTTCTTATAGTGAATTATAACATCAAGTTTTCCCCTGTTCCTATAAACTACCGAGTCTCAGGTTCTTGGACAATTTAGAAGTGCCAGGAATGGGTTCCACCTCATGGAGTGGACTAGTCAGGGTTGCTAATGGAACAGAACTGATAGAATGAATGAAGACATAGTAAAAGGGGGGTTTTGAGTGGCTTAAAGGCTGTGTCCCAGGTAGTTAAACAATGGATGTCTCAAGAAAGATAGACCAAGATTCTTGAGTTGTTCAGTCTATGAGGTTTGCTGTCACAGCATTGCAAATGTGGTGTTGATCCTAGAGAATTCTGAGTCACCTTCTGGTATTCAGTCTATGTTGGATTCCCAAGAAGTAGGTTAAAATACCAGTGAATCAATGTCTCAATATTTTAGGATATATAAATTTGCCATTGGGTGTGGGGGTAAGCAGACAACAAGCAAAAGCCTACTTCTACCGTATGCTTTTAAATGGGCTGCCACTCCAAGATGAGACCCAATTCTGCTGTTGGTTTTCTAAACTATCCAATCAAGAAATTACTTGCTGGCATACCCAAACACAGAAGAGTTTAAATTTAACCATCTGACACAGGAACCCATATGATTCGTGATAGTTCCAAACCCAGAGATTGCTCATTACCTTCAGATTAGAATAAAACCTCTGAATAAAAAAAATCTCCAAATGGAACTATCTAGGGCAGGAATATTGCATGTCATGCACACATTCAAAGTAAGTAGCAGCAAATGGAATAGGAAAAGATCTACCTAAATTAGGTGATTACCTGTTTCCAACCTTGACTTCAGAGACTTTGACTAAGATGTCTGCTTTTGAGAAGAAAACAAAAAGATTTCTTCACTATACAGAGACCAATATTGGATTCCATAATCAAACAGCCCATTTTATTGGATAACATGAAAGCATGACATGAAAGTAACAGTAGGCTAGGGGAAAGCAATGGGAGAAAATAGTTGAGATTAAAAAGGAACGTATTCTCACGTTACATAGTGGGAGGACAGAGTAGTAAAAGATACAAGAAAGAAGGAAGGTATGACTAAGAGGTGACAGATAAAATTTGAGATTGGTTTAAATATGAGAGCAACCATGTAGAACATATAAATTTCTACCTTTCCTCCTACAGACAGCACAAAGAATATCCACTCCATAGGAACATGCCAGGAGCCAACAGGACTTCACATACCAAATACAGAAACAACCCTGTCCTCTGATGGTCCCCTTTACACAGGGTCACAAGAAACCGTGCACTAAAGGAAAATGAAAATTCTGTGTTCATGTTTTCCAGAAAGACAAATGGCAGAAGAAAAATGAGGCTGTAGTTTACTCCATCCCATTGGGACCTCTGCCTTGATTGTCAGCAAACTATTTAGCACCACCTGCAGCTGGTCTCACGTGCTCTAACAATTTCCCCGTCTTTCTATGGCCTTGAGACAGCATGTCAGTTTTAGATAATACCTCAGGCAAAAAAGAGTCCATCCAAATCATTTTTTTTCTGAACACCTCCTAGTAGAACTAACATGTTTGTAAAAAGTGGAAGTGTGCATAGTCTGTAAAACCCAACAGACATGGCAATATGACAGTCCTTCCACTCAGGAATGACCCAGGAGAAATAAATGAGAAAGAGGATACAGAGATGACAACATTGAGTGTCTGTTCAGGGATGTGATTCTCATCCAGCCCTGTCAGTAACAGGACCACTGCCAATGTTATGAAGCTTATTTGGCATTTCCTGCATTTTCTTCTCATTTCCAGTTCCTCATCTTCCAGTCACAGTTTGCTTCCCCTCAAATCCAATTGCCACTATGTTAGCTAAACTCAAACGTGATCTCACCTCCAATATGTATTTCCTATATATCTGTGGTCAATGAAGAGAAACATATCGGATAGAAAGGATCCTCTATTTGTTACTTATAAATAGGCACAAGTTGACACACCATCAGGTATTGCCCTTCTAGGTTTCGTTTATACTGTAGTAAAATGGAAACTGAGTCTTAGAGATGATTTAAGTTGAAAAAAAAAAGCTGGGTTCAACACAGGAACTGACTGACCACAGAATGACATTTTTGTTACATATGCAATAGAAATATCCATAATCCTCCCATTCTACCTATACATCTTTCTTGTTCAGGATCATTTTGAACATTGCCCAAAGACATTCTATTCTTCAAAATGAGTATAGACTTCTAGCACAGGCAATTTGGCCTAGAAAACAGGGTATTTTCTTTTAATATAATTATCCAGGGCAACATTGATAATCCTTGGAATGATCAGGGAATATACCCATGGTATTGTTTGTATATTCTCAAGGTTCCTGGGTACCCTTATTATGACATGAGCATGAGAGGCAAATATCATGAAACTGTTGCAAAATTTGACCATCTTATTCATGTAATTTTCTACTTCCCTACCAAGTAAGCCAATTCCTACCCAACCCTCATCATTCTCATCCAACAAGTCTAATATCCATGGGCATGGTCTGAAAGAACATTCTCTAAAACCCATCTTATTAGTAACTCTGTATCTCCTTTCTTTACATCATTGATGTCCCTGTGCTGGTCCACAGAGATCTATTATTTCTTCTTAGTATTAAGATGATGAGCTAAGATCAGAGCAAATGAATTTAGGAACCACTGATAAACTTTTGGGCTTAGTGCTGTTCAAAGAGTCCCTTTATCAACCAGAATTAGACCTTCTTCAAAGTTACTAAAAGCAACCTTACATCAAGGGATTTCTTTATTTTTGATATTTATTTATTGATTTATTTAAACACTCTTCTACTGTTTCTCCTCCTTCTTCTTTTCCGAGTCCTCCAATCCCATTTCCCCTCTATCTACCTTCCATACTCTCCTCAGTTTATATTCAGAGGACCAACAAAATCTGGTATATTAGGTTGAATGCTGGATGAGGTAGCCCAGGGTGAAGATAAGGGTCCACAAAATCAACAAGATTCAGAGACAACCTTTGCTCCCACTGCAAGGAGGCCCACAAGAAGACCAAGCCACACTACTAAACCATATATGTAGAAGGCTTAGGTCAGCCCCATTCATGCTCACTGACTGACTGTTCAGTGTCTATAAACCCCTATGAGCCCAGGCTAGTTGATTCTGTGGGTTTCCTTGTGATTTCTAGTCAAGGATTTCTAAGCATCCCATAGAGTCTTTCTTCTTCAACACCCATGCATTTAATAGAGTAAAGCAGAAGTGTGTAATAATATGACTATGATTATTTCCCCCATTCTAGCATCCTTAGAGCTGTTTCCCTCTCCTTTTCCTGAGAATAATTTTTTTCTTGACATCTGAAGGTCTCTGACTGCCAAGAAACCAAAGAGTTGACATAAGAATCCAGAAGGGGAAAATACTGGTGTGTTTGTTCAGTAAGAATCAATGACATCACACCCCAACTCCACAATGGTATTTTCCATCCCCAGTCCTATAAAAGCCTGCTCCCATTCAGACCTCACTACCTTCTGCCACCATGAATGCACTCCTGGTCCTGGCCCTTGTGGGAGCTGCTGGTGAGTTTCAAGCCGGGTCCAACCTTCTCCAGCATCTTATTTACAATATTTGTAACATCCCAGGCTTTAGTTTACTCTTAGCTCCCTCAATACACTCTCCACAACATCCTTTGTTGAATTCAGGGCCTGGATTACTGAGGCAGAAAGGGAGGCAAAAATGAGGGTGCATAAAACGAGTCAGGTGACACATTCCTCAGCAATAACTATACTGGAAATCCAACAACATAGTTCTTGATGAATTTCAGAGGGAAGCAACGCAACTGACATGTAATCAGACCCTTTGGAGTGTGTTCTCAGGTCATTTCTTCTATGCTTTTCCTTGAACGCTGAGTATTTCTGAGCCTACTAGGATCCACTTACCTCCCCTGCAGTCCTTTCCACAGCAGATAGTGAATCCAAGTCATGACTACTGAGGACAGTGATTTCCATGCTCTCTCTTAGTCATTCTGCTCAGATAGTAATACTAAAACAGTGGGAAGGTGATATGGTGCTGTGCAATCCACCCTCCAATAGCCTGATGAATTGGCTCCTTTTGTTTCCTCTCTAGTTGTTTTTCCTTGTGAGACTCTAAAAGCCAACATACAAGTGGCAAAAACAAATAATAGATGAAAAGTACAGCAAGCCGTGTGCAAAACTGACTTGTAATGGGATCCCACTGTTTGTGTTCTTAGGTAGTTCCTGTTAGCCCAGCCCTGATGCTCAGAAGAGATCTGGGGCTTTTGGGAACTCTCTGTCTGTCCTACAGAAGCCAGTAGTAGGAAGCTCTACAATCTATGTTACCCATAAGACACAGTGATCTGAGTTTTCCTACACTCACCGTGCTCAGTAAAAATCCTAAGGGTTTAAGCTGCCGTGGAGCCAATGGCTTCATTATCTAGCACCCTGATAAATTGTTTTTTTTTTTTCTCATTTCCTATCTCCATTCAAGTTGCTTTTCCTGTTGACGATGATGACAAGATCGTTGGAGGATACACTTGCAGAGAGAATTCTGTGCCCTACCAGGTGTCCCTGAACTCTGGGTACCACTTTTGTGGAGGTTCCCTCATCAATGACCAATGGGTGGTGTCTGCTGCTCACTGCTACAAGAGGTAAGCAATGGGGCCATGGATGCAGAGCTCATGGCCTGGGACATGATTAGAACATAGCATTGGGCAAGTGGTGAAGTTGTAAGGTGACTAGGAATAGCCTTGAAGAAAACAACTGCTTTAAGGAGCTAAGTATCATGAGCAAGAGTGAAATTTGATCCAGAATAGAAATCCTCTCACTTCCCCAAACAAACCCATAATATAGCAAGGATTATGGGCCATTAAACCCTGACAAATTGATCTGGTTATCATAGACACCTGTGAGAAAGTCAATCAAGAACTTTGTATTAGGACAACAAGCTAAAAAGAATAATAACCTCTAAGTTTTCAGAAATCAAGCTAAATATTGGATAAATCAATGCAGTCTCTACTGTGTTTTCTCAGTCCTGAGTATGTATCATAAAGATGACAAGGTTTCTTAAAACACAAAACCCAGGGCTAGATTCTGGCTGAGTATTTCTGGAGTTGGAAGCCAGAATGTAAACTTCTCTCAGGGTCCTATGTCACACTGGTGTGGGTCATTGTGGCACTCTTCACTTTCCACAGGATTAGGTTCTACATAGTAATAGTTTTTAACAAAGCAAAAAGTATTTGTCATAGTTCCTACTCCAGTTAACAAAGATTCAGCTTCTCCTTTGAGCTACTCCTGAACATGAAGACTTGGAACCTGTGGTGTGTTTGGGATAACGTGTTGAAACTCTGAACCATGTCTTTTCTTTCCAACAGCCGCATCCAAGTGAGACTGGGAGAGCACAACATCAATGTCCTTGAGGGCAATGAACAGTTTGTCACTGCTGCCAAAAGCATCAGGCATCCCAAGTTCAATTCGAAGACCCTGGACAATGATATCATGCTCATCAAGCTAGCTTCCCCTGTGACCCTCAATGCCAGAGTGGCCACTGTAGCTCTGCCCACCTCCTGTGCACCTGCTGGCACTCAGTGCCTCATCTCTGGCTGGGGCAATACCCTTAGCTTAGGTGGTAAGTATGACATTTACCTACTCCATTCTTTCCTCCCCATGTTTCCAAAACCAGACATGTCTCTGGATTTGAATTTATTTGCTTTTGCTTTCCAAATATGTTTGAACTACTAACTATAAGAAATATATCGTTAGTAAAAGAAAGTACTAAAAAGTACCAAGAAGTTCACTTCCTGTAACCTAAAGAGAACAAATATACACTGTGTTATTATACTGAAAACAGGATCAACAATGGACATTTTATAGTTTGAGAAAGCTTTAATTCTTTGTTGGAATTTATATACTTAATGAATTCTCTGGCAGTTAGCCATGGTGTTCAGGGATAAATTATTGTTCCCCAGGGTGCTCTAATACATATTTCTCCTTTGATCACTACCTCTTCTCAAAGTGAATAACCCAGACCTGCTCCAGTGCCTGGATGCCCCACTGCTGTCTCAGGCTGCCTGTGAAGCCTCCTACCCTGGGAAAATCACCAACAACATGGTCTGTGCTGGCTTCCTTGAGGGAGGCAAGGATTCCTGCCAGGTGAGTGGCTCCCTTTCCATATGAAACCCTTCTCCTGGGAGAGAGATTTGAGAGTTCAAAGTTGTGAGACTAGAAAGATTATGCAGTGGGATCAGGGAAAGTGCTCTCTACCCTGGATGCCCTTTCATATCATTAGTAAGATTAGAGGATGTGTTTCAATGAAAAACATATGGAGTCAGAAGGTGACTAGAATGGGTCTTAAGGTAAGAGCAGATGTGACCCTTTTTCTTCATGCCGCTTCTTAAAACACTGTATTTCTCCATTGCAGGGTGACTCTGGTGGCCCTGTGGTCTGCAATGGACAACTTCAGGGCATCGTCTCCTGGGGCTATGGCTGTGCCCAGAAGAACCTCCCTGGTGTGTACACCAAGGTCTGCAACTATGTGGACTGGATTCAGGACACAATTGCTGCCAACTAGAGATCCCCAATCCCTCCTCAGTCACTGTTTCAATAAAGTGCATTTTTCATCACTACCTGTTCCTCTGTCTGACCTCTCTAGTCCCTTAGCTCTGGGAGGCAAGCTTTTGAGATCAGGCAGACATTCTCCACTAAAGTCATTCTGGACTCAAAGCGGGCCTGAAGAAACAATCATCAGCAACATCTGAAACAAAACAATAATTTCAGTGGAACCATAGTAGGGAGTTTCTTTCATTTTACTTTTTCAAGAAAAGTTATGTCTAAGTAGCTGAGCTAAAGATTTTTCTTCCTTAGTATATCTGGGGAACTTCAAGTTGTAAAGTATACATATGTTCTGTGGTAGATAAGACTACTGATTTCTTTAACTATGGCAGAAACTCTTTGTTCCCAGTGTAAATCTTAGCAATGATTAACCACCCTGGCTTCTGAGTTCCCTCCCTATATTCATTTTGAGTGCTTTGATGTAAAGTCTTGCTCTATAATCCTGGCAGGACTTGAACTTGTCATTTTCTTTCTTCAGGTTGCTTAATGCTTGGACTGTAGGTTGCACCAACAGAGCAGGCTCTCTACCTAAAAATGTTCATGCCAATGCAGTTCTACTCCATCATGAGAGTGGGTGTCCTGCTTAGATAATGTCTCACTGGGAAACCCCAATTCCCACTTCTGTTTCTATAGAAGAAATAAGAGGTTCTGGATCTAAACCACTCACATCTCTGAGCAATCTGCCTCCTGTTTATCTCACACAATAATACTAATGTGCATGTACTGTCTTGAGAAATCCCTTAGACATGTTCACATTTACTTAAGGTTCCCTTCTCTAGTGGTATTCCAGTGCCACAGCTAGAAAGCAAAGATTCAGAGAAGGTTGTTCATGAATGCTACCCCACACCTGGAAGGTGATATAGAACTGGTTATGGTCAGAATTGCTTTGTTATTTGCATGCCCACTAGGCTTCCACTCTTTTCCTACTGTGTGGTCTCAGATGATGAAGAGCATATCCTATTTGACCTTTTATATCTTTCCATCTCTCCATCACCAACAAATACCCATGCCTACTTCCATGTACTTCCTGAAAGTGTTCCCCAGTCATGGCCTTCCATGAAGTCTGTCTGCTTATAGAGAGCTCTTGCTCATTGCATTCTTTCTGATTTAACACTTTCTGGTTTCTCACAATGTTCAAGGCACCACCTTCTTAGGGAATACAGGGCTCTATTTTGTCTTTCTCCTGCTTTC
Organism: Peromyscus maniculatus bairdii; assembly: GCF_049852395.1. Taxonomy (NCBI): domain Eukaryota; kingdom Metazoa; phylum Chordata; class Mammalia; order Rodentia; family Cricetidae; genus Peromyscus; species Peromyscus maniculatus. Next base: position 49,694,797 of record NC_134854.1, read on the forward strand.
CTTTTATGGCTGCAATAAAAGTCTCTGACCAACAGTAACTTAGTGACACCATCATTCACACAAAGCAGCAGCCTACAGAGTGGGAAAATATATCCAAAATATGTAATGAACTCAATAAAGCTGATCTCAAGGAAACAAATAATCCAATTAAAAATGGGGTACAGATCTAAACAGAGGATTCTCAAAAGCTTAAACTCAAATGGCTAAAAACCCTTAAAGAAATGTTCAATAACCTTAGTGTAGGGCAGACAGGGAGGTAATTTGAATGCACTTTGGGAGTGATAGCATATTTAAGTTTATACACTGTTTTAAATAGTACAAATATAAAAAATAAAACAAAAATTTATCAAATGATTACAAACAATAAACTAAAAAAATTGATGAATAAATATCATGAAGTTTAATTCAATGTTAGAGAATAATAATATATTATTCACAGGACAAATGGATGGAACTTGAAATTTTCGTGTGAGTAAAAGAAGTAAGTCTCAAACCCTCAAATATCACATTGCTCACTTATAAGATGAACATATACATGAAAGTAGAATGGAGATGATTGGGAAGACCAATGGTTCAAGGGATTTTGTGAGAATGTCAATGACTGTAACGGGGAGGATCGACATGAGGAGTAGACAATGACATACACGCTTCAAAATGTCACAGTAAAACCCACAATATGGCACACTTATTGTAAAGTTTCAGTGGGGAAAAGGAAAGGAAATGTGGTAAGGTGATGGAAACCAGGGTTCTGTAGAAGTAGAGAGGCTTCTATGCCAGCTAAATCAAAATAGCAACAGAGTAGTTAACCCCTCCGTGATGCATGGCAGGGAGGCACCACAAAGACACCACGTTTGTATGACCTCCTCCTATCCAGATGTCCTGGACATTAGGGTCATGCATGATTTTTGTCTCCATAATCATCCAATTTAGTGATTTCTCAACACTGCTTTCCACATATGGCATTGGCTTCCTCCCTGGTCTACACTGCTACTCTGGTACTTTCACTGTGTTTTGGGGAGTTCAGTCAGTTTCATAGTTCTAAGGTTGATTTTCTTTCATAATTTCTAACCCTTTGTGAAATTTCTTAGTATGGATATGAATTGTCATTTCTTCATTCAGTTAATTTAATCCACAATGGTCAATAGTAATATCTTTAAAGATGTATTATTTATTTATTTATTTATTTATTTATTTATTTATTTATTTATTATATATACAGTGTTCTTTCTGCATGTTTGCCTACCTGCCAGAAGAGGGCACCAGATCTCATAATAGATGGTTGTGAGCCACCATGTAGCTGCTGGGAATTGAACTCAGGACCTGTGGAAGGGCAGCCATTGCCCTTAACCTCTGAGTCATCTCATCAACCAGATCACTAATAATTTTTATATGAAAAATTTTCATTCATTTTATTTTGATCACACTTTTTCTCTAACATACATATCATTTCCACCTTCTCTCTCAACTATATTCATTCTTTTCTCAAAAACATAAAACAAAAAGATGAAAGTTAAAACAAACAAACTAAAATGAGAAAACCACTAGGGAAAAAAATAACAAAACATAAAAAGTGTAAGAAAAGCATGGTGTCCATTTTGTGTGGTCTGTGTAGTTGGTATACTCAGTGACACTTCACTGGGGAAAACTGATTTTTCTCATTCCCAGCTGGCATAACTTGTAAAGAGATTCTCACGTAGGGCTCAGACACGTGTCCACTTCCCTCTCTTCATGTTTTGGACTTTTGCACTTCTAGTGGGTGCTGTCACAGTTCCTGTGAGTTCAAATGTGCATTAGTGCTGGTGCATCTCTAGGATGCTCTTCCTTGGAGAAATCCACCACCTCTGACTCTTTAGATCCTTCTGGCTCTTCTTCCATGTAGATCTCTGAGCCTTGAGAGGAAGTTTTGATGACGATATCCCGTTTAGGGATGGCTTCTCAAAAAAATGTCTCATTCTCTACACATCGTTTAGTTGTGGGTACCTATGTACATAATGCAAGAAGTTCCTCTGATAAGTGATGCTCTGCTCCATGGGTATGAAAACATGTCATTGGGAGTCATTTTTATTGCTATGTTCCTTTAGCTGAATTATATTAGTAGGTTTCCCCCCCACCAGTCCATTGAATATCTAGTTTCAGTTTCTAGTTCACTTTGGCAGTATCAGGTATGAGTTCAACATCATAGAATGAGCATTAAATCTAATCAAAATGTGCCTGGTTACACCTATATTATTTGTGCTCTTTATCAACTGGGATGTTTCTTATTCTTATTAGAAGCATTCTTATTTACATAATGGTAAAAATTCAAGCCAAGTAGTGTGTTGAGAATACATGAGAGCAGGGAATATGACCGAAGAACTGAGGTCAGCTCTGGAAGGGGAGAGCTGGGGAACAGAGATTCTACTGCCCAGTTTCTGTGTATTAAATACTACTCAGAAGTAATAACACTGTGGATGCAGGACTCTATGGAATTGAGTAAGGACATAAGCCCAAAACTCTCAATGCTTCCTGGCAAAGCATATATGGGAACACAGAAAAAAATGGATCTTGTAGGTGTTACTGTCTCCAGTTATCCACATATGAAAGAACTTACCCCTTCCTTTAGAGGATGAGACCAGAAATTGCATAATCTTCATAGCCTTAATTTCCTGCTCTTCAATCTATCCATTTTCCTCAGAACGTCATATATGACTACCTAATGTGGTTATATTCTATACTGACTATGTACCAAATTGTTCCTGAGTTAGAAACAAAAAATTGTCATTCTTATTTTGAAATCCTCCAAAACGTTCAATATCAAGAATTGGGCACCTTCTCAAGATGGTGTTTGGCTATAACCTCTGTGATATGGCAGTGGTAAAAATCATCTTATTAATTGCTGATTAATTACAAAAGTCACAGTTGTATCAAAAATCAGTACCAGTGAAGATACACACACACACACACACACACACACACACACACTCAGGTGTAGTGGTATTTGCAAGAAGCACGGCCTCCTTTGGGCCATATAGCCCAAGGTTATGGGAGGACCAAATACCACTACACACACCCCCCCTGGAATTAAGTATTAGAGACAACACAGTTTTTTTGTATTTATAATATTTTGTATTTTATATTCAAATTAATCCGTTTACTCCAAGATTACCTGTTAATAATCACTGTGTCCTAGCATATTAGTCAGGTTCTCCAATGGAACAGACCTGATACAGTGAATATATACATATTTAAAAAGGGGAGTACTAGAATGGGATACAGCTATAGTCCAGGTAGTGCAATCATGGCTGTCTCAAGTCAGATAGGCCAAGAATCCTCTGGTGATTCCCTTGTGAGAACTGCTATCTCAGCACCTGCAATGTAAGAAGATCCAAGAGAGTACATAGATTGCTACTGGTTTTGAGTTTGTGACTACTGGCTTACTTAGAGTTTCTATTGCTGCAATAAAGCACTATGGTCAAGAAGTAATTTGGACAGGAAAGAAATCACTTGGCTGATACTTCTATTTCACTGTTTATTCTCAAAGGAGGTCAGAGCAGGAGATGAAGCAATGAAAGAACTTGGAGCAGGAGTTGATGCAGAGGCCACGGAGAGGTGCTGCTTACTGGCTTCCTCCTTCTGGCTTGCTTGGCCTGCTTTCCCATAGAACCCAGAACTGCCAGCCCAGAGATGATATTATTCACAATGGACTAGATCCTTCCCCATCAATCGCTAATTAAGAAAATGCCTTACAAGCTTGCCTATGACCTGATCATATGGAGGCATTATTCTTAATTGAGGTTCCCTCTCTCAGATGAGTTTAGTTTGTATCATGTTAACATAAAACTGTCCAGCAAAACTCTCAAGAAGTAGGTTTTAATACCAGTGAAGTGTGGGAGCCCGTTCTGGGGTTCCTCGTGGCTTTACCCAGCAGGTCCAAATAGAGGATGATCAGGACCACGGGCCTGAGTGCAGGTGTCTGAGATGGTCTGTACTTGGCTGTGCTGGGGGAGGAGGTCTTTTGCTCCACCCCTTGGCGTCTCTATAAAAACCCTGACCAGAGACAGTCGGGGCCCGTTGGAATAGGTTCCAGGCCCTCTTGAGGCTATCCTTTATTTTTCTATCTGTTTATCTCCGTAAGCTTCTCCGCTCTAAATCCTTCTATCTAATATTTCCTGCTGCTCGCACTCAAGAAAACTCTGGGAAGCTGTGGGGGTGGTGGGTAAACGCCCCACAGAATGGCGCCGTGAACAGGGACTAAAGAAAAAAAGGGACTAAAGAAAAAGGAAAAAGGGACTAAAGAAAAAAAGGGACTAAAGAAAAAAAGGGACTAAAGGAAAAGGAAAAAGGGACTAAAGGAAAAAAAGGGACTAAAGGAAAAGGAAAAAGGGACTAAAGGAAAAAAAGGGACTAAAGGAAAAGGAAAAAGGAACTAAAGAAAAAAAGGACTAAAGAAAAAAAAGGGACTAAAGAAAAAAAAGGGACTAAAGAAAAAAAAAGGGACTAGCTGGGCGTTCGTGGTCCACGCCTTTAATCCCAGCACTCGGGAGGCAGAGCCAGGCGGATCTCTGTGAGTTCGAGGCCAGCCTGGGCTACCAAGTGAGCTCCAGGAAAGGTGCAAAGCTACACAGAGAAACCCTGTCTCGAAAAACCAAAAAAAAAAAAAAAAAAGAAAGAAAGAAAGAAAAGAAAAGAAAAGAAAGGGACTAAAGAAAAAAAGGGACTAAAGAAAAAGGAAAAAAAAGGACAAAAGAAAAAAAGGGGGGGAAAAAGGGGGGGACTAAAGACAAATGAACAGGGACTAAAGACAAAGTAATAGGGACTAAAGATAAAGGAAAATAATAGTTTTAATATAGAGTTTTTGGTGAAAGTGCTGAGTCAGCCCTGCCAGTGGAAAGGCATGCCGGTGTTATGAAAAAAATATATATATTATAATATATATATATATATATATATGTATATATATATAGGTGAGGCAGGGGTTTTATTCTCGAGAGAAAAGGAAAGCGGACTGGAAGGATGTCCGATGCTGCAGCGAAATTCTCTTCTGTCAAAATTTTCTATCTTTTATCCCTTTCTCAAATTCTATCTGAAAAATAAGATATAGGGTAGTAATATAGTTTAGGAAAAACTTAGAAGTGTAAGATTGTGTAGGAAAAAATAAGTAAGGCAACTAGACAGAAAAACTCTTCAATTTTCTAACTCTGGGGGCAATGAAAGCAAACTGGGGGAAAAAATCTTTCTTTGGGCTTTATGGGAAGTAAAAAAGCTCTTCTTTGAGCTTATGGGGAAGAAAAAGTTTCCTATGGAAGCTTTTGACCTGGGGACAGCTGAAATGCCAAATCCAAGCGGCAGAAGAAAGTAATTTCTCCCTGAGGCAAAAATGGGGGTGTAAGAAGTCAAAGTTTAAAGTTGGGAAGTTTTGGGAAAAGTTGGTCTTTCTCCTGGGGGGAAAAAATCTTTCTCAAACTATAAAACTTTTCTTGGAAAAATTGGGGGGCAAAATCTCTCTAAAAAGCCTTAATCTTTCTCAAAAGCTCTTAAACTTAAAAACTAAATTTGTCCTTCTGAGAGAGGACAAAAATTAGAATCACCTGAAGATATTAGTATGGGGACCACCTATGATTAGCTCTAAGGGAAAAAAACAAACTTAAGACAGCAAAACCTCTCTAAGTTCTTTCAAGCTTTAACAATCATCCCTGCAATGCAGGAGACAGGAACAAGTTCCTAAAAACCTCTTCTAAGCTCTGTCTCTTCAAGCTAGTAAAAGACAGTGGCTCAGAGTACCCTGAGGGAAACGCTTGGGAGAGTGTGGGTGAAGAGCTACAGAGATCCCAAAAGGGCTGGAAACTTTACCAGAGAAAAGCAAAAAGCCAAGCTTTTCAGTTACAGCCTAGCTGAGGCAGCAAAGGTTTTGAGTGAGCATTTCAGAATGAAAAGGTGCTCCTAATCGCCCTAATGCAAAGATCCTCTGAAGCAATGCAAACTGTTAGCATTGTATCCTCACTTCTGACCAAAAACCCAGAGGCGACTGGCCAGCGTCTCTGAGTTGGAGTGCATTTCGGGGATACTAGGGTTCCTGCAGTGGTAAACTTCCTGGAGCACAGAGCTGAGGCAGGAAGGTGCAGCACCCAGGGGAAGATTGCTAATGAACAAACAAAACTAAAGCCGGTGGGAACAGCACAGTTGTCCACTTTCCTACAAGTCCCAGGTTGAAAGGTCCACAACTGCAAAAAATCTGAGAAAAAGCTTCCTATCAGAGTAAGGACCTTTCTGGGAAAACAGTAAAGCTGAACTGTGTCTGAAGCAGTCGTGCTGCCGAGTCAGAACGCTGTCTGGGGAAAGAGCCCAGCCAGGGCAGAACAGAACTATCCAGGAGTAAAGCTTTCTTTTCTGTCAGAGAAAGCATCTCTTTGAGAAAGCTTTGTTTCAACTGACTCCCTGAGATGAGGGAGTGTAGCCCTGAGGGGCGATTGCCTCTGGCATAAACTCTGTCCTTGAGCACCCAGACAACCCATTGGGGGACTGGGCCAGGTGAAGGCCTGATGATGCAAAGCACCTGTCTTAATGGGAGTTTAGAAATGGCAAAAACCTCCCTTGTTAGATTTTCAGTCTGTATGCAAACCACACAGACCCTGAAAACAGAAACAGACAAAAAGCCCTACCTTCAGTAGCAGGGAAAGCCGCCACTATAGTGCCGGAAACCGTTTCTGGGGTAGAGGGGATGAACTGAGACCAAACTGGGAACTGTCTGGGAGAAAGACTCTGAAGAAACAGAAGGGACAGATACCTCCCCAGAAAATGCATGACTTGACAAAGCTGCTAGAATTTGAGGCAGATTCGGGGGGAGAAAAAAAAGCCCCTACCTCCAAAGGCAGCTAGCAGAGGTACAGAGCCTCAGACAGATACCTGAAGCTCTGCATCTGGGCGGGAGGGGGGGGGAGGGGGGGGGACAAACAAGCAAAATGAGATGAATCAGTGGAAAAAATCTCTCTGAAAGGGCTATGGAAAAGCTGTTGTACATGATCTTGTTTTTCACTGACTGGCTAAGGCAAGCACAAGCCCCGAGCAAAGTTGCTATCAAAAATGCCAGCCTCAATGCCAGCTACCAAGGCAGGTGTGGTTCTGATTTGGGAGCCAGTGTCTGATGAAGTTGAAACACCTGTTGAAGCCAGCTGAGGAGAGAATAGAAACCTCCCAATGTGCCATAGCTGAAAATGTAAAATGCTTGTTCAAATCTCCTGTTGCAAAAGCAAGAGACTTTGTTCAAACCTCGCGGGCAAGAATTTGTAAGCAAGTCTAGTAAAAGAGAATCCATTGACTCTCAGACCCAAAAAGAACTATAGGAAATGACTGATATAAGGGACTGATATTATTATGGACTGATATAAGGGAAATGCATTCTGGGAAAGGTAGTTTTTCCGCTAAAGATGGCAACATTGCCCTGAAACACTTTTGTCAGCTCTAAAATTAAAATACAGCTTTTAAAAATAAGGAGGAAAATCGTCTAAGGGTTTAAGTGTCAGTTCCGATGAAAAATTGAAAGGATACGGAACTAGGCGCTTCACGGTTTGGGGCTCTGTTGGTAAAATACCTTATTTACTCTAATAGCTGTGCAAAGTTTTTACGGCAGTTGGATGACAAAAAACTACCTATAAGAGCAAACAAGTCACTTTAAAATCCTTAAAATACCACCTAATAGCTGTGCAGTTTTTGGTGAAGAGCTTTACAGCAGCTAAATATGGTAATTTCACCCTCAGCGTGAAGTGAAGTTTTTCCGTAGAACAAACCAAAAGTACTGCTGTAATAGAAACGTTTGTCTGAATTGAGGCATTTAGGGGAACTATTATGAATTTGGGTGAAGGGACAGCCTCCAGTTAAAAACTGTCTACCGCTGACAGTGCATCTCTGCCGGTCCGGAACGGCTGAGAGAACTGGCAACTTTTGAGTGTGGCTTAGTCCTGAGAATGTTACAATCCCCTATCAACAAGTATCACAACTCTATAATGACAACACTCACTAAATCCCAGTGCTTTATAACAAAGCTAACTATAAACTGTAAACTTTAGAAATGGTGTACATACTTCCTGTCTAGTTAAGAGAATCATTCTGATAGATGGTGATAATAATTAAGAGTAAGAAGTAGAAAGACGAATATAAGATATGTGAGTTTGTAAAAATTCCGTCTTGTTATATCTGTGTTAAGAAATCTTTAGGTGTTTGCTTAACCTTAAAGTATAAATAAGTAGATGGTAATATGTTACATGTGAGTTTGTAAAAATCTGTAAATGTTGAGTGAGTTTGAAAGACCCCCACTCCATTATGAGGACATGGGGCGTTGGGCCGATGAAATGTCGTGTCTCCCCCCCCCCCCCCCCCCCCCCCCCCCCCCCCCCCCCCCCCCCCCCGGTCCCAATAACTTAGCCTAAGAAACGCCATTCTGAAAGACCAGAGTTCACAGCTGTGGCTGGCCATTCGGCCTTGAGAGAGAGATAACTATGGCCAGCCATTCGGCCTTGAGAGAGAGATAACTGTGGTCGGCCACCGGCCTTGGGAGAAAAACCGTTGAGTCAAATCAGGATATTTTATGACTGGCCCCCTGGCCTTGAGGAATAAGCAGCTGGGCTGGAAAAACACCCACTATACTCTGGGCAAGGCCAAGTCAGCCACACACATACGACCCCAAGTTCACCCTGGCCTTCTTTGAAACAACCAATAGGAGCCCTGTAACTATGCTTCTCGCTTCTGTAACTGCGCCTCTGCCCCTGGGATCCTATAAAAAGTCCCCCTTGCCCTAGGAAGGCGCGCAAGTCCTCCGAGAGACTTCGCCCCAGGTACCTGTGTATCTAAATAAACCCTCTTGCTGTTTGCATCTGATCTGTGGTTTCGGCATGTTCCTTGGGTTTGGGGTCTCTCCTGAAGGAAGATCTCCCCTGGGGGTCTTTCAAGTTTATGCTTAAGCACATGTTATGTGAATTTGTGAAAAAGTGTAAATGTTAAGTGTGAGTCTATTCTTAATGTATATGGTGAAAACACCTGAGACACAGGAGATAGTGTCCTAGTAGACTGCAAAGTAGGCAGTCTGAATGGTTTCAAAAGCTCCAGAAGCCGCTAAGAAGCTAAGAATGGCGGATGCCAGAACCAACACAAGGATTCCGCAGCTGAGATCTGTGGAATATCAACGCAGCACAGAAAAACCTGAGCTAACAGCAAAAACAGTGCGGTTTAAAATATTACTATAACTAAAAAGGTCTGTCTGTGAGAATAAAAGTTGCAGAGATGCTTGTTTGAACAAAAATTATTAACTGCAAAAAGTTTTGGTTGAAAAATGTCTCTTCATATTTGGAAATGAAAGCCTGATACCAGAATTTATTTCTTGTTTGAACTTTTTGAACTTAACATGAGATAAAATTACAAAAACATTTTGGTTATGGATTTCTTCAAATTTGGAAGGCTAGTACCAATATTTATCATTTGAATTTTGGTACTTAAATGAAATGAACAGTAGAGATTTCATTGCAATGGGACAGTTTTGAGTAATGACCTAGGAACGGTTTTCTGGAATTGGGTTAAAAATGGAACTGTTTAAATGAAGAAATGTATTTCTACTTAGAATCAAGATACAATTTTGTGTATGCATATATGCTTTATTAACTGGTGATTTATGAATTGTTTTGTGGAACTGTTTATGTAAAAATGGAATTATTTATGGAACTTGTTTTGTGTTACAAATGGAACTGTTTAACCAGAAAATTTTGCGTTTTCTAGCTAGACTTGAGATTTTGCTTAAAATTATAAAGAAAAGGGAGAGTTAATATTCCTTAGTCTATTTAATTTAAATTGTTGTTTGAGTGGATTAATGTCATGTTTTGCTAGTAAGAAATGCAAATGGGGTATACTAAGAGACTACTTTTAAAGTGTGTAAAGAGTTTTATTAAGAAACTGCTTTTGGATGTTTTGCTAAATGTTTTCAAAGTGTTAATGGTTAGATTGAAAATATTGCTTTTCAATATGGGTTTGTAGGAATTGTATAAGTTTGGGTTCCACTAACTAGGTTTGAGTTTTTGTTTAAAAATTATAAAGAAAAGGAGGAGTTATGAGATTGAATTATGTTCACAGAAACCTATTGATATTAATGCACCCTGGCTTTGTGGAATTGAGGAAATGTTTGTTTGTGAATACATCGAAGTTTTTCCTATGTTCTGTTAACAAGAAAATTCAAATGACTGAGTTAAAGTTGTAAGACGGAAAAAATTGTTAACTATATATAGCACCATATATGCTAATTCTAATGGTTCTGTTAAGAGTTTGCTTTGAGTTGTAAGATTGAGAGAATTCTGACTATGTATAGCAATATTTATGTCAACCTGTTAATGGTAATGATGAAGCTAAGGGATTCTTTAAGTTTGTAGTTGCCTTAAGAGTTTTGGTTTAGAAAGGGCTTGAGGCAGCTAAGACTGCTGTGGTCACCTTGGACCTAATTCAAAAGAGAAATGCCATTTATATCATCCTCTACTCCCATACTGGGAGGTGTAACAGCTATGGAGATTGCTGGAAGCCATTAATAGTTATTTTTTTTATATATTAAGAAGGGGGGACCTGTGGGAGCCGGTTCTGGGGTTCCTCGTGGCTTTACCTAGCAGGTCCAAATAGAGGATGATCAGGACCACGGGCCTGAGTGCAGGTGTCTGAGATGGTCTGCACTTGGCTGTGCTGGGGGAGGAGGTCTTTTGCTCCACCCCTTGGCGTCTCTATAAAAACCCTGACCAGAGACAGTCGGGGCCCGTTGGAATAGGTTCCAGGCCCTCTTGAGGCTATCCTTTATTTTTCTATCTGTTTATCTCCGTAAGCTTCTCCGCTCTAAATCCTTCTATCTAATATTTCCTGCTGCTCGCACTCAAGAAAACTCTGGGAAGCTGTGGGGGTGGTGGGTAAACGCCCCACAGTGAAGCAATGCTTCAGGACGTTTTAGGATATGAAAACGTGACAATGAGTGAGAGCCATCAAGAAAAGAGTAAAACCTTCCTTCTTCCTTGTCCTTTTAAGTGGGATGCCATTACAAGTTGTGACCCAGACCTAAAGTGGGCTTTTCCATCCATACAATAAAGAACATTTCTCATTGTCATACACAGCCGCATGGGTATGATTTGGTGTACAACTCTGAAGTCAAGTTGACATCCATGACTAGGCATCAGTACCCATCTGTACTTGGAGATCCAGCCTCTGAGGTTTAGCTTATTAGTCAAAATAAGACAAGGGTCTGTTGCATGGAGTAGTGATAGACCTGTGGACTATTTTGTTTACTCTCTGTTACCTGTTTGTGTCTTTGCGTTCTTTTGTAGTCCTGCCATATGTTCCCTGGACTCCTGCATCGCAGCTCTCCATCAAGCTATGGAACACAGACACCCATTTGTTATCCTGGCTGATGTTTCTATTTGCGCCATTGCAGAATTGCCAGTTTCACCATCTGCCTTAGAAATTACAATCAGTTCTTGATACTTTAAAACCTAGAGAGTTCTCATTTAGCTTTAGATATTGAATAAAACTTCTGAATAAAAAAAGCCCTGAATGACCTAGGGCATGAAAATAGCATGTTGTGCCTGCATTCAAGGTGAGGGGCCACAAATGGGGTAGAAAGAAAATACCTGAAATATCTCATTGGTGATTACCAGTGAGCAGCCTTGAGATCATAATTAAGGACTAAGATTTCATCTTCAGAGGGGAGGCACAAAGGATTTCTTCACTATACAGAGTAGAGTAATATTGGGTGTCATATTCAGGAAGCAAATTTCATTGGATAAAATAAGAGTGTAACATGAAAGAAATAGTAGGCTAGAGAAAAGTAAGGGAGGGAAGAGTTGAGATTAAAGAGGAACATATCCTTGAATTGCAAATTGGGAGTATAGAGTTTAAAGCATACACGCAATAAGGAAGTGTGACTAAAGTGATCTGATAAAATTAGAGAGTAGTTTAAATATGAAAACAATCATGTCAGATCTAGAAATTTCCAACTTTCCTCCTACAGACACCACACAGAAAATTGACTATATAGGATTATGCCATAGGTAATCTGGACTTCTCACTCCAAGTATAGAAACAGCCCTGTCCTTGGAAGGACCCTTTACAGTGTGGCAAAAAACAGTGTACTAATAGGGAAACTGAAAATTTTGTGTTCGTGTTCTTGGAGGAAGTGAAATGCCAACATAAAATGAGTGTGCAATTTGTTCCATTGGGAACCCAATTTCCTTGTCAGCAGACTATTTAGCTGCCACCTGCAGCTGGTCTCACATGCTCAAACACTTTCCATATCTTCCTATGGCCTTGGAGCAGCATGTCAGTTTTAGATAATTTCTCAGGTGAAAAGGAATCCATCCAAATTAATCCTTTCTGAATACATCATACTAACATGATTGAAAAAAATAAAGTATGTGAATAGTTTGAGACACTTGACAAACATGGCAATATGACAGTCCTTCCACTTAGGAATGACCCAGGAGAAATGAATGAGAAAAATGGATGCAGAAATGACAACTCTGAGTGGCTGTTTGGGGGTGTGACTCTCATCCAGGCCTGCCAGTAATAGGACCACAGCATATGCTATGAAGCCTATGTTGGCATTTCCTCCAATTTCTTCTGATTTCCAATTCCTCCACCTCCAGTCATTTTTTTTCCTCTAACCCAATTATTACAGTTAAAGCTAAGTTTCTCCTACATTACTGTGTTACTGCAATAACATCACTAGTTTGCAGAGATCTCAAACCTGATCTTACCTCCAACATATACTTCCTATATCTGGAGTCAGTAGAGAGAAAAACATCTAAAAGAAAGGACCCTCTATTGGGTTTTATAAATAAGGATCTTACTACAGGTCAATGGTCACACAAAATCCATGAATGTCAGCTGCTCCTACAGCAACTTCTGTCTTGTAAGTCTTTCCTTTCCCCCTTACAACTTCATCACATGCCCACTTGCCCATACTGATGGCTGGTGTAAAGATGCCCCACTTTGGGCAATGTAGTCGAGGAACCACCACTTATGACTGTAGTAGTGAGCCACAGATACCAAGCATTGGTCATTGATGATGAAGCCTCCTCAGGAATGATGGCCTGCATTCAACGATACCTCGTAGGGGCAGAATTCCTTTGACAGGTGTATCCTCCTGTTATCTTGTCATCATTATCACAAAAAGTCCCTAAAGTAGAGATAAAAGGAGAAGCAAATTTAGTAAGATGTTGGAATATGGATCCCTCAGATTTACATCACTCTCCTAAAATTTTAGTAATATTTTCTGAGAATAATGACTAAGAGAAATTTGGGAACATACTGTCCCTCATAGACAACACAGAATTTGAGTTTCTATAGTGGAAGGGATGATAGGACAGGTAACTAAATTCTAGAGGGCTCTGATGTCAGATTAGTTGCAGGAAAATGCAGGCGAAATGATCTCAGAACACCATTTGTAGGATAATCTTTTGGGATCCAATTCCATGTAGGTTTTCTAAACCACTGTTTGCTTCACTCTGAAATTCACCAAGTGTCTTTGCTACCAGAAAAATGACTTTCCAGGTTAATTACTTAGATTAGCTATCTTGGAAAATTCTCTGGCTGCATAAATTGTGTTGTTCCAATCTCCTTAACATCACTAAAATGTGTACAGTAAGGCCAGAAGGGAGAGGTGTTCCAATCAAAGTCAGGCAAAACAAATGAGGGCCCAAAAGTTGAACAACGTAAAAGCAGTTATTAACTTTGACTATAATCTGTTAATATTAAAGGCATCGGGTACAGTAACTCCTGTGTACAAGGCACACCAGACACCTTCATCAAAATTACTAAGGTTGAGAATTTGATAAATGAGTTTTAAAACAACTTCAGGCACATTTCCCTTAACAGACTCTATCATGAGGGATTCCCAGAGCTAATTCAGTGGAGGAATGTGTTTGCCAGTTCATTTTGTTGAACCTCTCCTTGAGCACAATCTAGCCTTAGTGATCACAGTGATGCATCTGACAATATTGTTTTTTTTGTTTGTTTGTTTTTGTTTTTGTTTTTTTTTTTTTTACAGATTGTGGACTCATGGTATATGAGAAATGTGAAGACTGAGCAAGTACAACTGCTGGAACTAGGGTACCATAGGGAAACCTGACTACTGGAGTGAAGGTTAGGTGAACTTACTGTGATGGCAGATAGAGTCCATATACTCCAGATAATTGCAAAACAGGACCAGACTTAGCATAGCATAGAACTCACCAGCAGTTCCCATAATAGCCAGGATCAGGAGTTCACTCATGGAGGCTGAAAGTGATGAGCACTGAATGGGGTCCTCTTCATATAACCCTATGGAGTGAGAGGACAGCTTGTTCAAGTGGGAGTAGGGTTTCATTACTTCTTCCTAGGCAAAAACATTATTTTCCCTTCCTACATACTTACATCACCCCTGTTCTTTTGCTTTCTTGACAGGAGGAGACCTTCAGGTTTGAAGGAAAATCTTTTTCTCCTGGGGGAGTGGATGAGATGGCTGATCCTTTAAAGGATGCTGGAATGGAGGAAACAGTGATAGTCAATCTGTCTATGAGGCTCTGCTTTACTAGACTAAATCCATGGGTGTTAGACAAGAAAGACTCGATGGGAGGCTCAGAAATTCTTTTTTGATGGTCGGTTGCTTTTAGTAACTTTGAAGAAGGACTGATTCTGTAGATAGTGGGTTTCTGTGAGTCCCCCACACCTGCTGAGTCTATTGGTGTTCTCTAAATTTCTTTGTTCTAACATGACCAATCTACTTAATAGGAAATGGAAATTTAATCGCTCTGTGGACCAGCACTGGAACATCACTGATGTTAAGAAAGGAGGTAGAGTTCCTAGCAAGTGTGGGCTTTTACATTTTCTGCTTCCTAACCAGGCTCATGGATTTCAGACATGGTGGAAGGAATGGATGAGGTTTGGGTAGGAAATGTCTTATTTTGTTAGTGGAGTAAAGAGCTACATCAGCACAGTGCTCCACTTTGATGCCAATTTCAAGATATTTGCTTCTCATGGCCATGTCATATTAAGGCCACCTAGGAACATGGAGAGTATACAACCAATACCTCAGCTATAGACCATGATGATCCTAAGTCTCATCAATGTTGCCCTGAATATCTATATTAAATAAAACTACCCAATATTTTGGGATACACAGCCTTGCTGGAAGTTTATACACATTTTTAAGAGTAAAAAGGCTTTGAGCTATGTTCATCTTGATTTCTGAACAAGTATGAGTTACAGGTATAAATGGCAGGTTTATGGATATTTATATTATCTGTGTAACAAGTGTACAATGCTGTGCTCAGTCAATAGTGACTCTGTTTTATTTTAAAATTTCGGTTTTATTATAAAACATCCTTAAGACTCAGTTTCCATTTTATTAGAGTACAAACAAGCCACAGAAGGGCACTATCTACTGGTGTGTGAGTTTGTGGCTATTTTTGAAATGCAGTTGGAGGTTCCTTCCTATCACATGTTTTTCTCTCCACTGACCCCAGATATAGGAAATACATGGTGGAGGTGAGATCATAATTGAGTTCTCTGAAAACTGGTGTTGATTCTGGAGTTACACAGTAATGGAGGAGAAACTTAGCAACAATTGTGGCAATTGGTTTGGAGGAACCAAAGTGAATGGAGGTGGAGGAACTGGAAAAGAGAAGAAACTGCAGGGAATACCAACATGGGCTCCGCAGCATATATTGTGGTCCTGTTACTGGCATGGCTGGGTGAGCTCCACACTTCCAAACAGCCACTCAGAGTTGTCATCCCTGCATCCTGTTTTTCATTTATCCCCCCTAGGTCCTTCCAAGTGGAAGGTCTGTCTTATTGCCACATTTGTCAAATTTTTCAGACTATTCACATACTTTATTTTTTTGCAATCATATTGGTGGAAGGTATTCAGAAAGGATTGTTTTGGATGGAATCTTTTTCACCTGAGAATTTATCTAAAACTGGCATGCTGTCTCAAGGCCACAGGAAGATATGGAAATTGTTAGAGCATGTGAGACCAGCTGCAGGTGGCAGCTAAATATCTGCTGACAATGAAATCTGAGTTCCCAGTGGAACAAATTGCACACTCATTTTATGTTGGCATTTCTCTTCCTGGAAGAACACAAACACAGAATTTTCAGTTTCCCTATTAGTACACTGTTTCTTGCCACACTGTGTAAAGGGGACCATCCAAGGAAAGGATGTTTTTGTACTTGGAGTGGGCAGGCCAGATTACCCGGGCATTTCCCTATGGAGAGGAACTCCTTTGGAATATCTGTTAGCGAAACGTTGAAAGTTTCTAGATGCCACCTGGTTGTTTTCATATTTAAACTACTCTCCAATTTTATCAGATCACCTTAGTCATCCTTCCTTATTTCTTGTATGCTTCACTATTTTATACTCCCAAATTGTGATGTGAGGATGTATTCCTCTTTAATCTCAGCTATTTTCTTCCATTTTTTCCCTATCCTACTATTCCTATCATGTCACAATTTCATTTTATCCAATGAAATTTGCTTACTGGATATGATACCCAATATTCCTCTACTCTGTGTAGTGAACAAATTCCTTGTGTCTCCAATACTCCAGTCTTAGTATCTCTCATCCTAAGACTGCTCATTGGTTATCACATAATTTTAGATACATTCTTTCTATCTCATTTGTGGCTCATTACCTTGAATTTGTGCATGATATGCAAGTTTCATGTCCCAGGTCATTTGGGGATTTCATTTATTCAAATGTTTTATCCAACATCTAAATCCAAATGAGACCTCTCTAGGTTTTAAAGAATCAAGATTTGTTTGGGATTCCTAGGTCAGATGGTGAAACTGGTGATTCCTCTATAGCACAAATAAAATCATCAGCCTGGTTAACAAATGCGTGTCTGCATTCCAAAGCTTGAAGGAGAGCAGCAATGCAGGAGCACAGGGAACTTTTGTCAGGACTACTAAAGAACACAATGACACAATCAGGTAACAGAGAGTAAACAAAATAGTCCACAGGACTAACACTACTCCATGCAACAGACCCTTGTCTCATTCTGAGTAGGAAATAAGCTAAACCTCAGAGGCTGGATCTCCAAGTTCAGATGGGTGCTGGTGGCTAACCATGGATGTCAACTTGACTTCATGTGTTGTCGACTAAAACCAAACCATGCAACTGTGTATTTGAAGGAGAAATTTTCCTTATTGGATAACTGGAAAAACCCACTTTAGGTCTGGGTCACACCTTGTTGTGGCAGCCCATTTAAGGTCAAGGAAGAAAGAAGCTTTTGCTTTTTTCCTGCTTGCTCTCACACTCACTGGCAAGTTTGAATATCCCAAGACATCCTGAACTTTATTAAAACCTACTTCTTGAGAGTTGTACTGGATAGTTTCATGTCAACTTGACACATGCCGAAGTCATCTCAGAGAGGGAAACTCAATTAAGAAAATTTCTCCATAAGATCAGGTTTTAGGCAAGCCTGTTAGGCATTTTTTAAATTACTGATTGATGGGGAGGACCACCTTGACCTGCTTAAGGTTCCCATTGGCAATGGGATCAGAATCCATCCCAGGTGCATGGGAGGGCTTTTTGGAGCTCAGTGTCTATGGTGGGACACCTTATACAGCCTTGTGCAGGGGGAGAGGCTTGGACCTGCCTCATCTGAATGTACCAGGAGCTTGGAGTATAGGGTGGCTTGAGGAAGAGAAAGAAGAATGGGATCTGTGGTTGGTATGTAAAATAAATAGAAATTTTTTTCATCATAAAATAGGAGAAAAAGGCATTTTCTTAATTAATGATTGATGGCAGAGGACCCAGTCCATTTTGAGTGATGCCATTCCTCATCTTGTGGCCCTGGGTTCTATAGGAAAGCAGGCTGAGCAAGCCATGAAGAGCAAGCCCATAACCAGCACCTCTCCATGACCTCTGGCCCAGCTCCTGCCCGTGCTCCTGCCATCCTTGACTTCCTGCCCTACCCTCATTCTAGGATGAATAGTTAATTTGAAATATAAGCCAAATAATTTCTTTCCTCTCCAACTTGCTTTTTGATCATGGAATTTCACTGCAGCAACAGAAAGTGTAACTAAGTCAGGAGTCCAGTACAGACTCAACGCCAGTAGCTATCTAAGAGTGCTCTAGGATCCATTGCACATTGGAAGGGCTGAGACATCAATTCTCATGGAATGAGCTGCTATGGGATTCTTGGCCTTTTTGACTTGAGACAGCCATGATTGGACTACCTGGACCATAGCTATATCCCAATCTAATAACTCCCTCTTTAAATGTATATAGTCATTCTATCAGGTCTGTTCCATTATAGAACCCTGATAAATATACCTGGACAATAATGATTATTGTTATTCTTTCATTCCTTATTGTTTTGTTTATTCATGGAATAAGTAAGTACTATTCCACCTAAAAATTCTCTGGTGTGCCCAGGCTCTGTTACTTAAAAACTTTTTTTTTTGATTATGTAAACTAACTTTCTTGTTTTTCCTCCTTTATTTTAATTAAGAGATTTTCTATTCATTCTACATATCAACCACAGATTCCCCTGTACTCCCTCTTCACATCAACCTGCCCCCCCCATTCCCACCTCCTCCAAGGCAAGTTTTCCTATGGGGAGTCAGCAGAGCCTGGTAATTTCAGTTGAGGCAGGTCCAACCAAGCCCCTCCTCCATCCATCCAGGCTGAGCAAAGTGTCTCACCATAGGCACTAGGTTCCAAAGAGCCAGATCATGCACTAGGGACAGGTCCCAGTCCAACTGCCTGGAGACCCCCTAAACAGTTCAAGCTAAGTAAATATCTCGCTTGTCTAGAGGGCCTAATACCTTACCATGGGGGCTCCTCAGCTATTGGTCCACAGTTCATGTTTTTCCACTAGTTTGACTAGTTTTCTCTGTATTTTTTCCATTCATGGTCTGAATATCTCTTGCTCATACAATCCCTCCTCTCACTTGTCCTTTGGACTCCTGGAGCTCCACCTGGGACATAGATATGGATCTCTGTATCTGCTTCCATCAGTCACTGGATGAGGGTTCTATAATGATAACTAGGGTATTCACCAGAGTACATCAGCACAGGCACCCTCTTGACCATTGCCAGCAATCAATGGTGGAGTCATCTTTGTGGATTCCTGGGGACTTCCCTAGCAATCTGCTTCTCCCTATTCCCATGGTGCCTTCATTTACCATGACATCTCTTTCCTAGTGCACCCAATCTGTTCCCTATCCAGCTCTAACCTCCCACTCCCCTAAGCTCTCATTCCCTGTCCTTGTTCTTCATACCCCCCTGCAACTCCAGTTTGCTCATGTAGATCTTAACCATTTCTCCATTGATGGGCAATCCCTGTGTCTTTCCTAGGGTCATCCTTACTAGCTAGCCTCTCTGAAGCGTTGAGTTGCAGTCTGGTTATATTTTGCTTTACATCTAGTATCTACTTATGAGTGAGCACATACCATATTTGTCTTTCTGAGTCTGGGTTATCTCACTCAGTATGATATTTTCTAGTTCCATCCTTTTGCCTGCAAACCCCATGATGTTGTTTTTCTCTGATGAGTAGTACTCCCTTGTGTATATGTACCACGTTTTCTTTATCCATTCTTCATTTGAGGAAAATCAAATTTGTTTCCAGGTTCTGGCTATTACAAATAATATTACTGCTAGGAACATAGTTGAGGATGTGAGGAAACCTACAGGAAACCCAAACCAAACAAGTGTGCACTCATGAAATTTCACCTGTGGAGCCTCCATGGAAGTGGATTAGGCCCTCTGCATAAGTGAGACATTGAATAGTTTGATCAGATTAAGGGGCCCCTTGGAAGTAGTACCAGGATCAATCCCTGGTGCATGAGCTGGGTTTTTGGAGTCCACTACCTATGGTGGGACACCTCTCACAGCCTTTTGGCAAGGAGAGGGGCTTGAGCCTGCTTCAGCTGCATGTTCCAGTCTCTGCTGGCTCTCCATGGGAGGCCTTACCTCCTTATAAGTGGAAATGTGGCTTGGCTTGGCAGGTGGAGACTGGAGGGGTGGGAGGAAGGAAGAGGGGGATCTGTGATTGGTAGGTAAAATGAATAAAAATTTTCTTAATAATAAAAAAAGAAGTTGCTACCCCAAAGAAAAAGAAATAATCCAATTCTGGGCTGAAATCAATAAAATAGGATAAAAGAAAAATACAAAGGATCAATGAGACAAAGAATTGATTCTTTGAGAAAATCAATTGATTGACAAACCCTTATCCAAATTAATTAAAACATAGGTCCTGTAGATACAAATTAACAAAACTGGAGTTGAAAAGAAGGACATAGTTCTCCTCAACTGACTAGTGTCTATGGTATTAAAAAGTACTCTACATGCTATCAGTAAACATCAACCCATCTGCAAACCCTTGGTTACACAATGGTGATCTGTCTGCATTATGCACAAGGGTACAATGCTGGCATAAAGTTGGTAGGAGTAAAATTCCATTATCCAATTGGATTAAGGCTGACTTAATGAATGGAAAACATGCCTGCTAGTGTGGACAAGAACCTCAGACTAGATAGGCTAGGGACTTAGGAGACATAGGAGAAAATGAATTCCTAGTGTTCTACTAAAGGAACATAACAACAAAAGAATTCCTAAAAACATTCTCAAAGATCAGTGTCTTGTTCAGTCATCACCAGAGAAGTTTCCTCCTGCAGCAGATGGGAAGAAGTAGAGAGAACCACAGCTGAACCGTATGCAGAAAGTGAAAGAACATGTAACACTCAGTCCTAAATGTGATGTCTCCATCAAATCACTCCCCTCGGGGTTCAGGGAATGTTGCAAAAGAGGAGGCAGGAATATTGTAAGATTCAGTGCAGACAGAAGACACCAGGGAACCAAGGCCTTCAACACAACAGGACTGTTGCACATATGAACTCACAGAGACCTGTATGTGTCTAATTTAGATGGAGTCCCAGCACTGAGAGGGGATGAGGATACAAGCCCCATTCCTAACCTAGAAGCTATCTCCAGGTGACAACTGCTTGCAAAGGAAAAATTAGTTTTCTCCAAAAGAAATATCACTGGATATAAAAACCACACTTACGGACCAGCCCCATGCACAGCAGTAAATAACCAACAAAAAATGAACTCTATATTTTTGGAGATTTTTTTTTGGTCTCATAATGCTTTAGCTGAGAATTTTACAAGTATTTTGCTTATATGGTTTCCAATTTTGTGTTTTTATGTGATTTCTTTGTGTGGAAGTGTCTGTGTGCGTTCCTCTGTGTCTGGATGTGTTTCTTGTGTATTTTCTCTTTCTTTTCCTTTTTTTTTGGTTCTGTTTCCCCCATTTGTTTTTTTATCATATTTTGGATTGTTTGTTTTCTTTTTTGGGGGGGTATTTTTGTGTATTTGTTTCTTTGTTTTTGACTCAAGGTTTCTCTCTGTACCCGTGGCTGTCCTGGTACTCACTCTCTAGACCAGGCTGGCCTGGAACTTAGAGAACTGTCTGGCCCAGCCTGCCAAGTGCCACTTTAAACTCCTGTGCCATCACTGTCTAGAAGAGTATTTGTCTTATTTTCTAATGAGAGAGAAAGAAAGTCTACATTGGGTTTCTAGTATGTCGGGAGGGTCTGGGATGAGTGCAGTAAGGGGAAATTGTGACTGCAAGATATGTATGAAAAAAACTACTTTTAGTAAAAATTTTAATTTAAAAAGGTGAAAGAAAATTAGATGAAATAATAATAAGAATAGGATAAAAAAGAAAATCACTAAGACATATAAACAAAAAAGAAAGAAGCAAACAACATGTCAACCAATCAGGAAAAGAACCAACAAAATTAGAGGAACCAGCACATAGCCCCAATAACAACTAACTGTAAATGCTCTTGACTCTCCAATTAAAAGATTCAGAGTGATATATTGAATTTAAGAAACTAATGAATAATTATCATGGAGTATAATTGAGTGATAGAGAATAACACTATGCTATTTCTAGAAAAAATGGATGGAGCATGAGCTTTTTTGCATGTGAAGTGAAAGACAAAGGTCTCAAAAACACAAATATTGTATTATTCACTTATAAGATGAACATATCCATGAAAGTACAATGGAGATGATTGGGAAGAAAAAGGGTCAAGGGATAATGGGGAGAAGATCAAAGACTATAATGGAGAGGATCAATATCAGAAGTGGACAATGATATGCATGCTTGAAAATGTTACAGTAAACTCCACAATACTGTGCACTAATTTTTAGTTTTAAAAAAGGAAACAAAATTTGGTAAGGTGATAAAAAAGAGAGGTCAGAAGTACCCAACCTTCATTTGTATCTTTCTTTGCTAAAACCAAAGTATCCTCATGGGCTAACCCTGATTGAATGGAGGTTCAGGAGGCACCACATACTTAGTTGTTTGACCTCCCATTCAGATGTCCTGGACATTGGTTATGGGTGATTTTTCATCATTACTCTCCAGGATTAATAATTTCTCAACATTGTCTGAAACATCTGGAATTCTTTCCTTCAGCTTGTCTACTCCATTAGTAATGCTTTTGACTGTATTTTGTTTGATTTATTCAGTTTTGTAGTACCTAGATGGATTCTCTTTCATAATATATAACTTATGGCTGAATTTCTTGGTGTGGTCTAGCATTGCATTTAATTCACTCAATTCTTTATTTTAATCCCACTTATAACAATGACCATTTTTATTTAAAATGTCCTTGATATATATATATATATATATATATTTATCATAATATTTCTCCTCAAATATTATTACCACACCCATACACAACTAAATTCTTGTTCTTTCTTGCTCTCTACAAATATAAAACAAGAAAAATGAAAATCAACAGGCATACTAAAAGAGAATGACAATAAGAAAAAAACAAACAAAAAGTAAATAAAAAACCATGGAGATCGTTTTCTACTGTTCAACTAACATGGGTATATGGCCTTCCCTAATGTATGGTTGGTATACTCAGTAACACTCCATTGGAGAAAACTGAGTTTTGCTTTCAAAGGTATCAATTGCAAGTAGCTTCTTGCCTATAATTGGGACACTGTGTCCAATTCCTCATCTCAATCCAAGGACTCTGTCAACCTTGAACTGGTACAGGTCTTGGGCATACTATCATAGGCACTCTGTGTTCCTATGTGCATTACTCCTGTAGCATCAAGAATTTACTATTACCTTGGTATCATTCATTACCTCTGGTTCCTCAAATCTGTTTGGCTCCACTTCCACACAGGTCCATGAGTCTTCAGGAGAAAGGATTGATGTAGATATCCCATTTAGAACTGAGATCTCAAAAAGTTTCTCACACTCAGCACATCGTTGAGTTGCTGGTATCGTTGCCCATTACTGTTTACCTCAAGAGGAAGATTCTCTGATGAAAGTTTATACGTATAACTCCATGGCTATAGCAATATTTCATTTCTATGTTCTTATAGTGAATTATAACATTAGGTTTTCCCCTGTCTCTATAAACTATCTAGTCTCTAGTGTTGGACAATTTAGTGATGTCCGGTATGGGTTCCACCTCATGGAGTGGACTAGTCAGGGTCTCTAATGGAACAGAACTGATAGAATAAATAAAGACATAAAAAGAGGATTTTGAGTGGCTTCCAGACTGTGTCCTAGGTAGTTAAACAATGGCTGTTTCAAGAAAGATTGGCCAAGAATCTTGAATAGTTCAGTCTATGAGGCTTGCTGTCACAGCATTCCAAATGTAGTGTTGATCCTAGAGAATTCTGAGGCAGCTTATGATGTTTGGTCTATGTTGTATTCACAAGAAGTAGGTTCCAATACCAGTGAATCAATGTCTCAGGATAGTTTAGGATATGTAAACTTGCCAGTGAGTGTGAGGGTAATTTGACAACAAGCAAAAGTCTACTTCTCCCATATCCTTTTAAATGGGCTGCCACTCCAAGATGTGACCAAGATCTGCTGTTGTTTTTCTAAACTATCCAATCAAGAAATCACTCAGTGGCATACCGAACCACAGAAGAGTTTAGATTATACCATCTGACACAGGAACCCAAATGATCTTGATACTTCAAAACTCAGAGAGTTCTCATTTACCTTCAGATTAGAATAAAACCTCTGAATACATAAAACCTCCAAATGGAAATATCTAGGGCAGGAAAATTGCATCTCATGCACACATTCAAAGTAAGTAGCAGCCAATGGAATAGGAAAAGATTGACATAAATTAACTGATTACCTATTTCCACCCTTCACTTTAGAGATGTTGACTGAGATGTCAGCTTCTGAGAAGAAAACAAAAAGATTTCTTCACTATATAGAGAACAATATTGGATGCCATAAACAAACAGCACATTTTATTGATAACGTGAAAGCATGACATGAAAGTAACAGTAGGCTAGGGGAAAGCAATGGGAGAAAATAGTTGAGATTAAAAAGGAACGTATTCTCATGTTACATAGTGGGAGGACAGAGTAGTAAAAGATACAAGAAAGAAGGAAGGTATGACTAAGAGATGACAGATAAAATTTGAGACTGGTTTAAACATGAAAGCAACCATGTAGAACATATAAATTTCCACCTTCCCTCCTACAGACAGCCCAGAGAGTCTCCACTCCATAGCAACATGCCAGGAGCCATCTGGACTTCACACTCCAAATACAGAAACACTCCTGTCCTCCGATGGTCCCCTTTATGTGGTGTCGCAAGAAAATGTGCACTAATATGGAAACTGAAATTTCTTTGTTCATGTTTTTCAGAAATACAAATGACAGAAAGAAAATGATGTGTCGTTTATCCCACCCATTGAGACCTCTGCCTTGATTGTCAGCAGACCATTTGGCTGCCACCTGCAGCCGGTCTCACGTGCTCTAACAATTTCCCTATCTTTCTATGGCCTTGAGACAGCATGTCAGTTTTAGATAATTTCTCAGGCGAAAAAGAGTCCATCCAAATTATTTCTTTCTGAACGCCTCCTAGTAGCACTAAGATGTTTGTAAAAAGTGAAAGTGTGCATAGTCTGGAAAACCCGACAGACATGGCAATATGACAGTTCTTCCACTCAGGAATGACCCAGGAGAAATAAATGAGAAACAGGATACAGAGATGACAACGCTGAGTGTCTGTTCAGGGATGTGAATCTCGTCTAGCCCTGGCAGTAATAGGACCACAAATGCTATGATGCCCGTGCTGCTGGCCATTCCTGCAGCTTCTTCTGATTCTCAATTTTTCCACCTTCCTGTCATAGTTTGCCCCCCTACCCTCCACAAACCCAGCTGCTACTATTATAGCTAAACTTCCCCTCCATTACTGTGTAACTCCAGAACCATCACTGGTTTCCAGAGAACTCAAGCATGATCTTACCCACAACATATGTTTCCTATATCTGGTGTCAATGAAGAGAAACATATCAGATAGGAAGGATCTTCTATTTGTTTCTTATAAGTAGGTACAAGCTGACACACCATCAGGTTATTGCCCTTCTAGGGTTGGTTTATATTGTAGAAAAATGGAAACTGAGTCTTAGAGATGGTTTAAGTTGAAAAAAAAAAAAAAAGCTGGGTTCAATACAGGAACTGACTGACCACAGCATGATACTCTTGTTACATATGCAATAGAAATATCCATAATCCTCCCATTCTACCTATATATCATTCTTGTTCAGAAATCATGTTGAACATTGCCCAAAGACATTCTATTCTTGAAAATGAGTATAGACTTCTAGCATAGGCAATTTGACCTAGAATACAGGGTATTTTCTTTTAATATAGTTATTCAGGGCAACACTGATAATCCTTGGAATGATCAGGGAATATACCCATGGTATTGTTTGTATATTCTCAAGGGTCCTGAGTACCCTTACTATGACATGAGCATGAGAGGCAAATATCATGAAACTCTTGCAGAATTTGACCATCCTATTCATGTAGTTCTCTTTTCCGCTACCAAGTAAGCCAATTCCTACCCAACCCTCATCATTCTCATCCAACAAGTCTAAAATCCATGGGCCTGGTCTGAAAGAACATTCTCTAAAACCCATCTTATTAGTAACTCTGTATCTCCTTTCTTTACATCATTGATGTTCTAGTGCTGGTCCACAAAGATCTATCATTTCTTCTTAGTATTAAGGTAATTAGCTAAGATCAGAGCAAATCAATGAAGGAACCATTGAGAAACTTTTGGGATTAGGGCTGTTCAAAGAGTTCCATTATCTACCAGAATCAGACCTTCTTCAAAGTTACTAAAATCAACCCAACTTCATCAATTATTTCTTTATTTTTAATAATATTTATCTATTTATGTATTTATTTTACAACTCTGCTACAGTTTCCCCTCCTTCTTTTTACAATGATCATTTTTATTTTTTATTTCATTTTTCTTTATTAAGTCATTTTCTACTCATTCCATATGCTATTCTTTTCCCTCCTCCCACCCTCTAGCCCTCTTTCCCAAGCCACCCCACATCCCTACATCCCATGGGGAGTCAGCAGAGCACAGCACACTGCACCTAGGTAGGACCAAGCCCCTTCCCACTGCACCAAGGCTGTACAAGGTGTCACACCACAGGCACCAGGCTTCAGAGGTCTGTCCATAGACCAGGGACAAATTCCGATCCCCCTGCCTGGCTGCCCCCCAAAACAGTTTGGGCCAAAAAACCGTCTTCTGTATCCGGAGGACCTAGTCTAGTCCCATGGGTGCTCCACAGTCACCAGTCCACAGTTCATGGGTTTCCACTAGTGTGGCTGGTCATCTTTGCACATCCTCTCATCATGATCTCAACCTCCCTTGTCTGCAGTATATCTCCTCTCTCTCATCAATTGGATTCCTGGAGCTCAGCCTGGTGTCTGGCTGTGGATCTCTGTATCTGCCTCCATTAGTCACTGGACAAAGGATCTATGATGACAGCTAGGTTATTTGCTAGGCTGGCACCCTCTGGACCACTGCCAGCAGACCAAGCTGGGGTCAACCTTGTAGATTCCTGAGAGCCTCCCCAGCACCCTGCCTCTTCCTATTCCCATGATGTCCTCATCTATCATGGTATCTTCCTCCCTGCCCTCCCACTCTGTTTCTGTTCCAGCTTGACCCTCCCATTTCCCTATATTCTCATCCCCCACTCCTCATCCTCTGCCACCCCCAAACCCAGTCCACTCATATAGATATCATCCACTTCTCCTTCACAGGGTCATTCATGCATCCCTCCTAGGGTCTTTCCCTGTTAGCTAGCCTCTCCAGAGTTGTCGGTTGCAGTCTGGCCATCCATTCCCTCACATCTTTTATCCACTTATGAGTGAGTACATACTATGTTTGTCCTTCTGAGTCTGGGTTACCTCACTCAAGATGATATTTTCTAGTTCCATCCATTTGCCTGCACATTTTGTGATATCATTTTTTTCTTTTACTTTTGAGTAATACTCCATTGTGTATACATGCCATATTTTCTTTATCCATTCTTCAGTTGGGAGGCATCTAGGTTGTTTCCAGGTTCTTGCTATTACGAATAATGCTGATATGAACATAATTGAGCATGTGTCCTTGTGGTAAGATTAAGCATTCCTTCGGTATATGCCCAAGAGTGGTATAATTGGGTCTTGAGGAAGACTTATTCCAAATTTTCTGAGAAACCGCCATACTGATTTCCAGAATGGTTGTTCAAGTTTGCATTCCCACCAACAGTGTAGGAGTGCTCCCCTTGCTCCACATCCTCTCCAACGTAAGCTATTTTCAGTGTTTTTGATTTTAGCCATTCTGACAAGTGTAAGATGTTATCTCAGATTAGTTTTGATTTGCATTTCCCTGATGACTAAGGATGTTGAGCAGTTCCTTAAGTGCCTTTCAGCCATTTGAGATACGTCTGTTGAGAATTCTCTGTTAAGCTCTGTAGCCCATTTTTTAATTGGATTGTTCAGTCTTTCGATATCTAGCTTTTGAGTTCTTTATATATTTTGGAGATCAGCCTTCTGTCAGATGTGGTGTTGGTGAAGATCTTTTCTCATTCTGTAGGCTGTCGTTTGGTCTTATTGACCATGTCCTTCACTCTACAAAAGCTTCTCAGTTTCAGGAGGTCCCATTTAATAATTGTCGCTCTCAGTGTCTGCTACTGGTGTTATATTTGGGAAGTGGTCTCCTGTGCCAATTCATTCCAGACTACTTCCTACTTTCTCTTCTATCAAGTTCAGTGTAACTGGATTTATGTTGAGGTCTTTGATTCACTTGGACTTAAGTTTTGTGCATGATGACAGATAAGGATCTATTTGCAATCTTCTGCATGTTGACATTCAGTTATGCCAGCACCATTTGTTGAAGATGCTTTCTTTTTTCCATGGAACAGTTTTGGCTTCTTTATCGGAAATCATATGTTCATAGGTGTGTACATTAATGTCAGGGTCTTCAATTCGATTCCATTGGTCCATATGTCAGTTTTTTTTTTTTTTATTTTTTTTTTTAATTATTATTATTATTATTTTACAACACCATTCAGTTCAACATAATAGCCACAGAATCCCCTGTTCTCCCCCTCTCGCCCACCCGTCCCCCCAGCCCACCCCCCATTCCCACCTCCTCCAGATCAAGGTCTCCCCCGAGGACCGGGGTTGACCTGGTAGACTCAGTCCAGGCAGGTCCATTCCCCCCTCCCAGACCGAGCCAAGTGCCCCTGCATAAGTCCCAGGATTCAAACAGCCAACTCATGCAACGAGCCCAGGACCTGGCACCAATGCACAGCTGCCTCCCAAACAGATCAAGCCAACTGACTGTCTCACCCGTTCAGGTGGCCTGATCCAGTTGGGGGTCCCTCAGCCTTTGGTTCATAGATCCTGTGCTTCCATTCATTTGGTTATTTATCCCGGTGCTTTATCCAACCTTGGCTTCAACAATTCTCGCTCATATAAATCCTCTTCATACTCACTAATTAGACTCCCAGTGCTCCACCAGGGGCCCAGCCGTGGATGTCTGCCTTCAGATTCCTCAGTCCTTGGATGGGGTTTATGGCATCACTATTTGTGTGTCTGGCCATTCCATCACCAGAGTAGGTCAGTTCCTGCCGTCTCGCGACCATTGCCAGCAGTCTTTTGAGGGGGTATCTTTGTGGATCTCCGTGGGCCTCCCTAGCTCTCTGCTTCCTCCCCTTCTCACCTTCCCATGTGGTCTTCATTTACCATGGTCTCCTATTCCTTGTTCTCCCTCTCTTTTCTTGATCCAGCTAGGATCTCCCACTCTTTCCCTCGACTGTCGCCCTTCATTGTTCCCACTCATGACCAGGCTATTCATGTAGATCTTGTCCATTTCTCCGTGTCTTTTTTGGGGTCCCGTTTTCCAGGTAGCCTCACTGGTGATGTGAGTAGCAGTCTAGTCATCCTTATTCCACATCTAGCATCTTCCTATGAGTGAGTACATACCATATTTGTCTTTCTGAGTCTGGGTTACCTCACTCAGGATGATTTTTTCTAGATCCATCCATTTGCCTGCAAACCGTGTGATGTCGTTGTTTTTCTCTGCTGAGTAGTATTCCATTGTGTATATGTGCCACAATTTATTTATCCATTCTTCAGTTGAAGGGCATCTAGGTTGTTTCCAGGTTTTGGCTATTACAAACAATGCTGATATGAACATAGCTGAGCAAGTGCTCTTGTGGTATGATTGAGCATTTCTTGGGTATATGCCCAGGAGTAGTATAGCTGGATCTTGGGGGAGATTGATTCCCAATTTTCTAAGAAAGCGCCATATTGATTTCCAAAGTGGTTGTACAAGCTTGCATTCCCACCAGCAGTGGAGGAGAGTTCCCCTAGTTCCACATCCTCTCCAGCATAAAGTGTCTTCAGTGTTTTTGATCTTAGCCACTCTGACAGGCGTAAGGTGGTATCTCAGAGTTGTCTTGATTTGCATTTCCCTGATGATTAGGGAAGTTGAGCAATTCCTTAAATGTCTTTCAGCCATTTGGGATTCCTCTGTTGAGAATTCTCTGTTTAGTTCTAAAGCCCATTTCTCAATTGGACTGTTGGTCCTTTTGATGTCTAATTTCTTGAGTTCCTTATATATTCTGGATATCAGTCCTCTGTCAGATGTGGGGTTGGTGAAGATCTTTTCCCATTCTGTAGGCTGTCGCTTTGCCTTGTTGACCGTATCCTTTGCTCTACAAAAGCTTCTCAGTTTCAAGAGGTCCCATTGATTGATTGTTTGTCTCAGTGTCTGCGCTACTGGTGTTATATTTAGGAAGTGATCTCCTATGCCAAGGCGTTCAAGACTATTTCCTACTTTTTCTTCTAGCAGGTTCAGAGTAGCTGGATTTATGTTGAGGTCTTTGATCCACTTGGACTTAAGTTTTGTGCACGGTAACAGATATGGATCTATTTGCAGCCTTCTACACGCTGATATCCAGTTATGCCAGCACCATTTGTTGAAGATGCTTTCTTTTTTCCATTGTACACTTTTGGCTTCTTTGTCAAAAATTATATGTCCATAGGTGTGTGGGTTAATGTCAGGGTCTTCAATTCGATTCCATTGGTCCACATGTCGGTTTTTATGCCAATACCAGGCTGTTTTTATTACTGTAGCTCTATAGTAGAGCTTGAAGTCGGGGATTGTGATGCCTCCAGAAGTTGTTTTATTGTACAGGTTTCTTTTAGCTATCCTGGGTTTTTTGTTTTTCCATATGAAGTTGAGTATTGTTCTTTCCAGATCTGTGAAGAATTGTGTTGGTATTTTGATGGGGATTGCATTGAATCTGTAAATTGCTTTTGGTAAGATTGCCATTTTTACTATGTTAACCCTGCCTATCCATGAGCATGGAAGATCTTTCCATTTTCTGAGATCTTCTTCAATTTCTTTTTTCAGGGACTTAAAGTTCTTGTCATATAGGTCCTTCACTTGCTTGGTTAGTGTTACCCCAAGGTATTTTATGTCATTTTTGGCTATTGTGAAGGGTGATGTATCTCTAATTGCCTTCTCAGCTTCTTTGTCCATTGTATATAGGAGGGCTACTGATTTTTTTGAGTTGATTTTGTATCCTGCTATGTTGCTGAAGGTGTTTATAAGCTTTATCAATTCCTGGGTGGAATCTTTGGGGTCACTCAAGTATACTATCATGTCGTCTGCAAATAGGGAAAGCTTGACTTCTTCCTTTCCAATTTGAATCCCCTTAATCTCCTTATGTTGTCTTATTGCTCTGGCTAGAACTTCAAGTACTATATTGAATAAGTATGGGGAGAGTGGACAGCCTTGTCTCGTTCCTGATTTTAGTGGAATTGCTTTGAGTTTCTCTCCATTTAATTTGATGTTGGCTGTTGGTTTGCTATATATTGCCTTTATTATGTTTAGGTATGTTCCCTGTATTCCTGATCGCTCCAAGACTTTTATCATGAAGGGGTGTTGGATTTTGTCAAATGCCTTTTCTGCATCTAGTGAGATGATCATGTGGTTTTTTTCTTTGAGTTTGTTTATATGGTGTATTACATTAATGGACTTTCGTATGTTGAACCACCCTTGCATCCCTGGGATGAAGCCTACTTGATCATGGTGGATAATCGTTCTGATGTGTTCTTGGAGTCTGTTTGCCAGTATTTTATTGAGTATTTTTGCATCAATGTTCATGAGGGAGATCGGTCTGTAGTTCTCTTTCTTTGTTGCATCCTTGTTTGGTTTAGGAATCAGGGTAATTGTAGCCTCATAGAAGGAGTTTGGTAATGTTCCTTCTGTTTCTATTATGTGGAACAATTTAGAGAGTATTGGTATTAACTCTTCTTTGAAGATCTGGTAGAATTCTGCGCTGAAACCATCTGGTCCTGGGCTTTTTTTGGTTGGGAGACCTTTAATGACTGTTTCTATTTCCTTAGGGGTTATTGGACTATTTAAATAGTTTATCTGGTCTTGATTAAACTTAGGTATGTGGTATCTATCCAGAAAAATGTCCATTTCTTTTAGGTTTTCCAGTTTTGTGGAGTAGAGGTTTTTGAAATATGACCTTATAATTCTCTGGATTTCCTCAATGTCTGTTGTTATGTCCCCCTTTTCATTTCTGATTTTGTTGATTTGGATTCTCTCTCTCTGTCTTTTGGTTAGTTTGGATAAGGGCTTGTCTATCTTGTTGATTTTCTCAAAGAACCAACTCTTTGTTTCATTAATTTTTTGTATTATTCTCTTAGTTTCTAATTTATTAATTTCACCTCTCACTTTGATAATTTCCTGGCGTCTATTCTTCCTGGGAGACTTTGCTTCTTCTTGTTCTAGAGCTTTCAGATGTGCTGTTAATTCACTAGTGTGCGATTTCTCCAACTTCTTTATGTGGGCATTTAGTGCTATGAATTTCCCTCTTAGCACTGCTTTCATAGTGTCCCATAAGTTTGGGTATGTGGTGTCTTCATTTTCATTGATCTCTAGGAAGTCTTTAATTTCTTTCTTTATTTCTTCCTTAACCCATTGGTGATTCAGTTGAGCATTATTCAGTTTCCATGAGGTTGTAGGTTTTCTGTAGTTTTTGTTGTTGTTGAAATCTAGCTTTAAACCATGGTGATCTGATAGAACACAGGAGGTTATTCTGATTGTTTTGTATCTGTTGAGATTTGCTTTGTGGCCAAGTATGTGGTCGATTTTAGAGAAAGTTCCATGGGGTGCTGAGAAGAAAGTATATTCTTTCTTGTTAGGATGGAATGTTCTGTAGATATCTATTAGGTCCAATTGGGTCATGACATCAGTTAAGTCCTTTATTTCTCTGTTAAGTTTCGATTTGGGAGATCTGTCCAGTGGTGAAAGTGGGGTGTTGAGATCTCCCACTATTAATGTGTGGGGTTTTATATGTGGTTTAAGCTTTAGTAATGTTTCTTTTACATATGTGGGTGCTCTTATGTTTGGGGCATATATGTTCAGAATTGAAACTTCATCTTGGTCGATCTTTCCTGTGACGAGGATGTAATGTCCTTCTTGATCTCTTTTGATTGATTTTAGTTTGAAGTCTATTTTGTTGGATATCAGGATGGCTACCCCTGCTTGTTTCTTAAGACCATTTGATTGAAAAGTCTTTTCCCAGCCTTTTATTCTTAGGTAGTGTCTATCTTTGAATTTGAGATGTGTTTCTTGTATGCAGCAGAAGGATGGGTCCTGCTTTCGTATCCATTCTGTAAGTCTATGTCTTTTTATAGGTGAATTAAGTCCGTTGATATTAAGGGATATTAATGACCAGTGATTCTTCATCTCTGTTATTTTTGGTGGTAGTGTGTGTGTACTTCTCTTCTTTGGGGTTTACTGTTGTGGCTTTATCTATTGCCTGTGTTTTCAAGTGTGTATCTGACTTCCCTCGGTTGGAATTTTCCTTCTAGTGCTTTCTGTAGGGCTGGGTTTGTGGATAGGTATTGTTTAAATCTGGTTTTGTCTTCGAATGTCTTGTTCCTTCCGTCTATGATGATTGAAAGTTTTGCTGGGTATATTAGTCTGGGCTGACATCCATGGTCTCTTAGTGTCTGGATTACATCTGTCCAGGTCCTTCTGGCTTTCAAAGTCTCCATTGAGAAATCGGGTGTTATTCTGATGGGTTTACCTTTATAGGTCACTTGGCCTTTTTCCTTGGCTGCTCTTAATATTCTTTCTTTATTCTGTACATTTAGTTGTTTAATTATTATGTGTCGAGGGGACTTTTTTTGGGGGTCTAGTCTGTTTGGTGTTCTATAGGCTTCTTGTATCTTCATAGGCATTTCCTTCTTTAAGTTGGGAAAGTTTTCTTCTATAATTTTGTTGAATATATTTTCTGTGCCTTTGAGTTGGTATTCTTCACCTTCTTCTATCCCTATAATTCGTAAGTTTGGTCTTTTTATGGTGTCCCAGATTTCTTGGACATTTTGGTTCATGACTTTGTTGGCTTTAGTGTTTCCTTCGACTGATGGAACTATTTCTTCTACTGTATCTTCAATGCCAGAAATCCTCTCTTCCATCTCTTGCATTCTGTTGGTTATACTTGCATCCGAAGTTCCTGATCTTTTACTCAGGTTTTCTATTTCCAGCATTCCCTCTGTTTGTGTCTTTTTCATTTTTTCAATTTCCCTTTTCAGATCTTGGACTGTTTCCTTTGTTTGTTTCATTGCTTTTTCATGATTTTCTTTCAGTGCTTTATTGTTTTCTTCCAGGATTTTAATGTTTTCTTCCAGGACTTTATTGTTTTCTTCTAATTTGTTTGCCCTTTCCTCTAGTTGTTTACAGCGTTCTTCCAATTTTCTTGTCTTTTCCTCTACACACG
The DNA here is from genome assembly GCF_049852395.1 of Peromyscus maniculatus bairdii. NCBI lineage: Eukaryota > Metazoa > Chordata > Mammalia > Rodentia > Cricetidae > Peromyscus > Peromyscus maniculatus. Next base: position 49,728,936 of record NC_134854.1, read on the forward strand.
CCTCTACCTTCTTCATGAAGTTACTCATAAGGCTACTTTCTTCTGCTTCTTCCAATTTTTGGTGTTCAGGTCTAGATGTTGGAGGCGAGCTAGGTTCTGGTGATGCTGTATTGCTCTTCATTTTGCTGTATGTACTTCTGCTTTGACGTCTGCCCATCTCCTTGTGATTCCTTCTTGGTCTTATCAGTGGACTTGTTTCACATAGATCTGACAGACTCAGGAGGACTCTCTCTCTTGTCCAAAAGGGAGTTCTCTTGTCCAACTCTTTGGTCCAGAAGGGAAGTCAGGGGCAAGCTCTGGTCCAGAATGGCAGTCGGGGACAGGCTGGGAGCTGGGGGCCGGTCTCTAAGTCTCAGGAAGTGGGTGGGGTCTTGGGCAGATGGGCGTGGGGGCAGGGCGCGGAGACTGCAGGGGCTGCCGGGGGCTTGGAAATGGGGATCCCTCCCGGTGGGGCTAGAAGGGGAGCTGCCCGGTGGCCAGAACCCGGCGCCAAGCTGGGCAGGTCCTCCCGGGGTGGCTGGTGGCCAGGGATGGGGTCCGGGCTGGACCCAGGCACTCACCTCTGGTCCAGAAGGGAAGTTGTCGGGGGCAGGCTGGGAGCTGGGGGCCGGTCTCTAAGTCTCAGGAAGTGGGTGGGGTCTTGGGCAGATGGGCGTGGGGGCAGGGCGCGGAGACTGCAGGGGCTGCCGGGGGCTTGGAAATGGGGATCCCTCCCGGTGGGGCTAGAAGGGGAGCTGCCCGGTGGCCAGAACCCGGCGCCAAGCTGGGCAGGTCCTCCCGGGGTGGCTGGTGGCCAGGGATGCGGTCCGGGTTGGACCTGGGTACTCACCTCTGGTCCAGAAGGGAAGTCTTCGGGCCATATGTCAGTTTTTATGCCAGTACCAAGCTGTTTTTTTTTTTTTTTTTTTTTGGTTGTTTTGTTTTTCTTTTTTTTCTTTTCTATTCTTTTTTTTTCTTTCTTTCTTTTTTTTTGTTTTTTTTTTGGTTTTTTGAGACAGGGTTTCTCTGTGTAGCTTTGTGCCTTTCCTGGAACTCACTTGGTAGTCCAGGCTGGCCTTGAACTCACAGAGATCCGCCTGCCCCTGCCTCCCAAGTGCTGGGATTAAAGGCGTGCACCACCACCGCCCGGCTCACCAAGCTGTTTTTATTACTATAGCTTTATAGTAGAGCTTGAGGTCAGGGATCATGATGCCTCCAGAGGTTGCTTTTTATACAGAATTCTTTTAGCTAGATTTTTTTGTTTTTCCATATAAAGTTAAGTATTGTTCTTTCCAAGTCTGTGAAGAATTGTGTTGGTATTTTGATGGGGATTGCATTGAATCTGTAGATTGCTTTTGGTAAGATTGCCATTTTTACTATGTTGATTCTACCTATCCATGAGATTGGAGATCTTTCCATTTTCTTATATCTTCTTCAATTTCTTTCTTCAGAGACTTAAAGTTCTTATCATACAGGTGTTTCACTTGCTTAGTTAGAGTTACCCCAAGGTATTTTATATTATTTGTGGCCATTGTAAAGGGAGATGTTTCTCTGACTTCTTTTTCATTTGTATATAGGAGGGCTACTGATTTTTTTTGAGTTAATCTTGTATCCTGACACCTTATTGAAGGAGTTTGTCAGCTGTAGGAGTTCCCTGGTAGAATTTTTGGGGTCACTTATGTATACTATCATATTGTCTGCAAATAATGAAAGTTTGACTTCTCCCTTTCCAATTTGTATCCCCTTGATCTCCTTATGTTGTCTTATTGCTCTAGATAGAATTTCAAGTATTATGTTGAATAAGTATAGGGAGAGTGGACAGCCTTGTCTTGTTCCTGATTTAGTGGAATCGTTTTGAGTTTCTCTCCATTTACTTTGATGTTGGCTGTTGGCTTGCTGTAAATTGCCTTTATTATGTTTAGGTATGTTCCTTGTATCCATGATCTATCCAAGACCTTTATCATGAAGGGGTGTTAGATTTTGTTAAAGGCCTTTTCAGCATCCAATGAGATGATCATGTGGGTTTTTTTTTCTTTCAATTTGTTTATATGGTGAATTACACTGACAGATTTTCATATGTTGAACCATCTTTGCATCCCTGGGATGAAGGCTACTTGGTCTTGGTGGATATTTTTTTTTTCATGTGTTCCTGGATTCAGTTAGCCAGTATTTCATTGAGTACTTTTGCATCAATGTTCATGAGGGAGATTGATCTGTAGTTCTCTTTTTTTGTTGCATCTTTGTGTAATTTGGGTATCAGGGTAACTGTAGCCTCATAAAGAGAATTTGATAGTGTTCCTTCTGTTTCTATGGTGTGGAATGATTTGAAGAGTACTGGTATTAGCTCTTCTTTGAAAATCTGGTAGAATTCTGCGCTGAAACCATTTGGTTCTGGGCTTTTTTTGGTTGGGAGATTTTAATGACCGTTTCTATTTCCTTAGGGGTTATTGGTCTATTTAAATAGTTTATTTGGTCTTGATTTAAATTTGCTATGGGGTACCTATCCATTTCTTTCAGATTTTTCCAATTTTGTGGAATACAGGTTTTTGAAGTATGACCTGATGATTCTCTGAATTTCCTCGTTGTCTGTTGTTATGTGCCCCTTTTCATTTCTGATTTTGTTAATTTGGATGCTCTCTCTCTCTCTCTGCTTTTTGCTTAATTTGGATAAGGGCTTATCTATATTGTTGATTTTCTCAAAGAACCAAGTCTTTGTTTCATTGATTCTTCATATTGTTTTCTTTGTTTTTATTTTATTGATTTCAGCCCTCAATTTGATTATTTCCTCATGTCTGTTTCTCCTGGATGAGTTTGCTTCTTCTTGTTCTTGAGCTTTCAGTTGTGCTGTTAAGTCACTAGTATGAGATTTCTCCAACTTCTTTATATGGGAATTTAGAGCTATGAATTTTCCTCATAGCACTGTTTTCATGGTGTCCTATAAGTTTGGTTATGTTGTACATTCATTTTCATTGAATTCTAGGAAATTTTTAATTTCTTTCTTTATTTCTTCCTTGACCCATTGTTGATTCAATTGGGCATTATTCAGTTTCCATGAGATTGTAGGCTTTCTGTAATTTTTGTTGTTGTTGAAATCTAACTTTATGCAATGCTGGTCTGATAAGGTTATTTCAATTTTTTTGTATCTGTTGAGATTTGCTTTGTGACCAAGCATGTGGTTGATTTTGGAGAAGGTTTCATGGGGTGCTAAAAAGAAGGTATATTCTTTTGTGTTAGAGTGGAATATTCTGTAGATATGTATTAAGTCTATTTGAGTCATAATGTCTGTTAGTTCCCTTATTTCTCTGTTAAGTTTCTGTCTGGCAGACCTGTCCATTGGTGAGAGTGGCGTGTTGATGTCTCCCACTACTAGTGTATTGAGTTTGATGTGCAATTTAAGCTTTAGTAGTGTTTCTTTTATGAATGTTGGTGCCCTTGTTTTGGGGGCATAAATATTCAGAATTGAGACGTCATCTTGTCGGATTTTCCCTGTGATAAGTAAGTAGTGTCCTTCCTGATCTATTTCAATTGATTTTAGTTTGAAGTCCATTTTATTAGATGTTTGGATACCTACACCAGCTTGCTTCTTAAATCCATTTGATTCCCAGCCTTTTATTCTAAAGTGGTGTCTGTCTTTGAAGTTGAGGTGTGTTTCTTGTATGCAGCAAATGGATGGATCTTGTTTATGTATCCATTCTGTTAGCCTGTGTATTTTTATAGGTGAATTGAGACCATTGATATTGATGGATATTAATGACCAGTTATTGTTAATTCCTGTTATTTTTTGGTGGTAGTGTTGTATGTTTCCCTTCTTTGGTATTTGTTGGTATGGGACTATCTATTGCCTGTGTTTTCATGAGTGTTTCTAAATTCCTTAGGTTGGATTTTTTTCTTTTAAGTGCTTTCTGTAGGGCTGGATTTGTGGAGAGATATTGTTTAAATCTGGTTTTATCATGGACTATTTTGTTTACTCTGTCTATGTTGATTGAGAGTTTTGCTGGGTATAATAGTCTGGGTTGGCATCCATGGTCTCTTAGTATCTGCATAACGTCTGTCCAGGAACTTCTGGCTTTTAGAGTCTCCATTGAGAAGTCAGATGTTATTCTTATGGGTCTGTCTTTATATGTTACTTGGGCTTTTTCCTTTGCAGCTCTTAATATTTTTTTTCTTTATTCTGTATGTCTAGTGGTTTGATTATTATGTGGCAAGGGGACTTTTTTTTGGATCCAGTCTATTTGGTGTTCTGTAACCTTCTTGTATTTTTATAGGCATTTCCTTCTTTAGGTTGGGAAAGTTTTCTTCTATGATTTTGTTGAATACAATTTCTGTGCCTTTGAGTTGGTATTCTTCTCCTTCTTCTATCCCTATTAGTCTTAGGTTTGGTCTTTTCATGGTGTCCCAAATTTCCTGGATATTTTGAGTCATAACTTTGTTGGCTTTAGTGTTTTCTTTGACTGATGTATATATTTCTTCTACCATATCTTCAATGCCAGAGATCCGCTCTTCCATTTCTTGTATTCTGTTGGTTTTACTTGCATCTGCAGTTCCTGTTCATTTACTCAGATTTTGCACTTCCAGCATTACCTCAGTTTGTGTCTTCTTTATTGATTCCATTTCAGTTTTGAAATCTGTTTCCCTCACTTGTTCAATTGCTTTCTCTTGGCTTTCAAGGGATTTACTGGTTTCTTCCCATTTTTTGTTTGACTTTTCCTCGATTTCTTTAAGGGAATTTTTCATTTCCTCTATTAAGATCTCTAATATCTTCTTAAAGTCATTTTTTTATGGTAGATATCTTCTGTTTCTTCTGTGTTGGGATGTTCAGGTATTGCTGATGTAGGTTCTGATGGAGCCATATTGGTTTTTATGTTGTTGACTGTATTTTTGCACTGGCATCTACCCATCTCTTTCTCCACTTGGTACAAGCAGTGTCTGTGTGTGAGGGAGCCTCTCTTGGTATGATTGATACTGTTGGTCTAGTGAGAGCTCTTGGTCTAGTTGATGCTGATGGACTTTTTGTCTTAGGGAGCAGCTCTTAGTCCAATTGGTGCTAGTGGGCTCTCTTAGGCCAGTTGGGTGCTGGCAGGCTCTCAACCCTCCTTCTTCTTTTCACCGTCCTCCCATCCCATTTCCCCTTTATCTACCTTCCATACTCTCATCATTTTATATTCAGAGGAGCAACAAAACAAGGAATATCAGGTTGAACACTGGTGGAGGTAGCCCAGTATGAGGATAAGGGTCCCAAAAGCTGGCAAGATTCAGAAACAACTCTGCTCCCACTATAAGGAGGCCCAAAAGAAGACCAAGCCACACAACTATACCATATATGTAGAAAGCTTAGGTCAGTCCCTTCATGCTCACTGGTTGTCTGTTCAGTCTCTGTGAACCCCTATGAGCCCAGGATAGTTGATTCTGTGGGTTTTCTTGTGATGTCTAGTAACAGATTTCTAACCATCCTATAGAGTCTTTTTTCTCCAACACCCATGAATTTAATAGAGTAAAGCAGAGGTGTGTAGACAAAAGCTTGACCACTATTGTTTCCAGAATTCTAGCATCCTTTCAAAAATCACCTGTTTCCCTCACCTTTTTCTGAGAATAATTTTTTTCTTGACACCTGAAGGTCTCTGACTGCCAAGAAACCAAAGAGTTGACATAAGAATCCAAGAAGGGGAAAATACTGGTGTGTTTGCTTAGTAAGAATCAATGACATCACACCCCAACTCCACAATGGTATTTTCCATCCTCAGTCCTATAAAAGCCTGCTCCCATTCAGACCTCACTACCTTCTGCCACCATGAATGCTCTCCTGGTCCTCGCCCTTGTGGGAGCTGCTGGTGAGTTTCAAGCCGTGTCCAACCTTCTCCAGCATCTTATTTTCAATGTTTGTAGTTTCTCAGTCTTCAGTTTACTCGTGTCTCCCTCTATGCACTCTCCACAACATCCTTTGTTGAATTCAGGGCCTTGATTTCTGAGGCAGAAAGGGAGTCCAACCAGAGGGTGCATAAAATAAAGCAGGGGACACATTCCTTAGCAGCAACTGCACAGGGAATCCAACAACATAGTTCTTGATGAATTTCAGAGGGAAGCAAGGTAACTGACATGTAATCAGACCCCTTGGAGCGTGTTCTTAGGTCATTTCTTCTGTCCTTTTCCTGGAACTTGGAAGACTTCTGAGCCTACTAGGATCCACTTACCTGCCCTGCAGTCCTTTCCCCTGGCAGATATTGTATCCTAGTGCTGACTACTGGGGACAGTGATTTCTCTACTTTGTCTTAGTCATCTGCTCAGATAGCAATACTGAAAAAGTAGGAAGGTGATATGGTGCTGAGCAATCCACTCTCCAACAGCCTGATGAATTGACTTCTTCTGCTTCTTCTCTAGTTGCTTTCCCTTCTGAGACTCTAAGAAGCCACCACACAGGAGGCACAAACAAATAATAGATGGAAAAGTACAGCAGGCTATGGGCAGAACTGACTTGTAATGGGATCCCAATATTTGTGTTCTTAGGTAGTTCTTGTTAGTCCAACCTTGATGCTCAGAAGAGATCTGGGGCCTTTGGGAACTCTCTATCTGTCCTACAGATGCCAGTACTGGGAAGCGCTACAATCTATGTTACCTATAAGAGACAGTGTTCTCAGTTTTCCTACACTCATTGTGCTCAGTAAAAATTCTGAGGGTTTAAGCTGATATAGAGCCAATGGCTTCATTATCTAGCACCCTGATGCATTGGTTTATTCTCATTTCCTATCTCCATTCAAGTTGCTTTTCCTGTTGATGATGATGACAAGATCGTAGGAGGATACACTTGCAGGGAGAATTCTGTGCCCTACCAGGTGTCTCTGAACTCTGGGTACCACTTTTGTGGAGGTTCCCTCATCAATGACCAATGGGTGGTATCTGCAGCTCATTGCTACAAGAGGTAAGTGATGGGCCCCTGGATGCAGAGCTCATGGCCTGGGACATTATTAGAATATAGCATTGGGCAAGTGGTGAAGTTGTAAGGTAACTAGGGAAAGCCATGAAGAAAAGAATTGCTGGCAGCAGCTAAGTATCATGAGCAAGACTGAAATTAAATGCAGAATAGAAATCCTCTCACTTCCCAAAACAAACTTATAATACAGCAAGGATTATATATGGGCCGTTATAATATATATATATATATATATATATATATATATATATGTATTATAATGGGCCATTAAACCCTGATGAATTGATCTTGTTATCATAGACACTAGTGAGAAAGTCAGACAAGAACTTGTATAAGGACCTTTGTATAAGGACCACTAGCTAAAAAGAATAATAAACACCAAGATATCAGAAATACAGCTGAATATTGGTTAAATCAATGTAGTCTCTACTGTGTGTTCTCAGTCCTGAGTATGTATCATAAAGATGACACTGAACCCAGGGCTAGATTCTGGCTCAGTATTTCTGTATTTGGAAGCAAGATTGTAAACTTCTCTCAGGGTCCTATGTCACACTGGTGTGGGCCCTGGCAAAATGCTTTAATCTCCACAGGTTTAGGTTCTACATAGTAATAGTTTTTAACAAAGCAAGAAGTATATGTTATAGTTTCTACTGTAGTAAACAAAGACTCAGAAGGTGAAGTGTACATCAAATGTCAACTTGGGTCCACATCTATGGATGTATCAGAGGCTGTAGTATTACAGGTTAAAAAACCCAGCCCAACCGCACTCCATTATTTTAGTTCCTATATACCAACAATGTCTGTAGATTAAAGGACCAGGGTGCCTATCCAGAAATTGTTGCTCACTGAAGGGCTTCTCCTCTGAGCTACCCCTGAACGTAAAGTTTTGGAACCTGTAGTGTGTTGTGGGTAATGTGTTGAAAATCTCAACCATGTCTTTTCTTTCCAACAGCCGAATCCAAGTGAGACTGGGAGAGCACAACATCAATGTCCTCGAGGGCAATGAGCAGTTTGTCACTGCTGCCAAAAGCATTAGGCACCCCAAGTTCAATTCGAAGACCCTGGACAATGATATCATGCTCATCAAGCTAGCTTCCCCTGTGACCCTCAATGCCAGAGTGGCCACTGTAGCTCTGCCCACCTCCTGTGCACCTGCTGGCACTCAGTGCCTCATCTCTGGCTGGGGCAATACCCTTAGCTTAGGTGGTAAGTATGACATTTACCTACTCCATCCTTTCCTCCCCATGTTTCCAAAACCAGACATGTCTCTGGATTTGAACTTATTTGCTTTTATCTTCCAAATGTTTGAACTACTAACTATAAAAAATGTATTGCTGGTAACAAAGGAATAAAAAATACCAAGAAGTTCACTTCCTGTAGCCTTAAATTGAACAAATATACACTGTGTTATTATACTGAAAACAGGATCAACAGTGGTCATTTTACAGTTTTAGATAGCTATAATTCTTTGTTGGAATTTATACTCTTAATGATTTCTCTGGCAGTTAGCCATGTTGTTCAGGGATAAATTGTTGTTCCCCAGGGTGCTCTAATACATATTTCTCCTTTGATCACCACCTTTTCTCAAAGTGAATAACCCAGACCTGCTCCAGTGCCTGGATGCCCCACTGCTGACTCAGGCTGCCTGTGAAGCCTCCTACCCTGGGAAAATCACCAACAACATGGTCTGTGCTGGCTTCCTTGAGGGAGGCAAGGATTCCTGCCAGGTGAGTGACTCCCTTTCCATATGAAACACCTCTTCTCCTGGGAGAGGGATTTGAATGTTCAAAGTTGTGAGACTAGAAGCTTCATGCACTGGGATCAGGGGAAGTGATCTCTACCCTGGATGTCTTTTCATCTCATTAGTAAGATTAGAGGATGTGTTTCAATGAAAAACATATGGAGTCAGAAGCTGACTGGAATGGGTCTTAAGGTTAGAGCAGGTGTGATCGTTCTTCATGCTGCTTCTTTAAACACTGTATTTCTCCATTGCAGGGTGACTCTGGTGGCCCTGTGGTCTGCAATGGACAACTTCAGGGCATCGTCTCCTGGGGCTATGGCTGTGCCCAGAAGAACCTCCCTGGTGTGTACACCAAGGTCTGCAACTATGTGGACTGGATTCAGGACACTATTGCTGCCAACTAGAGATCCCCAATCCCTCCTCAGTCCCTGTGTCAATAAAGTAAATTTTCCTTCACTGCTTGTGTTTCTGTCTTATCTCTTCAGCTCCTTCACTTTGGAGCTTGCTTCTATTTGAGGTCATTCCTCTCTTCACTGAGTTTTCTAGAGAGCATCCTGTATCTCAAAATAGGTTCTATGTCACAGCAGCATATGAAGAGTCAAAATTCCAGCATACTTTTAAAACAAGCTATGTGCTTCCATTGTTGTAACATATTTTTCAGGCAGGACACCATTTGTAGATTGAAGCATTGAACACCATTGCAGGTTGAAGCACTTGAGACTAGCTTGGTGTTTACATTTCTCTTTTGGTTGCATGCAGAGTACCTTCTTGTACCAAAAGTTGAGCACTTTAGGTGTAAAGATTACATAGAATGTAGACAACAGATCAACTTCTTCATGTTCACCAAGTTGTGTGTAGTGGTGTCTTCAGCAATGGGACCTTGCTGTCAGTGTGTGGAGAGCAACATATAGTCTTGTCCTCAGCCTTTGTTCCTTGGAAATCCCATGGTTTGTTCTTCAAGGAGAAAGAGAAAAAGAACATAAATGTGTGTGTTTAGGGAAATGAAGAGTATCTGGCAGGAATCAGGGAAGAGCAAACAGTGAACGAAATATACTCTATAAAGAACTTTTCTTTTAATGAACAAAAAAGAAACTGCATCAAAGACTTAATTACTGGCCAGTCTGTTTAAAGCAGTGTCCCAGTGTCTACAAGAGCACTTGTACTCTTTTAATTTCAGTTTCTGAAGTATAACATCCTGACCAAAGCCAAGCAAACAAACCAATTAGGGGAAGAAAGATTCTGTTTGCCTACTACTCCATTTTTTCAGTCCATCAATTGGGGAATTCAAGGCCAGAATTTCAAATGAGTCATATCACATTCACAATTCAGTGCAATTTGAATATACAGATCATTCATTCTGTGCTTGATCTCAGCTAGCATTCTCCACTCTTACACTGTTTGGATTCCATGCCCAAAGAACTGTGCCACCCACAATGGACTGGTTCTCTCCATATCAATTAACATGCAAAACAATCTCTCACAAGCCTGCAGACAGGTACCTCCTTCATTGTACCTCTCTTTCCAGTTGATTTGAGGATGTGTCAAATTGACGCTTAAAATTAAATGCCATGGTAGTCAGTTTCTGCAACATCCTCCCTCAATAAGGAAAGGTAATTGCGGATAGTGTTGAAAGCACTTAGGCTTCCCCTCACTACAGAGCTCAGAGATCTGTTTGCTGACCACAATCTTCAATACACTTGTTGATCACAGTGCAGCTTGGATATTAGTTATATAGGTTTTGGACTGGGGAGTCTTGGATACAAGGGAAAACCTGCCCTGACCATAGAATGTGAAGCTGAGCAAGGCCAGTGGCAGGTCCTGCTTTACAAAGAAAGGAAACTCATAGTGAATGCAACCCTGAAGGATAACCTGCTCTTCATCATTCTGGATTCAGCTCCTGTCCAAATGGCAGTAAACACAGAAGATTCCAGCATCATATGATGAGCCTTCACCTGTGAAACATCAGTACTAAAGGAATTAAAAAGGAGCTGAGAATAATTTCAGGGGTTTTTGTTGTTTTTTAAAGGCTGATTATTGTTTTACCTCTTCATTTTTTTTCACATTTCCATATTATGAAAGTTCAGTCTGCTATTTAATTCATTTTAAAGCTACTTTTTGCATTCTTCTTTTCTTCTTTGGGCAAGCAGTATTATTTATATTCAAAACTTTTTTCTTTCTTATGCACTTTCCTTCTCAATTTTCCATTCTTTTTTTTTCACTTTTTTTATTATTATTATTATTATTTTACAACACCATTCAGTTCAACATAATAGCCACAGAATCCCCTGTTCTCCCCCTCTCGCCCACCCCTCCCCCCAGCCCACCCCCCATTCCCACCTCCTCCAGATCAAGGTCTCCCCTGAGGACCGGGGTTGACCTGGTAGACTCAGTCCAGGCAGGTCCATTCCCCCCTCCCAGACCGAGCCAAGTGTCCCTGCATAAGTCCCAGGATTCAAACAGCCAACTCATGCAACGAGCCCAGGACCTGGCACCAATGCACAGCTGCCTCCCAAACAGATCAAGCCAAATGACTGTCTCACCCGTTCAGGGGGCCTGATCCAGTTGGGGGCCTTTGGTTCATAGATCCTGTGCTTCCATTCATTTGGTTATTTGTCCCGGTGCTTTATCCAACCTTGGCTTCAACAATTCTCGCTCATATAAACCCTCTTCTTACTCACTAATTAGACTCCCAGTGCTCCACCAGGGGCCCAGCTGTGGATGTCTGCCTTCAGATTCCTCAGTCCTTGGATGGGGTTTATGGCACCACTATCTGGGTGTCTGGCCATCCCATCACCAGAGTAGGTCAGTTCCTGCCGTCTCGCGACCATTGCCAGCAGTCTTTTGAGGGGGTATCTTTGTGGATCTCCGTGGGCCTCCCTAGCTCTCTGCTTCCTCCCCTTCTCACCTTCTCATGTGGTCTTCATTTACCATGGTCTCCTATTCCTTGTTCTCCCTCTCTTTTCTTGATCCAGCTAGGATCTCCCACTCTTTCCCTCGACTGTCGCCCTTCATTGTTCCCACTCATGACCAGGCTATTCATGTAGATCTCGTCCATTTCTCCGTGTCTTTTTTTGGGGTCCCGTTTTCCAGGTAGCCTCACTGGTGATGTGAGTAGCAGTCTAGTCATCCTTGTTCCACATCTAGCATCGTCCTATGAGTGAGTACATACCATATTTGTCTTTCTGAGTCTGGGTTACCTCACTCAGGATGATTTTTTCTAGATCCATCCATTTGCCTGCAAACCGTGTGATGTCATTGTTTTTCTCTGCTGAGTAGTATTCCATTGTGTATATGTGCCACAATTTATTTATCCATTCTTCAGTTGAAGGGCATCTAGGTTGTTTCCAGGTTTTGGCTATTACAAACAATGCTGATATGAACATCGCTGAGCAAGTGCTCTTGTGGTATGATTGAGCATTTCTTGGGTATATGCCCAGGAGTGGTATAGCTGGATCTTGGGGGAGATTGATTCCCAATTTTCTAAGAAAGCGCCATATTGATTTCCAAAGTGGTTGTACAAGCTTGCATTCCCACCAGCAGTGGAGGAGAGTTCCCCTAGTTCCACATCCTCTCCAGCATAAAGTGTCTTCAGTGTTTTTGATCTTAGCCACTCTGACAGGCGTAAGGTGGTATCTCAGAGTTGTCTTGATTTGCATTTCCCTGATGATTAGGGGAGTTGAGCAATTCCTTAAATGTCTTTCAGCCATTTGGGATTCCTCTGTTGAGAATTCTCTGTTTAGTTCTAAAGCCCATTTCTCAATTGGACTGTTGGTCCTTTTGATGTCTAATTTCTTGAGTTCCTTATATATTCTGGATATCAGTCCTCTGTCAGATGTGGGGTTGGTGAAGATCTTTTCCCATTCTGTAGGCTGTCGCTTTGCCTTGTTGACCGTATCCTTTGCTCTACAAAAGCTTCTCAGTTTCAAGAGGTCCCATTGATTGATTGTTTGTCTCAGTGTCTGCGCTACTGGTGTTATATTTAGGAAGTGATCTCCTATGCCAAGGCGTTCAAGACTATTTCCTACTTTCTCTTCTAGCAGGTTCAGAGTAGCTGGATTTATGTTGAGGTCTTTGATCCACTTGGACTTAAGTTTTGTGCACGGTGACAGATATGGATCTATTTGCAGCCTTCTACACGCTGATATCCAGTTATGCCAGCAATTTTCCATTCTTTAACACAGGCTGCTGCTACCATTGCCTTCACGTTTCCATTTCTGTGTGCCCTTCTTTTATGCTGTTCATTTTCAATTTTTAAAATTTTATTTAAATAACATTTTTCTCATTTATTTTACATACCGACCCCAGGTCCCCCCTTCACACCCACTCCCCACTTCCCATCATTCCTGCTCCCCTTCTATTACTCCTTTCTTTCCATTCAGAAAGGGGCAGGCCTCCCATGGGCTTGAACAAAGCATGGCACATCAAGTTGAGGAAGGACCCAGCTCCTCCACTTGCATCAAGGCTGAGCAAGGTAATCCAGCATGGGGAACAGGTTCCCAAAAGCCAGCTAAGCACCAGGGATAGGTCTTGATCTCACTAATAGGAGCCTTACAAAGAGACCAAGCTACACAACTGTCACACACACACATACACACACACACACACACAGCCTAGGTCAGTCCCATGGAGGCCCCCTAACTGTTGGTCCAGAGTCCATGAGCTCTCACGAGCTCAGGTCAGCTGTCTCTGTGGGTTTCCCCTTCATGATCTCCCTGACTCATACAATCCCTCCTTCCTTTCTTAAGCAAGATTCCAGGAGCTCAGCCCAGTGCTTGGCTGTGGATCTCTTCATCTGTTTTCATCAGTTACTGGATAGAGAAACTGTGATGACAATTAGTGTAGTCACCAATCTGTTTAGAGGAGATGGCCAGTTCAGGCACCCTCTCCACTGTTGTTAGTAGTCTTGGATTGTAGGATGGTTATCCTATACTTTACTCCTAATATCCACTTATGAGTGAGTGCATACCATGTTTGTCTTTCTGGGTCTGGGTTACTTCACATAGAATGATTTTTTTTCTACTCCCATCAATTTGCCTGCAAATTTCAAGATGCCATTGTTCTTTTTTTACAGCTGAGTAATACTCCATTGTGTAAATGTACCACATTTTCCTTATCCATTCTTTGGCTGAGGGGCATCTAGGTTGTTTCTATGTTCTGGCTATTATGAATAATGCTGCTATGAACATAGCTGAGCAAGTGTCCTTGAGGTATGATTGAGCATCCTTTGGGTATATACCCAATCAAATAGATTATTCCCAATTTTCTGAGAAAGTACCATATTGATGAATATGTAATGTCCTTCTCAATATCTTTTGACTAATTTTAGTATGAAGTCTGCTTTGTTAGATAATAGGATAGTTACACAAGCTTGCTTCTTAAGTCTATTTGATTGGAAAGTCTTCACCAAACCCTTTACTCTGAGGTGGTGTTGTCTATATAGTAGAGGTGTGTTTCTTGTATGCAGCAGAAGGATGGACCCTGTTTTTGTACCCATTCTGTTAGTCTTTGTCTTTTTATAAGTGCATAGAGTCCATTGATATTTAGGGATATTAGTGACTAGTGATTGTTAATTACTGTTATTTTTTTTTGGTGGCAGTATGTTATTGGTGAAATTATTAAGGCCACTCCATGTAATTAAAAGGGGAGTTTATTTTGTGGGGTAACTTACAAGTGAAGGGATAGGTTACAGGGTCTAGAAGAGGTGTAGTGCAGTCCAGCAGTATTCTCTGGAGAACTCTGCTCGGTCTACTTCCAGTGTCCAGGATCCAGGAACCAAGAAAGCCAGCGCATCTAGATCTTCTTCAGAGTCCACTCTTGGCCCTGCCTTGTAGGCATGACAGTTACCAAAACCTCAATGGGGGTTGGAACTTGCAGATCAAAATTGGAATGGCTACCCACTACAGTATGTGTGTGCTTCCCTTCTTTGGTATTTTCTGGTGTGAGATTATCTATTGCCTGTATTTTCGTGGGTACATCTAACTTCCTTAGGTTGGATTTTTTTTTCTAGTGTTTTCTGTAGGGCTAGATTTCTGCATATATATTGTTTAAATCTGGTTTTGTAATGGAATACCTTGTTTACTCTGTCTATGATGTTTGAAAGCTTTGCTAGGTATAGTAGTCTAGGCTGACATTCATGGTTTCTTAGTGTCTGCAAAACATCTGTATGGGACCTTCTGGGTTTTACAGTTTTTATTGAGAAGTCGAGTGTAATTTTGATAGGTCTGCCTTTATATGTTCCTTGGCCTTTTTCCTTTGGAGCTCTTAATACTCTTTCTTTATTTTGTAGGTATAGTGTTTTGATTATTATGTGGTGAGAGGACTTTTTTTCTTTTGGTGCAGTCTATTTGGTGTTCTGTAAGCTCCTTGTCCCTTCATAGGCATGTCCTTCTTTAGGTTGGAAAAAAATTCTTTTATGATTTTGTTGAATATATTTTCTGTGCTTTGAGCTGTAATTCTTCTCCTTCTTCTATCCCTATTATTTTTAGGTTTGGTCTTTCCATGGTGTCCCAGATTTCCTGAATGTTTTGTATTAAGAATTTTTTGAATTTAACGTTTTCTTTGACCAATGAATCTATTTTCTTTATCATATCTTCAATGCCCGAGATTCTGTCTTCCATGTTTTGTATTCTGTTGGTGATACTTACATCTCTAGTTTCTGCTCACGTACCCAGCTTTTCCACTTCCAGAATTCCTTTGGTTTGCATTTTCTTTATTGTCTCTATTTCAATTTTCAAGTCTCGAACTGCTTCCTTCACCTGTTTGATTGGTTTTTTGGGGGGTGGGTGGCTTTCTTTAAGGGGTTTATTGATTTCTTCTGTTTTTTTTTTATTGTCTTTTCCTTGATTTCTTTAAGGGAATTTTATATTTCCTCTTTAAGTGCCTCTATCATCTTCATAAAGTTATTTTTAAGGCCATTTTCTTCTGCTTCATCTACATTGAGATATTCAGGTCTTGCTTTTGTAGGACCTCTGAATTCTGGTGGTGCTATATTGCCCTGTATGTTGTTGTATGTATTCTTACACTGCTGTTTATCCATCTAGGTTTGGGATAGTTATAGGTAACAATGTTGCTTCTTATGATGTATTTGTTGAATGTGTCTTTTGTTCCTTTATTATCTGTTTCCTTTACTGTCTTTTGGCCTGGATGGCCAAGCATTCTGGTGGTTGGCTGGTCCTCAGGTCCAGTAAGGTTGTCTCGGTTGAAGTTTGTGGGGAATGGGTGCCTAAATTCAGTATATCCTCCAGTTCTTTGGCCTGTGTGGGCTTTATTTGTGCCTATGGAGACTGTTCTTCCTACTGGTGTGGGTGATCCTTATGCCTATAGGGTCTGATTTCCTTCCTACTGATTTGGGTAGTGCTTGTATAGAAGCTTCCATTCTTCCAGTTGGAGTATGTGGTGCTTGCATAGGTGCTGCTGATTTTGCAGTAGATGGTTGCCCAAGGGGAGGATGATGGGGTTGATGGTTTGGTTGGCCAGAGTGGGTCATGGAAGTTACAGAGAGCAGTGGGTATGAGGGCAGTTGGTGCAACCTTCCTGCAGGTCTCTCACCTGTTGGCCAGCTGATGCGGACTGCATTTCCAATTTCTCTATACTCTAATTATTTATTTATTTCAAAATTTTTATTTATTATTTTCTCTTCTTTTGTCATTGGTGGTATGGCAGTTGACTTTGAGACATTTAAATGTATTTCTATTTTTTCTTTTATTGCATATGGAATTTTTTCATTTTTAAAAGTTATTTATTAAATTTAATTTTACATATCAGCCATGGATTCCCTTGTTTTCCCCCTCCCATTCCCCCTGCCTTCCCCCCAGCCCACCCCCCATTCCCATCTCTTCCAGGGCAAAGACTCCCCCGAGGATTGAGTTCAACCTAGTAGATTCAGTCCAGGCAGGTCCAGTCCCCTCCTCCCAGGCTGAGTCAAGTGTCTCTGTATAAGCCCCAGGTTCCAAACTGCCAGTTCATACACTGAGGACAGGACCCGGTCCCACTGTCTGGATGCCTCCCAAGCAGATCAAGCTAATCAGTTGTCTTATTTATATGGAGGGCCTGATCCAGTTGGGGGCTCCTCAGCTATTCGTTCATAGTTCATGTGTTTCCTTTTGTTTGTATATTTGTCCCTGTGCTTTTTCCAACCTTGGTCTCAACAACTCTTGCTCATACAAACCCTCCTCTTTCTCACCATTTGGACTCCTGGACCTCCACCTGGGGCCTGACCATGGATCTCTGCATCCAGTTCCCTCAGTCATTGGATGGGGTTTCTAGCACGACAGACAATTAGGATGTTTGGCCAGGTGGCCTTTGAATACTTCAGAGATCTATTCAGAGGGCCTGATCCAGTTGGGGGCCCCTCAGCCTTTGGTTCATAGTTCATGTGTTTCCACTCGTTTGGCTATTTGTCCCTGTGCTTTATCCAACCTTGGTTTCAACAATTCTCGCTCATATAAACCCTTCTCTTTCTTGCTAATTGAACTCCCGGAGCGCCATCCGGGGCCTAGCCATGGATCTCTTCATCTAGATTCTTCAGTCCTTGGATGGGGTTTCTGGCATGACTATTAGGGTGTTTGGCCATCCCATCACCAGAGTAGGTCAGTTCGGGCTGTCTCTCAACCATTGCCAGCCATCTATTGTGGGGGTATCTTTGTGGATTTCTGTGGGCCTTTCTAGCACTTTGTTTCTTCCTTTTCTCATGTGGTCTTCATTTACCATGGTCTCCTATTCCTTGTTCTCCCTCTCTGTTCTTGATCCAGTTGGAATCTCCTGCTCCCACAGGCTCTCTTTCCCTCGGCCCTCGCCCTTCATTACTCCTACTCATGTCCAGGTTGTTCATGTAGATCTCAGCCATTTCTCCATCATTGGGCGATCCTCTTGTCTTTCTAGTGTTTTCCAGGTAGCCTCCCTGGTGATGTGAGTAGCAGTCCAGTCATCCTTGTTCCACATCTAGTATCCTCCTATGAGTGAGTACATACCATATTTGTCTTTCTGAGTCTGGGTTACCTCACTCAGGATGATTTTTTCTAGATCCATCCATTTGCCTGCAAACCTCATGATGTCATTGTTTTTCTCTGCTGAGTAGTATTCCATTGTGTATATGTGCCATAATTTATTTATCCATTCTTCAGTTGAAGGGCATCTAGGTTGTTTCCAGGTTCTGGCTGTTACAAACAATGCTGATATGAACATAGCTGAGCTCTTGTAGTATGATTGAGCATTCCTTGGGTATATGCCCAAGAGTGGTATAGCTGGATCTTGGGGTAGATTGATTCCCAATTTTCTAAGAAAGCACCATATTGATTTCCAAAGTGGTTGTACAAGCTTGCATTCCCACCAGCAGTGGAGGAGAGTTCCATAAATTTACATTATGGTTTCCTTTTCTCAACTCCTCGGATAGCCTCTTACCTCCCTCCAATTGAATACTTTCTTTTTGTCTCTTGTTACAAAATATACAGTCACCTGAAGAATCATAATAAAATGAATTTAAAAAACAGAATAAGAAAAATTAAACAAACTGACAGAAGAAAAGGGGCCAAAAAGTGTAAGAAACACATAAAGAGGCAGAGAAACATATGTTTGTGCACACAGGAATCCCATAAAAATACAAAATTATGAGCCATAATAATATTCAAAGGACCTATAGATTACAAAAAAAGCAATGACTAAACATTATGAATCAAAGAACTTCTAAAACCTTTAAAGATGAGATTGCTTTTACTTTGTGTTGGTCAACCACTGATGGCAGGAAGCCTGTTTGCAATAGTGGTTTGTATACCCAATGAGACTCCACTGGTGAGAACTAATTTTTCATTTACAAGTGTTTATCAATAGGAGATGCTTCAGGGTTAGGAATGAATGTTGCCTGTGTCCACTTCTCTCAGCACTGGAGTCACATCTAGCGCAGGCCCTTACAAGCCTTGTGCATACTCCAGCAGGCTCTGTGTGTTTATATGTGTGATGGTCCTGCTGTTTTTTTTTTTTTTAGGGACCTGTTTCCTTCTGCCCTCCATTTACTCTGAGTCTTACAATCTTTCCACCTTCTCTTCCACAGGTTTCCCTGAGCACTGAAAGGAGGGATTTGAGTAGACATCACAAATAGGACTGATTGTCCCAAGATCTCCCACTCTCTGTACATTGTCCATGTGTGGTTCTCTGTTTTTCTTCCTTCTACTGCAGGAGAAAACTTCTCTAATTCTAGCTGAATGAGGCACTGATCTCTGAGTATAGTTGACTGTTCTTACTTATTTTACTTATTTTATTACTGTATTCCTTTAGCAGAACAGTAGTTTTTTTCCCATTGTCCCTGGTATCAGGTTATTGGCTACCCCAAAAGTGTCAGGGATGGGTTACAGTTCATGGAGTGGGCCTTAAATCCAAACACATTGGTCAGTTAATCCCACAAGCTTTGCCACTATTACATCAGTTCATCTTGCAGGCAGGTCATCATTGCATATCAAGGTTTTGTAGATGACTTGTGTTTATCTTTCGCCTTTGGTAGCATGCAGAATACCTTCCAGTGACATTAACATTAGTCCATATGCGTGAAGGTTCTATATAGGCAGCAGCTTGAATTTTCTGTGTTAAAAGGGTTGTGTAGGTGTTGTCTTCAGCAATAGGGGCCTTACCATCAGCTTGTGGAGAATAACCAATAGCCTTGACAATAACCTAGGCTGTTTGGCAGTCCAATGGGGCCTCTTTGGCCAACAATTCAGCTAGATGTTTGGAACCCAATCCTGGTATTGAATGATGACAAGAGATGTCAGATGGGGCTCTGTCTCCCCCATTACTTGACAATTTAATTTAGATCACCTTCAGAAATGTGTGTGTTTTAAATATCTTTTATTGTATTAGGTTTCCATATGACCATTCAAACGACTCTTATCCGTCATTTTATCTGCCGTCCCCCTTGCTCTCTCCTTCACCTGTTTCAGTTCTCCCTCTTCCTAGGGAGATATGTCTCATGCCCCCATCCTT
Source organism: Peromyscus maniculatus bairdii (assembly GCF_049852395.1). Lineage (NCBI taxonomy): Eukaryota > Metazoa > Chordata > Mammalia > Rodentia > Cricetidae > Peromyscus > Peromyscus maniculatus. The sequence goes on from NC_134854.1 coordinate 49,748,549, forward strand.
CTTATATTCTAACTTCTGAGCTGAGATGGATTTTAACTTTCTTAGTGAAGTAACAGCTAACATTCACATATAAACAAATATATGACATAATTTCTTTTTCAGTCTGGGTTACCTCACTCATGATTTTTTTCTCTCCCTCTGTTTGCCTTCAAATTTTGTGGTTTTTTTTTTAACAGCTGAATATAACAGTTTAAATGTGTCATATTTTTTTTTATCCAGGAATCCATGTATTCACATCTGGGCTGTTTCTAATTTTCACTATTATGACTAGAGCAGCAATCAACATGGTTGAACAAATTAACCTGTAGTAGAATAAAACATCATTTTGGTGTATGTCCAAGAATGATGTAGCTGGATCTTGATGTGGATCAATCCCCACCTTCCAGAGGAAGTTTCACATTGATTTTCATAGTGGCTGGACTAGTTTGCTCTCCTACTGGCAATGGATGATTGTACTGTTTTCTCCACATTCTTACCATCATGAGCTGTCATTTGTTTTTCAGATTTAGGCATTCTGACTGGTATAAGAATAAATATCAATGTAGTTTTGATTTATATTCCCTGATGACTAAGGATGTAGAACATTTCTTTAGGTGCTTCTCAGTCATTTGGGTTTCTACTTTTGAGAATTCTGTGTGTATCTGTACCATATATTTTAATTGAGATGTTCATTTGCTTGATGCTCAGTTAATTGTGTTCTTCAAATAATTTTGGTATTAATCCTCTATCAGATGTGTAGTTGCTAAAAACTTTTCCCAATGTGTAGGCTGCTACTTGATCTGAATGATGGTGTCCTTTGCCTCATAGAAGCTTTTCAGTTTCAAGAGCTCCCATTTATTAAGTGTTGATCTTATTGCCTGTGCTAGAAAGTTAGAAGTTGAGTTTTATGTGGGGCGGTAAGTATGGATCTATTCTAATTCTTCTTACATGCAACATCCAGTTTTACCAGCATTATTTGTTGAAGATTCTGTCCTTTTTCCAGTATGTGTTCCTGACTTCTTCATAAAATACCACATGTCCACAAGTGTGTGAATTTATGTCCTGGTCTTCAACTTGGTTCTGTTGATCAATGTGTCCATTTTTGTTCCAATACAATGCTGTTTTCATTAGTATGTCTTTGTTGTATAATTTGACATCAGAGATGATGCCTGCAGCAGTTCTCTTATTATTCAGGATTGTTTTAGCTATCCTGCTCTTTTTGTGTTTCCTTATGAAACTGTAAATTTTGTTTTCAGTATCTGTATAACGTTGTTAGAATTTTAACCCCTTTTATTTAAAATAGATTATTTTCCAGTACAGTTTATCCTGGTTACAGTTTCCCCTTCTTCTACTCTTTTCAGTACCTTGCCACCTCCCCTGCTATACAGTTCCATACTTTTCTGTCTCACAAGAGGTTTCTAAGAGATAATAACAAAGCCACAAAATAAAATATAATAAGATAAAACAAAACCATCACATCAAAGTTGGACAAGGCAAACCAACACAACAAAAAGAGACCGAAGGAAAAGCACTAGAATCAGAGACCCACTAGTTCATGCTCCAAGGAGTCCCATAAAAATACTAAACTAAAAGCTATATTATACACACCAAGGACCTGGGGAAGACCCATGTCAGCACTGTTCTTGCTGCTTCAGTCTCTGAATTCATATGAGCTTTCCTCAGCTAATTTAGAGGTTCTTGTTCTCCTTTTGTCTTTCATCAACTCTGGTTCTTATACCTTTTATCTCCTCTCCTGTGTGTTTCCCTGAGCACTGAGGGGATGGATTTGCTGGAGATATCCCATTTAGAGCTGTGTGTTCAAATGTCTCTCTCTCTCTCTCTCTCTCTCTCTCTCTCTCTCTCTCTCTCTCTCTGTGTGTGTGTGTGTGTATGTACTGTCTGGCTGTGGGTCTTTGTATTTGTTTCCATGTGCTGCAGGAGAAAGTTTTTCTGATAATAGCTAAATAAGGCACTGATCTGTGGATCTATGAGTATAGCAGAATATCATTTGGAGTCATTTTATTGTTACTAAAAAAAAAGTAATTGGTTTTACCCTAGGTCTCTAGGCTCTCTAGTCTCTGGTTCTTATTCACTCCAGCAATGTTGGGTATGTGTTCGATCTAGAGGACTGTATTTTAAAAAAAATCAAATCAGACATTGTTTGGTTACTAAGGCAAGTTTTGTGAAACCATTGCCCTAGCATATTTTGCAGGCAGAACAGTATTGTAGATTAAAGATGTTGTGGCTGGGTTGGTGTTTGCATTTTTCTTTTGGTAGCCTGTAGAGTACCCTCCATACCAAGACACTAGAGGATGGGGTGCATGCTCAATATAGGCATCGTGTTCAATGAGTTGTGTGGTGATATTGTGTTCCCCAAAATATTGTTTACCTTAATAAACTTATCTGGGGTCAGAGAACAGAAAAGCCACTAGTTAGGCAGTGATAGCACACACCTTTAATCCTAGCATTCCAGAGATAGAAATCCCTCTGGATCTCTGTGAGTTCAAGGCCACATTGGGAAAAGGCAAGCATGGTGACACACGCCTTTAATTCCAGAAAGCCAGCCTTTAGTCCCAGAGAGTGGTGGTGGAAAGCAGAAAGATATATAAGGCGTGAGGACCAGAAACTAGAATCATTTGGCTGGTTAAGCATTTGGCTGGTTAAGCTTTCAGGCTTTGAAGCAGCACAATTCAGCTGGGATTCATTCCAGATGAGGACTTAGAGTCTTCCAGTCTGAGGAAACAGGACCAGCTGTGGATCCGGCGAGGTGAGATAGCTATGGCTTGTTCTGTCTCTCTGACCTTCCAGTATTCACTCCAATAACTGGCCTCAGGTTTGATTTTATTAATAAGAACCTTTAAGATTCCTGCTAAAGAGTTGTGTGGATGTTGTTTTCAGCAATGGGACTTTGCTGTCTATTTGTAAAGAAAACCTAATCACCTGGGTTGCTTGGAGATTTATAAGGATCCCTTTGGCCAACAACTCCATTGAATGTAACCCAGTCCTGGTACTGGAAGCTTCCTTTGGTGACAGTAGATGGCCAGTTGGTATTCTGTCTCCCTCAATATTTGGTGGCTTCATTAGGATCACATATATATTAATTAGGAAATTTCCACTTCACTAGTTTCCATACCACCCCTAAACTGCCCCTTAGTTCTAGCTGTCTCACCCTACATTCACTCCCTCCACCCTATCTTCCTTTCCTATCCCCACTTGATGCTTGCATTACCATTCCCCCATCCCAATATAATCTATTTTCCTTTCCCAGGGAGTTCCATATGCCCCCTACTCCCTTCCTCTATACCAGACCTCTATCCCTTTCTTCCAACGTATCTTCAACACCTGAAGTTTTCTCTTCAATTTTTATGTTCTATTAGTACAGCTTGTATCTATTGTTTCTGTTTGCAATCTTAAAGTTTTCGCTTGCAGAATTCCCTCAGTTTAAGTTTTCTTGATTGCTTCTGTTTTCATTTTCTGATTTTGAAACATTTTATTCATTTCTTCCAACAGTTCGTGTTTTCCTGGATTGCCTTGAGGAATTTATTAATTTCTTATTTAAGCACCTCTATCATCTTCATACAGACTGTTTTAAGGTCTAGTTCTTCAGCTATGTTGGGATATTTAGGACTTGCTGTGGTCAGGTCAATGGAATTTAGTGAAGACATTGCTCTGACTATTATTGATTGTGTTTTCATGCTGGTACACAGGCATTTGGAATAGAGATGATCATAGGTATAGTTGCTGATATCTGCTTTTGTTTTTGGTGGGAGGTGTTTTGTTCTTCAGTTTCTGTTTTCTCTCTGGATTTTAGGAGAGTGTGATGGCTATGTGTTGTGTGGTAGGAAATATTTTGTTAACCTGGTAGTTTTGGCCACTGAGAGTTCTAGGTAGAATGTGTTTTGAGTATTGGGAGGTGACACTTAAGAATGAGGATAGGCTAGGTGTCTGAAGAGGTTCACAAGAAAGAGGAGAACAGTGTCCAACCAGGATTGGCTTCTTTAGCCTCCTTGGAAAGAGAGTAGACAGTGAAGAGAGGTCACTCCAGGAGGTCAGCTACAGTTCTGGGAATGAGACTGGGATGCTGTGGGATATCTTTCTGTATGCTGTGAACATGTGTTGCTCCCATTGGCTAATAAATAAGCTGCTTTTGCCTATGGTAAGCCAGCTTAGAGGCAGGTGGGAAATCTAAGCAGAGATACAAGGGGAGAAAGGTAGAGTCAGGGAGATACCAGCCTGCCACTGAAGGAACAGCAAGATGCCAGCAGACTGGTAATGCCATGGCCATGTAACAACATATAGATGAATAGGAATGGCTTGAATTAAGTTGAAAAAGCTAGCTTATATAAGCTAAAGCCATAGGCCACAGGCCATACAGTGTGTATTTAATATAAGCCTCTGAGTGCTTATTTTATAAGCAGCTGTGGGACAGCAGGGCTAGGCTGAACAGAGAAACTTCTAGCTACACTGGAAGGTCGGATCTGTGTCCCTGGCCTGCTCAGCTTTTGCCTTGGCAGGGAATGCCTGCTGGTGTTGGAGGCTGGGATGATGGGATGAGTTGAAAGCAGAAAGTTTGGAAGAGAAGATCTTCCTGATCTCTTGGGGTTAGGGTCAGAGGGGAAATGGAGATCTTTCCATATTTTGATATGGATAGTCTTATACTTGCATGGTTAGAGTTATCCAAATACATATATTTGAGGCTAGTGTGAAAGGTACTGTTACCCAGATTCTTTCTCAGTCTGTTTGTCATTTATATATAGGAAGGCCACTGATTTCTATTTATTAATTTTATATCCTGCTTCCTTGCTGTAACTGTTCATTAGCTGCAGTAGCCTTTAGTGGAGTTTTTAGGGTCATTTATGAACACAATCATATCATCTACAAATAAATAGGCTTCTTCTCTTCCTATTTGTATCTCCTTCAGTTGTCTTACTATTCTGACAAAGACTCTGAGTACTATATTGACTGGGTATAGAGTGGATAACCATGTCTTGTTCCTGATTTTATTAGAAATACTTGGAGATTCTTTCCATTTAGGTTGATTTTGGCTCTGGGCTTGCTGCGTAAATCATCTCTATTATTTCTGGAGATGTCTGATGTATCCCTAGTCTTTCCAGGACTTTTATCATGAAGGGATGTTGGGGTTTGGCAAAGGCCATTTCTTCATCTAGTGAGATGATCATGTGGGTTTTATCCTTCAGTCTATGTACATGTTTGATTATATTTATTATATTTAATGTTAAATCATCCCTGCATCCCTAGGTTGAAGCATGGAAGCATACTTAATCATGGTGGATGAGTTTTTCAATGTGTTTTTGGATTCGGTTTGCAAGTGTTTTATTGAGAAGTTTTGTATCTATGTTGATAGGGGTAATTGGACTTCAATTCTCTTTCTTTGTTGGGTCTTTATGTGGTTTATGTATCAGTGTAATATTTGCCTCATAAAATGAACTGGGCAATGTTCCTTCTGTTTCTATTATGTAGAATAATTTGAGGAGTATTAGCATTAACTATTCTTTGAAAGTTTCCCTCTTCTTGACATTCTTTCTTCTGTTTAGGCTTATCTTTTAGAGAATGTTTCAATTGCAATTTCTATTTCATTTGGTGAGCTTTTTTCCATGCTAACATTTATGTGTGGTATTTTTGCTTTGTTTCAAAATCTCAATATCATAGCTAAAATTGCCCTTCATCTTGCTGAATTTCTCACCCAGACTCAGCTGATTTTCTCATGTTATTCACATGTTTGTTTGTAACCTCTTCGAAGTCATTCATAATTTTTACAGGTAAACTTCCATTTTCTTGACACTTGAACTAATTGAATATCTTTGAATTCAGTATTTATGGAGCTATTATCTTTTGTAAAAGATTCGTTGTCCTGTATCTCTTTTTGTGTCACAATCTGCACATTTATGGGTTGGGGATTTCAGTTTGGGGAGGGGGGAGATTTTCTTTTGAAGTATAAGTGCCTATTATCTTTCTGACAAAGAAAAAAATATCACCACCAACAAAAACAAAGAAAACCTCGGTCACAGCAGCCACACTTAGCTAGTCACTCCTTCTGCTGCTTCTTTTAAGATACCAAGACAAAGCAACTTAAGAGGGAAGGGATTTACTTGTGTTCACAGTTTTAGGGCAACTCATCATGGAATGCAAGATATAGATATGGCAACAGGAGTTTGGAGTGGCTCATCATATTATATTCACATTCTGGTGTCAGAGGATGACAGATGTTAGTACTCAAATTGCTGTTTACTTTTTAATATAGTATGTACCACAACACACTGAATGATGCCACCCATGTTCAGGGTGACCCATTCTACATCAATTAACTTTCTACAGACAATTCTTCACAGTAGCTTTCAGTGGTTAGTGTTTCATATAGTGTATGTAATTTCTCATGAGGATAGAAAGAGGCTTGTCTCCAATGTGATTCTGTAACAAGCCCAACTGGCAATAAATATTAAACAGCATACCTACCAAATAGCAGAGCATATAGAAACACTTAAATTGCTTAAAGTTTCCTTCTGTACCACCAATGACTGTAGAACATAAAATGCTAAAAATACAGACTACATTTTAAAGTCAATAATTATTTTAGATTAATTAATTAGAGTAAGTATGGTAAAAATTGTAAATGAATACCCAATAGTATGGCATACCATATTTGACAAAGGAAAAGCAAGATTTAAGTTGGGTATGACTAAAGAAAAAGGAAGGAACAAAAATGAATAACAAAGAAATCAGTGGAAGATTCCCCTCCATGAAAAACAAATCTGCTTGTCCAATAAAGAAAAATAAGAAATGCATACAGAGAGAAATTTTTTAAAAGGTGGATTTAAAAAAAATAATTAAATGGGATACTAAGTTAGTAAAGTGGACAAGACAATAAAAAGTAAAAGAAATAAAACATCAAAAGCAGCCTTTACAAAAAAGACAAGTTATTGGATCAACTCCTTTAGGTCCCATAGCAATGATGCTTACCAAGGGAAGGTTCATCAAATGATATTGGAATCTTCTGTAATTATTTCCATTTCAGTAGGTGCTGAATCGAGACTAATCAAGAGCCAGTTACCTTTCAAAATTGCAGGCATTTTAGGCATTTCCTTTTTTGTAACCAGGAACCCCTGATGGCCTTTCCAAGCTTTGCATTCTGTTTTCAAGGGAAGTTCTCACTCACTCCGTGTACTTCCTAGTTTCTATAACTTGTGTGACTTACATCAAAGCAGCGAGATGTCCTGAAAATGAGTCTAATATGGGAGGCAGCAACAGAATACTGAACACAGTAGTAGAGGGTCAGCCTCAGTGCTTTCAACCATGTCAAGTACTCTACACATACTTTATATGAAGGAGGGAGTAGCAGAAATTGAGTGCTGTGTTGGTTAGTTTTACCTGTCAACTTGACAGTTAAAAATCACCTGAGAAGAGAAGCACAATGCAATGGTGTTGATCCATTATCCCACTGACACTTCTACACTTTCATTATACTACAGCTGATACAAGATGCCCCATCTTGTCCTAGAATGTGGGACACCATCCTACCCCCACTTTTCCCCAGAGTACTCTTGAGTAGGAGCAGCAGGAAATATTAGATAGAAGTGAAGAGGGGAGAGAAACAGATAGAAAATACAGAACAGCCTCGGGAGGGCCTGGATCCTAATCCATCAGGCCCTGATGTCTCTGCCAAAGAGTTTTTAAAGGAATGCCAAGGGGTGGAGCAAAAGGCCTCCACCCCCAGTACAGCCAAGTGCAGACCATCTCACACATCTGGTCCTCAGGCCTGTGGTCCAATCATCCTCTCTATGCAGACCTGCTGGGGGAAGCCACGAGGAAACCTCAGTGGGCTCCAATGCTAGAAGTGCATTTTCCCCCTCAAGCTGTGTTTGTTTACTCAAGAAATATTTAGTAAGTTCTGTGACATATTCCAAGTGTTCTAGGCTCTCATCAAAGAGTAATATAGAAAATAGTGCTAGGCTTTGTCTTAACTGTATACACACACACACACACACACACACACACACACACACACACACACAAAATTTCTTATCTGGCCTAAAAATACTCCTTTCTTTTTTTATGTCAAAGCAATTTTATTATTATTATTACTATTATTATTATTATTATTTATTTTACACACCAACCACAGTTTCCCCTTCTTCCTTTCCTCCCATTCCCTCCCCCACCTCCTTCCTACTCCTTCCCCCCATCCATTCCTCAGAAAGGGGCAGGCCTCCCATGGAAGTCAACAAAGCATGACATATCAAGTTGAATCTGGTTCAAGGCTTCTGGCCTGTGGTACATCATCACCACTGTACCTTCACCAAACAACTCTCGGATATCCTGCTCTCACCCTGAGTCTTGGAGATCCCGTGGCTGTCATTTTGCAGGACCAGTCCCTTCACACAATCCAGAAGGGCACAGATGGGGTAGATGTTAGGGTGTACTGACACAAGGTCCAGGATGTGGGTCTGGATGGTAGCTGAGCTGGTCGGTCTGGGCCAGTGCAGCCATCTCTCCCTAGTGTGGGGGCCAGTTCTCCCATGGGGAGACAGAGCTCTCCTGCTGCAGATCCCAGTGAGTGGTAGGGCCAGCCATCCCAGGGATAAAGACCATCTAACAAAAATCCAATACCCTACGTTTGAAAAGAAACCATTTGAGTGTTCATCAGGGTTATCCAAGAGACTCCTGAAGTATTAGTTTATTGCTTATTGCCCATGGTTGCCCCCAGTGGTGGAATGTAAGTCTCTTTTGTTAAATACACTGTGCATTTCAGACACAGGGCCCAGAGGCTTCTGAGCTGAACTGACCTGAGTGACTTCTGTCTGAGGACTAGCTTTCATGATACTAGAAGTTGCTAGCCAGTCTCCAGAGGAAGGATGCACCACCAGCAGTCCTATCCAGCCATGAAGCCTATAAATAGCTCACTTTTATAAGATACTGTCATTTAAAAATGAATTTCTGCACACACACACACGTACACACACACACACTCACTCACACACACAAAGACATAACACACTTGTGAGAAATATAGTCAAAGAAAAAGAGGCTGTAAATTTAAGAGTAGAGGGCCATGGGAGAGGTTTGAGGGCAGGTAACTGGGAGAGGCTGGAGGTGGAAAGGGAGAACAAAGTGAAAGTCTATTTAAATAAAAATCATTTTTGAAGTGTAGCCCATGCTAGTCTTGAATTCATGATCCTCCTGCCTTTGCCCCCTTCAGGAAATCCAACCAGCTGGCACCACAGCTGGTAGGTGCATGAGCTGGCTTTCTGGAACCCATTACCTATGGTGGGAAGCCTTGCTCAGCCTTGATGCAGTGGGGGAGGGGCTTTGCTGACTCCCTATTGGAGCCCTAACCCTTTTGGAGGAGGGGATAGGGAATGGGGAGGGGAAGGGTGGGGGGAGTGGGAGAAAGGATGAGAGGGGGATCTGTGGTTGATATGTAAAGTGAATAAAAATTTTCTTTAAAAAAAAGAATAAAAAGAAGATGGCGGAGACAAGCAGACGCAGGTAGGCCTGTGGCAGCGGCCCACGGAGGTGGATGGGCCCAGCGGCGGTGGCCGACAGGGACATTCAGGCCCGGCGGCAGCCGGCGGAGACATTCAGGCCCAGCGGCGGCCCACAGAGGTGGACAGACCCTGCAGCGGAGATAAGCAGAAGTAGGTGGACTGGCCTGGTGGCGGCGGCGGCCAACAGAGACATTCAGGCCCAGTGGCGGCCCACAGAAGTAGAGAGGCCACGCGGCAGAGACAGGCGGACACAGGTCGGCAACCTGCGGAGGTGGACGGGCCCAGTGGCAGCAGCCGACAGGGACATATAGGCCCAGCGGCAACCAGCAGAGACATACAGGCCCGGTGGCGGCCCGCAGAGGTGGATGGGCCCGGCGACAGTGACAAGCAGAGGTAGGTAGGCCTGCGGCGGCAGCCAGAAGAGACATACAGGCCCGTTGGCGGTCTGCAGAGGCAGACAGACCCAGCAGCAGCTGACAGGGACATACAGGCCCAGCGGCAGCGGAGACAAGTGGACGCGGGTGGGCCTGTGGCGGCAGGCCACAGGGGTGGACAGGCCCAGGGACGGAGAGGGGCAAACGCAGCTTGGAACGGGAAGAGGCTATCTCTGTGGGTCGGGACCAGGGTGAGTCTGGGCACTTTGTCTGGGGACAACCCAGGGCCCAACTGCTGACCCTGTGAAACCCAACAACTTGGAGGTGTTGGTGAGACTACCCTGCTCAGCTGAAACCCATCTGGGAGAGGATTCAGATGCCTACAGTTTGAAGTCTGAAGAAACAAGATCAGCTGAAGAGTTGACAAATGAACAAAACGTGACCTGGGAACCCAGAAGAAGGCGCTACCCAGCCACTAAACCAGATCACCAGAATCATAAGTATATAATTCACCGACTGAAATCAGCTGTCCCTGAAGAAACAGCCCAATAGTACCAATTTAACCAAGAACCCCTACTAAACCAAGACTAAAAATTAGAACAAGAGAGGCACTCTCAGACACAGACACCACCTGCACCGCACAGAGGAAAAGATGAGTAGACGCCAGTGCAAAAATACAGGCAACAACATAAAGACCTATATGGCAACATCAGAACCTAGTGATTCTACACCTGCAAGACCTAAACATACCATGACAGAAGAAATAGAAGAAATCAACCCTAAAAATGACTTTAAGAAGATGATAGAGGCCCTTAAAGAAGAATAAAACATTCCCTCAATGAGGAAATAAAAACTTTCCTTAAAGAGGAAATGAAAAACTACCTTAAAGAGGAAATAAAAACTTTCCTTAAAGAGGAAATGAAAAACTCTCTTAAAGAGGAAATAAAAACTTCCCTTAAAGAGGAAATGAAAAACACTATTAAAGAGGAAATAAAAAACTCCCTTAAAGAAATGGAAGAAAAAACGAACAAAAAATGGGAAGAAATCAAATCAAGCCAAGAAAAAGCAATTAAACAGATGAAAGAAACATTCCAAGATCTGAAAAATGAATTTGAGACAATAAAGAAAGCACATGCTGAGGGAATGCTGGAAATAGAAATCCTGACTAAACGAACAGGAACTACAGAAACAAGCATAACAAACCGATTGCAAGAGATGGAACAGAGAATCTCTGACACTGAAGACACGATAGAGAAAATAGATTCATCAGTCAAAGAAAATACTAAAGACAAAAAAGTCGTAACACAAAACGTCCAGGAAATATGGGACACCATGAAAAGACCAAACCTAAGAATAATAGGGATAGAAGAAGGAGAAGAATAGCAACTCAAAGGCACAGAAAATATATTCAACAAAATCATAGAAGAAAACTTTCCTAACCTAAAGAAAGAAATACCTATGAAGATACAAGAAGCTTACAGAACACCGAATAGGCTGGATCCAAAAAAAAAAGTCCCCTCGACACATAATAATCAAAACACTAAACACACAGAACAATGAAAAAATATTAAGAGCCGCAAAGGAAAAAGACCAAGTAACATATAAAGGTAAACCCATCAGAATAACACCAGACTACTCAATAGAGACTATGACAGCTAGAAGATCATGGACAAATCTCATGCAGACACTAAGAGACCACGGATGCCAACACAGACTATTATACCCAGCAAAACTCTTAATCACCATAGGCGGAGTAAACAAAATATTCCAGGATAAAACCAGATTTAATCAATACATGTCTACAAACCCAGCCCTACAGAAAGCACGAGAAGGGAAAATTCAACCCAAAGAAGCTAAACACATCCATGAAAAATCAAGCAATAGATAATCCCACACCAACATACACCACAGAAGGACAACACAACACAACCACAAAAAATAACAGGAATTAACGATCACTGGTCATTAATATCCATCAATATCAACGGTCTCAACTCACCTATAAAAAGACATAGGCTAACAGAATGGATAAGAAAACAGAACCCATCCATCTGCTGCATACAAGAAACATACCTGAACTTCAGATAGACACTACCTCCGAGTAAAGGGCTGGGAAAAGGCTTTCCAAGCAAATGGACCTAAGAAACAAGCTGGTGTAGCTATCCTAATATCTAGAGAAAAAAGATGTTTCAAAAGAGAAGAAGTCTTGTGGCAATGCCTCAGTGGTCCAGGTAACTACCAGAACTCGGAAATCCGCGACAGAGACTAAGGCAGCAGAGATCTAGAGTGGAGTGCTGAGTTCTTGCAAATAGCTGCATCTTTCTTCCGGTGGGTGCCTGGGCAGGGCTGATGTGAATTGTGTACAGTCCAGATTTTGAGAATCGTGCTCTCTCACGGATCTCCACAGACTAGTGGGTGTCCTCCCTCACTGTCCCTGTGGGACAGTCTCTGTGCGGGAGAGGCCTCAAGTGACTTTGTCTCTGGGGACACCTGTGTGAGAGATTGTATGCTCCAGAACCAGCTCTCGTGTCCTTTGGCCAATGCCGGAGTGTGAAATAGTCCAACGTGGGAAACAAAAGATGATCCCAATCGGGAATCGTGACATTTTTTTTTTTTTTTTTGGATGATGGTCATGTTCTGTTTTGAAATAGCCTCTGTGTATTTCATTTGTTTTCTTTTACCTGGCGATCTCTGAGCAGGCTTCAGATTTTGACAGTTGATGAAGGATGCGACAGGCACTAATGTGTGGGTGGAAAGCTTGGTGAAATTCTGAGTGAAGTTTTGGTTAAAGTTGGTTGAACTTGGGATTGACTGGGAGGCCAAAGATTTAAGGAGCGGAAGATTCTCTCAAGACACAGGTTGTGTGATAATGGTGTGTTTTGTGTGTGTGAATGAGAATTTGTAAATGTTGAATTCTGGGCTTTGACAATCATTGTCAGTGCAGATCAAGCTGCAAGTATTTGTGTTTTGGAACTTAAATTATAAACTTAGTTACATCTTTCTGACAGCTAGTTTTGGTGTTTGTGAGCATATTTTACCTACATTGCCTTTTCAGGATGTTGAGAAAGATGCATCACGGGCACAGACTGGAGGCTGGGGGCTGGATGGTTTTGAGGAAGAGGTCTTGGTGGACTCTTTCGTGGAGCAAAGGGAAGCAATGCCTTCTGGGAAATGAGCTGAGTTTTAATCTAGTCTTTAAGATTAGAAGTCAAAAACAAAAATATTAAGGAAAGGAAAACCTAATTGATCTTCGAAGTATTGTTATGTGGAATTGAGTGGGACTTTTGAGACCTTCCTTCCAGAAAGCAAGGACTTGTTTGTCAGGCCTATGTTAGGCCTAGGCCTTGGTGCCATGTAGTTGTACTTGAATCTTTTCAATGGAAAGTGTCTTGGTGATTGGAACTTCTAGTGCAGTTTGGAGTTCTTCCATTTGAAAAATGTGATATTTGCATAGGATTGTTTGAATCTTGTTTTCTGGTCCCTTCCCATCACCACCCTCATAGTCTGAAGGTAGATTTTTCTCTTGATAAAGGAACAAAAAAAGTGAACATCTTGTTTGTAAATAGGTATCTAGTAACTAGTGGTAAACTTGAAATGGCAGAATTCTTTAAAACCTAATTCTAGGTAGCCTTAAGAAAATGTATCTTAATTATTTTTGAACCTGTATTCACCTTGTTTTTTTCAAATATCTTAAGTTATATTTTCTTTTTCAGAGTTGCTTCTTATTTGGGGCTACTTTTTTTTTTAATTGAGGCATAATTCATAAAAGGGTATATTGTTTTGATGAGATTTTTTACAACTGTGGCTGGATGTCTTTCTTTAGTCTTCCAAGAAGGGCCATTTTACTTTTTTAGAGTTACTTTTTAAAGTCATGAGGTCAACAACTTGGACTACTATGCATGTAAGTGCTAATGCAAATTAAAACCCAAGTTGACCTCCAGCAGCAGTTCATTCTATGTTGACAGTGAGAGAACACTTTGCCTGTTAGGATACTGTTACTCATGGACTGAAATGCTGAAGAAACCCCTCCCCCTATTTTGTTTTTTGCAAAAATCAAGGTATATTCTAGGGTTTCCTGGTTGACCTCAACAGATAAACTGAGATGATAGTCTTAGTTCAGAAATGATCTGAATGTAGATTTACAGTCTACGTGTACAGCTGGCTAAGTGAGATCGCTTTCACAGTTCTGCATGTATCCCATTGGCTCCCCATTAGTCACTGAACCCTTAAAACTGGTATTGTAACATTATCACAATGTTTTGCGCCATTTTGATAAACTTTACAGTGCAATATGTGTTCCTTTTCTGAGGCAAACCAAAGGTATATTTCTCAAGGTTCTGCTGCTAACAGCAGCATTGATGGAGGATTTTTTATACATTTGTAATAGATAGAAATAAACCAGAAAAAAGGAAAAAAAAGTGGTGGAGGAAAAGGTGAACACTGCAAGAATACTCAAAAGGGCTGAGAGTTGCAAACGCCAAGAATGGCTTTGCATAGTAAATGGAATAGAACAGCTCTGAACTATAGCTTACTTTTCCTGGTTTGGTCTGACGGAATGATTGAATGCTTTTGTACAAAAATCAGAGCCTTAAAAACAAGGATTTGGTGAGATTGTAAAATGGTGTGCCACTTTGGCAAAACAGTTTGGTGGTTGGTCAAGATGCAAAACATTGTTACTCTGTTACTTAACAATTCTACCCTTAGGAATATATCCTCAAACTACTGAAAATGTGCACCTATGAAACATGTACATGAAAGTTTACAGCAGTGTGTTGCTAATAGTAAAAAAGTTAAAACAACTCAAATAGCTATCAAATACTGGAGAGGAGCCTGCCCCTGACGACTTCCCTTCTGGACCAGAGGTGAGTGTCTGGATCCAGCCAGGACCCCATCCCTGGCCACCAGCCATCCCGGGAGGACCTGCCCAGCTTGGCGCCGGGTTCTGGCCACCGGGCAGCTCCCCTTCTAGCCCCACCGGGAGGGATACCCATTTCCAAGCCCCCGGCAGCCCCTGCAGTCTCCGCGCCCTGCCCCCACGCCCATCTGCCCAAGACCCCACCCACTTCCTGAGACTTAGAGACCGGCCCCCAGCTCCCAGCCTGCCCCGGACGACTTCCCTTCTGGACCAGAGGTGAGTGCCTGGGTCCAGCCAGGACCCCATCCCTGGCCACCAGCCACCCCGGGAGGACCTGCCCAGCTTGGCGCCGGGTTCTGGCCTCTGGGCAGCTCCCCTTCTAGCCCCACCGGGAGGGATCCCCATTTCCAAGCCCCCGGCAGCCCCTGCAGTCTCCGCGCCCTGCCCCCACGCCCATCTGCCAAGACCCCACCCACTTCCTGAGACTTAGAGACCGGCCCCCAGCTCCCAGCCTGCCCCCGACGACTTCCCTTCTTGACCAGAGGTGAGTACCCGGGTCCAACCCGGATCCCATTCCTGGCCACCAGCCACTCCTGAGAGGCCTGCCCAGCTTGGCGCCGGGTTCTGGCCACCGGGCAGCTCCCCTTCTAGCCCCACCGGGAGCGATCCCCATTTCCAAGCCCCCGGCAGCCCCTGCAGTCTCCGCGCCCTGCCCCCACGTCCATCTGCCCAAGACCCCACCCACTTCCTGAGACTTAGAGACCGGCCCCCAGCTCCCAGCCTACCCCCGACAACTTCCCTTCTGGACCAGAGGTGAGTGCCTGGGTCTAGCCCGGACCCCATCCCTGGCCACCAGCCACCCTGGGAGGACCTGCCCAGCTGGCGCCGGGTTCTGGCCACCGGGCAGCTCCCCTTCTAGCCCCACCGGGAGGGATCCCCATTTCCAAGCCCCTGGCAGCCCCTGCAGTCTCTGCGCCCTGCCCCCACGCCCATCTGCCCAAGACCCCACCCACTTCCTGAGACTTAGAGACCGGCCCCCAGCTCCCAGCCTGCCCCTGACGACTTCCCTTCTGGACCAGAGGTGAGTGCCTGGGTCCAGCCAGGACCCCATCCCTGGCCACCAGCCACTCCTGAGAGGCCTGCCCAACTTGGCACCAGGTTCGGGCCACCGGGCAGCTCCCCTTCTAGCCCCACCGGGAGGGATCCCCATTTCCAAGCCCCCGGCAGCCCCTGCAGTCTCCGCGCCCTGCCCCCACGCCCATCTGCCCAAGACCCCACCCACTTCCTGAGACTTAGAGACCGGCCCCCAGCTCCCAGCCTGTCCCCGACTGCCATTCTGGACCAGAGCTTGCCCCTGACTTCCCTTCTGGACCAAAGAGTTGGACAAGAGAACTCCCTTTTGGACAAGAGAGAGAGTCTTCCTGAGTCTGTCAGCTCTTTGTGAAACAAGTCCACTGATAAGACCAAGAAGGAATCACAAGGAGATGGGCAGACGTCAAAGCAGAAGTACATACAGCAAAATGAAGAGCAATACAGCATCACCAGAACCTAGCTCGCCTCCAACATCTAGACCTGAACACCAAAAATTGGAAGAAGCAGAAGAAAGTAGCCTTATGAGTAACTTCATGAAGAAGGTAGAGGCTTGTGTAGAGGAAAAGACAAGAAAATTGGAAGAACGCTGTAAACAACTAGAGGAAAGGGCAAACAAATTAGAAGAAAACAATAAAGTCCTGGAAGAAAACATTAAAATCCTGGAAGAAAACAATAAAGCACTGAAAGAAAATCATGAAAAAGCAATGAAACAAACAAAGGAAACAGTCCAAGATCTGAAAAGGGAAATTGAAAAAATGAAAAAGACACAAACAGAGGGAATGCTGGAAATAGAAAACCTGAGTAAAAGATCAGGAACTTCGGATGCAAGTATAACCAACAGAATGCAAGAGATGGAAGAGAGGATTTCTGGCATTGAAGATACAGTAGAAGAAATAGTTCCATCAGTCGAAGGAAACACTAAAGCCAACAAAGTCATGAACCAAAATGTCCAAGAAATCTGGGACACCATAAAAAGACCAAACTTACGAATTATAGGGATAGAAGAAGGTGAAGAATACCAACTCAAAGGCACAGAAAATATATTCAACAAAATTATAGAAGAAAACTTTCCCAACTTAAAGAAGGAAATGCCTATGAAGATACAAGAAGCCTATAGAACACCAAACAGACTAGACCCCCAAAAAAAGTCCCCTCGACACATAATAATTAAACAACTAAATGTACAGAATAAAGAAAGAATATTAAGAGCAGCCAAGGAAAAAGGCCAAGTGACCTATAAAGGTAAACCCATCAGAATAACACCCGATTTCTCAATGGAGACTTTGAAAGCCAGAAGGACCTGGACAGATGTAATGCAGACACTAAGAGACCATGGATGTCAGCCCAGACTAATATACCCAGCAAAACTTTCAATCATCATAGACGGAAGGAACAAGACATTCGAAGACAAAGCCAGATTTAAACAATACCTATCCACAAACCCAGCCCTACAGAAAGCACTAGAAGGAAAATTCCAACCGAGGGAAGTCAGATACACACTTGAAAACACAGGCAATAGATAAAGCCACAACAGTAAACCCCAAAGAAGAGAAGTACACACACACTACCACCAAAAATAACAGAGATGAAGAATCACTGGTCATTAATATCCCTTAATATCAACGGACTTAATTCACCTATAAAAAGACATAGACTTACAGAATGGATACGAAAGCAGGACCCATCCTTCTGCTGCATACAAGAAACACATCTCAAATTCAAAGATAGACACTACCTAAGAATAAAAGGCTGGGAAAAGACTTTTCAATCAAATGGTCTTAAGAAACAAGCAGGGGTAGCCATCCTGATATCCAACAAAATAGACTTCAAACTAAAATCAATCAAAAGAGATCAAGAAGGACATTACATCCTCGTCACAGGAAAGATCGACCAAGATGAAGTTTCAATTCTGAACATATATGCCCCAAACATAAGGGCACCCACATATGTAAAAGAAACATTACTAAAGCTTAAACCACATATAAAACCCCACACATTAATAGTGGGAGATCTCAACACCCCACTTTCACCACTGGACAGATCTCCCAAATCGAAACTTAACAGAGAAATAAAGGACTTAACCGATGTCATGACCCAATTGGACCTAATAGATATCTACAGAACATTCCATCCTAACAAGAAAGAATATACTTTCTTCTCAGCACCCCATGGAACTTTCTCTAAAATCGACCACATACTTGGCCACAAAGCAAATCTCAACAGATACAAAACAATCAGAATAACCTCCTGTGTTCTATCAGATCACCATGGTTTAAAGCTAGATTTCAACAACAACAAAAACTACAGAAAACCTACAACCTCATGGAAACTGAATAATGCTCAACTGAATCACCAATGGGTTAAGGAAGAAATAAAGAAAGAAATTAAAGACTTCCTAGAGATCAATGAAAATGAAGACACCACATACCCAAACTTATGGGACACTATGAAAGCAGTGCTAAGAGGGAAATTCATAGCACTAAATGCCCACATAAAGAAGTTGGAGAAATCGCACACTAGTGAATTAACAGCACATCTGAAAGCTCTAGAACAAGAAGAAGCAAAGTCTCCCAGGAAGAATAGACGCCAGGAAATTATCAAAGTGAGAGGTGAAATTAATAAATTAGAAACTAAGAG
The DNA here is from genome assembly GCF_049852395.1 of Peromyscus maniculatus bairdii. Classification (NCBI taxonomy): domain Eukaryota; kingdom Metazoa; phylum Chordata; class Mammalia; order Rodentia; family Cricetidae; genus Peromyscus; species Peromyscus maniculatus. The sequence continues at coordinate 49,766,989 of NC_134854.1, forward strand.
AATAATACAAAAAATTAATGAAACAAAGAGTTGGTTCTTTGAGAAAATCAACAAGATAGACAAGCCCTTATCCAAACTAACCAAAAGACAGAGAGAGAGAATCCAAATCAACAAAATCAGAAATGAAAAGGGGGACATAACAACAGACATTGAGGAAATCCAGAGAATTATAAGGTCATATTTCAAAAACCTCTACTCCACAAAACTGGAAAACCTAAAAGAAATGGACATTTTTCTGGATAGATACCACATACCTAAGTTTAATCAAGACCAGATAAACTATTTAAATAGTCCAATAACCCCTAAGGAAATAGAAACAGTCATTAAAGGTCTCCCAACCAAAAAAAGCCCAGGACCAGATGGTTTCAGCGCAGAATTCTACCAGATCTTCAAAGAAGAGTTAATACCAATACTCTCTAAATTGTTCCACATAATAGAAACAGAAGGAACATTACCAAACTCCTTCTATGAGGCTACAATTACCCTGATTCCTAAACCAAACAAGGATGCAACAAAGAAAGAGAACTACAGACCGATCTCCCTCATGAACATTGATGCAAAAATACTCAATAAAATACTGGCAAACAGACTCCAAGAACACATCAGAACGATTATCCACCATGATCAAGTAGGCTTCATCCCAGGGATGCAAGGGTGGTTCAACATACGAAAGTCCATTAATGTAATACACCATATAAACAAACTCAAAGAAAAAAACCACATGATCATCTCACTAGATGCAGAAAAGGCATTTGACAAAATCCAACACCCCTTCATGATAAAAGTCTTGGAGCGATCAGGAATACAGGGAACATACCTAAACATAATAAAGGCAATATATAGCAAACCAACAGCCAACATCAAATTAAATGGAGAGAAACTCAAAGCAATTCCACTAAAATCAGGAACGAGACAAGGCTGTCCACTCTCCCCATACTTATTCAATATAGTACTTGAAGTTCTAGCCAGAGCAATAAGACAACATAAGGAGATTAAGGGGATTCAAATTGGAAAGGAAGAAGTCAAGCTTTCCCTATTTGCAGACGACATGATAGTATACTTGAGTGACCCCAAAGATTCCACCCAGGAATTGATAAAGCTTATAAACACCTTCAGCAACATAGCAGGATACAAAATCAACTCAAAAAAATCAGTAGCCCTCCTATATACAATGGACAAAGAAGCTGAGAAGGCAATTAGAGATACATCACCCTTCACAATAGCCAAAAATGACATAAAATACCTTGGGGTAACACTAACCAAGCAAGTGAAGGACCTATATGACAAGAACTTTAAGTCCCTGAAAAAAGAAATTGAAGAAGATCTCAGAAAATGGAAAGATCTTCCATGCTCATGGATAGGCAGGGTTAACATAGTAAAAATGGCAATCTTACCAAAAGCAATTTACAGATTCAATGCAATCCCCATCAAAATACCAACACAATTCTTCACAGATCTGGAAAGAACAATACTCAACTTCATATGGAAAAACAAAAAACCCAGGATAGCTAAAAGAAACCTGTACAATAAAACAACTTCTGGAGGCATCACAATCCCCGACTTCAAGCTCTACTATAGAGCTACAGTAATAAAAACAGCCTGGTATTGGCATAAAAACCGACATGTGGACCAATGGAATCGAATTGAAGACCCTGACATTAACCCACACACCTATGGACATATAATTTTTGACAAAGAAGCCAAAAGTGTACAATGGAAAAAAGAAAGCATCTTCAACAAATGGTGCTGGCATAACTGGATATCAGCGTGTAGAAGGCTGCAAATAGATCCATATCTGTCACCGTGCACAAAACTTAAGTCCAAGTGGATCAAAGACCTCAACATAAATCCAGCTACTCTGAACCTGCTAGAAGAAAAAGTAGGAAATAGTCTTGAACGCCTTGGCATAGGAGATCACTTCCTAAATATAACACCAGTAGCGCAGACACTGAGACAAACAATCAATCAATGGGACCTCTTGAAACTGAGAAGCTTTTGTAGAGCAAAGGATACGGTCAACAAGGCAAAGCGACAGCTTACAGAATGGGAAAAGATCTTCACCAACCCCACATCTGACAGAGGACTGATATCCAGAATATATAAGGAACTCAAGAAATTAGACATCAAAAGGACCAACAGTCCAATTGAGAAGTGGGCTTTAGAACTAAACAGAGAATTCTCAACAGAGGAATCCCAAATGGCTGAAAGACATTTAAGGAATTGCTCAACTTCCCTAATCATCAGGGAAATGCAAATCAAGACAACTCTGAGATACCACCTTACGCCTGTCAGAGTGGCTAAGATCAAAAACACTGAAGACACTTTATGCTGGAGAGGATGTGGAACTAGGGGAACTCTCCTCCACTGCTGGTGGGAATGCAAGCTTGTACAACCACTTTGGAAATCAATATGGCGCTTTCTTAGAAAATTGGGAATCAATCTCCCCCAAGATCCAGCTATACCACTCCTGGGCATATACCCAAGAAATGCTCAATCATACCACAAGAGCACTTGCTCAGCTATGTTCATATCAGCATTGTTTGTAATAGCCAAAACCTGGAAACAACCTAGATGCCCTTCAACTGAAGAATGGATAAATAAATTGTGGCACATATACACAATGGAATACTACTCAGCAGAGAAAAACAACGACATCACACGGTTTGCAGGCAAATGGATGGATCTAGAAAAAATCATCCTGAGTGAGGTAACCCAGACTCAGAAAGACAAATATGGTATGTACTCACTCATAGGAAGATGCTAGATGTGGAACAAGGATGACTAGACTGCTACTCACATCACCAGTGAGGCTACCTGGAAAACGGGACCCCAAAAAAAGACACGGAGAAATGGACAAGATCTACATGAATAGCCTGGTCATGAGTGGGAACAATGAAGGGCGACAGTCGAGGGAAAGAGTGGGAGATCCTAGCTGGATCAAGAAAAGAGAGGGAGAACAAGGAATAGGAGACCATGGTAAATGAAGACCACATGAGAAGGTGAGAAGGGGAGGAAGCAGAGAGCTAGGGAGGCCCACGGAGATTCACAAAGATACCCCCTCAAAAGACTGCTGGCAATGGTCGCGAGACGGCAGGAACTGACCTACTCTGGTGATGGGATGGCCAGACACCCAAATAGTGGTGCCATAAACCCCATCCAAGGACTGAGGAATCTGAAGGCAGACATCCACGGCTGGGCCCCTGGTGGAGCACTGGGAGTCTAATTAGTGAGTAAGAAGAGGATTTATATGAGCGAGAATTGTTGAAGCCAAGGTTGGATAAAGCACCGGGACAAATAACCAAATGAATGGAAGCACAGGATCTATGAACCAAAGGCTGAGGGGCCCCCAACTGGATCAGGCCACCTGAACGGGTGAGACAGTCATTTGGCTTGATCTGTTTGGGAGGCAGCTGTGCATTGGTGCCAGGTCCTGGGCGCGTTGCATGAGTTGGCTGTTTGAATCCTGGGACTTATGCAGGGACACTTGGCTCGGTCTGGGAGGGGGGAATGGACCTGCCTGGACTGAGTCTACCAGGTCAACCCCGGTCCTCGGGGGAGACCTTGATCTGGAGGAGGTGGGAATGGGGTGTGGGCTGGGGGGAGGGATGGGCGAGAGGGGGAGAACAGGGGATTCTGTGGCTATTATGTTGAACTGAATGGTGTTATAAAATAATAATAATAATAATAATAATAAAAAAAAAAATACTGGAGAGAAATAAAATGTGGCTTATTCATACAATAGAATATTATTAAGACATAAAAATGAATGAGAAACTGACAGATTAAATGACTTTGGTGAACCTTCATAATTTCATTTGTAGATCTTTCCATTTCTAATTTATAAATACATTTGGGGTTATAAATTATAAATGTACTGCCTCCTGTCAACATTGTATACTTCTATTTGATGATTTCTGTGTCAAACATTATATGGAAATGTTTCCAAGTATTTTCTGTATTAACTGTGAATGAATAGAACAAAATAAATTGCCTGTGATGGAAAAAAAAGAATAAAAAATAATTGAAAAAAAACTTTCAGAAAATAATTTTGAAAAAAAAGTGGGTATGCAAAGGTAGAGAGAAAATGTCCATCAGTAACATATAAAAAGGTGACTCGGAGAAAATCAACCCTTCCTCCTTATGGATCTAAATTTTAATTCTTTTATTTCTGTGAAAAAATAAATTGTTAATATAGGAATCATTATTAGAGTCAGACAAGGTGGTTCACATCTCCAGCACATAGAAAGTGGGGCAGAGGGACCACTGAAAGTTCAAGGGCAACCTGAGACTCAGAGTAATATGTTGTTTCAAAAACAAAACAATTATGATTTTATAGGTTATAATGTAGCATGCAGAGAAATGATTGAGCTTGTTTAAGGTTATATCTAGTGATAAGGAAAGAGAAGCAAGTTTTATGCTTGGGTGTGTATTGCCTGAGTTGATTTCCTTTGCCATACTGCTTCCCAGCATCTACGTAGACAATGTGTATGCTGAACAATTGTCCTCATATTTAGCAGAGTTGCTGCAGGAGCAAATGGAAAGCAGGATAGTGAGCACAAAGGATATGCGGAGGCATGCCCCTATTTATTACCTGCTTGGTAAAGGGTGCTTTAAGCCAATACCCTCAGTACATCTGTTCTAGCTTTACCATCCCAATAATAATCACTCTATAGGGGAGAATAACCTCAGCATGAAAATGTCTATGTAATTCTCAGAATTGTGCATACATATTGTCTTATCAAGGATAAATGGAAGGAAATGTTATAGGCATATGAGGAATAGATATGGGGAAAGCTATTCCTGTGGACATATGAACATGCCCTAGGTAAGTTTTCTGAGGACAAAATGTTCCCACAATAATCATTATGGGTAAGAATCTTACCATCCATAATGGTGAATATGCTAATGCCTTTAGAACACCTTGTAATCAAATAGAAAAACTCTCATTTAAAATACATGATATTTATTACTAAAATATAAATGTGTTCATTTAGAAATCACACATAAATGCAAAAGAAAATTCAGGCAAGTTTATAAATATCTACATTCTGATACCTGATTTTCTAAAAGAAAAGGAAACCTGTATTTCTTCTACCATTTAACTTCAGTGTTTCTTTTCCTTTACACTGCTATTGACCTACTATTAGATGCAACATGTTCAGAGGTGTAGGATGCTCTCCACTTCTCAAGGACAGAGAAAGATGACCTCAAATGGGTATGAACTTCCCACAAGAGGATAAAGAGATCAGACCAAGACACAGAAAGTAAGGAATTCACTTTATTGACTTAGTGACTTCAGAAGGATTAAGGATTCTTAGTTATCAGCAATGGTGTTTGCAATCCAGTCCACATAGTTGCAGACCCTGGTGTACACACCAGGGTTGTCCTTCAGGGCACAGCCATAGCCCCAGGACACAATGCCCTGGAGCTCTCCATTGCAGACCACAGGGCCACCAGAGTCACCCTAGGATGGAGGGACACAGTTAGTAAGGAAGGGGCATGTATAAGGACCACATTTTTCTGACCTGAAGATGCCTTTCTAGCCTCCCTGTGTCTCCATTTGTTATCCTATCCTCTATTCTCACTGAAGTGTGAGATGACACCCAGAACAGTCCTTTTCACTTTCCCATGGAACTACTACAGGAAACATCATGACCCATACACCTGGGCATTCCACTCCCACTCCTGGAAAAATAAGTTTTTTTGTATATGAGAAGGGAGCCAATTACCTGGCAGGAATCTTTGCCTCCCTCAAGGAAGCCAGCGCAGACCATGTTATTGGTGATCCTTCCAGGGTAGGAGGTTTCACAGTCAATCTGAGGCAGTAGTGGGGCATCCAGGCACTGGAGTAGGTCTGGGTGGTTCACTGTGAGGAAAGGAAAAGAAAGAAATGTGATTCTGACCAGCTATGGATTAGCATCCCAGTGTTGTCCACTAGATGAGCCTTGGAGCATTCTTTAAGATACTAAGACCCAGTAAGTAACTTTGATTCTAGAATAGTCATTATTGATGTCCTTCCTGGAAGTAATAATAGCACATTCTCTATCTACCCTGTTTACATTCTGGGAACCATATCATTCAGTGCATAAATTTCTCTTCTACCCACCATGGAACCCTGTGTGTACTGGGTAGTGGCAATGTACTTGCCGATTACAAGTCAATGACTTAAGTTTAGAAACTAGTTTAGCTCTGGAAAGCTGTAGAAATAGTAGATGAAGTATCTTACCACCAAAGCTCAAGGTATCACCCCAGCCAGAGATGAGGCACTGAGTGCCAGCAGGTGCACAGTAGGTGGGCAGAGCTACAGTGGCCACTCGGGCATTGAGGGTCACAGGGGAAGAGAGCTTGATCAGCATGATGTCATTTTCCAGGGTTTTCACATCAAAGTCGGGGTGCTTGATGATCTTGGAAACAGTGACAAAGTGCTCATTGCCCTCAAGGATGTTGATGTTGTGCTCTCCCAACCTCACTTGGATGCGGCTGTTGGAAAGAGAGGCATGCTAGACACTTCCTCTCCATTACCTCAGATAGTCCAGAGTTATTAAACTCTTTTTGCTGAATAACTTTGGAATGGGCAGGAGGCCTAGTTTAACATCACAGATGTAGCAGCCATGCGGTGTGCAAGTACCACTGGGAGAACCGATTCCTTTCTACTTCAAAGACAGGTAATATGACTGAGGTGAAGGACTGCAGTTGGAGACTGCTTATCAACCTAGTGCTCTCCTTTGGATGCAAGCCAGCTCCTATAGCTTCATTCTTCCTCTGTGCCTTTGCAAAGTATAAACTACACTAAATCCTCTGCCTGGTCTACAGAGGGAGTTCTAGGACAGTCAGGGCTGCACAGAGAAAGCCTATTTCATAGAAAACAAATGAACAAATAGATGAAAATAACTTTGTCCATCCAGCTGTGTCATCTTAAATCTTGCTATGAACTTTAGCTTTCTGGGTTTCTTTTTGAATTAGAATCTAGATGATTCAGATGCATATTCAGGTGAGACACCCTCTGGGACAGAAATTGACACTCAGTTTTCTCAATATAGTGAAATGAATTAAAATAGGAAGTTTAAAAAAGCTTACAGATTGTCCACACTCTCGAAAACTCTGTGTTTATATCACTGTTATAGGACTCAGTGTAACTGTGTGAAAAATCTTTGTGTGCTTCATGTTGGTTCCTTCAACCCTAAAATCAACTTTCCTTGCTTTTGTTATCCATACCCTTGATTTACTTTGGATGTTTCTGCAGTGTGAAAATCTTCCCATTCTATATCCTTATTCTCTCCAAACTCAGGAAAGAAGTTGCAGTCAGCAATCTCTTCTCTGACTTTTCCCATTCACCTGAAAACCTCAGCTGATGCCTGATCTAATCCCATCCCCTTGGAAACACCAAAAATGTGTTCTGAAAAGCCAGCGCCCATCACTTACTTCTTGTAGCAGTGAGCTGCAGACACCACCCATTGATCATTGGTGAGGGAGCCTCCGCAGAAGTGGTAGCCAGAGTTCAGGGACACCTGGTAGGGGACAGAATCCTTCTGGCAGGTGTATCCTCCAACGATCTTATCATCAAAAGGGAAAGCAACTTGAGTAGAGAGAAGAAGAGAGAAGACAATTCATCGGGGTGCTGGAAACTGGAGCCCTCAGCCCTGTGCCAGCCTTAAGCTAAATAGGTATCCTTATCAAGTACGAGAATCAAAGACAAAAATGTAGCAGTGGGCATATGTTGTGTTGTGGTTGTCCATAATACAGAGCACTGTGGGACAGCAGCAAGATACTCGGCAGGTGACAGTATTCTGATGGGGTACAAGGGATTGGGCAACGATACTCTCAGCACGCAGGAACGGGGCACAGGGATGGCTGTCTGATCCACTACTTGCTTTGATCTCATGTTTATCATTCAGACACCCTGTGGTTAACAGAGTTTAAGGAGATTAGCATAGTTGGAACTATCTTGGAAAATATCACGCATTTGTAAGAGCTCAATGTACTCACATGTTTTACAGCTCAAGTATGTATATTAAGGTCAAAATGGAGAGCAGTCCTTATGTAGGACACAGGAGGGAATGTTATTGCCCAAGATCACTGATTTTTTTAAACTTGGTTGGATGTTTATGTTATGTGTGTGTGTGTGTGTATACATATATATATATGTATATATGAAATGTCATTTCTAATACAAAGTGACTGTTCCAGACACATATGGTTAGAATTTTAAGACATTAATTCCCAGTATAATGGGGTTTTGAACATTTCAAATTGGAAGTATTTGTCTGTAAAAACAGCCATGGCTGAGACAGCCCCAAGCTCTTGGGCCCAAGCCGGAGGCCTTCTGGTTCATTTTACGGAACCTCCATGTGCCTTCAATTTCTAGCCTCTTTGATCACATAATAAATGACAGTAGAAGGGGTAGGAAAAGTCAAGCTTACAGAGAAGCCAGAAAATCTAGAAGCAGAGATCTGAGGGAAAATAGAGTATATTGGAGTGCAGATAGGGAAAATAGCAGGTTTAGTGATGGGGTTCATGGCCTCTAGGAGAAGAAGAGCAGGACCTGGGTTAAGGCGTGGAACTCAGGAGCAATGTCCACAACGGCAAGAAACAGGAGTGCACTCATGTAGCAGAAGGGAGTGAGCATTTGGGGAGAGCCTGAATTTATACCCTTCTGGAGGGAGGAGGAGGTGCTGAGGGGGGCCCCCACTGCTCCTATACCAGCACACCTGTGAGTTCCCCTTCCCGGGTCTTACATTATCTCTGCTCTATTTGTCCACTCTGTAGGTAGGTGAGGAACATGTGATAAGGAAAGCTTTCTTCTTGGTGTAGAGAAGGAGAGCAGCTGATTCTTGAAAGGAGGCTGGGTTGTGAAAACAGTAGAAATGTAGACCTTCTCTGCAGCTGGCCCTTCTTAGGATGATATAAAGAGGTTAGGTGGTAGAGAATAGTCATGGGCCAAGATATATTCCTGACTTCATGGAATCTTATTTTATTTATTTTAAGGAAACCCTGGTATTGGTAGATAGGTGGATACTGAGGGACCTAGAACCCCATGAGAAGAAAAATATTGTATCTGGATTTAATAACTGTGAGCTGATGATTTTCATTTCTAGAAAAATTCATCATATAGAAAGGTCATATTTAAGGGCTTTGCTAATCAGAATTAGAGTATGAAGCAACATGATGAAGGGAGAATTAGACATGCTCTGTACATTCACTTGACGATCCTTTCTAACAGGGCTCATACACAAGCAAGTGCTTTGAAATATGAGGGATGGGGTTTGAATAGGAACTTTCTCAGATGTGTTCCAGAGATAGACCAATACTGAATTCTCCTTTCCTCTCTGTCATAAGCCCTGGCTCTCACTGTTCATGCTTTTATGGATCCAGTTTCAGCATCTTCATGGGTGTGTTAGCAATCTGCATTAAAGATTAATACTTCCCTATCTTTTAGACACAGGCAGTTTGAGATAGAAGTCCATATTTCACATTAGCTCTGTGGAAGTCCTTGAACAATGATCAGTCTGATTTCTGTTCAGATAATTGCCTTCAGTAGAGAGATTACTACATTGACCAGGAGTCATAAACATGAATCAATATTAAAAATATAGGAGGATTCTGATATTCTATACACTTTCTTTCAGTGACAGAGTTATATTAGACATAGTTCAAAGTAAACATTCCTGTAGAAGTTCCATGAATGAATTCTAACAAAACCACTAAGGCCCAGCCTTGAAATTTATTAATACCTAACCTACCCAGAAGAAGTGTACTGAAATTGATATGTGAGATTATATGTAATTTTAGCATATAGTTTGAGGAACCGTGTTATAGGATCTAGTTACTTTCTTATTAGTCTGATGCCAGTGTTGTTGAGGGACAAGAACAAGGAAAGTTCATGACTGAATTTTCCAAACTGTAGAAAATAAATGTTCTAGAATTGCTGAGCAGAGTGGAAAAATCTGAGTTGAGAATCTTGTGATCGGTCTTGACACGTAAGCATGGAAGATGGCGAAGGAAGTGGGTACCAGAATGCACCTGGGAAAACCACCGTGTGAAACCTGTTAAACAGCTCCTGTGCCCATCCTCGGCATGACTGGCTCAGCTACACAACAGAGCTGGTACTCAGAGCTCTTACCTCTGAACTCTGAATATCATTAAATGGCTCATGGAGTCCTGCTTAAGTGGAGTACTATTCTATTTCTAAAATGCCGCACAGTTCTTCAAGACATTTCACACAGGAGTCATGCACTACATTTCTTATGCATCATGGAGCCTCACTTACCTTTTAAAAACTGTTTTATGGTGAAGTATGAAGAAAGGAATTGTCTCGAATTAATACGGAAGGTACATTGACTCACATGGATTCATTTATTTGCAAGAAACTATCTAAAATTGACATGTGATCTCAAGGCTCCAAGAAGATGAGCATACTCTTGAGAAGTACCAAATTTGTCACAAGGGGCATGCAGAGGGCTACTGTCAAGCACACTGGGGGTCCCTAGGAGACGAATCCAACATCTGGCTCCTCCTGCCACGTTTTCTCTTGGCAGAGTGTGAACACAAAATCTATACTTACATAGCACTGTGTCTCAGAGCCTTACTTTACCATAACCCCTCACCCACCTGTGCCATGTCTAACACAGAGACACATGTATCATAACGCTCAGAGCCATCTGACAGAGTATTATGATAATGGTTAGCTTGGACAGTAAGAAATTTCTCTGTATTTAGTTAATATGTTGCTGCTTTACTTTCTTGCTTGAAGTATTTATAAGACTAGTACATTGAAGGACATAGTCAGATATTTGTTACAATATTTTCACATTCCAGTATATACTAGCTAGGTGGCCCATAAGGGGATTATCCCTAATGTGTATGGAAAATCATTTTAGCCAGAGGGATGTTAACATTGATTGTTTTCACTATAACCCTATCTGTAAAGCAAAATTAAAGGGCATGGCACAGCAGTGTTCTGTAGCTAAAGCTTGAAGTTAACCATTTAATATTTTGTGCTAATATTTATCACCTGGGATCAATTTTCTCCATGCTATCAGGAATCATAGGCTAAGAAGAATATGGTAGATCATGACTATTACCTCATACTCTAGACTGAGGTGAGTAGGGTAGATTCACCAAAGCAGCTGTATATACTCCATTTGAAAGTTTGTGCTATTCCTGATACTATTCATCCTAACATGCAAATTCCTTTGTGTCTTTGTCTAAAACAACCTTCTAGTCCCACAGTGCTCGGCATGTCAAATGACTGCATTTCAATTTTGAAAATAGTGGTTAATTTCTATTTTGTATATTTCACACTCTAGGTTATAGTTTTTATGAACACCTCATATTTATTCTACCATTCTACATTTCTAGATGATCAAGTGGGCTTTACAGAATGGAATTAAGGTTTTTAAGTTTATGCAACAACTAGTGTAAATGGAGTATGGTGGTCAGATTCTAGATTGGTATACTCTGACAAGAGCATTCTGGTTGCCTTGCTCTTGTACCATACTTGCGCCCGACTCAGGGAAGAGGCATATAACAGATTCTATTAGCACATTTTCAGATATGAAGAGTCTGCATCTCTGAAGAGAACTGACTTCTTCATAGCTGCTTGGGAAAGAAATGTAGAGATGATACCTGAACCCCTTCCTCTGAAAACTGAGTTTGTATCCCATTAGTTGCTTCAGAACGGAGTGTTTCTGGTTTCCCTGTAGTTGAGTAAACAGATTAAGAATACGTTTTCTCCCTGTGTCCACAGATAAGTATAGTCTTCAAGAAAAATTCCCTTTGCAACAGATAATGATCACTACAGAGAACCACAGAAATCAATCAAAATGCAGAACTCTGAAGCCCAGTCACCGTGTGTCCACAAAACAGTGTATCTACAAAACAGTCTTGCACCCAGGGCTCAGAGAACATTGCAGAAGTGAGGAAGGAAAACTCTACAAGCCAGAAGACAAGGGAATTTGGTTGTGCATTTTTTTCCTCTAGTAATGTCAGTAGTTATGCCCATGATGTCTTGCTACCATGACTGCCCAAAGGTGAGCTGAACAAGTGCTACACTAGTAGATGTGCCATAGCAGATAGAAAACAAAACAAAACGATGAGGACTCAACCCTACACCAAGAACTATAAGCACCCGAGGAAAGCTAAAAGCAAAGAAGTCGTCTTCCCTAAGAAAGAGCACACTAACTGGTTGACCAGTGCCAAATGACAAGCCCTGAAAACATACATACAAGTAAGATTATACAGACTGATCATAATATACCCAGGAATATACATATGTATGTATATAGCCACATATAACAATGAGAGCAGAGAACATGAATTTTAAGAAGAAAGGGGAAGGAGAAATGTTGTAGTTATATTACAATCTCAAAAATAATCAAAAAATGATCTTTTCCCTATTCTTGATAATTTCATAGATTTATTCAAAAAGAAACATGATCACATTTAACCACATTTCTCCCTTTATTATAACACTTTATTCCCCACAGTCTGTCTCTCCCTCAACTTTATGCCTTTTTTGATAACTCACTAAGTCCAACTAGTGCTGTCCAATATGCTCAATGGATAGAAACAACAAAGTAAAGAGTAAAATTATTGTTTTGCAGGTGATATGATACAATACCTATCAAACACGGAAAGACCTCGGCAGTAATTTCATGGACATGATAAACAGCACCAAGTAGCATGATAAAATCAATATGCAAATATCAGTAGCCTTTTCATAAATCAATAAATAAACTTGAGAAGGAAATCAGGATGAAACCCTCATATACAATAACATCCACAAAAACTAGTGATATCTATCTGTGAGGTGAAAAAAACTATAACAAAAATGATAGAACAGTAAAGAAAGTAATCTTAGAAAAAATGTATTACTAAAGTTGATTGGCACATTCAATTTAATCTCCATCACAATTCTAAGGCTATCCTTCAAAGAACTAGATGAAACAAAACTAAAATACATACCAACCTGAATGGTCAAAGTAATCCTGAGTAGTAAGAAAAAAGCAGGTAACATTACAGTACCCATCCAAGTCGTGATACACAGTCATCATAACAAAAAACACCCTAGTACCAACAAAACCTAGATATGTAGATAAATTTAATAGACTAGAAGACTTATAAATAAACCCACATAGCTACAGCTACCTGATCATTACAAAGGTGCCCAAAACACACTCTTTAGAAAAGATAACTTCCTCCAGAAATAGTGCTGGGAAAAGTATACCTAAAAGGAACAGAAAAATCAGAAAATCCCAAAGCTCAGACATCTGCTGCTAGATAATGTCCTCTAGACATGACATGGAAAAGGCACCCATGTAATGTCAACCACATTGTTACCTGAGAAAAATCAGCATTATGACAACATCAGTTGACATGCCAACATAGATTGGTGAAATTCCATGTGGTCCAAAGAACTATAAGTAGTCAAAGGCTATGGAGAGACAAATAAATGGTTTCCTATATGGACAAGGTTCTCCCTGATTTTTCTAGTTCCAAATGGTCAGCCAAGGATACATGTACATATGAACAATGATAAATTGACTTGATAGGTTGCTTAAACATGTTTTCATATATACCAGCAAACACATATACATACATACATACATGTATGTGTACATATATAATTTAAAAAGGATCATGGATAACTAAGTGATAGTGGAGTTGGGCGGAGGAAGGAGGGAGTGATGACACATGAAGTTTTCAAAAAGAAAACGAAAAGAATATACACAAAAGAACAAATGTAGATCTGTATCTCTCACCCTTGACAAAAGAAAACAAATTAAAAATGGTTCAAAGACATTAACTTAAGACTTTGAAACTTCTAGATGAAAACATAGAGAAAGCACATTGGTACATAGGCATCCACAAGGACTATCTACAGTATTTTGATATTTTGATTCCAGTGATTATCAGATTCAATAACCAAGGAATTAATAGCAAGAACAGCTAAATGGAACTGCATGAAATTAAACGTTTTTGCACAACAAAGTAAATGCTTGAAAAGGACTAGCCCTTGGGATGAGAGAAAAAGAAACTACATATCATATCTTAGAGAAGTTTAACATGTAAGATTGATTAAATAAATCTAAAAAATAATTCACTACAACCCAAATCATCAAATTAAGTGTGGCTACTGAAGAGAATTTCTTAAATGATGGAAGTACAAATGGCCAGTAAATACATGGAAAACCTCAGCATCCTTAGCCATAAATAAAAGACAAATAAAAGATTCATTAGAATTCTGTGTTGCCTCAGTCAGATTGCTTGTCATCAATAAATAAAAAAATTCTAACCCTGGTAAGGATTATAGGGGCTATCATTAAGCACTGGTGCTGAGAGAGTATAAACTAGTACAGCCATTATGGAAATCAATACAGATATTTCTCAAAAAATTAAAAATAGATCTACCATATAATCCTATGATATTAATAATAGATATATGCCTGATTAAAGCATAGTCAGCAGACACTGATGTGCTGGAATGCTTTCTGCTTACTATGGTAGTTTTCACAATAGCCAAAGTTACAATCAATAGATGAATAAAGGGAATGTGGTGTATATACACACCAAAGTGTTACTCAGTCATAAAAAAAATGTAATTATATCATTTGCAAGAAAATTAGTCAAACTGGAAATTGTCATATTACAAAATTATGCCAGACTCACAAAAACAAATACTCCAATTTTCTATCATATACAGATATTTACAAAATGACTTAAATTACAATAGGGTCTATTCTGAGTCCAAAGAGAAAGGAGAGGGATTCTATGAGCAAGTGCATCAGGATCATGATGGGGAAACACACAGGGACAACCAAACCAAACTAGAGGGAACTCAAGAAAGTTGGATCAATGGCTGTGGAGCCTGCATGGGACTGGACTCAGCCCTTTGCATGGTGAGAGTTGTGTAGCTTGATCTGCTTGGGAGGCCCCCTGGCGGTAGGATCAGAATCCATCTCTGGTGCATGAGCAGGCTTTGTGGAGCCCACTACCTATGATGGGACAACTCGTGTGCAGCCTTGAGGCAGGAGGAAGGGCTTGGACTTGCCTCTACTGAACGTGCCTCCCCATGGGAGGCCTTGCCTTCTTTTGGGTGAGAGTACAGGGTGGGTTGGGAGGGGAGCCTGGGGGGATGGGAGGAGGGAACAGGGGGATCTTTGATTGGTGTGTAAAATGAATGAAAAAAATTTCTTAATAAAAAAGAAATTTATATGCTAATTACTAAGAAAAATATTTTATTATTTTATGTGTATGGGTATTTTGTTTGCATGTATGCATGTACTTGTTTGTACAATGTGCTTCCCTGGTTTCATGGAGGCCAAAAGAGGGTGCTGGAGCCCCTGGAACTGGATTTGCAGATGGTTTTAAGCTACCATGTGAGTGCTGGGAATGGAATTTGGGTCTTCTGGAAGAACAGCTAGTGCTCTTAATATCCCTCCAGTCTCCACCCAAAATAATATTATTTATTTTGTATATATCTCAGTTCTATCACATCTAGGTCACACATTAATACTGCAAACACTTCAGCTGAAAGAACATAATAATAAATAAATAAATAAATAAATAAATAAATAAATAAATAAATAAAGCAAGCAAGCAATAAAGCAAGCAATGAAATAACTCCAGATGCGTACATCCCAATTATGTAATATAAGGAAAAGGAAAAACATGATTCATCAAAAATTAACTAGCCCTGCAGTAATGGCATCCAGTAAGAATTAAGTTTGATGAAATCCCAGACAGAGAACTCAGAAGAATGATTAAAATGGTTATAAGTAATTTCAAAGAAGTCCAAGAAGAAAATAAGCCCCTCAATAGGAATATGAACAGCTGAATAGAGAGAGGAAAATGATTTAAGATAATAAAGGCAGAATTGAAAAAAAAGAGAAATATTGAAGAAAATCAAACCTGAAATTCTGGAAAGGAAAAAAAAGCATAATCAAATACAAAGCTCCATGGAAAGTCTCATTAACAGAATCAATCAAGGAGAGAACAGGATAGCTTGGCTTAAAAACAAAATAGAGGAATTAGAAAAATCCAACAAGGACAAAAGTAAAAGAAGGAGAAATGTGAAATCTCCTACGATGTGCTAGAAAGTATCAAATGTAGAGGTTATTGGGCTTATAAAAAGAATCTCTATCTAAAGGCATAGGGGGTAGGTTTGGGGGGAATGCTGGAGGGGTGGGAGGAGGAAAGAGGGAGATCTGTGATTGGTATGTAAAATGAATAAGAAGTTTCTAATTAAAAAAAAGATGAAAAATAAAATACCTAAAAAATTTTTTCAGAAGATTCACAATATTTCTCAGAGTTAAACAAATACAACAGATACAGAAGGCATATAGTTCATAAAACAGATAAGATGGGGAAAGAATCTTGACTCATCATATTATAATGAAACACTAGATAAACAGGAAACAGAAAGTGTGCTAAAGGTAGCAAAACAGAAACACCAAATCACATAGAAAGGCAGGCCCATCAGACAAGCAGTAGACTTCCCAATTAAAACTTTCAAAGAAAAGATCGATTTTAAGTCTTGAAAGGAAAATTTAGCATCCCAGTCTACTACAGTCAGATGATTTATTTATTATAATTGATCCAAAGAGCCCCTAGTGGTTCTCACCTTCTTAACACTGTGACACTTTAACACAGTTCCTCATGTTGCGATGACCCTAGCCATAAAATTATTTTCATTGATACTTCATAACTGCAATTTTGCTTCTGTTATGAATTGTAATGCAAATATCTTTGGTGATAGAGGTTAGCAAGGTGAGTTTTGACCCACAGGTCGAGAACTACTGACCTAGAAGATGTAAATGTAAGGGATAGAGATATAGGCTCCATGATATAATCATCAACAGCTTGAGGAATTACCATAATTCTCTGAAACAAGCTCAGAATAAACAAATGGTTGGTCAAATCAAGGGAGAGTTAAAATCCAGAAATAGCTAAAAAACACACATCAGAGGACAGGGGCACACCAATAGTCTGGCTAGTACCTGCCTCTGATTTAAGCGACTCTCCTAGCATGAAGTGATTCATTCATTCTGGGGAGTCCACATTTAGGTCCCATAAATGTTAACGCAACTAACCAAAACAACAACAACAAACAAACAAACAAACAATCAATCAAACAAATTAACTAACAGAATGAAAATAAGGACCTTATGTCAAAGGAGATAAATGACAGTTTATAGCTTATTCTAGAGCCAGCTATGAGTGACCATGATTTAGATCACAGATTCAGTTAGCCAAATTGCATTTTCCAACATGGTAACTATTTCTTGATTTTTTTTATAAGATCAAAGAAAGCCATAAGTCAAGGTTCTTTTCAAATATGTTGCTGGAACTTCAATGTAATGGGTTACAGTTAAGTCCAGAAACCTCAGCTATAACCCTTAGATGCTCTGATGACATCCTTAACTTCTGAGTTCTTGGAAGCAAGCAGACTGCTTAGTCAGTACATTTCAAAAGGTTTTCTCATTGTCACAAGGTGGGGAAGGAAGGACTATTAAAAGATAGTCCAAAATTAATTGTAATTGGGCTTTGAACTTCAGCATCCCAACAATGCCACATCTTTGAATTCTAATTATTTAATTATCCTGTAAAATAGTCAATGTCACATGTTCCTTCTTTCCAGGAAATTTCATTCACAGCTTCAAGGAAGCTTCCAAAATAAATTCTAAAAGATCAGAGAGATCTCACAATGGGTACCATTGTCAGAATCTATGGTGGGTAGCTGATCAGAAGGTAATGTGTGAGGCTGTTAGGATGAAGCTGACACAGTCAAGACCCTAGCAAGCTGCAGATGCCATGAATACAGAGCAGCATCTAAGGAAAGTGGGAGGAAGCGGTCAGAGCTTGACCAACAGAGAGGTCACATGGGGTGCAACTCGAAAGAATGGGCTGCCCAAACTTTTGGAGTGAATGAACAGTTCACTTCTTGCCCAAATAGGCCCAAATGCTTGACCTTGGAGCTAGATTTACTATTTCGCTTTCTAGAGCTTGTTCTTGATTTATCACATTCCTTCCTCACTATATTCTTATAATAAAAATGTATACAATGTGATTTTAGGTGTGGGAGGTACATACTTTTAGGTTTTTTTTTTCTGTATTAGGTCTTATAGGAAAAAAATGGCTTGAGTCTCAGAAGAGATACTTGTCCTGGAAGTTTGAAACATTGTAGAAGTTAGGATTCTTTGAGATTCACTGAATGTCTTTGAATGATAAAGCATTAGTCATTGAAGGCCCTAGGTTGGAAGATTAGGGTTTGATTATGAAATACCGTACCCAAGCTCCTGAAGGAGGTTCAGACTTGCCATAGGCACAGAAGCAACAGAGCCGAGACTGTCAAATGAAAATTCTGGATCTGTGATCCAAAATAAATATTTCCCTTTTATTCATTTTTAAAATTTATTTATTAAATTTAATTTTACGTATCAGCCACAGATTCCCTTGTTCTCTCCCCTCCTACCCCCAGACCCCCCACTCCTGCCTTCCCTCCAGCTCACCCCCCATTCCCATTTCCTCCAGGGCAAAGACTCCCCTGAGGATTGAGTTCAACCTGGTAGATTCAGTCCAGGCAGGTCCAGTCCCCTCCTCCCAGGCTGAGCCAAGTGTCCCTGTATAAGCCCCAGCTTTCAAACAGCCAGTTCATGCACTGAGTGAGGACAGGACCCGGTTCCACTGTCTGGATGCCTCCCAAGCAGATAAAGCTAATCAATCAACTGTCTTATTTATCCAGAGGGCCTGATCAGTTGGGGGCTCCTCAGCTATTGGTTCATAGTTCATGTGTTTCCTTTCGTTTGGATATTTGTCCCTGTGCTTTTTCCAACCTTGGTCTCAACCATTCTCACTCATACAAACCCTCCTCTTTCTTGCCAATTGGATTCCTGGAGCTCCACCTGGGGCCTGGCCGTGGATCTCTGCATCCAGTTCCCTCAGACATGGGATGAGGTTTCTAGCATGAATATTAGGATGTTTGGCCAGGTGGCCTTCGAATACTTCAGAGATCTATTCAGAGGGCCTGATCCAGTTAGTAACTCATATTAGGTGTTCAGTCACAGTGATAAGAGGGACTATACACACCCTCATACCACCTTCCTCTGCTTCCTATTTCCCACCTTGAACTCAAAACCAATGTGAAAGTTTCATATTGAGGAGATACTATTTGCATTTTTTTTTACTCATTAGTCAGGCACCATTCATCATAGAGAGGTGAATGTAAAGGATTAACAGTTGCAGCATTCTGATGATTAAAGATTGAATTTCTGGTATAATGAAAGGGTGAATGTTCATGTTTATACAACAGTCACTCTTTCTACTCACTTTCTGGCTTGTTGGAACTGCTTGGATTAATTGAAACTAATGAAGAGTAAGGTGGAAAAGTCCAATGTAGGATCCAGGAACTGTCATTATGTGGAATGTTATAATGGAAACAACTGTGACTTCTATGAAATGCACAGTTTAATAGTTAAATGTGATATATATATATATATATATATATATATATATATATATATATATAATATTCTGATTACATCACCCAGTAAAATTTGGTGTTAAATTCAACCAGTCAGCAGCTTCTTCCATTTGACTTTGTTCCTAAGATGTATAGACTGTCATACATTTGGAGGACAGAGAGCTGGTAAATTTATCTCATCTAGGTGTAACGATCTGCAAGTCCCACAGAAGGATTGTCCACCTGCACTAGTACAGTGCCAACAAAAAAAATCTTGTGCATTAAAATCATTGTGCTTGAGCTGGTTCTGGCTTTGCCTGTCCAAACCCATAATATCTGCTCTGTTTCACAATCTTGGGAAAGCCAGCTGAGGGGAAGTGAGTACATACACAATTGTTACTCTTAATTAAATACTTAGCTTTGCTCAAATAAATACTTTTTAGAACTTCCCTTTGAGAACAACCTTGCTCATTTTTTGTTTATTTGGAAACAGAGTCTCTAACAGTACCTAGTATACTCATACTTACAATTCTCCTGCCTCAGCTCCTGGGTGCTAATGCTGGGTTTACAGCTATGTCCACATGCCTGTCTAATCTCCTATTGGCTTAGATTATCTCACCTCAGAAGAACGTGTAAAGTTTTTTATGTGAGGAAATCTACCACTGCTTGATAAATTTTCACTTAAGTTATATTTACTTAACAAATATTTACTGAATTCCTGGTATATTTCTGGGCTTCTATGCTTAAAGTGAACAAAATAGGGTCTTGTTTTCATTGAACTTATATATTCACTTGTGACTGAAGTCAGAAAATAAATAAGTATAACTAATTCTATATATCATCTATCTGTCTATTTAACTGTACATTCTTTGTTTTAAAAATAGTGATTGGGCATTCTTAATGCAGAGTAAAACATCAACATGATGTGGTTTTCAGGGTGTATGGATGGGGAAATAGTCTTTGGGGAGACAATAGTACAATAAACACTTGTATAAGAAGTAACAGCTGGGCAGTAGTAGCACACTCTTTTAATCCCAGCACTTGGGAGGCAGAAGCAGGCAGATCTCAGTGAGTTCAAGGCCAGCTTGGTCTACAAAGCAAGTTCCAGGACATCCAGGACTATACAGAGAAACCTTGTCTTAAAACAAACAAAAAAAGAAGTGACTAAGAAAAGGAAGGATAAAAGGAGGCTTCCTTATTCTAACCCAAGTATTTAATAAAAACATACCAACACACACACTCACTTTTCTATAAAATAATTCTGTCATCCAGCATGTGAATAATTACCCTTTCATTAGTTTTGCTTATAAAAATATGAAGATATGACTATGGTGATCAATACAGTAAAATATATTCATAAATATATAAATAACATTGGAATGCAAAATTTTAAGAAATATTATTATGTTAACAGAACAAATTCCAAATAATTATATCATGTGATCTGATTTTATTGCAACTGGATGATTTCAATATTTCTGGTTTTAATAATCTGGAATGCATGTAATTAAAATAACAAATACAAAGAGAAGCAACTTTATAATAAATCAATTTCTCTAGTGAAGTATAGTTTGTAATGTTGAAAAAGGAACTGATTGTATCAAGCTGCACTCTACCAAACTGATGTTTAATATGAGAGATCTGTGTATCACCAAATAGAGAGATGGTATAATAATATATTGACACTGCACAGGTCACTCATGCATGCATGGGTATATTTAGCTTTAGGAGATGACATGCAGTAAAACCTCTCAGCTGGAGAGTGGCTAGGACATGTTTTAAAAATCTAAATCTCTCAATGTCACCCACCTTCTCCAGCTAATCATGGGAACATCTTGAGAATCAGTATGAACACAGGACACTGGCACATACTTGATTTCTAAATAACAGAAGCATTATATCTTCTTGAGTGAGAAGTGCTACCAGGCCAATGAGATAAGCTAAGGACAGCACATCAGTGGAACTAAATCTTGAACTGGGTTAAGTGACTAGAGCTCATCTTTGTGTTAGTACCATTTGGGAGGGAGATGCTAGGGCAGAGAACTCTGAGTCCAGGCCTTATGAGGATCAATCAAAGCCTCATCCTACACAACAGCCGTGGATTGAATACTTTGAACATTCTCAGAGTGCCACAGATATCAATGAAAACAACTGCTACTTGAAAATGCCTCTCACAAAACATGCCTTAGATGCTGTGGTGGGAGGAGATATTGAAATAGGTATGCATTAATTAGGCTGACTTGGTGGGAGCAATTTGTGGGTGGCTCCTCCACATGCGTTCATTCTGGCTGGGAAGAGGAGATGAAGGTCAGTCTTCAAAAAATCCTTTCTGGTTTAGTTTATATGGATGTAGTGGATATCACCACTTGACCCTCTCCTCTGACAAGGTAAACTGTAAATGTCAAGCTTGAGAAGATAGATCTATCCTTTTTCCAATAAGAAATATATAGTTCATTTTCATGTTTTTCTCCTCCTCTGTACTTATTGTATTCTCCTTCAGTATTACTTCTTTTAAAAATTTTTTGCTTTTTGCTGGGCAATGGTGGCACACACTTTTAATCCCAGCACTTGGGAGGCAAAGCCAGGCAGATCTCTGTGAGTTCGAGGCCAGCCTCTTTTTCGAGATTCTGGACAGGCATCAAAATTACACAGAGAAACCTTGTCTCAACAAACATACCCAACCCAAAAAAATTTACTCTTTGATTATGTGTATGTTTATGCATGTACGAATTATGCTATCATTCTGGAAAGCAAGTGCCCAAAGAAGCCAGAAGAGGGCATCAGATTGCCTGAAACTAGAATTACAGGTAGTTGTGAGCTGCCAATGTGGGTGCTGGAAACTGAACATAGGTCCTCTGCAAGAACATCAAGCACACTTAACTGATAAGCCCTCTCTCCAGCAACAGTGTCACTTCTTATATGTTTATCCCAGCTACGTTTCTACTCCTTGTTTTCTTCTGTATTTTCCCTTTTCCCAGGTTATCTTCCATTTAATTGCTTAAATATAAAGAATTTCATTCTCTTTATGTGTGACTCTATGATTTTAAATAACTATCATAGTTACTTTATTTTCAAACACTGATGTTGGAGTTGACATCTCCAGTTGAGTGTCTGGTTGTTGTTGACTGTTTTTGTTACTGGTGGTGGCTTCATCTCCTCCGAGGAGGAGTGGTGATCTGAACACCAAGAGCAGTATTCCCATTAGGAATACCTCAGGAAAAAAAAATAAGAACACGATATACAATATAACATTCAAATAAATAACAATGTAAAAACCTCAATTTATATGAAAAAGGCAAGAATATAATAACTCTAAAAGTTTTCAACACCTCAATAACTAAATTCCATTCAATTCAAATGATTTAAATATGGATGAAAGCATAAATATCTCCTGAATAAAAACTTTGTTAGTCCAATATTTAAAGAATTCCCAAGGGTGATTCAAAAATATCTAGTCACATGATGCACAAGACAATAAGCCACCTTGGTGAAAATCAGCAGATTCTGAAAGCCAGAATAACAGGCACAAAATGACATAATCATCTTCTTCCTCCTCCTTTTCATCATCATAGAAAGTTCCAAATAGATGTTTAATATCTTTAAATAAATAAAACAATTCAAAAATATTAAAAGGGCAAGCATTTTTAAATGATCACTCATATTTCTAAAATATCTAAGTAGATTTCCTAGAATTTAAGATTAATTTACTTTAGAGGTAGCTGCAATGACAGTTGGCGATTTGGAATAGAGGTGTGAATAAACAAACCGATCAATGGATCTAAAGAAACTGATCAGGGATTGAAAATATGTTACATGTGCACAATGGGATCTTATTCTGCTATAAAAATAATAAAATAATAACATTTTTAAGAAAAAAAGAAGAAATTGACCAGGTTGATGCAGAAATAAAATGCCAAAAGAAGAAAAGTACAATTGGAAATATAAAAAGACTAAATAAAAATGTGAAAGAAAGTTGAACACTGGCCATCTCTCCTGTGAGCAACTGAATTCATGGGACAGAGTATTGGCCCCCAGAGGGCTTCCCTTCACCACTGCCTTTCAGAATCATATGTGAATTAGACTACAATGATGATTTCAGAACAATGTTCAAATTCATCCAGAAAACAGACCCATGTATCCTCCTGTCATAAGGCATTTCTATGCTACAAAACAAAGGGACATGAATATCATTAACTCAGAAATATGCTCTTGAAAATGAATTGTTCTTTCTGGCTAGGTCTTTCTTGGTTATCTATTCCCAAGTTATCAAATAAAATAACATCTGGATATAAATGCTGCAAAGAGCCTGGATTAGTTTCTCAACAACAACAACAAAAAAGTAGCTCTCAGATTATTCAGGTTATGATTGCATACCAAACAGTAGCTCCCTCCAACAAAATTGTTCAGGTGGCCTGGAGTCACCTCAAAATTCCCACACTGTCACTTGAATAGCTGTAGAATGTACGGAACATCCAACGTTCTTAAAATAATGAAGAACTGGCCAGAACAACCTGAGCTTTATTTGTGTCCCCCTAAAATCAGGATCTCCTTCAGCACCGTAGATTGTCATGTCACTCGGGGTATAAAAGCTGGGTAGAGCTGTTTTCTAGGGTCACTATGTTTGGTGTAAGTGAGACATGTACAGGTAAGGCCCCATCCATCCCAGGCAACATACCTCAGATGAAAATCTCAGTTCTCTGCTATCTATCACTGTCTATCCATAAACAGCAGACACTCAATATAACCTATCTATATGAGTGCTCTATATCAAAGGAGGCAGGCAAGTCCTAAACCATAGCCCAGGTCACAGACCTGAAGTGATCACAGTGAATTTTCTTCTCAGTTTCCTTTTGTGAAAATTAACTGATAAAGGGATACAGACAAGACTCCTTACTTACTACAGGCTCTTTTAATTGGTTTTGTCTTTTTCATTTCTTCAACTGCATTTATGCAGTCCAGACTGTACTTGAAGATCTAATCCTCCTATACTCACGGCTTCCTAAAGGTTGGGCTGCAGGCTGTGCCACCGCATTTGCCTTATAATAGATTCTTTTTTTTAAAGACATGGTCATACTATGTATTCCTGGCTAGCCTGGCACTATGTAAATCAGGTTGATCTCAAACTCACAGAGATCAGCCTGCTTCTGGCAATAGACTCTTAAGACAGTCTGGGTCTGGTTGGCCTATGCCCTAGCAGCAGGTGCTTCTTCCATCACAGGCCTTTTCACTGTTTCACCACTAAAGCACCATCTTAGCTTTGCACGTTATGTAACAAATGAACAAGAATAGTCCAACCAAATGGAGCACATCCAAAGGAAGGACTGAGCACTGTGCCTCTTTCTTTGTGGTGACAATAATGTGCTGACTGTTATTAAAGTTGATAATAAAACATGAATCAGAACTCTTGGAATACTTCAAAGCTCAGTAATGGAGCAGGCTCCTGAAATCCTGTAAATTTTACTTTGATCTAACATTCATGTGTCATCTTGAGTATCTGGAGTACATTATGGTCCTATTTGACAAGATCAGTCAACGAACATTAACATAGACCAACACTATATTCAATCACGTGAGATATAATATGGAAGAAATAAGCTAAATATATAATTGAGATAAATAGTGAGCAGGTGATTTTGAATTTTTTCTCAAATGAATTAACAGAGTATTTGTAAGAGTATTTCTGGGTAAATTTTGCCCTCACTCTCTCATTTGCTTTTTACGTAGTCCTGAAGATTCTCTCTCCATTGTCATCTTCTGTTCACAGGCATGGTGCCCACAGACTGATGAACAGGTGTCACTCAGAAGCTGTGGTTTTCACACTGAGTGCATTGGCAGGGCCCTCAGGCTCATCTGGGGAGAGCTGGGTGGAGGGAGAGGAGGTTCTTGTTGAGATCTCTCACTTGCAGCCAGCGCTGTGTCTCCAGAACTGCAGAAATAGAAGCTGCTGTCTTCAGGCCTCACATTGCTCACTGTCAAAGTTGAGAATGTTAGGTTTGGGCGGCTGATAGGAAACTTGTCCTTGGTGAATCCTTTCTCATATGTGGCTTCTGAGCCTTGATTTGCAGTTGCCATGAGCACCAAGCTCTGTCCCTGGAACTGTTGGTACCAGAACATCGCAGCAAGTTGACTGTCAACCACACACTGGATTTTCAGCGAGGTTCCACTTTGACAGATGTCCTGTTTTGGCTTTTGGTTGACGAGGACACTGAACACAGAGCCTAGTTTAAGAGAGACAGAGATCCATGAAGGCAAATAAGTTTCAAGTCAGACATGTCTGAAGGCAAAGATTTCTACTTTATTTACTCTGGTATCACCACATTTCCCCAAATCATGTAGCACAGACCTCCCTTTTATCAACATTCTCTGACAGAACCCTCTAATCTAAGACACCTTCTTCATCCTCTGGCTTGTATATTCTGCTTTGGGAGAAGAAAGTGTCCCCATACCTCATCAGCATTAATATGGACCCCAGGCTCTGCTTAGGACAAACTCCTACCTTGACCCAGGAGAAGCAGCAGAAGAGTCCACATCCTTAAGCAAAGGTCTCTTTCCTGAGAAAAGGCACTAAAATATCAAGCTCACACTCAACTTTCCTCTTCACAGTGTCATTGCTTTTTTGCTTATTCTGTTAATTTCTTTCTGTGGGAAGCTGGCTTTGTGCTAAACATATAAAAAAAATACACTGCCCCCTAGAGGAACTATGTAGCTTGTAGCTGTTCCCATAGAATGAGTCATTCATTTCAAAGGCATCCCAGAATGCACTTGCTACCTGTACATCATTTGTCTATCCATCATGATTGTGCTAATTTTTTTTTGTTGTTTGTTTGTTTTTCAAGACAGGGTTTCTCTGTGTAGCTTTGCGCCTTTCCTGGAACTCACTTGGTAGCCCAGGCTGGCCTCGAACTCACAGAGATCTGCCTGCCTCTGCCTCCCAAGTGCTGGGATTAAAGGCGTACGCCGCCGCCGCCACCACCACCGGGCACTATTTTGCTACTTTTTGAGTATACAAACACAAACGAGATGCAACATTGACTTGAATGAATTTCAACTGTCTGTTGTTCTCATCACGCTTTCCATGATTGAACTTATTTTTTTCTCCCACAACATGCATGTAGTAGTAAACTAACATCTATTTGTGTTGTCTAATCCTTCCAATAAGTGACATTTCCATTGTTTTGGTCTTTTAGGTTCAGAGTGTCAAAAAGGTACTTTTCTTCACCTGTCTGATTTATTCAATCAAAAGTTTGAAGGTGTATATATGTACATGTCTCATATATCTTCCCTTATTTCAATATAATCACAATCATTAATATTTTAAATAGTCCCTTGAAATTCTAATAATATTTACTTTATTCCAATTTGGTTCAGTATAGACTATGAACAAGGTGATTCCTCTGTAACGTTTTATCACAGTGCTATGATTTTTCATTATTATGTAACCAATTCCATATATCATACAACTACTTACATAGTTTATTTATGGGAAAAAAACCTGAGTTAATTTTCTTTTTATTTTCCTGAATTATCTGTGTACTTATGAGTTGAGTTATTTTTCAAAATTATAATTATTTATTTTAATTATTTATTCATTCTGGGGAGGCCACATTTCGGTCCCATAAATGTTAATGTAACTAACCAAAAAACCAAACTACTAATCAATCAGTCAATCAAACAAATTAACTAACACAGAATGTAAATAAGGACTTTACATCAAAGGAGATAAATGAGAGTTTATAGCTTATTATGAGTTACCATCTTTCAGATCACAGATTTGGTTAGCCAAATTCCATCTTCTAACGTGGTAACTATTTCTTGGTTTTTTTTTGTTGTTGTTGTTGTTTTGTTGTTTTGTTTTTTTGTTTTTTTTCTGCAAAAAATCAAAGAAAGCCATAAGTCAAGACACTATTCAAATAGGTTGCTGGAACTTCAGTGCTGTATATTACACTTAAGCCTGGAAACCTCAGCTGTAAAACTTAGATACACTGATGACATTCTTAACTTCTGAGTTGTTGGAAGCAAGCAGACTGCTTAGTTAGCACGTTTCAAAGGTTTCACTCATTGTCACAAGGTGGGCAAGGAATGACTTGAAAGGTAGACCATGATTAAATTCAATTAGGGTTTGAACCTCAGCATCCCAACAATGTCACTAGTTAATTATCCTGTAAAATAGTCAACATCACATGTTCCTTCTTTCCAGGAAAGTTCATTAACAGTTTCAAGGAAGTTTCCAACAAAACGTCCAAAAGTAGATCAGAAATATCTCATAATGTGTACCATTTTCAGAATCTATAGTGGGTACTTTATCAAAGGTAATGTGTGAGGCTGTTAGGATGAAGCTGACATAGTCAAGACCCTGAAAAGCTACAGATGCCATGAATACAGAATCTAGGGAAAGCTGGAGAAAGTGATCAGAGCTTGACCAACAGAGAGGTTACATGGGGTGCAACTAGAAAAAATGGGCTGACCAAGCCTTTTGGAGTGCACAGTTAACTTCATGCCAAACAGGTCCAAATGCTTGACCTTGGAGCTAGATTTACTATTTGGCTTTCTAGAGCTTGTTTTTGATGTATCACATTCCTTCCCCTCTATCTTCTTATAATGAGAATGTATACAATGTGATTTTCCTTGTGGGAAGTAGAAAATTTTAGGTTTATTTTTTCCCTGTATTAGGTCTTTTTGTAATTAAGAAATGTTATTATTCATTGTACATATCAATCACAGATCCTCCTCTTCCTTCCTCAACCCTCCAGCCTTCCCCCACCCACATAACCCCTATTCCCTCCTACAAGAAGATAAGGGCTACCAAGGGGCTCCAAAAAGCCAGCTCATGAACCAGGGATGGATCTTGATCCTACTGCCAGGGTGCCCCTTAAGCAGATCAATCTACACAACTGTCTAGTTTATGCAGAGGCCTAGTCCAGTCCCATGGAGGTTCCACAGGTGTTGGTCTAAAGTTCATGACTTGCCACTAGTTTGGTTTGGTTGTCTCTGTAGGTTTCCCCATCATGATCTTGATGCCCCTTGCTCATAGAATCCCTCTTCTCTCTCTTCGACTGGACTCCTGGAGCTCATCCTGGTGTTTGATTGTGCATCTCTTCACTTGCTTTCATCACTTACTGGAGAAAGGCCCTATGATGACAGTTAGGGAAACTGGGTGCTAATGAAGTTCCCAGGAATCCACAAGGATGATTCCAGCTACTAGCAATAGTGGGGAGGGTGCCCGAACTGGCTTACTCCAGATAAAAGATCAGTGAAAACCCTAACTGTATTAGGTCTTATAGAAAAGAATGTCTGGAGTCTCTGAAGAGATACTTGTCCTGGGAGTTTGAAACATTGTAGAAGTTAGGATACTTTGAGATTCACTGAATGACTTTGAATGATAAAACATTAGTCATTGAAGGCCCTGGGTTGGAAGATAATGGTTTGACTATAAAATATCTCACCCAAGCTCCTTGTGGAAGACACTGTGTATACATGGTGATATTATTTAGGGATGACCGGGAAAAGGTAGAATATGAAACTTATCTGTAGGAGATACTATATCACTGTCTTTTCCTTGTGCCAATGTCTTTCCCAGGTACTGTCACCCACTGGGTCTCTGCTTTCTCTTCATAGTAAGATGAATGAGGTTCAGACTTGCCATAGGAACAGAAGGAACAGAGCCAAAATCTGTGAGAAGAAAATTCTTCTTCTGTGATTCAAAATAAATAATTCCCTTCTTTAAGTACTTCATGTTAGGTGCTAAGACACAGTAATAAGAAGGACTAATTACACACTCTCACACCACCTTCCTCTGCTTCCTGTATCCCACTTTGTACTCAATACCAATGTGAAAGTTTCATATTGAGGGGGTGCTATTTGCATTTGTTTTACTCATTATTCAGGCAAAGTTCATCATAGAGAGGTGAATATGAAGGATTAACATTTGCAGCATTCTGATTATTAAAGATTGACTATCTGGTATAATGAAAGGGTGAATGTTCATGTTTATACAACAGTCACTCTGTCTACTCACTTTCTGCACTTATTGGAACTGCTTGGATTAATTGAAACTAATGAAGAGTAAGCTGAAAAAATCCAATGTAGGATCCAGGAACTGTCATTATGTGGAAAGTGATAATGAAAATATCTGTGGCTTCCATAACATGCAAAGTTTAATATATTAAGTGTGTGTGTGTGTGTGTGTGTGTGTGTGTGTGTGTGTGTGTGTGTGATATATCAAAGTAGATTCTGATTATATAACCTAGACAAAATTTGGTGTTAAATTCAACCAGTTAGCAGCTCCCTCCACTTGATGTTGTTCCTAAGATGTATAGACTGCCATACATTTGGAGGACAGAGAGCTGGTAAATTCATCTCTTCTAGGTGACCAGGATTAGAAAGATCCTGTAAAGATTTACAAGCCTCATGGAAGAATTGTGCACCTGCACTAGTACAATGCTAGCTAGAAAACCTTGTACATTAAAATCATCTTGCTTCAGCTGGGCCTGACATTTCCTCTCCAAACCCATAACATCTGCTCTGTTACACAATCTTGGGAAAGCCAGCTGAGGGGGAAGTGAGTACATACACATTGTTAGTCTCAATCAAATATTTAGCTTTGTTCAAATAAATACTTTTTAGAACTTACCTTTGAGAACAACCTTGCTATTTTTTTTTTCTTATCTGGAAACAGATACCAGTCCCTGGTATACTCATATTCACAATTCTGCTGCATCAGCTCTTGGGTGCTAATGCTGGGTCTACAGCTATGTCCCCATGCCTGTCTAATCTCATATTGGCTTAGATTATCTAACTGCAGAAGAATGTGTAAAGTTTTTTATGTGAGAAAATCTACCATTGCTTGATAAATTTTCCCTCCTCAAAAACTAAATTCCATTCTATTCAAATGATTCAAATATGGATAAAGACTTCAAATATTTCATTTTTATAATTAGTGGTGAGCTCAAAGAAAAATATAAAAGAAAAGATATGGGTGGATATGTGGATATTTGTTTCATAATCTTAGATAGCAGATTAAGCAAGAAAATTATGATCCCAAATGTACCTAAGATATTTTGGTTAGAAACAGCTTAAAAAATTTAATAGAATCAATATGAAAAGAAAGACCAGCAAGGAAGGTGAATCAAGAAAGAAAAAAAAAACAAACAATAAGGTCCTGAGCCCAAGGATAAGAAGAATATCTATCTAGATAGAAATGAAGGACACGAAAACAGAAATTATGAGCACAGGGTTCAGGAATTTGGGGCATGATCAAAAGACAAAATTTAAGGATCCACATGGTTACTTTGAATTTTGAAATACCAACCAAAGAAAAGATAACTTACTTTGTGGAATTATTGCCAAAATTTTCCAAACCTAGAAACTAAGTGGATATTCAACTACAAAAGGCATTAGACAGTAAACACTCGATTTTATATTCTAGTTAAAAATATTAAGAGTACATATAAAAGATAGAATACAGAGTGCTACAGACTGCAAGCATATGAAATACAGTCAGCTGTACATGATAAAGCTATACCTAGAAAAATCAAGGAATCGTTCTGGAGATATCAAGGAATATTTGAGGTTATTTGGCATTTAATATATCAGCTGTTTCCTGCTATTAATTTCTTGTGTGCTCATACTCCTAGGACATACAGCAAACAGTATAAGCTTCTCAGTCCTACTACTGATCTGAACTAGGTAACACCCCTACAGAGAAAATGTCTGTTTCCTGTGCCTAGGAAACAGGTGGGTATGTAGATGCATAGGTTCATCTCCTATGCAAATGAAGCAAAGACCATCCCTTTCTCTGACAGGCCTAGTGGCATTGTGGAGCTATTGACTGAGATCAAAAGGGTTTTTTGTATTACCAGGTACAAGTAATGAATGGGGCAGAATTCCTGACTCCATGTTAGGGTTAGAGTGACTGGGCCTTAGGAAAAAGCTGAAGGAATTTTTTTTGCAGATTGTAGGTAGATTTGAGTCAGGTTAAGAGAGTAGAAGAGGAAGGAAAGATGAAGGACTAAGGAAAGGAGGATGAGGATGAGGTCGAGAGCATAAGAGCTTAGTTATAACTAGGACTAGGAAAGAACAAAAAAAGAAGAGAAAGAGAGGATTTGAGTGTGAGGATGGAACTGAAGCTGTGTAGAGAGAGAATTGACTCATAAGAATAAAGTGTATGGACTAAAGAGTTTCATGTACTTAGATTCATTTGTTATCATCACAGATTGGATATTCAGCTGGTTGTGGATTATTCCTAGACCCAGAGGAAGGGCTATTGAGGGGCTGGAACCCCATAGTCTACTATATCATAGTAATAAGAAATTGCTAAAATACATAAACATTGTATTTATCTTCAGTCTCTTGGCAGAAACCCTAAAATCTAAAACAAAGTTAAAAGCCTTTTTCACACACTAATATACATACCAGCCAACTAATACTACTATATCCAGCAAGGCTATTTCTTCAGTTTTATGAAAAGACTAAGATTTTGCAGGATAATCACAGGCAAAATGAGTGATTCATGATTACTGCTCTACCATTTCAGAAATATTTAAGAAAATCTTTTTCACAGATGAAAAAACTCACAAACAGGAGATCTAAGGAAAAATAAAATTTATAGGAGGTATTGTTAGTTGAGAAGTGAACAAATTAGTAACTAAATCAAACACAAACTCAACTCAGTAAACAAGCAAACTTTTAAGATGAACATATATTACAAGATTGGGACTATTCAAGGAGAAAGACAACAAAATTGCAAGAGTCATCAAATATTAATTAATAATAAATAGTCTTAGCTATCCACTTCAATGATGTAGAATGGCAATTCGTGTTTGTTGGAAGAAATACATGTAACTGGAAAAGACAATCAGAAACTAGAAGTGAAAGGATGGAAAAGTGTGTATTAAGTAGTGGACACAGGACACAAGTAAAAATAGCTACATACATACCTTCAAAGTAGACATAAATGAAAATTTTATCAAAATAGATAAGTTACATCACTACATATTAATAAAATGAATAATGAACCCCAAATATTAAGATATTATAAAGATATATGCATTTAACATTTGAGAATTCAATTTCATATTAAAGTATCTATTGTGTATAAAAGGACAAATAGGACCAGATACAGTAAAAGTGATTGATTACAGCATCCCATTCTCTTAATGCCTGTGCCATTCCAGTAGATATTTCACACTTCAAAGTTCAAGTGCTACATAGACTGAATAGATGTACGTGACATTTATGACCTATCCACCCAAAGAACACACATTCTGTTCAACAATGTATGAAACTTTCTCCAAAATACATCACATCTTATGCTATAACACTAATCTTCACAAATAAAAAATCTCCTGTATTCTTTCAGAACAGAATAAAATTAGAATCAATGAAAAAGAGACACAATATAAATACATAGAAATTTAATAAAGAATGTTTGGATGGCCAAATGGTCTTTGGTGAAATAATGGAGAAAATTGAAATATTCCTAGGAGCAAACTTTAAAATGAAATGTATATGAAGGATTTCTTTGGTAAACCAAACAAAGTTCTAAGAAGCAACTTAAAAGCAGTGTGATCCAAAATTTAAGAATTAAATTAAAATTATGTATATGGGTGCTTCATCGGTGTGCATATATGAGCATCACATGTGTGTATGCAGTACCTGCAGAAGTCAGAAGAGGGAATCAGAACCCTTGGAACTGGAATTGAAGACAGTTATGAGCTGCAATGTAGATGCTGTGAATTTGTCTGTATTCTCTGTGTCTGTATCTGTTTACTTTAGTGTCTTTTGATTCAGGAAAAAATGATCAGTTTGAGGTCAAACTGTGAAGAATCAGAACCCTCTGAATATGGAAATACATTCCATGGAATGATAGACCATCGACATAGGAAGAGGTAAAATCTGTTTTATTAAGAAATGGTAGTGTGAAACAGGAAGATAGACTGACAACATTCCCATCAGATAAACAAAAAAAAACTCACACAAGCACACAAACCACAGTGTTCTAAAGCATCAGTGCACGTGAAGGCAGAAGAACACCTGCCAGACCTTGTGTAGGACCAGAGGCTGGAAGAGACTCTTCCTTCATGGATAGGATGGAGGAAGAGCTGCACACAGAATGAGAGGACAAGCCAGGAAGTTTCAGAAACAGGGAATATTGGCAAGGAGAATTATAATTGGCCATAACTTAGGGTTAACATTTAGAAAAATTCCTCTGCATAATCATGATGACAGTGTTTTATCTGTATTATATATAACATATATATCTGTATATAATGTATATAATGCATTTTATACTTAAAATATAGTTATTTTACATTATTTGAGATTTGGGCACACACCTTTCTAAGACCAGGAAGCACAATAAGAATTATAAGTAAAATGCTATTGGGTCTTTAAAACCCTCAAGTGTTTGGAAGAGAAAGCATAAATATCTCCTGAAAAAAAAAACTTTGTTAGTCCAATATTTAAAGAATTCCCAAGGGTGATTCAAAAATATCTAGTCATATAATGCACAAGACAATAAGCCACCTTGATGAAAATCAGCAGATTCTGAAAGCCAGAATAACAGGCACAAAATAACATCTTCATTTTCTTCTTCTTCCTCCTCCTCCTTCTCATCATCGTCATAGAAAGTTCCAAATGGATGTTTAATATCTTTAAATAAATAAAACAATTCAAGAATATTAAAGAGAAAGCATTTTAAATGATCACTCATATTTCTAAAATATCCAAGTAGATTTTCTAGAAATTAAGATTAATTTAATTTAGAGGTAGTTGAGATAACCAGTGGCAATTTAGAGTAGATGGGTGAATAAACAAACTGATCAATGTTTCTAAAGAAATTAATCAGGTAATGAAAATGTGTTACATGTACTCAGAGGAATCTTATTCTGCTTTAAAAATAACAAAATAATAACTTTTTAAGAAAAGAACAAGCAATTGATCAGGTTGAGGCAGAAATACAATGCCAAAAGTAGAAAAGCAGGGTTGGAAAGATTAAAAAAAAAAACTAAATAAAAATGCAAAAGAAAGTTGAACACAGGCCATCTCTCCTGTGAATTGTGAGCAATTGAATTCATGGGACAGAGTATTAGCCCCCAGATGGCTTCCCTTCACCACTGCCTTTCAGAATCATATGTGAATTAGACTACAATGATGATTCCAGAACAATGGGCACAATCATCCAGAAAAGAGACCCATGTATCCTCCTGTCATAAGGCATTTCTATGCTACTGGACATAGATCAAAGCAAAGGAACATGAATATCATGAATTCAGGAAAATACTCTTGAAAATGAATTGCTCTTTCTGGCTTGGTCTTCCTTGGTTATCCATTCACAAGTTTTCAGATCAAATAACATCTGGATGTAAATGCTGCAAAGAGCCTGCATCAGCTTCTCAAAAAGAAAGAAAGAAAGAAAGAAAGAAAGAAAGAAAGAAAGAAAGAAAGAAAGAAAGAAAGAAAGAAAGAAAGAAAGAAAGAAAGAAAGAAAGAAAGAGAAAAGTAGCTCACAGATTAGATCTTCCTCCAACAAAATTTTTCAGGTGGCCTGGAGCCACCACAGAATCCATACATGATTACTTACTTGCATAGGTGTAGAATGTGCAGAAAATCCAACATTCTTAAAATAAAGAAGTACTGGCCTGAGCCAACCTGAGCTCTATTTGTGTCCCCCTAAAATCAGAATGTCCTTCAGCACAGCATCCTCGTGTGTCATTTGTGGTATTGTTGTGATATTGTGTCCCCCAATATATTGTGCACCCTAATAAACTTATCTGGCGTCAGAGAACAGATCAGCCACTAGATAGACATAGAGACCAGAAATTGATGACAGAGAGAGAGAGAGAGAGAGAGAGAGAGAGAGAGAGAGAGAGAGAGAGAGAGAGAGAGAGAGAGAGACCTTTAATCCAGTCACTTGGGAGACAGAGATCCATCCAGATCTCTGAGAGTTCAAGGCCACACTGGAAACAGCCAGGCATGCTGACACACACACCTTTAATGCCAGAAAGTAGTGGCTGGAAGCAGAAAGGTATATACAATGTGAGGACTAGGAACTAGAGGCTTTTAAAGCTTTTAGGCCCTTAGCAGCAGTTCAGCTGAGATCCATTCAGATAAGGTCTCAGAGGCTTCCAGTTTGAGGAAACAGGATCTGCTGAGAAGTTGGTGAGGTGAGGTTAGCTATGGCTTGTTCTGCTTCTCTGATCTTTCAGAATTTATTCTAGTAAATGACACTAAGGTTTTTTTTTTATTAATAAGACCATTTAAGATTCATGTTATAGGTTATAAAGCCTAGGGAGAGCTATTTTCTAGGCTCCCTCTGTTTGGTATAAGTGAGGCATAGACAGGTAAGGACCTACCCATCCGAAGCATCATACTTCAGATGTAAATCATAGTCCTCTGTTATCCATCACTGCCTATCCATAAACAACAGACATCCAATATAACCTGTCTGTGAGTGCTCTAAGTCAGAGGAGGCAGGCAAGTGCTAAAACATAGCCCAGGTTCCAAACCTGAAGTGATCACAGAACACAGTGAATTTTCTTCTCAGTTTCCTCTTGTGAAAAGTAACTGATAGAGGGATCCAAACAAGACTCCCTGTTTACTACAGGCCTTTTTCGTTTGTTTTGTCTTTCTAGATTTTTCATTTTTCAACTGCCTTTATGCAGTCCAGACTGTACTTGAAGATCTAATCCTCCTGCACTCACAGCTTCCTCCGGGTTTGGGCTGCAGGCTGTGCCACCACATTTGCCTTATAATAGATTCCTTTTTCTAAAAAAAAAAAAAAAAAAAAAAATGGTCATACTATGTATTCCTGGCTGGCCTGGAACTATGTAAAGTAGGCTGGTTCAAACTCACAGAGATCAGCCTGCTTCTGGCAATAGACTCTTAAGACAGTCTGGGTCTGGTTGGCCTATGCCCTAGCAGCAGGAACTTCTTCCATCACAGGCCTTTTCACTGTTTCACCACTAAAGCACCATCTTAGCATTGCTCGTTATGTAACAATAAAAAAGAATAGTCCAACAAAATGGAGCACATTCAAAGGAAGGACTGAGCACTGTGCCTCTTTCTTTGTGGTGACAATAATGTGCTGACTGTTATTAAAGTTAATAATAAAACATGAATCAAAACTCTTGGAATACTTCAAAGCTCAGCAATGGAGCAGGCTCCTGAAATCCTGTAAATTTTACTTTGATCTAACATTCATGTGTCATCTTGAGTATCTGGAGTACATTAAGGTCCTATTTGACAAGATCAGTCAATGAACATTAACATAGATCAACACTATACTCAATCACGTGAGATATAATATGGAAGAAATAAGCTAAATATATCATTGAGATAAATAGTGAGAGGGTGATTTTGAATTTTTACTCAAATGAATTAACAGAGTATTTGTAAGCGTATTTCTGTGTGAATATTTGCCCTCAGTCTCTCATTTGTTCTTTAGTGAGTCCTAAAGATTCTCTCTCCATTGTCATCTTCTGTTCATAGGCACGGTGCCCACAGACTGATGAACAGGTGTCACTCAGAAGCTGTGGTTTTCACACTGAGTACATTGGCAGTGCCCTCGGGCTCATCTGGGGAGAGCTGGGTGGAGGGAGGGGAGTTCTTGCTGAGATCTCTCACTTGCAGCCAGCGCTGTGTCTCCAGAACTGCAGAAATAGAAGCTGCTGTCTTCAGGCCTCACATTGCTCACTGTCAAAGTTGAGAATGTTTGGTTTGGGAAGCTGATAGGAAACTTGTCCTTGGTGAATCCTTTCTCATATGTAGCTTCTGAGCCTTGATTTGCAGTTGCCATGAGCACCAAGTTCTGTCCCTGGAACTGTTGGTACCAGAACATCGTAGCAACTGGACTGTCAACCTTACACTGGATTTTCAGCGAGGTTCCACTTTGACAGATGTCCTGTTTTGGCTTTTGGTTGACGAGGACACTCAATACAGAGCCTAGTTTAAGAGAGACAGAGATCCATGAAGGCAAATAAGTTTCAAGTCAGACATGTCTGAAGGCAAAGATTTCTACTTTATTTACTCTGGTATCACCACATTTCCCCAAATCATGTAGCACAGACCTCCCTTTTATCAACATTCTCTGACAGAACCCTCTAATCTAAGACACCTTCTTCATCCTCTGGCTTGTATATTCTGCTTTGGGAGAAGAAAGTGTCCCCATACCTCATCAGCATTAACATGGACCCCAGGCTCTGCTTAGGACAAACTCCTACCTTGACCCAGGAGAAGCAGCAGAAGAGTCCACATCCTTAAGCAAAGGTCTCTTTCCTGAGAAAAGGCACTAAAATATCAAACTCGCACACAAGTTTTCTCTTCACAGTGTCATTGCTTTTTTGATTATTCTGTTAATTTCTTTTTGTGGGAAGCTGGCTTTTGCTAAACATATAAAAAAATACACTGCCCCCTAGAGGAGCTATGTAGCATTCATATGAAAGGCATCCTAGAATGCAATTGCTACCTGTACATCATTTGTCTATCTATCGTGATTGTGCTACTTTTTGAGTATACAAACACAAACGAGATGCAACATTGACTTGAATGAATTTCAACTGTCTGTTGTTCTCATCACGCTTTCCATGATTGAACTTATTTTTTTCTCCCACAACATGCATGTAGTACTAAACTAACATCTATTTGTGTTGTCTAATCCTTCCAATAAGTGACATTTCCATTGTTTTGGTCTTTTAGTTTCAGAAAGTCAAAAAGGTACTTTTCTTCACCTGTCTGATTTATTCAATCAAAAGTTAGATGAAGGTGTATGTAGGTACCTGTCTCATATATCTTCCCTTATTTCAATATAATCACAATCATTAATATTTTAAATAGTCCCTTGAAATTTGTAATAATATTTACTTTATTCCAATTTGGTTCAGTATAGACTATGAACAAGGTGATTCCTCTGTAACGTTTTATCACAGTGCTATGATTTTTCATTATTATGTAACCAATTCCATATATCATACAACAGCTTATATAGTTTACTTATGGGAAAAAAACCTGAGTTAATTTTCTTTTTATTTTCCTGAATTATCTGTGTACTTATGAGTTGAGTTATTTTTCAAAATTATAATTATTTATTTTAATTATTTATTCATTCTGGGGAGGCCACATTTCAGTCCCATAAATGTTAATGTAACTAACTTAAAAACCAAACTACTAATCAATCAGTCAATCAAACAAATTAACTAACACAGAATGTAAATAAGGACTTTACATCAAAGGAGATAAATGAGAGTTTATAGCTTATTATGAGTTACCATCTTTCAGATCACAGATTTGGTTAGCCAAATTCCATCTTCTAACGTGGTAACTATTTCTTTTCTTTTCTTTTTTTTTTCAGCAAAAGATCAAAGAAAGCCATAAGTCAAGACACTTTTTAAATAGGTTGCTGGAACTTCAGTGCTGTATATTACACTTAAGCCTGGAAACCTCAGCTGTAAACCTTAGATACACTGATGACATTCTTAACTTCTGAGTTGTTGGAAGCAAGCAGACTGCTTAGTTAGCACGTTTCAGCGGGTTTCACTCATTGTCACAAGGTGGGCAAGGAATGACTTGAAAGGTAGACCATGATAAAATTCAATTAGGGTTTGAACCTCAGCATTCCAACAATGCCATTAGTTAATTATCCTGTAAAATAGTCAACATCACATGTTTCTTCTTTCCAGGAAAGTTCATTAACAGTTTCAAGGAAGTTTCCAACAAAACTTCCAAAAGTAGATCAGAAATATCTCACCATTTTCAGAATCTATAGTGGGTACTTTATCAGCGGTAATGTGTGAGGCTGTTAAGGTGAAGCTGACACAGCCAAGACCCTAACAAGCTGCAGATGCCGTGAATACAGAATCTAGGGAAAGCTGGAGGAAGTGATCAGAGCATGACCAACAGAGAGGTCACATGGGGTGCAACTAGAAAAAATGGGCTGCCCAAGCCTTTTGGAGTGCACAGTTGACTTCATGCCCAAACAGGCCCAAAAGCTTGACCTTGGAGCTAGATTTACTATTTGGCTTTCTAGAGCTTGTTTTTGATGTATCACATTCTTTCCCCTCTATCTTCTTATTATGAGAATGTATACAATGGGATTTTCCTTGTGAGAAGTAGAAAATTTTAGGTTTTTTTTTCTGTGTTAGGTCTTTTTGTAATTAAGAAATGTTATTATGCATTGTACATATCAGTCACAGATCCTCCTCTTCCTTCCTCAACCCTCCAGCCTTCCCCCACCCACGTAACCCCTATTCCCTCCTACAAGAAGATAAGGGCTACCAAGGGGAGTCAGCAGAGCCTGGTACATTCAGTACAGGCAGGTCCAAGGTCCTACTTTGGCATTAAGTCTGTGCAAGGTGTCCCACCATAGGTAGTGGGCTCCAAAAAGCCAGCTCATGAACCAGGGATGGATCTTGATCCTACTGCCAGGGTGTCCCTTAAGCAGATCAAGCTACACAACTGTCTAGCTTATGCAGAGGGCCTAGTCCAGTCCCATGGAGGTTCCACAGGTGTTGGTCTAAAGTTCATGACTTCCCACTAGTTTGGTTTGGTTGTCTCTGTAGCTTTCCCCATCATGATCTTGATGCCCCATGCTCATAGAATCCCTCTTTTCTCTCTTCGACTGGACTCCTGGAGCTCAGCCTGGTGTTTGATTGTGGATCTCTTCACTTGCTTTCATCACTTACTGGAGAAAGGCCCTATGATGACAGTTAGGGAAACTGGGTGCTAATGAAGTTCCCAGGAACCCACAAGGATGATTCCAGCTACTAGCAATAGTGGGGAGGGTGCCTGAACTGGCTTACTCCAGATAAAAGATCATTGAAAACCCTAACTGTATTAGGTCTTATAGAAAAGAATGTCTTGAGTCTCTGAAGAGATACTTGTCCTGGGAGTTTGAAACATTGTAGAAGTTAGGATACTTTGAGATTCACTGAATGACTTTGAATGATAAAACATTAGTCATTGAAGGCCCTGGGTTGGAAGATAATGGTTTGACTATAAAATATCTCACCCAAGCTCCTTGTGGAAGACACTGTGTATACATGGTGATATTATTTAGGGATGACCGGGAAAAGGTAGAATATGAAACTTATTTGTAGGAGATACTATATCACTGTCTTTTCCTTGTGCCAATGTCTTTCCCAGGTACTGTCACCCACTGGGTCTCTGCTTCCTCCTCATAGTAAGATGAATGAGGTTCAGACTTGCCATAGGAACAGAAGGAACAGAGCCAAGGACTGTGAGAAGAAAATTCTTCTTCTGTGATTCAAAATAAATAATTCCCTTCTTTAAGTACTTCATGTTAGGTGCTAAGACACAGTAATAAGAAGGACTAATTACACACTCTCACACCACCTTCCTCTGCTTCCTGTATCCTACTTTGTACTCAATACCAATGTGAAAGTTTCATATTGAGGGGGTGCTATTTGCATTTGTTTTACTCATTATTCAGGCAAAGTTCATCATAGAGAGGTGAATATGAAGGATTAACATTTGCAGCATTCTGATTATTAAAGATTGACTATCTGGTATAATGAAAGGGTGAATGTTCATGTTTATACAACAGTCACTCTGTCTACTCACTTTCTGCACTTATTGGAACTGCTTGGATTAATTGAAACTAATGAAGAGTAAGCTGAAAAAATCCAATGTAGGATCCAGGAACTGTCATTATGTGGAATGTTATAATGAAAATACCTGTGGCTTCCATAACATGCAAAGTTTAATATATTAAGTGTGTGTGTGTGTGTGTGTGTGTGTGTGTGTGTGTGTGTGTGTGATATCAAAGTAGATTCTGATTATATCACCTAGACAAAATTTGGTGTTAAATTCAACCACTTAGCAGCTCTCTCCACTTGATGTTGTTCCTAAGATGTATAGACTGCCATACATTTGGAGGACAGAGAGCTGGTAAATTCATCTCTTCTAGGTGAACAGGATTAGAAAGAGCCTGTAAAGATTTACAAGCCTCATGGAAGAATTGTCCACCTGCACTAGTACATGCTAGCAAGAAAACCTTGTACATTAAAATCATCTTGCTTCAGCTGGGCCTGACATTTCCTCTCCAAACCCATAACATCTGCTCTGTTACACAATCTTAGGAAAGCCAGCTGAGGGGGAAGTGAGTACATAGCCGTTGTTAGTCTCAATCAAATATTTAGCTTTGCTCAAATAAATACTTTTTAGAACTTACCTTTGAGAACACTTTGCTATTTTTTTTTTTTTTGGCGTATCTGGAAACAGTGCACTGTTACCAGTCCCTGGTATACTCATATTCACAATTCTACTTCCTCAGCTCTTGGGTGCTAATGCTGTGTTTACAGCTATGTCCCCCATGCCTGTCTAATCTCCTATTGGCTTAGATGATCTCACCTCAGAA
Organism: Peromyscus maniculatus bairdii; assembly: GCF_049852395.1. Classification (NCBI taxonomy): domain Eukaryota; kingdom Metazoa; phylum Chordata; class Mammalia; order Rodentia; family Cricetidae; genus Peromyscus; species Peromyscus maniculatus. Next base: position 49,808,817 of record NC_134854.1, read on the forward strand.
GAACGTGTAAAGTTTTTTATGTGAGAAAATATACCACTGCTTGATAAATTTTCCCTCCTCAAAAACTAAACTCAATTCTATTCAAATGATTCAAAAATGGATAAAGACTTCAAATATTTCATTTTTATAATTAGCAGTGAGCTCAAAGAAAATTATAAAAGAATAGATATGGGTGGATATTTGTTTCATGATCTTAGATAGTAGATTCAGCAAGAAAATTATGATCCTAAATGTAGCTAAGATACTTTGGTTAGAAACAGCTTTAAAAAATTTAATAGAATCAATATGAAAAGAAAGACCAGCAAGGAAGGTGAATCAAGAAAGAAAACACACAAACAATAAGGCCCTGAGCACAAGGATAAGAAAAATATCTATCTAGATAGAAATGAAGGACATGAAAACAGAAATTATGAGCACAAGTTTCAGGAATTTGTGGCATGATTAAATTTGGGCAAAGACAAAATTTAAGGATCCACGTGGGTACTTTGAATTTTGAAATACCAACCAAAGAAAAGATAACTTATTTTGTGGAATTATTGCCAAAATTTTCCAAACCTAGAAACCAAGTGGATATTCAACTACAAAAGGCATTAGAAAGTAAACACTCAATTTTATATTCTAGTTAAAAATATTAAGAGTACATATAAAAGAAAGAATACAGAGTGCTACAGACTGCAAGCATATGAAATACAGTCAGCTGTACATGATAAAGCTATACCTAGAAAAATCAAGGAATCGTTCTGGAGATATCAAGGAATATTTGAGGTTATTTGGCATTTAACATATCAGCTGTTTCCTGCTATTAATTTCTTGTGTGCTCATACTCCTAGGACATACAGCAAACAGTATAAGCTTCTCAGTCCTACTACTGATCTGAACTAGGCAACACCCCTAAAGAGAAAATGTCTGTTTCCTGTGACTAAGAAACAGGTGGGTATATAGATGCATAGGTTCATCTCCTGTGCAAATGAAGCAAAGACCATCCCTTTCTCTGACAGGCCTAGTGGTATTGTGGAGCTATTGACTGAGATCTAAATGTTTTTTGCATTACCAGGTGCAAGTAATGAATGGGGCAGAATTCCTGACTCCATCTTAGGGTTAGCGTGACTGGCCCTTAGGAAAAAGCAGAAGAAATTTTTTTTTTTTGCAGATTGTAGGTAGATTTGAGTCAGGTTAAGAGAGTAGAAGAGGAAGGAAAGATGAAGGACTGAGGAATGGAGGATGAGGATGAGGTCGAGAGCATAAGAGCTTAGTTATAACTAGGACTAGGAGAGAACAAGAAAAGAAGGGACAGAGAGGATTTGAGTGTGAGGACGGAACTGAAGCTGTGTAAAGAGAGAATTGACTCAGAAGAATAAAGTGTATGGCCTAAAGAGTTTCATGTACTTAGATTCATTTATTATCATCACAGATTGGATATCCAGCTGGTTGTGGATTATTCTCTGTGTCTGTATCTGTTTACTTTAGTATCTTTTGATTGGGGAAAAATGATAATTTGAGGTCAAACTGTGAAGAATCAGAACCCTCTGAATATGGAAATACGTTCCATGGAATAATAGACCATCAACATAGGAAGAGATGAAATCTGTTTTATTAAGAAATGGTAGTGTGAAACAGGAAGATAGACTGACAACATTCCCATCAGATAAACAAACAAAACTCACATAAGCACACAAACCACAGTGTTCTAAAGCATCAGTGCACGTGAAGGCAGAAGAACACCTGCCAGACCTTGTGTAGGACCAGAGGCTGGAAGAGACTCTTCCTTCATGAATAGGATGGAGGAAGAGCTGCACACAGAATGAGAGGACAAGCCAGGAAGTTTCAGAAACAGGGAATATTGGCAAGGAGAATTATAATTGGCCATAACTTAGGGTTAACATTTAGAAAAATTCCTCTGCATAATCATGATGACAGTGTTTTATCTGTATTATATATATAACATATATATCTGTATATAATGTATATAATGCATTTTATACTTAAAATATAGTTCTTTTATATTATTTGAGATTTGGGCACAGACCTTTCTAAGACCAGGAAGCACAATAAGAATTATAAGTAAAATGCTATTGGGTCTTTAAAACCCTCAAGTGTTTGGAAGAGAAAGCATAAATATCTCCTGAAAAAAAAACTTTGTTAGTCCAATATTTAAAGAATTCCCAAGGGTGATTCAAAAATATCTAGTCATATAATGCACAAGACAATAAGCCTCCTTGATGAAAATCAGCAGATTCTGAAAGCCAGAATAACAGGCACAAAATAACATCTTCATTTTCTTCTTCCTCCTCCTCCTTCTCATCATCGTCATAGAAAGTTCCAAATGGATGTTTAATATCTTTAAATAAATAAAACAATTCAAGAATATTAAAGAGAAAGCATTTTAAATGATCACTCATATTTCTAAAATATCCAAGTAGATTTTCTAGAAATTAAGATTAATTTAATTTAGAGGTAGTTGAGATAACCAGTGGCAATTTAGAGTAGATGGATGAATAAGCAAACTGATCAATGGTTCTAAAGAAATTAATCAGGTAATGAAAATGTGTTACATGTGCTCAGAGGAATCTCATTCTGCTTTAAAAATAACAAAATAATAACTTTTTAAGAAAAGAAGAAGCAATTGATCAGGTTGAGGCAGAAAAACAATGCCAAAAGTAGAAAAGCAGGGTTGGAAAGATTAAAAAAAACTAAATAAAAATGTGAAAGAAAGTTGAACACAGGCCATCTTTCCTGTGAATTGTGAGCAATTGAATTCATGGGACAGAGTATTGCCCCCCCCCCCCCGAGGGCTTCCTTACACCACTGCCTTTCAGAATCATATGTGAATTAGACTACAATGATGATTCCAGAACAATGGGCACAATCATCCAGAAAAGAGACCCATGTATCCTCCTGTCCTAAGGCATTTCTATGCTACTGGACATAGATCAAAGCAAAGGAACATGAATATCATTAACTCAGGAATATACTCTTGAAAATGAATTGCTCTTTCTGGCTAGGTCTTTCTTGCTTATCTATTCACAAGTTTTCAGATCAAATAACATCTGGATGTAAATGCTACAAAGAGCCTGCATCAGCTTCTCTAAATAAATAAATAAATAAATAAATAAATAAATAAATAAATAAAATAAAAAGAAGAAGAAGAAAAGAAAAAAAGAAAGAAAAGAAAAGTAGCTCACAGATTAGATCTTCTTCCAACAAAATTTTTCAGGTGGCCTGGAGCCACCACAGAATCCATACATCATTACTTGCATAGCTGTAGAATGTGCAGAAAATCCAACATTCTTAAAATGAAGAAGTACTGACCAGAACAACTTGAGCTCTATTTGTCCCCCTAAAATCAGAATGTCCTTCAGCACAGCATTCTCATGTGTCATTTGTGGTATTGTGGTGATATTGTGTCCCCTAATATATTGTGCACCCTAATAAACTTATCTGGGCTCAGAGAACAGATCAGCCAATAGATAGACATAGAGGCCAGAAATTGATGGCACACACACTTTTAATCCAGTCACTTGGGAGGCAGAGATCCATCCAGATCTCTGAGAGTTCAAGGCCACACTGGAAAAAGCCAGGAATGCTAACACACACACCTTTAATCCCAGGAAGTAGTGGCAGGAAGCAGAAAGGTATACACGGTGTGAGGACTAGGAACTAGAGGCTTTTTAAGCTTTTAGGCCCTTAGCAGCAGTTCAGCTGAGATCCATTCAGATAAGGTCTCAGAGGCTTCCAGTTTGAGGAAACAGGATCTGCTGAGAAGTTGGTGAGGTGAGGTTAGCTATGGCTTGTTCTGCTTCTCTGATCTTTCAGAATTTATTCCAGTAAATGACACTGAGATTTTTTTTTGTTGTTGTTTTTATTAATAAGACCATTTAAGATTCATGTTATAGGTTATAAAACCTAGGGAGAGCTATTTTCTAGGCTCCCTCTGTTTGGTATAAGTGAGGCAAAGACAGGTAAGGCCCTACCCATCCCAGGCATCATACCTCAGATGTAAATCATAGTCCTCTGTTATCCATCACTGCCTATCCAGAAACAACAGACATTCAATATAACCTGTCTGTGAGTGCTCTAAGTCAAAGGAGGCAGGCAAGTCCTAAAACATAGCCCAGGTTCCAAACCTGAAGTGATCACAGAACACAGTGAATTTTCTTCTCAGTTTCCTCTTGTGAAAAGTAACTGATAGAGGGATCCAAACAAGACTCCCTGTTTACTACAGGCCTTTTTCATTTGTTTTGTCTTTCTAGATTTTTCATTTTTCAACTGCATTTATGCAGTCCAGACTGTACTTGAAGATCTAATCATCCTATACTCACAGCTTCCTCCGGGTTTGGGCTTCAGGCTGTGCCACCACATTTGCCTTATAATAGATTCCTTTTTCTAAAAAAAAAAAAAAAAGAAAGAAAAGAAAAGAAAAGAAAAAAAAAGAAAAAACCAACCAAACAAAAAAAACCCAAACAAACATGGTTATACTATGTATTCCTGGCTGGCCTATAACTATGTAAAGTAGTCTGTTTCAAACTCACAGAGATCAGTCTGCTTCTGGCAATAGACTCTTAAGACAGTCTGGGTCTGGTTGGCCTAAGCCCTAGCAGAAAGAGCTTCCATCACAGGCCTTTTCACTATTTCACCTCTAAAGCACCATCCTAGCTTTGCACGTTATGTAACAAACAAATAAGAATAGTCCAACCAAATGGAGCACTTCCAAAGGAAGGATTCCGGACTGTGCCTCTTTCTTTGTGGTGACAATAATGTGCTGACTGTTATTAAAGGAGATAATGCATTGTGAATCAGAACTCTTGGAATATTCCAAAGCTCACCAATAGAGCAGGCTCCTGAAATCCTGTAAATTTTACTTTGATCTAACATTCATGGGTCATGTTGAGTATCTGGAGTACATTATGGTCCTACTTAACAAGATCAGTCAACAAACATTAACATAGATCAACACTATACTGAATCATGTGAGATACAATATAGAAGAAATAAGCTAAATATATCATTGAGATAAATAGTGAGAGGGTGATTTTGAATTTTTACTTAAATGAATTAACAGTATTTGTACGCATATTTCTGGGTGAATATTTGCCCTCAGTCTCTCATTTGTTCTTTAGTGAGTCCTAAAGATTCTCTCTCCATTGTCATCTTCTGTTCATAGGCACGGTGCCCACAGACTGATGAACAGGTGTCACTCAGAAGCTGTGGTTTTCACACTGAGTGCATTGGCAGTGCCCTCGGGCTCATCTGGGGAGAGCTGGGTGGAGGGAGGGGAGTTCTTGCTGAGATCTCTCACTTGCAGCCAGCGCTGTGTCTCCAGAACTGCAGAAATAGAAGCTGCTGTCTTCAGGCCTCACATTGCTCACTGTCAAAGTTGAGAATGTTAGGTTTGGGAAGCTGATAGGAAACTTGTCCTTGGTGAATCCTTTCTCATATGTAGCTTCTGAGCCTTGATTTGCAGTTGCCATGAGCACCAAGCTCTGTCCCTGGAACTGTTGGTACCAGAACATCGCAGCAAGTTGACTGTCAACCACACACTGGATTTTCAGCGAGGTTCCACTTTGACAGATGTCCTGTTTTGGCTTTTGGTTGACGAGGACACTGAACACAGAGCCTAGTTTAAGAGAGACAGAGATCCATGAAGGCAAATAAGTTTCAAGTCAGACATGTCTGAAGGCAAAGATTTCTACTTTATTTACTCTGGTATCACCACATTTCCCCAAATCATGTAGCACAGACCTCCCTTTTATCAACAGTCCCTGACAGAACCCTCTTATCTAAGACACCTTCTTCATCCTCTGGCTTGTATATTCTGCTTTGGGAGAAGAAAGTGTCCCCATACCTCAACTCAGCATTAACATGGACCCCAGTCTCTGCTTAGGACAAACTCCTACCTTGACCCAGGAGAAGCAGCAGAAGAGTCCACATCCTTAAGCAAAGGTCTCTTCCCTGAGAAAAGGCACTAAAATATCAAGCTCACACTCAACTTTCCTCTCCGCAGTGTAATTGCTTTCTTACTTATTCTGTTAATTTCTTTTTGTGGAAAGCTGGCTTTTTACTAAACATATAAAATAAAAAATAAAAAAATGCACTGCCCCCTAGAGGAACTATTTAGCTGTTCACATGGGATGAGTCATTCATTCGAAAGGCATCCCAGAATACACTTGCCACCTGTACATCATTTGTGTATCCATTATGATTGTGCTACTTTTTGAGTATACAAACACAAATGAGATGCAACATTGGCTGTAATGAATTTCTGTTGTTCTCATCACACTTTCCTAATTGAACTTATTTTTTCTCCCCCAGCATGTGTGCAATACTAAACTAACATCTATTTCTCAAGTCCAGTCCTTCCAATAAGTGACATTTCCATTGTTTTTGTCTTTTATGTTCAGAAAGTCATTAAGGTCCTTTTCTTCACGTGCCTCATTTATTTAATCTGAAGTTATGCATGTGTATATGTCTCATATGTCTTACTTTAGTTCAATATTATCACAATCACTAATATTTTAAATAGTCCTTAGAAGTTTGTAATAATATCTATTTTATTGTAATTCAGTTCAGTATAGACTATGAACCAGGTCATTCCTCTCTAATGTTTAATCACAGTGCTATGATTTGTCATTATTATGTAACTGATTCCATATATCATACAACTACTTACATAGTTTTTTATGGAAAACAATCAGAGCTAATTACCTTTTTATTTTCCTGAGATATTTTTCAAAATTAGAATTTTTATCTTATTTTATGTGTATGAGTGTTCTGGTGCCCATGAAGGTCAGAAGAGATCCTCTTTAACTGGAACTATATTGTAGATAGTTGGGAGCCATAATGTGTGTGCTAAGAACCAAACCTTGGTCCTCAGCATGAGCAACAAATGCTCTGTACCCCTGCATCATCTCTCCTGCCACAGACTGCATTATTTGGACATGACTGTCACTGTATTTGACGAATTGGAAATTTTTACAATAAGACCAAGAGAATGTAGCTTACACAAATTCACAGAATCTAAAAAGAAGTGACACATTTAGGACTCAAATTCATTTCTTTATAATCCCATAACCATGGATTAGCATCAGAGCTATGGAAGGTTGCCTCATTTTTATAGTTTAATGTGTTTTTCTAACTGGCAACTGAGAATGGCACGTCTGACTTCCTAAGGTAAATATGGAACCCAGGAAGAAGTTCTTGCAAAACTTACCTATCTCATTCTCCTGATTCCTAGATTCTGTTATAAAATTATGCTCTCACTCTCCCTTTCACTCTCTCACCATTTATATTCAAATATGTGTGTGTATGTGTGTGTACCTATGTGTTTGTGTGTGTGTGTGTGTGTGTGTGTGTGTGTGTGTGTGTGTGTGTGTGTATGCAACACACATATATTCACCTGTGTGCTTAATGAATATAGAACAAATGAATTGGAGGTTTATCTTCACAGAGTTTCAAAATCCCAAGAATTAAAAATATTCAGTACAAGGACACTTATTAACTAAAACTATAAAGTAAAATTTAAAATGATTGAAAAGGTAAATAACATTAGGTTATATTATTGAATGAAAATGCCCCATATGCATATAGTGTATTTGGATAAGTCTACTCATTCTTACCTCCACAATTACTCCCATAATCCCCACCGTTTTCACTTCCCATTTTCATATGCACTGCACTTTGTAAATGCACTGAGTCCAGTTATTGCTGTCTGGGTTTGTGTGGTGTGCATGGGTATAGGATCATTTGCTGGGCTGTGGCTAGCCTCTTAAATCCCACATCCCTAAAGAAAACTGACTCTTCCTCCTCTAGCAGTCATCAATTTCTTGATAACAATGAGTTATAAAATTGTATGGAGAAGTCTGTAAAATTCAGATAGGATGTAATTTTTAACACAGATTTCCCTACTAACTCAAGATATGAAAGATATAAAAAAGACATTTTCATTTACGTTAAGAGCAAAACTTTTACTTTCATTTCATTTTTCTTAGGACATTACTAGGTAATGTTTCCCTAGCAGATGGATACAGTGAACCAAAAGCAAAAGAGACCACGGACCCTGCAAAGTGGAGAATCTAATTCTGACTAATAGATGAAAGTCTCAGGGTAACAAGGAGACCATAGAAGTGATGAGAAATCAGGTCAGACTGGAGCAGAGGTTTCCAGACACAAATGTTGTCCAAATACAGGCTGTGTGGCCACTAAACAAAACAAGGGTTCATCGCCTTGCAAAACCCTAGAGCCACAGTGGGAAAGTGATCCTGTTCAAAGAATCTAGACTCTTCAGAAACATCATGTGCAGAAAGGAACCAGAGCAAAAGGGTCCATGGCCACCGGGCAGGTGTTTAAAAGATGAAGCCAAGCAGGGTGTTGTGCAGTGACTCATCTAAGAGCTAACTAATCACAAATAGAATTGCAGAACAAACAACACAAGGCACAGTGACCAGGTTCACAAGCTGTGTGGCCAGGAGCACGTTGTTTTAACCCAGGTTCCCTGTTGTTACTTGTAAGAAAAGAGTGCCTGTCAGAGTCATTTGTGTTACATTGCCTGAAATATCTCTAGAGAAGAGACAATTACTTCCTGCTCTCACTGTCCTTGTTTTCTGCAGGAGAAGCTCTGCCTCACTGTGCCCCAGCAAAGAATGCTATTGAAGTGTCCACGTTTAAACGTTTTTTTTCTTTCTGTTCCTTTGGAGTCATCCATCCTCTCTGGCTCTTGCAATCTTTCTGCTTCCTCTTTTGCATATTTCCCTGAAACCTGGGGGGAGGGGTTTGGTGAAGACATCTTAATTAGGACTGAGTGTTCCAAAATCTCTCCACGGTGTGCATACTGTCCAGTTGTGGGTCTCTGTGTTAGTCACATCTACTGTAAAAGGAAGCTTCTCTGTAAGTGAGGCACTGACCTATGGGTATAGCAGAATCTCGGTGGGTGGAGAGGTGAGAAGAATCTGGAAGGAATTGGGGAAGGGAAGGCATGATCAGAATATACTCTGTGATTTTTTTTAATGAATTTTTTGTTTGAGAATATCATGCACACATATAATGTATTTTGGTCAAATATACCCCTCTACTTGAAACTTCCATTTAGTATTGGATAATTTACTATTAGATTGGTCCAATTTTATAATTAAAACCTGTGCTTTCTTGGGAAGATTTAAAGTAGCCTTTTTCTGGGAAAGTGTCTATTTTAAAATTTTATATATATGTATATATATATATATGTGTGTGTGTGTGTGTGTGTGTGTGTGTGTGTGTGTGTGTGTGTGTGTGTTGAAATAATAGGCAGTATTTTCAGAGGATTATTGAGGTTTTATGTGCCTTGAAGAAGCTATATTTCGAACTTTTCTTAGAATATTACTTTCAATTTTTGCACAAACTCAAACTATTTCAACAATCTTTTAATCTCATGAGTGCTATTTCATCTCTGCACATTTTCATTTTATTCAAGTTCCTTTACTCTCTGCTTGGTCTACAATACATGGGCACAGAGGAAGCAAGAGGCAGCTACCGCAGGACCTGAGATTCAGGTGGCGAACTTTGAACCAGAGACTTGGCTTTGATAACATGCAGATGATCCCTGTTAGCAACAGGAATGCAAACACCACTTAGACCTGCTCCTTTTTCCTCCATCTGATCTGAGTTTCAGCAATGTTTGCTGTGGGCAATAGTGGATTTGTGAGTAATGTGAGGTTTGCACATACACCAAAGATCCCTGTATATGGTCCTGCTAAGTAATTATGATCTATGAGGATGTCTTGTCTCTGTTCTGGATGTTAAATTCAGTCAGGAGACTTTTCATTCCTGCATAGTCTATTCCTTCATTGCAGGGGGATTGCACACAAAACAGAATACTCTTTTTTTAATGATAGTTCTTCTGTTCTTGCCTGCCATTATCCCACATCAGCTAGTGTCCAATTTCTCATGTAAACATAGTCCCAAGCATTATAATACATATTTACTTTTCATATCTGACTTCCTTTATATGCACCAATATTGTTACATTGTCACAGAACCAACTACACAGCTTAGTGGGTACCTGCAGCCAAACCTGTAAACCTGAGTTTAATCCCTGCAAGTTGTCTTCTGATATATGTGTGAATGGATGTGCTCATGAAAACATACATGTGTGCGCGTGTGCGCGCACACACACACACACATTGCAAAAATAAACAAAAAATGAAATTAAAAATTTTAAATATGCTGTTTCAGGTTTGTTTTGTCTCATTAGCGTTTTTTTTAAAAATCTTGTAATTTGAGACTCGGCTTGTATTTTCTATATTTCATTCTCCCAAACAAGCACACTATCCAGGTGGTTGTGAGGATGGGTACAGTCTGATCACCTGCACCATAGTTTACTCTTGCCTTGATTAAAGACTGTCCTATGAAACAGAATTGATAAGAGAATCTGAAGTTGTGTCTCTGATCAATCAGACTGTTTGGTATTAAATGGAATAAATAAATTCAAACTTTAAAAACCGTTTGATCTGGACACAGTACAGCCTATCTAAAGAGCAGAGATGAGTTAGTGCCTTCTGGTGATATACAACAAAGAACAAAGTAAGCAAAGTCTATTGGAAGGGATCAGGGCTTGAAATGGAAGGATGAAATTATTTAAAATGCTAATATGAAAGATAGCCAGTCTCATGAATTTAGTTTAGGAATAGCTCATATTTTGGGTTAAGTTCACATTGTCTTCTGAATTATGCTTTTTTTTTGTTTTGTTTTGTTTTTTTTGCTGAGATAGGCCCTTGCAGAGTTTCCTCTTTAGTGGCCACCTCTTTCTAACTGGCACTGTGTGATTTGAAAGACAGCCTCTGCCATGAGGTAGAGCCACCCCCTTCCCTTCCCATGGGTGCTCTTTTTGTGCGAAGAGGATGTGGCTGTGCAGAGCTGTGGATATACTGCTGGCACAGAAGTACACAGATGTCTGGTTGGTTTTAGCAGACTCCAGAATCAGGGAGAAACTCTCCCGCTTCTTCCGAGAGACCTTGTATCCTGCAGGGATGTCTCCTTCACTGTTACTGTTAGCATCATATGATAAATAAATCAGCCGTAGCCCCAGACCTGGGTCTTGTCGGTACCAGTACATTCTTTCATGGTCCATATCCTGTACACATTCCAGCAAAGCTTCCTCTCCCGTTCTTTTGACCAGGTATCTTGGTGTCTGGGTTACTTCCATGTTCACAAGGTCTGTTGGTGAAGAAGTGAAAACAAGGCTATCAATCAGCCCAATACTAGAAAAATCTGGTATGCACAATCTAGAAATAACAGTATATGGTTTACCCTCAATACCCAGGATGTACCAGCATCCAGGACTCACCTGCTCCCAGGAAACATAGCACCACAGCAGAGATGAGCCTAATTCTCATGGCAGTTTTGAGGAAAGTGTGGGTCTTCTTGCTGCTCTAGACTGACTGCCTATGATGTCATTGTTCTTGACCACACTCATGAGCTCGCCTCCCTCATCTAAACTTAAACATCTGAACGTTTCAGAGAGGAAAGATAGCATCAGGGAAGTGTGTGCGCGTGCGTGCGTGCGTGCGTGCGTGCGTGCGTGTGTGTGTGTGTGTGTGTGTGTGTGTGCACTTCTATGCACATGCTTGTGGAATGGTATTGTGCATGTCTGGAAGTACACTAATTTAGTCTGCTGAAAGTATTTATTTTTAGATACTTCTGGTTGTTGCTGAGCTGTATTTATGGATGGAGGTAACTGGAGTTCATGTTTTCAATATGCAATAGACTAGTTCCCCTCACAAAGAATCTTGTCCTCTTCAAGTTTCACTGGTGATAGCGACAGCAATGGTGTAAATATCATCTAAAGGTTTACCAAGAGTGCTGATGGGGGCAATGGTGCACCAAGAGTGGGTATGTGGGCAAGCAATGAAGTGTGAGTTATCAGCAAATAACTTGAAAAAACATACTTAAAATGTTTCTGGTTTTGTCCTCTGCCAGAAATTCCTAGCAATGTTGGTGATGGATGACTCCATGCAACATCTGTGCAAATGTTAACAGAGTCGGCAAATGCACAGTGTAGTATGACATGCTTATACTACAGAAGAGTTACACTAATATTTAAATGATCTCTGATGCAGAGTGAGACATTAAAGGAAAGTGTTTGTCAGTCCTGGAGGACAACTGTGGAGAATGCAGATCTTCCGTGGAGGTGGGGTGAAGCATACTGGGTGGACTGAGGCTAATTCTGTTATTGGGACTGATTGAAGAATCCCCATCGAAAGAGCCAACAAAGAAGAGTGGAAAGAAAACACTGACAGTTGCAGTGGTTCTCAACTTCAGTTCTAGAGTATCTGAAGTCCTCTTCTACCCTCCATTGGTCACAGCCCCCATAGGGGTTGCATATTAGTTACCCTGTTTACATTACAATCCCTAACAGCAGCAAAATTGCAGTTATAAAATAGCAATGAAATATTTTTGTGGTTGGGGGTCACCACAGCATGAAGAACTTGCTTTAAAGGGTGTTACCAGTAGGAAGGTTGAGAACCACTCAGACTGTAAGCCAAAGTGGTCCCTTGTAACTCCTATCACCAGGGCACCTGGGACTTCAAATGTGTTCCTGTGTGGGAAGATGGGAAATGTTTCTAAGTGCTTCTGTTCTGTGGGAACAATATTTTCCCCCAGTAAGGGCAGGGCTCAGGAAGTAAGGGTCACCTCCTCCCTGTGACAACCATTGTTGTGCTCAGAGTATGTGACTTCCAGTGTTGTGGTCTAACTGATGGCAGAAGGTAGAGAGTCTACATATTTAGAGTGTGGGAGAAATACTTAGTCTTATTTAAAGAAACACCCTATCTGTTAAAGAATCACATTTATTTAGCACTCCAGGAACCAAATGACTAGTATTTAACTGTCCTATATCAACATACACACATGGAAGCCAAGGTATATATTCCAGTTACATTGCAGACTCATCTTCTGTCCTGATGATAAGATGATCTAACAGGTGTTTCTGTGAAATTGTGACCCATAGATATTATGGACAAAATGCAAATAATGTAGGGAGGGCAGTAATGTATCTATCTCTATAAGAACTAGTAACTGTAGGGTCTGGCATATCAAGTTCAACATCATACGTATGCCCCCGACTTAATCTATTTTAAGAAAGACGGAGGGCCACACAAGAGTCCCATGGCCATGGTGGGTAAGCTCCGGATGAGGTCTGGACATTTCTGTTAGCTCTGCTCAGTCTGTAACAAGAGCACATGGCAGAGAACTCACCATGCTGTTGTAAGAGCACTCAACCCATCAGGATGCCAAGAGGAATCTAATTACTTAGAGAGGTGAACTGGTGGAGGGGCATCGCAGATGAAGAATAAGGAGTGAGTTAGCATAGGGCACACTTTGGGAAACTTCGGTTTGATAATGCAGGCAGTTCAGAGTAGCTAAAGGAAAGTATAAGTCCATGTCAGAAAGCATAAGTCCATATCAGAAAGGAGACATACAAGTACACAAAACAATTGACAGCAGATAGTTAATTAAAGAAACTGAAAGTTTGTTCAGTTCAAGTGAGATTTGTGAGCAGGAACAGCTGACAAGCTGGCAGTCAGGGTGGCTGGTTAAATGGTGGTCAGAGGAATCCAGGTGAGAGATTATACAATAAAAATGAGGGTGAAGAAAAATTGCAAGGAACTTAATATTTAGAGGTATGCAAAACATGGGTATGGATTTGGTGTAGAAGGACAGCAGAGGGCAGTGAAGATCACTCCTACATTGTGAGCTTGCACATTAGTGGATGACAAAGTTTGATTTGGTAAACAATACAGAATATGGCATTCTTGCTCACACATAAAAACAACTGGACAAAACCATCAATAATGAAGCCAGTAATATGAGAAAACTCAAACTTGTTAGGAGCGTTAGCCTTGGGCAGCAGCTCCATTGCATCTGAAGATTTAAGCCCAACAGGGAGAAAGAAACACTGATGCCCTGGCACTCTAGACCTAACACAAGGAGCTTGTTCTGTCTGAGTTTTGAAAGGCTCTGTGGTGTAAGAAGTTGAGAACTGGAGCATGGACGTCACTCACTAAGTGAAGTTCACGCCCTGAGGCTGGGGCGTCATAGAGGGCTGCCTTGGCATTGGGAAACGATGTTACTTCCTCTTGGCTGGAGTGGGAGCCTCCTGAGAGAGGGGGCTTCTTGCTTATGTGGCTTTCCTTTTTGTTCAGAGAGCAGCTGGCCCTGCAGTGCTGTGTTCGCTGCTGGCACAGAAGTACAAGGAGGTCTGGCTGGTTGTGGTAGATTCCAGTGTCAGAGGAAAAGTTGCTTTTTCTTTTCTAGAGACAATATACCCATCAGAGACTTCTCCTTTGTCAATAATACCAACATTAACTGAGTAATAAATCAGCTTCAGACCCAGACCTAAGTCTTGTCTATACCAGAACATAGAGTCATGATTCCTATTCTGAGAGCAATTTATTATCAACTTCTTCCCAGTCTCTGTGATGAGATATCTTGGAGTCTGGGTGACTTGGGCCTCTACAGAGCCTGTGAAAGAAGAACATAGAAGTCAGTTATATGATAAGAGCTAATTCTGTAGCCTTCCAGGAAACGATCTGAGCCCTGGTCTACAAGATGTAGCAATGGGTTACTCCTGCATGCCAGGACTCACCTGTTCCTAGGAGATAAAGGAACACACATCTTAGGAGACTGGTGACCATGGCGATATCATAATAAAACCCCTGCCTCAGTCAGTTCTTTGCTAACTTTGAGGCTACCGTTGGTTTATGTGATGTTTTTCTCACATTCAGTACGTGGGCACCAGGAACAGTTGAGAGGGGAAAGCGCCTCCCCTTTTCGGTAGCAGTTTGGTGTGACATAGACACTAAAGTAGACTTTCTGATCCTGTCATTTCCTCGGCTTCTTTGAGGCTGTGTGTCTGTATGCATGTGCAGTGTTTTTGTATTAGCACACTCTTGTAAAAATTGTCAAATATTTATGTATTTTAGATCCTCACAATCTGAACAGGAATAACGTGTGACTATCACCTAGAAATGTGAGAACAGAAAGCTTACTGACTATCAAAACTGCATTTTATTTTTAGAAGCTATTTCTACGCTGCAGAAAAGACTCCAAGCATCTTCCTTAGCCTACCCTCTAGTGTTTTTTTTTCAGACACTGTCTTTTAAAAGATGCAAAGGTGTAAAAACTCAGTCAAATTCACACCACAGATTATTTTGCCATTGTATATCCCATTCACAATCTTAGAACACCTATCCTTTGCTATTTAGCAAGTGAGATGACCTTGTTGCTGACAGAGCCAGCACCCACTCGCCTGGTATTTGTTATATCATGTTTCTTGCCTTTCTTCTTTCCTCTTCTTCTCCAGGAGAGGTCAGTGAGAAACATAGCACATTTGGGATTTGTTTTTCTTCCTAATTTTTGAAGATTAAAGTATATGAGCTGGAAAGATAGCTCAATGGTCAAGAGTACACTTGATCTTC
This sequence comes from Peromyscus maniculatus bairdii, assembly GCF_049852395.1. Lineage (NCBI taxonomy): Eukaryota > Metazoa > Chordata > Mammalia > Rodentia > Cricetidae > Peromyscus > Peromyscus maniculatus. Next base: position 49,824,263 of record NC_134854.1, read on the forward strand.
TAGAGGACTTAGGCTTGATTCTCAGCACCCACATAGTAACTCACAACTGTGTATAATTCCAGTTCTAGAGGATCTGAAGTCTTCTTCTACCCTCCATTGGCACCAGGCACACATGTGTGGTAAAGACATACAAGCACAAAACACACCTAGACATAAAACAATAATAAAAAATTAAAGTATGTCTAATGAGTAATATTGTATGTATTTATTTAAAAAAAGGAGGATATGGGAAGAATATGATCTATATCTGCCATCTTCTTCTTCCTTCAAGGCACAACCTAGGCCTTGTCTCTTATCTAGCTATTCTGGTAAAGTATCTTCACAAAGCACTATGCTTGTGTCTCATCCTCAGCAGGGGAGCCATTTATTAAACCCTTATATGAGAACACATGCTTTACCCTTCAGCTACACAGCCATCTTTCCTTTTATATGACTTTGAGTCTAGATATGGGCTAACAGAATTATCATTATAATTCTAGTCCCATTTCACTTTATGCTCAGGTGATTTCAATTCTGAAAAATGTGGTGATCATAAGAATATGTTATAAGGAGTCCAGCTGTGTATTAAAGCTATATCTTGACCAGACCAAGAATCAGTCAAGTGGAAAGCCATCTAGCATGGACTATTTGGTGTTACACAGCTTAATATTCAGCTGTTCCTTGTTATGAATTTCTTGTGCTCACAGTTCCCATAGAATGTGTGTGTGTGTGAACTTTCTGTTCCAACCAGTGCTTGGATAAGGTCATGTAGGCAAAGCCAAGCAGGTGGTAGATGAATTGCTTTGTTTCTTGTACAAATGACGCTCAGACAATCCCCTTGCCTTGTGGCCTAGTGGCTCTCTAGAGCATTTGACTGAGAAAAAATTAAGTTTTTACATATCAAGGTGGAAGGTAGGGTGGAGAAACATTCCTGAGGAGGCAGATAACCGAGTGGTCAAGGGAGGAAAAAAAAACAGGTATTTTCTGTAGAGACAGACAGACAAGACTTAGGGAGAAGGGAAGAATACAGAGGTTTTGTAGATGGTAAGGCAGAACTCTTGTAGAGTCCATCAGAGCCAGGAGTAGAGATCAAGTAGAGATGGAGGGCGAAGAAACAGAGAACTAAGATGAGGCTGGAAGCATAAGAGCTTAGTTGTTAGCAGGACTATGAGAGGGCAGTAAATGAGGGGACAAAGAGGAACTGAATGTCATTATGGAACTGAAGCTATGTAGACAGGATTTCATCCCAGAGAAATAAAGTTAACAGACGTAAGTGATGGACTCACAACACGCCCCAACGGTTGGGTGTGTTTGCGCATGCCCAGCGGACCTGGACACTTCTGCCTAGCCAGTTCCAGGTCAAAATAGTCATTTCCGGGTCAAGGTGTCTCAAGTGACCAGGATCCCGTGACTTAACATGGTTGTGTAAGCGCACAACGCAGCCATGTGATCTGCACATGCATGGAGTAGTTACGTCGACCTGTGCACGCCCAGCCTTTATAAGCCGGTGCCATATTCCCGGCTTTCTCTCTCTCCTCTTCTTCTTCTCTACACACGTGTCTTTCCCACAGGCCTGGGCACCTCGTCTGTCCCTTTCATCTTAATAAACTCTTGTTAGCAGATTCTGTCGTGTTTCGTGACATTTCCTTGCAGGGTAAGAGCGCCACAAAATAACTAACAATAAGAACATAGTGTATGTAGATTTTTTTTTCCCTCAGATATCCCATGCTGGATGTAGTGTCTTCCCCAGACTCTGGGCAATCCATAGAAAAGTGTGGGCTCCAACCCCTGTGTTGTTTTCTTGCTCCACTAGATATTTCCTGTAGCTCTGCTGTATGCTGTGTTTGCTTCAAGTGACTAATTTAAAGTTAGTTTTGTCCTCAGTTGGCCATCCTGCCATTACGTCCCATTCTTGTCAGTCTGGTTTGAGAGTGTAGCTCATTGTTAGACTGTCATTGTCTGCTCAGTCTATCCACACACATCTCCACTGTCAACAGGTGGACAGCTGGCAATGACTCCTCATGAACCTGAAGAGAATTCTTGTGAAGTTGAGTGCAAGTGTACAGTCATTCACAGTGTTTAGAAACACCAGGAACCTTCACTTGTGCTACCTTGATATAGCATTGGGTTATCTATCATGTTACAACATTGAATACATCAATTTATTAAAAACTACTTTTATTAAAAAAAGAAAGAAAGAAAAGAAAAGCGTACTCTACCTAATATCACTTTGTTATCTACTGCCAACCCTTGAGAATGCAAATATTTTTTTTTTTTTTGATTTTTCGAGACAGGGTTTCTCTGTGTAGCTTTGCGCCTTTCCTGGAACTCACTTGGTAGTCCAGGCTGGCCTCGAACTCACAGAGATCCACCTGGCTCTGCCTCCCGAGTGCTGGGATTAAAGGCGTGCGCCACCACCGCCTGGCTGCAAATATTTTTTTTTTTTTTTAAAAAAAATGTGTTTTAAAAATTATGCATACACATTCAACTTTGTCACACTTACTCTCACATTATTGTTTGAAATGTGATGTATATATTACAGAATGTGTTAGTGCCCTCTAGTGGAATATCACAGTGAATACCACTTGAACCAAATTAAGGCCTAAACTCTGTAATCTATGAATATACTTAATTAAATAGGCAAAAGAGACTTAAGGTTGCAAAAGTCACTGAAGCTATTATCAGCATATCTTGGTATAGGGAGAATATTCTTCTCATCCAGATGGTCCAAATCTGATCACACCAGTCCTTAAAAGTATAGAACCTTCCTTAGCTATGTTTTGAGGGAGCCATAGTTATATAGAAGAGAGTCAGATAGATGAAATGTGGCTGGCTTTGAAGATGGCAGAAAGAAAGAAACAACCAGGCAAAGAGATTCTCCCCTCAATCCTTCAGAAAGGAACACAGCTCCCCTACTACCTAAATTTCAGTCAGGAGGGACTAGGTTGTTTCAAGACTCACACTGTATATTAATTTGTATTATATCAACAAAACTTGGTACAATCACAAAGGCAAGTAAACCTGCAGTAGAATATGGTTAGGAAGAGGAGAATAAAGGGAAGGAGAATAGTTAAGAACAGGGAAGGTCCTTGTATGTGGGTAGCTTCTGTGAGTTAAGCGATGGGCATTGTGCACCTTGGGTTTATAATTTTTGTACAGAAAAGATATTGCTACATTGACAAACTAGCACAGACATATCTAAGTGCCTTATTAATTCTGAAAGATTAAAAATCCTGGGCAATAATTCTTTTTATTTGTTGTTGTTGTGGTGGTGGTGGTGATGCTACCGATAGGACCCAGAACCTCATGCATGCTAGGTAAGTCCTTTACCACTGACTTACACTCCAAGACCTCACTGTTTTTGTGAAAAATGTATCTGTGATGGTTTGAAAGAGAATAACCCCAAAGGGGTGACACTATTAGGAGGTGTGGCTTTGTTGGACTAGGTATGGCCTTGTTGGAGGAAGTGTGTCACTATGGAGGCTGACTTTGCAGTCTCATACATGCTCAGTTCATGCCCAGTGTCTCAGACCACTTCCTGTTGCATATGAGTCCAGATGTAAGAACTCTCAGCTCCTTCTTCAGCACCATGTCTGCCTGCATGCTGCCTTGCTTTCTGCCTTGATGATAATGGACTGAACCTCTGAACTGTAAGCCAGTTCAAATTAAATATTTTCCTTTATAAGAGTTGCTGTGGTCATGGGGTCTCTTCACAGCAAGAGAAACCCTAACTAAGACAATTTTCATCCAGGACATCATTTTCAAAGATGTTAATGTCAGATAAATAATGAATAGACTTTATTCCTCATCCTGGATCTATTGATCTGAATGTCCAGTCTGACATTCTAATTTCTTCTCTGAACTAGGTTCTCAGGGCCTATGGTGATGTCTATGAGGCCTGTGTTGGAAAGGTCTAGAAACAAAATGTAGACCCCACTAGAAAACCTATATGAAGACAACAATTAAGAGCTGGAGACACTGGGACCTGAGTTGACCACTTCTGCCCGCTCAGGGCCCCATAGACCAGTGTCTCCAGTGCTTTCCTTCCAACCAGTTCTTCTCCTAACAGAACTTCAACAAGGATCATATTTCTTAGGCCAGTTCAATTCTGGGAAAAACATCTCTTGCACATCTTTGTCTGCCAAGCTATGCGTTCTTTAAGATAAGCATAACTGTGTAAGAGAGGCAGATTTTTTACATGTTTAAACTTGAATCCCATTCTTTGGGCAATTTACTTTTGCAATGTGTGGCCAAGTTCTTTGCAACTGGGTGTTGCCAGTTTACTAGCATTACTATGACAAAGTACTCCAGACTGCTTTAAATGCAGAGATTAATTTTTCCACTGTTTTGGAGATTAAGATCAAGGTGTCAACCGAGCCAATCTCCTCGGAGTCTTCTCTTCTTAATTTGCAGATGGACATAGTTTTCCCGTGTCTTCTCAAGATCTTTCTTTCCTGTATCTGTGTCCAGATCATTTTGCATATAAGCTAGGGTGTCACCTAAATGACTTCATTTTATTAATTACAACTTTGAAGATACTATCTCCAAGTAAGACACAGTCTGAAACATTAGCTTGAGACTTCATCATATAAATTCAGCAGACAGGTACATCTATCTATCTCATCCTGTAGCCATGTGAATACAGATAATACTGACTTCAGAGGTTTGTTAAGGTGATTATGTTGAAATAAACGAATGAATAAAGAGGTCAAGGCTTTGTCAATCAGACAGCTTTCAAAGTGCCATCTCACTGCTCCTTCTATGACAGCACTTTTGAAGTGTTATTTCAGTGAAGATTCAGTGTTAAATTATTCACATATTGTTTCTCTGAAATTTCTCCTCAGTTCTGAGATGCATATGTTAGCTACTTCATTTTTATAGATGTGAAATTGGAGCCTTATGGGGGTAATTGCATTGCTAAAGCTATGAATTGACCAGCTTTGCCTGACTGTGGATCCTGCTGCATTCAACCATAGCTTTTGAATATTTCAGTATCTCTTCTTACATGTTTAGGTTAGGTGAACAATAAATCCTCTGATTTGAAAGCAATTTGGCCTCTCTAACTTTCCCTATAGAAACTGTTCCCACATTGACTGTTTTTCACACCTAAAGCATACCTAATATATCTCCTTTGATGCCTTATTCCTTGTCACATTTCATACTCATGTGTTCTATGTTATTTTTGCCTTGCTCCTTGTGAGCCATAGATGAGGTGAGTGGGTCTCTCCAGCAAGGTTGGCTCTGCTGTCAGGCAAAGTGTAATCCCTGTGTTAGCAGAAGAAACAACTTTGAAATAAGTGCCTGCTATCTTTCATTTTGATACTCTTCCTTTGCTTTGCTTTTAAAAATGAGATTTTTTTAAAGCAGGGTTTTTTGTTTTGTTTTGTTTTGTTTTGTTCTAACAACCTAATATATTTTGTGTAAGATTGACACCCTAAACTGAAATAAATACCCATTTCTATTTGCTGAACCTTCATCTTCTTTGTGTACATTTTGTAACTGTTCATCTTTTCCTTTAACCATTAATTTTACTAAATGATTGCTATGGGAGCATCATGGGATACTCCTGAGAAGTGGTGTGCTACTTTCTTATTCGAGATGCCTTTCTGTTTGTGTAAAGGGACAGTGGAAGGGAATGGGTTTTTTTGTTTGTTTGTTTGTTTGTGTTGTGGGTTTTTTTTTTTTGAGATTCATTGTTGCAAGAACCAACCACATTCTAATCATCTGCTGTTTGAGGAGTTGCTCCTGTCCTCTGTCACAACGTTCTTACCTCACCAGCAGCTACTTAGCAAAGTCCAATACATTCTCTGCTGGCCACTGCCAAACAAAATGGAGGATGGAACTCTTCCTATGAGAACCGTCCCCCTCTGAGGTAGAGATGACTAGAAAGATGCTTGATGGGACATTCTGATCATAAGCTGTAATGAGATGTTTTTAGAAACATAACAGGCTAAAGGCAGAAATTAGTGACATTTGCTCTTAGAAGAGGCAGCACCTGATGGAAACCTTATCCAGCCCCTTTACCTGTCCTTGAATTACTTCCCACATGCCTTTGCCTGCTTTTGGTTTTCTGTGACTGCTATAGTAAATCATTGCAAAATTCATGTCATAAAACATTAAACCTACCATGTAGCATACTACCTATTAGAAATTAATCATAGTCCTCCCTGGGTTTACATCAAGATGCAGAATGGACTGGGCTTCTTTTTGAGTCCTCCTCTCTTCACTTTTACAATCCCTAGGGACCTCCTTCACTCCTTGGTCCCTCTTCTTTATCTTCAAAGACAATGACATCACACTGACAATAGTCACCTTTAAAGACCTGTATGTTTAGAAAAAGCACAGCTATATAATCCATAATAATCTCCTTGTATAAGTTTAGATTAGTACATAATTGCACCTGCAAACTTTATTCTCTGTGACTGTATAAAGCCATGTGTTTATGGTGTCTGAGAAAGAAGAGGTAAATATTTTTGGAGTCATTATTTTAGCTAACAGAAGGAAGATAAGACCGAGAATTAGTTAAATTTAAGAAAACATTTTGCAGAGATTTTTGTTTATATGCTTAAAAGATTTTATATATACTTCCACCAAGACTGAGCAAATACATTTCTAGAAAGTCCATATCTTCACAGACTTGTACATAAAAGTTCACAATTGCCTCATTCATAAAAACTGAAAAGGATCAAATGTACCTTTGACAAGTGGGTAGATGAACAAATGGTGACCTGTCCACAGGTTTGCAACAGCTTTCAACACTAAAACTGTAGCAAATTATTGAAATATTTTAGAACACAGACTGCTTGGCCAATAAGGTCCACTGATCATTTTGTTTCCAACCCTCCTCCCCACAGCACTGGAGTTATAAGTGTTCACAGCCATATCTAGCTTATTATAAAGGTTCCAGGGATCCAAATTCAGTTCATTGTGTCTGTGCAGTAAAAGCTACTACCAGGAAGAAATCTCCCCAGCCGGGTAAAGGCAAGGCAATTAAGGCCAAGAGTCACATAAGGAGAATTTGTCAACCTTACAGGTATCTTGCAAGGATGTCTAGGAAGGACCACAGTCTATGTCCTTCAGTTTTTTCAGAGTTCAAAGTCATAGAAGGAGGGGCTGAGGCTGGGGTAATAGGGTTTAGGTTGGAAAGAGACAGGAGTGTGGAGCGCTGTGCATGGAGGAATTAATTTAACATGAAGAAGGACCCATGAACCAGGTGGATGGAAAATAAAAGGAATCACATCCCGTTTCTTACAACAGCAATAAAGACAATGTGTGAGGCCCTCAGCAGAACTTGCAGTTAGATGCAAAAAAAGCTCAGCACTGACTGTGGAGCTAGACATTTCTCCACGTGGCAAATGAGCCAGTGACCATTCCTAGTCCACATCATTATTCAATCATTCTTGTACCATGGGCATGAGGAGTCTGGGAAGATTTCCAGTGGTTTCTTCCATTTAAGATGAGGATTCTAAAGGTGGCTCTCTTCTTTGTGCAGTGTGTATGTGTTCATGTGGCACAGTGTCCTTACTGCTGGCACAGAGTACCAGAAACTATGCAAAAGGTGTGGCAGACTTCACTGTGAGGGCAGAATGTACTTTCCTTGTTTTGGAGACAGTGCACTCAAAGGAAAGCTCTAATTTCTCTGTATTATTAATGTCATATGAGCAATGGATCAGCTCTACTTATATTCTTGGCTCTTCTGATATCAGTAAATTTTGTTGCAATCCATGGCTTGAGAACATCCCAGAGTAATGTTCTTTCCTACCTCTAGAAAGCAGTATTTTAGGGTCTGAGAGATACCAGCACCAAACAGGCCTACAGAATTAGCGCATTTGGCAGCAGAGTCCAGGATGGGATTTAAAAATAAGGCAACAATAAAAGCCACACAGAAAAAATTTCTTTCCTGAGTTTGGAAATTTTGCATCTTACCTACTCCCATACGACTAAAGGCCATGATGCAGGCTGGGTTAGAGCAGGAGTTTCTAGTCCCAGGGCCATATGATGGGTTCTTCTGGAAGTTAGTGTATCATGGTATAACCCTGTCAATTGCTCTGGGCCCTATATTAATCCCATTCAACAGTTTCATCTACAATACTTTTCACAACAAAGAAAAGGTATTTTGGTTTGTTTTACTCATCCAAAGTAGGCTTGGCACCCTATTTATTTCTCCTCAGTCTTTCCTAGTCTTAGGAAACTTTCTATTACAACTGTTTTACAAGTTTTGGAGATAAATATACTGCAGAGCTTTCAAAGACTGTAATAACAGGATTTGACCAAATTTTGAAGGCTGCAAAGAAAGCAATGTAGTGTGAGTTCTGAAAGACCAATAAGATTGGACTCTGCAAAGCTGAAAGGGAGGATTATTCAATAGAAAGACCCATCAACAGAATTGCTACATCAGGCCAATAGCAGGAGAACTGTAAACAGTAAATCAAGCATCTATTTATACATCAGACATGAAAGCTCTGGAGCAACAACTGGCAGTCACTGGTTTTTCAGAAAATATAGAAGTGATTATGTGGTTATCATTCAAACATCTCATCCCCATTTCCACTGACGTGTTAGGGCTTTATTAACTTAGACTTTCCCTACGATGATTTTAGGTTTATCTTTCTTTAGCAGTAGTTTCAAACACTGAGGGATCAGAACATCCCAATCTGCAGTTCTGCCTGGAACATAATTTTGTAACATTGCCCGAAATTAAACCATGGTGAGTATATATATATATATATATATATATATATATATATATATATATATATATATATATATGCCTTTCTTTCCATAACTTTTGTTTCAGAGTCTACTAAGGAAAACAACTTCTTTTTTCCAACATCATTTTTTCATATTTGCTTCTCCCTGGTTCTCAGTTAATCAGATATAATTGTGAGAAATGCATATACATTTTGGGTCCAGTGAAGCATCCTTCCATTTTTAAACTTCTCTGTGCCAATATTCTTAGAACCAAACATGTCTTATTTTTAAAGGGACTTAGATGTAAGAGGTATAGAGAATTTAAATAGACCTTAACCAGAAGTTAGAAGATACGTTCTTGGAAGAGAATCTTGAAGATCTAACTACTTGAAGACATGTTGGAGCCTACTTTTGTCCCTTCCTCACTTCTTCCTTCCTCTCCACATGCCATCTTCCAGGAATTATAGTCAGTAACAGGGGTGTAAATTTAGCAGGATATCACTTCAAATCCAAAGAGTGTTGGGAAGAGCCAGAAATGAAAGAATCACAAAAATGAAGCCATGCTTTCTGGACCCCATTCCCTATGGTGGGGTGCCTTGCTCAACCTTGATGCAGAGGGAGGTGGGGAGCTTGGTCCTGCCTCAACTGAATGTATCAGGCTTTTCTGACTCTCCATGGGAACCCTTATCCATTAGGAAGAGGGAATAGAGGGTGGGTTAGCGGGGAGAAGTTGGAGGGGGAGCGGGAGGTGGAGTAGGAGGGGGATCTGTAGTTGATATATAAAATGAGTGGAAATTTTTCTTAAATTTAAAAAAAGCCACGATGATTAGCAATCGTTTTGCAGAAGAGAAGAGCTGGTACTTTTCTCTATAAAGTCTAGGAAAGCTTTTGTAGATAGCTCTTCTCTGCTGAAGAATGAGAGAATGTGTAGGAGGTAGAGAAGTATACACAGGAGAGAGCTTTTGAAAAGGTACAGATGTCCCAATTCAACATGATCTATTCGGGGAATTACAAAATGTTCGACTAAGCTGAAATCCAAAGTGCTGGAGGGAGCTTAGAACATTTGAACAGATTTTTCTTGCAAGGAAATATTTATGAAAGGCTTCGTGTGCTGCATAAAGAATTTTAAACATGGGTACACTGGTGGCCCTGTGTATCATGGCAAATAGATGAGTTATGAGTCTGGTAGACCAGGAATGAGAGTTTTATGTTATTTTCTCAGAAGTGGATTGTTGCCGGAGGGCTTCTCTCCAGGTTCCCCAAGCCCCGCAGTCCCACAATCCACATATAAAACAATCACTCAGACGCTTTTATCACTTATAAACTGTATGGCCATGGCAGGCTTCTTGCTAACTGTTCTTATATCTTAAATTAACCCATTTTTATAAATCTATACCTTGCCACGTGGCTGGTGGCTTCCCAGTGTCTTCACATGCTGCTTGTCCTGCCGGTGGCTGCAGTGTCTCTCCTCCTTCTTCCTGTTTCCCCAATTCTCCTCTCTCTTTGTCCTGCCTATACTTCCTCCTGGTCACTGGCCATCAGTGTTTTATTTATATAGAGTGATATCCACAGCACTTCCCCTTTCTTCTTTTTTTTAAAAAGGAAGGTTTTAACTTTAACATGGTAAAATTACATATAACAAAACAATTACCGAGCAAGAATTATAGTTACAATATTAAAGAAGATGTCTTATCTATCTTATATTTGTGAGTTTAAGGTTTTATAGCTAACTTATCTTTTATCATAACTGAGGAAATTATAACTATCTAGTTTTCAACCACATCAAAGACCTGAGAAGGAACATAATGGTACCTGAGAAATGGTAGATGGATGCAAGCAACTTTCGGGAATCTTGCAAGAGTAGACCAAGACAGCTGGCAGCCTGGACAGTCACCTAATGTTTCTCAGCATTGTTGGTGCATTCAAATTGGCTATAGGCCTAGAGTATCTGACAGACCATTTTCAGAAGCAGGAATTCTGAGAGACCATCTTAACCTGTCTTGGCAGAGTACAGTGGTCACTTTCCTTGTGTCCCGCTTGTCCAGAAAGGACAGCATTGCATTTGTACTGTCAGCCATCAAGGCAAGGGCAGTTCTTTGCCCAATAGGCCATTTTGTGCCAAAAAGACAAACTTCCAAATGGAAATGTCTTAGAAGCCCAACATTCTCTCGGTATCAATTGGTGCAGCCAGGAGCAATTGTGTCTCACGTCAACAGAATTTTAAGTTATTTAAATGCCATATTCTCTAGGTCTATGAAGTGTTTGAAGATTACCTATCTATCTGAAATATCTCTATGTATACCTAGAAGACTAGCAGTTATAGTTACAACTTAGTATATATAATATCTTAGATAGAACATATTAAGTATTAGATTCAGGTTCTTTAGGATAGGACACCTTTGAATGATCTTTATAACATGCTGTTTACCTATGCTCTATACTTCTCTGGATTTTAGTATGTGTTTCTTGCTTGATATTGTTTGCATTGGTTGTAGTTACATCTTATCTAGGTCATTATCTCTCATTATTTCTGGACAATATTTGATAACCATTCCTTTGTATATAGTCTTGTATTAGTTTAGAACCTTCTTATTTAGACAAAAAGGGGGAGATGTAGTGGGTAGCCATTCCAGCTTGGTTCTGGAAGTTCCAACCCCCATTGAGACTCTGGCAACTGTCACGCCTAAGAGGCGGGGCGAGGGGAGGCGCCGGGGGACCCAGAGAGCTGGATGGGTCAGCGCTCTCTCTGGGCGCTCTCTCGGTGCCGGAACGCTGACCGGTGGAGATTGACTGTGCAGAGCTCTGGAGAACACCGCTGGACTGCGTTACACCTTCCCCAGACCCTGCGACCTACCCATTACTTAATTTGTGAGTTACACCATTAAATAAATATCCTTTTAACTACGTGGAGTGGCCAAAATAATTTCTCCAATAGTGGATAGTGAAAGTCTTCACTAGATCAGAAAGAGTGAGGGAAGAAAGAAATTGAATCTGGTGAACACATTTTCTCTGGTAATCATGACATTAGCTATCAGCATGGTGAATTGTCTTACATAGAGAAGACTTTCCTCTCCTTGACAGGTGCACAATGTCTTAGTGTAGCCATGTGCAGTGATGTGTTTACATGGAAAGTGGGCATGAATCCCGTCTGCTTCACATTAGAATTATTCCAGATGTGTCCAGCTTCAGAGTTCCTAGAAGAGTCAGAAAAGTCCTTTGTTGAAGCAAGTCCAGCTCCTTTCTTGTTCAAATATATATTCTACTTTCCCATTTACCCATGTTGACTGCCAGGGTATTTCCAGCAACTATTGACCTTCCTCTGAGAATTTAATTTATGACATGGTGGGACAGAGAACTAACAGATTTATGTAATGGAAAAGAGGAGCCCAGAATCATTGTTTCAATCATTGAAACAATGATTTGAATGATTGAATTGAGATGGAAATACAGTGTGCCCAGAATGGGGATGGGTATAGTGGAGAAGGCAATAAATGTGGGAATAAAGTCCTTGAGTTTGAGTTGCCTGTGAGGAAGCCAGCATGTGTTGTTCATTCTTAGCTGATTTTGTAAACTAGGAGCATGGAAAGAAGATGTGGTGACTAATGTTGGAGAACTTGATGGGAACATGTAACAACCAGAGAATAATTAAATGAAATGGTTAGTAGCTTATGAGACAATTTTAGTTATAGATCAAACAACTGTTGAAGTTTGTCTAGAAAGCAAGAACAAAATTCATGAGAAAGTTCTTTTAAAGAGATCATTTAAATGATATAGAGCACACAGGGGAGAATGGAAAAAGACAGTGGCATTCTTTTCAGATGAGAACAGGTAGAAAACAACACCAGTTGGATCCTCCCTTTCTGAACAGCCACACAATCCAGTCGATTCTTTTGCTGGTGTGACCGAGGCTTATGGGGAAAGATGACAAAGCACATGCCGAAGCTCTTAGCTGGATTCTGAAGCACACTTCCGCTTTATGCTCTGGCAGTCTTTGATCAAACACTATGGTGACTGAACCTCATTGGCCTCTAGGAGAGTCCCCTCTACAGGGAACCATGGGATTAATCCAATGGCAATACTGAAAGGCCATCTCCATGCTCCTATTTATCCCCACAATAGGGAGATGGACGATATTTTTAATTCAGCAAATGTAGATAACAACAAAAATCTATCTTCTCTTATAAACTAAAATTGTTCTTGATGCAGCTCAAAGTATGGGACCCTAGATGAATAATGATTTTTGTAGAGCAAACTCTTTAGAATCTAACTTCTGAGCCAGGTACAATGGTAATTAAACTTTTTTAGAGTTAAAATTTAAAACTCAAGGCAGTTTGTTCTTAATATACAGACAAGCAGGTATGGAGCTGAGGGATGGGGTTGAGCTTAGAGGAACTGAGATAGAGAAATGGAAGACAGAATATGGGGCCAGTTAGAGATAGTGCAGTGGGAGGCATTGCGAAATAGATGGAAACAAAAGAAGAAACTATTTAAAAATCACAGTATATTTGAGATGATTAAGAAAAATCACTAAACTACTCAGGCCAGGGAAGCAGAACAGTGCCTTGCTCATCACTGGAGAAGCTTCTTCCTTAAGCAAATAGGAATAAATATAGAGACCCACAGCGAGACGTTACACACAAAGTGAAAGACCTTGGAATACTCAGCCATAAATGAAATGTCTCCATCTCCAGGGCTGGGGAACTCCATGAAAGAGAAAGCAGATAGAGTGTAAGAGCCAGAGGGTGCGGAGGACACCAAGGAAACAAGGCTGTCTAAGTAAACATGATCAATGCACATAGGAGCTCACAGGGACTGAGGCAGCATGCATGGGGCTGGCATGGTTCTGCACAAGATTCTTTGTTTATTTATCCTGGCTTCCAATTTAGTGTTTTCATGGGATTCTCTAGTGGGTCTCTGTTGCATGTGCCTTTTCTTGGGCTCTTTTCCTCCTGTTTGCTTGTTTTGTTCAATTCCAATGTGTTAGGTTTTTAAAAAATATTGTTATATTTTATTTTATTATTTGAAAAAAATCTTTAAATATTGTTAAATATTTGAGTTGATTATTCTAAAAGACTATTGTTGGATCACCCTTCGTTTTGGAGTTTCACTGTGGAACTTAACATTTGATAGAAAGGAAGCAATGGGGTTTCAGAATTACAGCATTGTCTACAGACATTGACCTAAAGTTACACTTACATGTGACTCAATGAATTAGGACTATTCAAAATTCTAGGTATCCCATATCTTTCATTAATGAAAGCTTCTAAACTCTGAGAAAGTTGCTCACCCATTTGCCTATCTTTTTGTTCAGTTAGCAGGTGTCTCAGAAGCTCTGTGCAAATAACTGCAGGCACCAATGTAAAGGGATGCTTCATTAGGAGCAGCATCATTTAGAGACAGAAAGCATTTATCTTGCTCCTTCTGAGAGACACTGTACTCATCAGAGACCTCTCCATTGTTGATGTCATTGTTATAAAGGGACTAGTATATCAGCCATAACCCTTGTCCTGGGTCTTGTTGATACCAATACATTCAGTCATGATTCTTAGCATGAGAACATTCCAGAACAAGGCTCTTCTCCATCTATGTGATTTTGTTCTGTGGGATCTGAGTAATATCAGAATCCATAGACCCTTCTGGAGAAACAAGACAGAAGTGGAGACAAAGCTGAAGAAGGTGTGTATTCTGTGGTCTCTAGGGAAAAGCTTAATCCCATCCTGAAAAAATGAAAGATTTCTCCATTTATTTTCTAAACTTAGTTGTTTTAAGGAAAAAAACCCCACACAACAGAGTATTATGTAGCCCATGGCAAGAAGAGGCAGGGTGAAGGTGTTTCCAAATCTAAAAGTTTGGAGAGTGAGGACATGGAAACAGGAAAGGGAAAAATATTCACACTCAAGGTAAATCCCTCCTCTTTACTGGGGCTGATAGGTGGTTGGAGATACAACCCTATACCAGAAACCTTCTGTACCTCTGTATGACTCAGGAAGAAGTAGACATTTTGGCTTGCATATTATAAATGCTCTTGGTGGTAGCAGAGACCTATCCACTCCATTCTTTCCTCTTTGTCTTTCATTAATAGTTAGCAGAGAGTTGTTTTTCTTCATCTTCCCAGGGTCTGTTTCATTTACTCATGACACCACCACCCTCTTGACATGAAGAACTTACAGAACTCCTCACCACTAGAGAAAATTGATTCTTTTCACTCAGCAGCCATCGAATTCCAAAGCCTCTCAGCTGAGGATGGGGATTTGTCCCTCATTTTCTCTTCCATGTCGGCTTTGGCTGGCCTGGCCTTGTGCATACTGTCACAATTCCTGTGAGATCACATCTTTTGACATCTTCCATCTAGAAAATATTGTGTCCTTGAAGGTATCTACCACCTCTGGCTCTTATACACTTTCTGACCCATCTTCTAAAAAGCTCCCTAAACCTTGAGGGAAGGGACACAAAATTGTCAAATAAATAATAAAAATATTGCTTTAAAAAGCCATGTGACAACATGTCTAGTTATAATACGTAAATAAATGAAGTTATTGAGGTACTTAAGTGTATCCATAACAAAGTCCATGTTGATCTAGGGGAGCAGAATACCTTCAAATTGAGGACCCCACTTTCACTGTCATGTTAGGAGACCAATTTTTCTCTCAATTTTTTAAAAATCAATTCCAACTCAGTTCTAGGTGAAATTTGCATATGGCATACGCTCTCTAAAGAGGCTTTCATTTGTTTCAAGGAGCACATAATGACTGACTGACTGACTGACGGTTCCAAACTTCCCATTTCTTTATGACTCCTGCCTGCAGTTTTAGTCAATATATTCTAGGTGGAGATAGTTACTAGAAATATTGACTCATTGCAAGAAGTGAGTTTGCATTTCTAGGAAATGCTTAATATGTCCACTCATATTTTCAGGTAACTGAAAATAATCTATTAAAAAGATAATTTTATCACAACAAAATATTCCTAACTTTTGAGAGAAAATGTTTTGCAATTCAATTCAAGTATTTCAGAGCTACAGTTATTGTGTGAAACCTAGTCAGAAGGAATAATCAATTGGCTTCTTGCTTCTTCAGGTCCTATGCTTCCTCTAGCTTTGCTGTATCTACAGATATGTCCTCATATCATATATTCATCAATCTCATTGCAAATTGAATTGGGAGCATGCCTTTATTTTTTTACTTATTTTTAATCCTTTAAATAAAATGAATTAAGTTTGACAAATGATCTTCAAGCATATTTATGAACTTCTACATAATATCCTGATTTACAGAGACATTGGGTCATTAGCCTATCCATCACCCTAGCCTTTATCATTTGCTAATGGTCAGTACATTCAAATCTTTTATTTTAACTATAATCATTTTGCTGTGCTATAACACACAGTAATTTATTCTTCCTATCTATTTTTCACAGTGTCTTAACCAATGTCTCCTCATCACCACATTCCTTTAAAATATGTTTATCGTTTGACAGCTATGCCATTTATATAGTGAGTTCTGGTTGTTTTCACCCTTCATTCCTCTCTGTTATCTCCCTTCTTCCTTTGAAACCTTCTTTTCTGCCAAGTTCTGCCCTTACTTTGATGATTTCTTCGTGTGTGTGAATAACTTAATTTAGTTTGGGTTACCTGCCTGAGCACAGTGAGAGCTTATTTACTAAAACAAGGGCAGTTTATCAGTAACTACACCACTAAAGAAAATGACACCCCTACCCCTCAGGGAGGAGTGATGCTTCACGAACCCTTACCCCATATATGATGAAGGGTTGATGGCCCAATCACATGCAGGTCTTGTGAAAATGAGCAGAACTGCAGGGAGTTTGTGAGTGCAAGGCTGTGTCACGTTCGGAGAATGTATTTTTGCTGCATATCTTTTTATCCTCTGGCTCTTACATTCTTCCTGCTTCCTCTTCCACAACCATCCTAAGCCTTGGGGTGATATAACTGTCCCATTTAGAGCTGAATATTCCATTGTCGTTTGTTGTCAGCCCTTTGGACAACTGTGGGCTTCTGCATTAATCATATTGAAGTAAGAAGCTCTTGTGATGAAGCTGAACATAGCTAAGATGTATACATGATTATGGCTATAAACTATGGGTGTAAACATGAGTACCTAGAAGGTAATTTAAGAACATGGCCATTAACAAAGCAGCATTAGTAAGTTCTCCATGGTGTCAATGACCCCCACAAACAGGCATGAAATTTACAAAATTAGGTATGAGTTCTTTTCTGTGGATCAGGTCTCAAATCAAATCAGAAAGCAACTAGTTAGCCCATGCTTTAACAGCCATGTCATGATCGCACTAGAGGACACACCCTGCCTTTCTAGTCGTTATTAGAGCTCACAGGATTCAGAGTCGAGTAAGACTTTTTATGACTCCTCTTCCTCATAACTCTTCAGAGAAACCTTTGGAATAAGAAAGATAGTCTGGAAGAAAAAGGTCACATATCAGTGTAGTTTTAATTATCTATTTCCTATGACCACTGTGTATGTCTTCAGCGATAGGGTCTTAGGAAATCAAGAGCAATTACAATAGCTTGTATTGTTTTGGGGGGTCTCTGGAGCCTATTTGACCATTAACTCATAGGGCAATATCCTCCACCTGGTAGTGGGATTTTCAAGACCCATGGCTTCTGGGAAGAACACTATTTATCCATGGAGGCCACATCTGCTATTTTTGTTGTTGTTGTCTTAAATTATATTTTCAATAAACTTACAAACTAGTAGGTTTCCATATGGCTTTTTAATATATCTTTAGTTTGGATTACATCTCTTCCTCCCTCCTCTCCACTTTCCCACCCTCCTACCCCCTTTCTATTTAAACCATTCCACTCACAATGTCCTCACATCTTCATTTTTAATACTTTCAAAATAACTTGAAAATTTTGAACATATTCAAAGCAAATATGATAGGATCATTAACCAACATATCTCCAAATTACTTAGCTTTTGTAAAACCAGCTCCTGGACTCTCTGCTTTATCTATCCCCTATATCATTTTATTTCTGCTGTACTACTCTGATTAGTTTCTTCTTTATTCAAGAGTATTCGAGAACACTTTAACACTATACATTTTTCCATGTAACTTATTTAAGTATCCTCCTTCTTCTCAATTTCATTAAAATACTCCATTTATAGCCCAAGGAGAAATATAGATTATTTCAGTGAATTGCTTGTCTGAGTACTTGATTAATTAAGGCTGTTATTTTGGAGTTTGTCTTTAGTATCAGTAAAAAATAGCATTTCTTTGATGTGAAATTTCTGCAGTAGATTTGCTGTTTCTGCTGTTCTGGCTGTAGTCAACTGGATAGAGGTGAGATTGGAAAGAATATAAACTGTCTTGGGATGCCATACCAGTAGAGAACACAGGACTCTGGTTTCATAAGTACAAGGCCACTGCTCAACCATGCTTGACAGAAATTTTTAAATGGGTGGTGAGGAGAACAGAAGCATAAATCATCTCAGAATCTATAGCCAAAGATAAGTGAGAAAATATTATCAGAGAAATGAATGGAGAAGATACTAAAAAGGCAACCCAATTTCTAGACAACCAATAGTGTTCTTTATGGTATGGGCCTATATTTTTCCTACTCCTGAATGGCACACCCATCCTTTAACTCATACTTATAGTCCACTTTCCATCTACAACAGGCATTGTGCATATAATTCAGGCTTACTCATACTCCACACTCCTCACCTGCTTGCACCTGGCTGGCTTTTGAAGGATTACTAAACATTCTTTTCCCACTTGGGAATTATTTATCTGTATAACACAGACAACTTCTGGTTCATGGCATGCCAAAGAAGAAAATTATGCCTACCCTTCACTTACAGGAGTGTCTTTCTCTGCTTTCTCCTAGAACTTTGAGTTGTGGTTTTTATAATTATGTCTATGATACATCTCATTTATTTTCATTATGGTGTTAGTGACAGTTCAAATCCATTCTTTGTCTGGTTGTCCCTGTATCATTTGTTAAGGACTAGCCATCTTAATGAACTAGAACTTTCAATTGAGAAACATGATATAGGTTTCTCTTCTTGATGTCTTCTTTAATTTTCCTTAGCAGTGTATTGCAGATTTTATTTGATGTATTTTGTTGAATTTCTTCCTAAGTCATTTGTCATTGATGTTATTCTTGATATTTTTATTTTCTGAAGTCCATTTTCCATGTCTTTGAAAATAGTAAATTCAACATTTAATTTTTTTAATATTGATCTGATACCCTGTGATCTTAATAAATTTACTAATTGTTTCTACTTGTTTACTGATTCTTGGGGCTTTTAGATTTAAAGGACTTTGAAATCTGCAAAATGTTTTTTTTTTATCTCATTTTTGTTGCCTTGTCATTTTGGTTAAAATTTGATTAACAGTAGCAAGAAAATATGAGGTAGAAAATACGATGCTGAATTCCCTATTATATGAAGAAAGTTTTCAATAACTATTAAATATGATGCTAGTTATAATTTATTTATCAATAACTTCCATCAGGTTGAGAAAGTTTGAGTTTGTGACTGATTTTCTTAGAGCATTTACCTTGGACAAACACCTCCCCTCTACCCCAGGTCCACTCCCCCTCTATTTCCTCTTCACATCTCACTGTGTCCATTTGGTGCTTCCAGCATGGGTGTGTATGTGTAGGGCCACCCAATGGCTCATAAGAAACCTACCGGTGGCCAAACTCCCAATGAAAAATCCCTCTCTGTTCCCCAGCCACCATCGACCATCTTTATCTCCTCAGTTAGAGGCCTCACCAGTCCCTTCCCAGTCTGTGCTGGAGTTGTAACTTGATTGGTTTTGCTTGGTCTTTTGCAAATATCCATAGCTGTTTATAGTTTTCTTTAAAAGAAATTACTTTTGATAAATAATTCCATTTCCTGTACACATAGTTCTTCACAGATCTCACTGTGAGTCTATTTTTAAGTTCCCTTTCTCCAATGATGCTTTCATCTACACAGAATTAACTAGTGCATACTTGTTTGTGACTCCCTATCATCATTTTCATGTCTGTTGCAGATATAAAGAAATTCCATCTTGCCTCATAGGCATGGCAGTTTGCATCTTTGCTTCCTTGTCTTGATGTCTAGGGTCAACAAATGTTACCAGTTGATCAGGTTATGAGAATATTATCCTCTAACTACTGTGGACAACAGTTCATTGACTGAAATTCCCAACTTCTGTGTTATTTCATAGTTTTTTTCTATTGATTATTTTGGGTTCCTATGTATGGTTATACTTTCCTATTTCTTACCATATCTCGTACTTTTCTTAGAGTCAAAATTATTCAAGTTTAGAACTAGACATATTCTCTTGAAATATGGAAGCAGATATGTGATAGACCAGAGAGGCTATATTTGTCTGACTGCCTTGGACTCTGTACAGCATGATCTCAGTGTGTCTTGCTAATGGATCTCTTCACCACTGGCATCTTGAAAAATATGAAGGACTATATATTTCTCAGCCAGACAGTATCATTTACTCAGTGAAGGATTAATCTTAAAAAAATTATCTTTTCTCTTTTCTGTCTCATACTTATCAAGACCTTCAAAGGAATTTAGGTATTGGCTTTCATTTCTGCATCCATGTTTTCTCTCATAAGCTTCTTCAGGTTTCAGAGTCTATGAAAGTGACCTTTGATATAGTCAGCTATAGTTGGGCAACACAAACTTCAACAGCATGTTTACAGGATTTAGAAGATGCTTCAAATGAATGGACAAAAATACTGTTTATTTCTGTTGTTTTCAGATGTGTTCCGTACCCGCTTCTCCAAGGATGGGAGTTTTAATGTTTTCTCTATATCTGCACAGCATTTCAGATCTCAGACTATGCTAATACCTACAGTATTAGATAAGATAATTAAAGGAGAAAAGATAATTTTTTTTAAGATTAATCCTTCACTGAGTAAATGATACTGTCTGGCTGAGAAATATATAGTCCTTCATATTTTTCAATAGCCTGCTCTACCTGTTTGGAGTGGCAAACTTAAAAAACACCTAGTAATTTGCATCAACGTCTGAAATATGTGAGGTGTTTGAATCCATGAGGTGAGTACCTAGCTTACTCAAACATACACACACACATCTGATTTACAGTCCCCAGGCTTTGTGCCAGTTGAGAAACAAACAAAACATCCTACTATTTTGGAACAATTTCCCCAGAAAAATGCATTTTTCTTTTTTTTTGGCATTTTCATGTGGTCCTTAAGATTGTGCTCCAAATCTAAAGGGATGTGAAGAGCAGTTCTGCTGTCTTGTGGATGTATTGTTGTCACTAAGGTTGCCAATTTGCATGCAGGAATCTCTGAACCAATTGTTCTAGATAATAGAAACACACACACACTTCTAGAAATCTGTAACTTCCACTCTGTGGCACTCTCCAAATCTTTGTGGCTGAAGAACATAATTACACAATTTTCCGCAAACACTTGCCAAAGAAACCACCATCCATCAACGACTTATGGTTATAAATTAAATATTCTCTCTTAGAACAGGACTCAGTCCAAAGAAAGCCTGCATCTACAAGCTGTACACATGCTGTGCACATGTGCAAGGCTGTGGTTGTGGACTCTGTTACAGATCCATCCCTGGGAGTGCCTCGTCATCTGATCTGGTGAAGACATTGAGAAGCAGGGAATGCTTTTATTCATTTCAGAACTAGAGTGTGGACGGCACATTGATAAACAGTTTATATTTCCCTCCTTAGGAGATTTGGCCTCAAGACATTGTTTTATTTTATCTAGTGATAAATCTCTCTCACAGAGAATGGGACAGATTTTCACTGAAAACTCATACTTTTGTCATCATGACACATTTGAAGTATATTATTCCTAGCTCTTCTTTCTTGCCTGTCTTTTCTTACATGGACTGACATCCTGTGTATGACAGCTAGAGATTTTCCAGTCTTTCTAATGCAGTGAGAGCTACTCCATAAGGATCCATGGAACCAAAATGAATCATCTGCCACTCAAGAAATTACTGAGACTAGCGATGCCAGAGGATGGGATTGGAGTGTGGAAGGGACAATGTACAGACAAAAACTGAGTCTTTATGGAAAAAAAATGTGTGAGGCTTTGTTGATTCCTTGCTATAGGACAGCAAGATAGAATTAGGGTGAAAATAGTTTTAATTAACTTTACCAAAAATGCACAGTATAGTTCCATCCATTTTCTCTCACATTTCCTGGTGTCCTTGTTTTTAACAGCTGAGTAATACTTGATTGTGTAAATATACCACATTTTCTTTGTCCATTTCTCAGTTGAGGGACATTTAAATTCTTTCCGGGTTCTGGCTACTAGAAATAAAGCTGCTATGAACAGAGCTGAGCCAGTGTCCTTGTGGTATGATTGAGCATTCTTTGGGTATATGCCCAAGCATGGTATAGCTGGGTATTGTGGCAAGTTGAGTCCCACTTTTCTGAGGAGGAACTGCCACGCTGACTTCCAAAGTGGCTGTACATGTTTGCACTCCCACCAGCAATAGAGGAATGTTCTCCTTGCTCCATTGTAGATGAATTTCTAAATGGTCTTATTAAATAAAAAACACAGAGCCAGATATAGGGGTGAAAACTTGAGAGAGATCAGAGGAATAGGAACAGCCACAGCTAACCTTACCTCACCAACTCTGCAGCTTCCAAATGTGAGTGACTTCCTGTCTACCCAGGCCTATATGCCTTGCTGTTCTGCCATCCAATTTCCTTTTTTTTTTTTTGGTTTTTCAAGACAGGGTTTCTCTGTGTAGCTTTGCGCCTTTCCTGGAACTCACTTGGTAGCCCAGGCTGGCCTCGAACTCACAGAGATCTGCCTGCCTCTGCCTCCCAAGTGCTGGGATTAAAGGCGTGCACCACCACCGCCCAGCATCCAATTTCTTTTCTCTGTTCAGCCACATCACTTCCTCTTCCTGCACAGCTCTGTCACTTCCTGTCTGTCTGTATAGACCTCCAGACCTCCATGGTTAACTAGTGTTGGAATTTAAGGCATGTGCCACCACACCTGGCTCTGTTCCCAGTGTGACCTTGATCTCAAAGAGATTCAGACAAATCTCCGTCTGCCAAGTGATAGGATTAAAGGCCACACTCTATGTCTTCTTCAGCATAAGCTGTCACTTCTGTTTTTTATCTTAGCCATTCTGACAGATGGAAGATGGAATATAGAAAAAAATCATCCTGAGAAAGATAATCCAGACCAAGAAGGACAAAGATGGTATGTAATCACTCACAAGTGGATATTAGCTGTAAAATAAAGGATAACCATGTTACAGTCCACAGGCCCAGAGAGACTAGATAACAAGAAAAGTTCATAGGGAGGGAGGGACACCCAGATCTCCCTGGGAAAGGGAAATTGAAGAGATTCCATAAGTGGACTGAGGGCAGGTCAGGACGGGAACCTGAGTGATCAGGTTGGGGAAGGGCTGAGGAGGAGAGTACTGAAAGAGACTACTAGAAATGGGTGGGAGATCTCGGGGTCAGGTAAGAACCTGGTACAAGAGAATCTCCCAGGAATCTACAAGGAAGACCGCAGCTTAGACTCCTAGCCATAGCAGAACCGTAGCCTGACCTGGCTATCTCCTGTGACCGGATTGGTGCCTAGCCCAATTGCCATCAGAGACGCTTCTCCTAATATTGTTTCTTAAAGAGGCTGTCTTTTTTTCAAAAGTGTATTTTTGGAACCTTTTTAAAAGATTGGGTGGGTATAGCTGTGTGACTTTGTGTCTGAGTCCTCTATTCTCTTACACAAGACTAGTCTGTTTTTGCTAGCATACTTCTTCTCATTATCTGCACGGTGGAATGGTGCCAACTGGAAGTGTGATATTTGGTGACAATACTATCCTTGCCATGAATACTGGATGGAAGGAGAAAACTGTGCAGGATAAGAAAATCACAAAGCAGATAAAAGATAAGAAAAAGGAGAAGTGTAAGGCAGCCATCCTGACCTGAACCAAAGGGATCTATTTCAGAACTGTCAGCCTACCACTCCTAGACTGTGAAATGCCCACTTAGTATGAAATCTGCTGTGATTGACACTGTTTCCAGTTCATTTCTGTCACTTCCTTCCAACCCAGAGCAGCACCTGCTTCCTGAGTTGGCTCCAAGAGGGGTTTGTGCTCTGAGGGGATTGCACATTTCAGCACTGTGGACAGACTGCTGGCACAGAGGTACAGTGCTGAGTCTCCTGCCTCAGAGGACTGGATTTCCAGGCTGCAGGGTGAGTTTGAAGGACACTCAGCTAAGAATCGTTTCTTGACCATATCTGTTTGTTGAAGAACCTCTTGATTCTGAAAGCTAATCAAAAATGTAAACGCATTGTTCTTATTCTGTTGATACCAGAAAACAACAGCATGCCCCTTTTCAGGGTAACAGCTCATCTTTGCTTTCCGCTCTTTCTCTTTGACCAGGAATCTTGGCGTCTGGATGACTTTGGCATTAAAGGAACCTAGAAGAGAAGGAAACCAAAGTTGTGAACACAGCCAAGAAATGACTTTGACAAGGAAAAATACTTGGGTATGGGTTGACAATCTCAAGACAAGGATTGTCCTTTTGTGCTCAGAACTTACCTGTTCCCAGGAGACAAAGGGCTGTGTAGCAGAGGAGCCTTGTAGCCATGGTGGCTGAAAGGCAGGAAAAGGATGAAGTATGCTCATCCTTCAGAGGCAGCCTTCCTGTGACGTGACTCCTGGAGACTCATAGTTGTCATGTTCCTAATTCATGTTACTTCCCAGTGCCATTTATGGTACATTAGGAAATCTTTTACCCTAAGACTGCAAACAGGCTGCGTGATATTTTTTGTGTTTAAATTTATTTGATAGAGCTAAGGCTGTATATATTTCAGTGGTAAAGTGCTTACCTTAAGCGTATGAGGCCCTAGGTTCTACCCACAGTACTTCCAAAGTGTTTTGTAACTATTTCTAATAGCATAAACAACATCCTATATTTATAAATATTATTTATAAATATAACACAATAAAAACATCAAAATACAAACCAAGCTTGCTGTTCTCCTCCCCAGTCCTTGACACCCCAATTGTTGGAATTGCAGGATTGTGTGATGGTAACCAGGTTCTTCTTTTTCATCTCAATGTTTGTGCTTCCAAATCACTTTTCCGATCACAAATTTTATCATACTTATTATTTCTTAAGTTATCATCTGAAAACCAATGGTGCCTTGGGAGAAAGCAAAACATTGTTACCTCTTAATATATGGCCTTTCCTAAACTGGCTCAATCTAGATTGCAGGATAAAGTCAAGGAAAATTATAAGGATAAGGGAGGAAGTCTGCTATACCCAGTAACTATATATATATATGTATGTGTGTTTGTGTGTGTGTGTGTATGCATATATATGTTTGTATGTGTTCATGTGTACATATGCGTGTGAGTATGCATGCATGTGCAGAGTAGAGGGCAATATCAAATATCTTTCTTAATCTTGTACCTTATTTTTAAAAAAGATTTTAAATTACATGAATTTATATATTTATTTTGTATTGGGCTTGGAGGTATGTATACACCATGGCATGTGTGAGAAAGTCAGAGGCCAACTTCCAAGCGTCATTTTTCTCCTGCTATGAAGGTTTCAGAAATGTAACTTTTTCAGTCTTGGTGGCAAGGAACATCTTCACATACTAAACCACGACACCTATTTCGTACCTTGTTTTTTTTTTTTTTAGGAGGAAGGAGGTTGCAATGAGACAGCGTGTCATTTATATCAGGAGATCACTGATTCTGCTAAAAGGCCTAAAGAGCATGTACTCAAGGTGCACCTGTCCTCACCTCACCAGCACTGAGACTGTAAGTGTATACCACCGGGTCTGGCTTTTTTTTTTTCAATGTGGGTTCTCGATTTTAAATTCAGTTCCTTATAATGTGATAAGCATTATAGTAACTCAACACTGCCAGTAATATTGAATAGACATCTAGTGATACATGGAGAAATACATAAGACCAAAAAAAAAGTATCAATAGCACACTATGTCTCAATAGCCAGAATTCTGGGAATGTAATAATATGGAGTGATTATAAAGGCACATGGTGAACTGTATTAAATTTTTGGCACAGCTGTTTTTACTGTTGGCAGGAGATTGATTGGTTTCATTTCTGGAAGAAATGGATATGGAAAACCAGGCACCAGGACAGGAGTGCACACAGAGAAACGTGGAGTGCTTCCCTCACCTTGCATCTAAGGGGGAAATCTACGTGGGAGAGTTGCATCCATAGTCAAATAACTTCTTTGTAGCTTTAAACACATACAAATGTGACCAGAGTTGGATATTCCCTGAGAAGTCCACCATGAGATCATTACACATTGACTCTGCCTTTAGGGATTTAAAATCCAGGCTGAGAAGGACTCAGCCTGATCTTTATCAGGCTGGTGAAATGATACCAACAGAATCTGTAATCTTTAGCCACTGTCGTATCCCTGCTGTGAGTACTGTAGGAAAGAAGAGAGATGCTGGGCACAGAGAAGAGCACATTGCAGACAAAAGAAGAAAAATAAAATGTGGTGTGAAAAGCAGCCATCCCACACCGACTGTTTTCAAGCTATTAGTCTGTCAGTCCTTGACTTCTGAACATACTCTGGCTTTTTGTGAAGCAGGCGATAGCTCACACTGGCTGCAGTTATTCATTTCCAACTCACATTATCACCTACTTCCTGGTGAGTCTGGGACTGGTTTGTGCACTGAGGAAAATGCACATTTTAGCTCTGTAGACAGGCTGCTGGCTCGGAGGTGCAGTGCCTAGTCTCCTGCTCCTGAGGACTGAATTTCCAGTCTGCAGAGGGAGTTTGAGGGACACTGGAGACTCCCTCCTTGACCCAGTCTATTTGTTCCAAAACTTGTTGACTCTGAAAACTGATTAACATATTTAACTCTGTGTTCTTTCTGTTGATACCAGCAAACAAAAGTGTGTCCTTTTTCAGGATTACAGCTCATCTTTCTTTCTGTCTTGTCCCTTAGACCAAATGTCTTGGGGTCTGAGGAACGTCTGCATCAAGTGAACCTGGAAAGGGAAACAGAGGTGGTGAACACAGGAGGGATCCTGACAAAAAAAGGCTTGGCTCTACGGTTGGCAGTCTCCAGACAAGGGTTGTCCTTCTGTGTTCAGGACCTACCTGCCTTCAGGAGATAGACTGGTGCATGTACAGCAGTCTTCCACCCATGGCAGCATACAGTTAGGAAAACAGTGAGGTGTTTTCTCTCCTCAGCAGCAGCCTCCCAGTGACACGATCCCTTTGCCGACTCATAATTGTCTCGTTATTTACTGAACTACTTCATACTGTCAATAGGATAGTCATCAAATAGATTGGGTGATAATATACGTATTTTAAACTGACATCATAAAAATCCAAATTGTAAAAAGCTATAAAGCAAATAACAAAATAAAAATTTCATAATATTGCTTAACAATATAATCATCAGTCACTTGGTCATATTCTCTTTCTCTCTCTCTCTCTCTCTCTCTCTCTCTCTCTCTCTCTCTCTCTTTCTCTCGTGTGTGTGTGTGTGTGTGTGTGTGTGTGTGTGTGTGTGTGTGTGTGTGTGTGTATCTGTGTGTCTGTGTCTATGTGATTTTCTATTTAGCCTAGGTTGGACTCAAATTTCTCATCTTCCATCCTTATCATCCTAACTCTTAACAAGCTACTTTTACCACTACATATCTGATTTTACTTACTATTTCTTAAGTTCTCATCTGCATTTTATAGTCAAATGACTCTTTAGAGAAAGTGAGCGTCTGGAATGGAATGGTTTACTGACATTGCTAGACTCTCTCAGTCTCGATCACAGGATAATTCCATGAAATAGGAAGGAAAATGAGAAAGTCTAACACAATCTCAAGTGGAATTTTAGAAGTTTAGAAGACCCTCCCTCCAGTGATTAGGAAAATACATAAAATAACATAAATACACATCCTCTATCTCTTAAAAATCATGATTCTGAGTTGATATACAGGACTATAGATGGTTGTGAAAGTATATGAAGCACTGTATGGCAAGGTCTACACAAAGTTTTTAAATGTTGGCACAAAGCTGAAATTGTTACATTAGAGAATATAATGATGTGAAATATTTAGAAGGGAAGGACTAGATAAACACACACAAAATACAATGTTCCACTTACTTTGAGCTCAGGGGTGAATGAAATGTAAGTGGCAGATTTGAATCACTGATAGAGTAACAATTATCCGACTTTAAAATACTTTGACGCCGGTGGTGGTGGTGGTGGCGGCGCACGCCGGTAGGATTTGCTGAAGGAGGCAGAGGCAGGAGGATCACAAGTTCGAGGCCAGCCTGGGCTACACATTTTTGCCGGGCGATGGTGGCACACGCCTTTAATCCAAGTACTCGGGAGGCAGAGCCAGGCAGATCTCTGTGAGTTCGAGGCCAGCCTGGGCTACCAAGTGAGTTCCAGGAAAGGCACAAAGCTACACAGAGAAACCCTGTCTCAAAAAAAAAAAATACTTTGACATGTGGCCAGAATTGGGTGTCCCTTGACAAACCCATTGCTGAGTTGGCACATATCACTTTTTTTTTTTCCTTGAGATTTTTAAACTCTAGCTCAGATGGATCCATACTGACGCTTATCTCCATGGTAGAATGACACCATGGTGATGTATGGTCTTTGGTGACCATTTAGTTCCTACCATAAAAACTGGATACAAAAGAAAGATAGTGGAGGGGGTGGTCAAGAGACAGACAAAAGAGAAACGTGTGATGTGAAGAGTAGCCTCCCACGCTTCACTCACAGATGCCATCCCTTCACTTCTCACCACCCTCTAGCCCTGGCTGGGACTTGCACTGGCTCCAGGTAATTTCCGGCACTTCCTTCCCAGTGTGTCACCTGCTCCTTAAGGTGGCTTCCTGCGTGGTGGGTTTGTGAACTGGAGGGAGTGCACTGTGGACTGACTGCTGGTGCAGAGGTATAGTACTGAGTCTTCTGCCTCAGAGGGTTTGATTTCCAGGGGGCTGGGTGAGTTTGAGGGCTGGGTAAGTTTGAGAATCATTCTTTGACCAAGTCTATTTGTTCAATAACTTGTTGACTCTCAAAGTAAACCAAGAAACTTAGCTCTTTGTTCCGCCTTTGTTGGTACCAATAAACAGCAGTGTGCTCCTTTGCAGAACTTTGTAGCTCATCTTTGCTTTTTTCTCCTTTCTCTTGGACCAGACTTGTTGGAGTCTGGACAACACTGGCACCGAAAGAGTCTGCAAGAGAAAGAAATAAGAGGTGGAACACAGCCTAGTATGGATATTGACAAAGATAAAGTTGATTCTGGGACTAGCAACTTCAGGACCAGAAAGTTTTCTTTAAGCTTAAGTCTTTCCTGTCCCCAGCAGACAAAAGGATACCCAGCAGAGGGACCATGCACCATGGCCATACTGGAGCATCGAAGGAATGAAACATGTTCAGTTTTGTCACCGATCTTCCTGTGGCATGTTTCCTTGCAGACTCAATGGTTATGTTACTGCTTCATGTTATCCTCAAAATGTTCATGGTAACAGAAAGAGAACTTGCCCTACTCAGTAACTACAATTTGTTGATGGTTTATCCACAGAAAAGTATTTTACAACTATTTTCCTAACATAAACAGTATAGCTATATATTGAGAAGTCCTAAAATCAACAAATACTAGAGGTGAAATATCGCATCACTGCTAGGTAATGCTTACATTAATGTTTTCTTTTAATTACTTTTTACCCATTTGTTTTTAAAGAATATTTTTAATTTATACTTTGAAAATTTTATGCTTGTGGACAATGTGTCTTCCCCCTTTCACTTTCAACATCCCCCAGGACCTGCCAACACATATTCCTCCCAACTTCATTAATTATTTAATTATAATCCACTGAGCTCAGTTAGTGAGATCCGTACATGTATGGGCATGAAGTCATCCACCAAGGTATGGATACCCTCTCAATGGCCACCCACCAAAGGAAAGAGACTTTCCCTCACCTGGCAGTCATAACAGTAGCTCCTCAGCAAAGGGTGGAGCCTCAGAAGCTTAAGTTCTTTATTTATTTTGTTTTGCTTTGTTCTTTCCCTGCTCTATTACATATATACAATGCAATATGACGATATTCTCTCCCATTGTGACCCTATTCCCCTTTTTCCTCTCACATTAAAACCCTTTCTTTTTCCCAACAAGACCCCTTCCTGCTTTCTTATTCTTAATAATATTCCATCTCTCTCTCTCTCTCTCTCTCTCTCTCTCTCTCTCTCTCTCTCTCTCTCTCTCTCTCTTTCTCTCTCCCCCATTAACATATCTCTCCATTCTCTATTCTAATTACATCGTTGGCTTTATTATTTCTTAAGCCATTTGTTTTTTTTATCCTAAAACTGGTGATGTCTTGGGACAGAGGATGGCATTGTGGAGTATATTGAACCTACTGTCACTGATAGACTGGCTCAATCCAGTCAGTGGAGAGTGTCAGGGAAAAGATGAAGGAATGGGAGAGAGGCTTGTGCACCTCTAGGTGGAACTGGAGACAAAGAGCAATTTTGTAGTGTTCTGTTAATATTCAGTTATATAAAATGAAACACACATGTTGTGATAGCCCATGTCTTGACCCTCATGTTTCTGTCTATACTATACTATTAAGAGATTATAACATTCCATGAAGCATTCTGTTCAAGGGTTTCAGTGCTGGCAGGGGACAGGAGTAAAATTGGTTTCTTTCCTGGAATAAGTGGATATGGAGGAGATACTGTACATGATTTAGAAGGAAGAGACAGCATGAGCAAAAAAAAAAAAAAAGAAAAAAGAAAAGTGTTTCACTTACTTGAGCTCAGAGGGAAACTCTAAGAGGCAGAATTTCATTCACAATAGAGTAACACTGATGTGATTTTAAGTCTTATTCACATGGCTAGAATTTGGAGCTCACTGAGAAAGTTACAGTTGGATTATGATGAAGCATTTGTGTTCTTGAGATTTTAAGCCAGACTTAGAAAGAGACAAGCTTATCTTTAGAAAAGAAAATTTGTATACAAATCAGTGTTTTGGTATGAGTTTTTCATTTTCATATATGTCTATCATTAAACGTGTTAAAAACTACCCTGTCATTTTCTTTCCTCCCTTTTCTCATCCCCCTCCTTTCTCCACTCCCTCTTGCTTTCCTGTTGCACACACTCCAGGACCCTCCCATGCTTTCCTCGACTCTAGGTTCTTTCCTCCCCCTCACAGTCCCTCTACTGCTTTCATGCCATATAGAGACTTTAACCCTGGATTCTGCGTATGAGAGAATACATGATACTTTTCTGTTTATAAGTTAAAACATGATATTTCATATTTTCTTTCTGAGCCTGGATAATTTTTCTTGCCATAATGATTTCTTTCTTCTTTACTTTTTTTCATTCTTTACAGATGAATAAAATTCTACTGTATAAATGCAGCACATTGACCTATTGATGGAGCTCCACCTACTTCTCTATTTTGCCATTGTGAACAGTGAAGTAAAAAAAAAAGGTGCACAAATATCTTTATGGCATGCTAGTTTAAATCCAACTGATTCGTGCACATAGTGTATGGTGTAAATGGATCATGATACTTTTGGTTTTAACTGTGGGGTTCATACCAATTATTGTATGGCTATATCAGTTTGTGTTCCCATCAGTGACATGAAAGGATTCTTCTCCCACATCCTTACCAGCAAGTGTCTCTTGACATCTGTCTTCTTGGCCATAGCCACTCTGATCACACCTCGATGTGGTTTTAGTTTGCATTTCCCCGATGGTGAAGGGTTTTGAACACTTTTTCAATTTATATTAGCCATTTGTATTTATTTTTTTGAAAATGTATACTCTATGCATTTATTGACTTGGTAATTTATGTAAGGCAATGTTTAACCTTCAAAACTTTACATAGATTATAAATAAAAATCTCCTTCAGATACATAGGAGAGAGGATTTTCTCCTGTTATGTAGGCTCTCTCTTTAGAGATTATTTCCTTTACTGTGAGAAAATCTAAATTCCATGACATTCATGGGATTATTTCCTATGCTGTTAGAATCCTTTTCGGAAAGGCCTTCCCTGTGTCTGTATCTTGAAGTGTTTTATTTCTCTTTTCCTCTAGTATTTTAAGTATTCCTGGTCTTACATTGAGGTCTTTGATTAATTTTGAATTGAGTTTTGAGCAGAGAGAGATGGGTTGTTTCATTTGTTTACATGTGATATTCAGTTTTCTAAGCATTGTTTACTAAAAGGGTCATCTCTTTTTCTGTTCATACTTGTCATGTCTTTTCAAAGATCAGGAGGTTATAAACGGGTGGGTGTATTTCTGGGTGCTCTATTCCATTAACTGGTCTCCGTGTCTCTTTTTTTGTGGACAGCCTGATATTTATCAGTATGGCAGAGTAGTATGTGGCTTATTTGTGATCTTGATGACAATTTACCATCACCATGAGTATTGCATTAAAGGAAAATATTTGTAGGTAGAAAGATAAAATAATAAGGGACACAAGGAAGAAGAAAATTGTGATATGAAAACAACTATCCAAGACCAGATCCTGGGTGTGGGGTAAGAACTATTTCAAAATTCTCAGCCTATCAGTCCTTGACTTCTCAGACTTGTGTGAAACCAAACTCTCAGCCCCTTTTATTAACTCCAGTTAACTTCTGTTACTTCCTTCCAATCAGGAGCATCGCCTGCTTCCTGAGTTGACTCCACATAGTGTTTGTGCACAAAGGAGAAAGCACGTTTCAGTTCTCTGGACCAAATGGTGGCACAGAACACAGTGTGGAGTCCATTGCTTCTGAGCACTGTGTTTGCAAGCTACAGGGTGAGTCTGGGGGGACATCCAGCTACCAATCACTCATTAACCATGTCTGTTTGTTGAAGAATGTCTTGATTCTCTAAGTACACCAAAAACTAATATTCTTTGTTCTGGTCCTGCTGATTCCAGAAAACAGTAAAATGTCCTTTTTTCAGAACTATAGCTCATCTTTTCTCTCTTTTCTCTCCTCTGGGCCAGGTGAGTTGGAATCTGCATAACTTTGGCGTCAAAACAACCTGGAAGGGAAGAAAACAGTAGAGAGAATGCAAACCAAAAAAGGATAAGGGCAAAGAAAGTCATGGATGGATAGTTAGCAATCTCAGGACAATCACCTGCTCCCAGGACACAGCAGGCTGTGCAGCAGCTACCTTGCAGCTATGATGCCTTAGAGCTGAGAAAAGGTTGAGGGTCTCACACCTTATTAGTAGCTTTCCTGTGATGTGCTCCCAATAGATTCATAATTGTCATGTAGCTGATCATTAACATGAAGTTGGCATATATAGCTAGATATAGTATAATTTGCAAAATACTTTGTTGACTTCTAAAATGTATAATAATTCATATTTTAAGAATACAACAAATATAAAAATAAAACAGTATACTGCTAACAAAGTCTTCATTGGTGATACTCTTTGTTCTCTCTCTTTTCTCTCTCTCCTTTCTCTCTCTCTCTCTCTCTCTCTCTCTCTCTCTCTCTCTCTCTCTCTCTCTCTCTCTTCTGTCAGCCATACTAGACTTTAGATTGTGATCTATCCTCCACATGCCCATTACAGGGATTACAGGCTTTGGACACCATACTTCATTCTTTTTTCTTTATTTGTACATTTTTTCTATTAAAAACTTGATTTTATTTATTGCTTCTTAAGTTCTCACCTGCATTTTATGATAAAACCAGTCATGTCTTGGGGAAGGGTAAAAGGCTGGTATCCCTTAATATACAGAAAGTGCAAAACTGGCTTGGTTTAGATAACTACATAATTTCATGAGGAGATATGAGGCGAAAGGGGGACCATGATGAACTTTAAAGTGATATTTTAAATTATACAGTAATTTTCAAGCACTCTCTGGTGCCACGCCAATAAATAAAAGAAAATAAAGTAAATAAAGTAGCCCTCCAAGTATCAATAATCATGATTCTGGGAATGCAATACAATAATGTGATTTTAAAGGCACATGGTACCTGCATGAATTGCTCCACATGAGTATTTTCAATGCTGGCAGAAAACTGGAGGAAATGTGTTTTCTTTTCCAGAACAGGTCACAGGATGCTATGGGTCATTAGAAGAGAGAGACTGTACAACTCACAGAAGCAGAGCTTTGCTCACTTTAGACTTACAAGAGAGATGGAGTGCCAGGACTGCATCCATAATAAGCTAACATCTGCATGACTTCCAGCACAAACAGATGTGCTAGAGCTGGGTTCTTCTCAAGACGACAATGACTACACCATCAAAACTTGTTTCTTTCTCTTGAAATATAAACACAAAATTAGGAGGATCAAGAGATGATCAGCGGTTAAGGGCATCTGGCTTCAGGAGAGGACATGAATTTAGAGCCCCGCACTCACATCAGGAGGCTCAGAACTGTCTGTAACTCAAGCTCTAGGAGATATGACCCCCTCTTCTGGACTCCATGGGCATCTGCACTCAAATGTGCACGTGTGTGCATTTGTACACACACACACACACATACACACACACACACACACACACACACACACACACTTAACTTTTTTTTCTTTCTAAAAGGCTAAACCTCAAATACATATTCAAAAATAAAAAGTGATTCTAAGCAACATCAAAGGTATAATAGGATGCCAAGGGAAGTTGTGATCTTCAGTGAATATCTTATTCTAGCCATGAGCACCGTGTGAAAGGAGAGTGGTGGCAGGTGGTACAGACAAACATGAGGCAGGAAAAACAGGAGAATGATGTGGTATGAAGAGCAGCTCTCTCAGACCTGTGCTAGAGGTCTGTTTCACAGATGTCAGGCTGTTGCTCCTGTGCCTCTAAACACCCTCTAGCCTTGTGTGAAATCTGCTGCATTTGGTACCAGAGCTGGTAAATTTCTGTTACTTTCTTCTAGAGTCTGGCTTCACACACTTCCTGAGGTCTGTCCACAAGGGGGTTTGTGCACTGAGGGGAACGCACATTTTAGCGCTGTGTATTCACTGCTGGCACAGAGGTATAGTGCTGAGTCTCCTGCCTCTGAGGACTGGATTTCCAGGCTGCAGCGTGAGTTTGAGCGGCACTCAGCTAAGAACCGCTTCTTGACCATGTCTGTTTGATCAATAATTTCTTCATTTCGAAAGTTAATCAAAAATTTAAGCTCTCTTTTTTCGTTCTGTTGATACCAGTAAAAGGCAGTATGTCCTTTTTCAGGGGTGCAGCTCATATTTGCTTTCTGTCCTTTCTCCTTGATCAGATATCCTGGAGTCTGAGTTACTTTGGCATCAAAAGATCCTGGAAGAGGAGGAGATAGAAAATGAGAACAGCCGGGAGGAACTCTGATGAGAAAAGAGGTTCAGGTCTGTAGTTTGGAGTGTGAGGACAGGGCTTTTTTTTTTTTTTTAATTTAGTACTCACCAGCCTCAAGGAGACAAACTGCTACACAGAAGAGCAGCTTTGCACCCATGGCCACACTAGGGGAGGAAGAGGGTGCACTGTCTTCACGGTCCATCTGCAACCTTCCTGTGACGTGATTGTCTGTAGACTCAATGCTGTTATTGCTTCATGCTACCACTGAGGAAGTTCTTAGTATCAGAAGAAAAGCTTTTCCTCACCTTGATAAATATAACCCATTGACTAATCATGCAAAAACAGTTTATGTGTATTTTATTAACATAAACTCCCATTTATTAACACTACATTCCCATTCAATGAAGTCATCAAATTACAGGAATATCAGGATTAAAATATACTACTGCTAGATAATGCTTACACTATGTGTTTGTGTTTTATTCTTTGACAACTCCTTACATACATAACCGTTATGTACGTATATGCATGTGTGTACACATTACTTTGATTATATTCCTGCCACTTCATTCCTAATGAACCTCTTTTTCTTCCCAGGTCTCCCTTCTATTTTCTTAATACATTAGTGATTCTCTCTCTCAACCACCCGATTATTGTGATTACAGGCTTGAATCACCGTGGTAGCTTTCTGTATATATACAGGTACACCTCTGTATATCTTAATGCACCAAAATCTCTCCCATTACTGTTTCCTATTAAATTATTGACATTATTTATTTGTTCTTAAGTGTCCGTCTGCACCATTATCATAAAACTGGTGCTGTCTTGGCTAGAGCAAGAGGGGTTGTGGAATACAGTAAAGCCACTATCAGTGCTAAAAGTGGCTTGATCTGGTCACTGGATAACACCAGTGGGAAAGATGAGGACGGGAGAAGGGTTGTGTGCTTCCCTGGGGAACTAGAACATACATCAGTCATGGATATCCCTGTGGTTCCAGAACTCAAATGCCAGGACATGTAGTACTATGAAGTTATAATGTGTTATGTATAAGGGTTTCAATGCTGGAAGGGAGCTGTGTGGGGGTAGTTTATTTCTTTTCTGGAAAAGAAGTAGATTTTGAATATTTTCTTTCATTTAGAAGGGGCAGACTACACAAGCACACAGAAACCTGAAGTATTTTATTCAAGTTAAGCTCGGGGAAATCCAAGCAGCAACATTGTATTATATGATCTGAAGATACTCCATGTGTGGGTAGAGCCGAATGTTCACCAGGAAAAAAAAAACATGACTAAATCATTACAAACCCATTTCCTCTTATGATTTTAATATAGGCTCAGGAGTAACTAGACTTATCAGTGTGGCAAAATGATGCCAACCAACTTTATGATCTTGGTAATCACCTGATTCTGCCCATGAAGACCACAGGAATGAACTGTGCAGGGTCAGAAGAACAGAGCAGACAAAATGAGGAGAGAAATGCAACTTGAAGGGCAGCCATCCCTGACTTGGTGTGAACATGCTGTTTGTGAACTCTCTCTTCTGAACTCTCTTGATCCTGTATGAAGTCTGTTCACAGGCTTCGGTTAATTTGTCTTCCTTCCTTCCAACCCAGAGCATCACCTGCTTCTTAAGTTCGCTTCATGGTGAGTTTGTGAACTGAGGGAAGTGAACATTTCAGCACTGTGGACTGACTGCTGGCACAGAAGTACAGTGCAGAGTCTCCCACGTCCGAAGTTTTGATTTCCAGGTTGCAGGATGAGTTTGAGTGACATTCAGCTGAGAACCGCTCCTTGACCATGTCTATTTGATCAAGAGGCTGTTGGTTCTGAAAGTAAATCAGGAACTGTAACTCTTTGTTCTGCCTCTGTTGGTACCAGTAAACAGCAGTGTGCCCCTTTTCAGGGATACATGTCATCTTTGCTCTCTGTCGTTTCATTTTGATCAGATGTCTTGGAGTCTGAGTAACTGCAGCATCAAAAAAGCCTAGAAGAAAATAAAACAGAACATATGAAAATAGGCTAGCAGCAATCCTCACAAGGAAAATTATTCAGGTCTGTTGCTGGTGAACTGTAAACAAGAGTTCATCTTATGAGCTTAGGTCTCACCTGCCCGAAGGAGGCAAAGTGCTACGGAGCAGATGAGCCATGCACCCATGGCCACACTGGAGCAGCAGAGAATGTGGTGTTTTCATGCTTCATCACTAAACTTCCTGTGACATCATCCTTTGGTAGACAGTCCTTATGTTACTGCTTTGTGTTACCACCAAAGCAGTTTATGCTACCAAAAGAGCCTTTCTTTAATCAGTAAATACAGTTTGTTAAAGTTTCACTGGTGATAGGATGGCCAAACACCCTAATTGTTGTGCTAGAAACCCCATCCAATGACTGAGGGAACTGGATACAGAGATCCACGGCTAGGCCCCGGGTAGAGCTCCGGGAGTCCAATTAGCGAGAAAGAGGAGGATTTATATGAGCGAGAATTGTTGAAACCAAGGTTGGATAAAGCACAGGGACAAATAGCCAAACACATGGAAACACATGAACTATGAACCAATGGCTGAGGGGTGCCCAACTGGATCAGGCCCTCTGAATAGGTGAGACAGTTGATTGGCTTGATCTGTTTGGGAGGCATCCAGGCAGTGGGACCGGGTCCTGTGCTCAGTGCATGAGTTGGCTGTTTGAAACCTGGGACTTATACAGGGACACATGGCTCAGCCTGGGAGGAGAGGACTGGACCTGCCTGGACTGAGTCTACCAGGTTGATCCCAATCCTCGGAGGAGACTTTGCCCTGGAGGAGGTGGGAATGGGAAGTGGGCTGGGGGAAAGGGGAGGGGGGCAAGATGGGGGAGAACAAGGGAATCCATGGCTGATATATAGAACTAAATTATATTGTAAAATAAAATTAAATTAAATTAAAAAAAGAATTACATAGATTTTGCTGTTATAACAGTACATCTGTATTTTAAGAAGTTATAAAATAAACAGAATATCAAATTAAAAATATGCTACTGTTAGATATATTTAAACAATTAATTCATTAATAATATTCTTTATAATATAGTATTTTAGTTCTCTGTCTCTCTGTCTCTCTCTCTCTGTCAAAATCAGCTATGTAGTCCATCAATTATAGGCCTGAGCCACCACAACAGTGAGCTTCCTCTTCTGTATACATTAGTACACTTCTATCTTTCCCCTTTTACTTTTTTGTAGTGTTATTGATTTTGTTTATTCATTTTTAAATCACTGTCTGCATCTTTATCATAAAATTAATCTGATAAAGTCAAAAGCTGTGCAATCTAATAAACTTAATGTCATGTTAGACTAGCTTCCCCTAGTCACTGGGTTGTGTTAGGAGCAGAGACGAGGACTGGGAGAAATACTGTGCTCTGCTATGTGGGACCAGAGGTAGAGAGTAACTTTCAAGATATATAGAACAAGCCACATATGCAATAGTCCCTGACTCAAACCTCATGTTTCTGACTCTACAGTGCTATTGGGAGATTATAACAGTTCATGACATCTTCAGCTCAGAGGTTTCAACACTGTCAGTGAGCTAGAGGAAAACTGGTTTATTTCCTGGAAAAGATGACATGGAGGGAGTATTGTGCACCTTTGAGAAGAAACAGGTAGGATATGTACATAGAAACATGGGGTGTCTCGCTCATTTTCAGCTTAGGGAGGAGGGGAATCATATTTGTACCATTAATAAAATAACCTTTTTGTGGGGTTAAAATAGATATGTATGTGTCTACAATGGGCTTTCTGTGACACAATCGTGCATTGATCTTCACAAACCCAAATCCATTTGGTCTTGAGATTTTTAAACCTAAGCTAACAAAGCACTATGTTCATGTTTGATTAGCCTGGTAGAAAGAGGCCAATACAATTTGTCATCTTTGGTGACTGTTTTATTCGTCCTATGAAAATTGGATTAATGAGAAGGAAAGCAGGCTG
The DNA here is from genome assembly GCF_049852395.1 of Peromyscus maniculatus bairdii. NCBI lineage: Eukaryota > Metazoa > Chordata > Mammalia > Rodentia > Cricetidae > Peromyscus > Peromyscus maniculatus. Next base: position 49,863,119 of record NC_134854.1, read on the forward strand.
AGGGAGAAAAGCAAGAGGCAGACAAAGGATGAGAAAAAGGGTCACATGAAGCCACTAAATGATTCGGTGTTGCAGGCTTCTTCTGCAACCTTGCTGTGAAGTGACTACTGTGGACACCAACACTCGTTACAGTACTGTTTCATGTCCCACCAAAGCAATTCAACTTATATTAGTCTATAACTGGCCTCACACTTGGATTCCTCCTGTTTCTTGCTTGCTTGGATCCCAGGCCCTAACTACCACAGCACCTTCCTCTCTTCTTTCTTCCACCCTATTCTATTGAAGCACTGACTCCATGTTTCCGAATTCATCCTCTTCAACTTTGTGATAAAACTGATAATGTCTTGAGAGAGAGAAAGAGATTTTGAAATCTCTGCTTGGCACTGCTTGACTGGTCATCCTAGGCCAGTGGGAAACGTTATAGGCAGAGATGAGTTTTGGGAGAAAGGCTTTGAGCTTCTACATTAAGAGTGGAGCCAACAGTGAGTCTCAAGTGTCCTCTCGTATTCTGAAAGTATATAAAATATATACTTCATTTCTCAATAATCACATTTCTGGATATATATCTTTATGTCCATGCTCCTAAAGAGCCAGGCTGATCTTTTTCAGCATGGTGGAAGGCTCAAAGTGAATTTGAGATCTTTGGTGACCACCTTATTTTCACCATGAATACCACATGAAAAGAGACAGGTAGTGAACACCAACAGAAACTGATAAAGCTGAGAAAAGAGGAGAAGCACATTGTATGAAGGTCATTCTCCCCAGTTCTGGCCCCACTGTCTTTCAGAACTGTCAGGCTGTCACTCTTCTGTTAGACACCTTCTAGCCTCGCTGTGATTGACACTGGCTCCAGTTCATTTCTGTCACTTCCTTCCCACCCAGAGCAGCACCTGCTTCCTTAGTTGGCTCCATGGAGGGTTTGTGCACTAAGAAGAATGCACATTTCAGTGCTGTGGACAGACTGCTGGCACAGAGGTACAGTGCTGAGTCCCCTGCCTCAGAGGACTGGATTTCCAGGTTGCAGGGTAAGTTTGAAGGACACTCTGCTAAGAATCGCTCCTTGACCAAATCTGTTTTTTCACGAACTTCTTGGCGTTGAAAAGAAATCAAAAACTTTAACTCTTTGTTCTGCTTCTGTTGGTACCAATAAACAAAAGTATGTCCACTTTCAGGGCTACAGCTCATCTTTGCTTTCTGTCCTTTCCCTTTGAACAGATGTTGTGGAGTCTGGATAACTTGTCCATCCAAAGATCCTAAAAGATAAGAAAACAGAAAGTATGAAAAAGCCCAAGTGGCCCAAAAGGAATCTTGACAAGGAGCAAGGCTTGGAGCTACTGTCAGGAATCCCCAACCCAGGAGTCACCTGCTCCCAGGAGACAAAGGGCCATACAGCAGAGAAGCCTTGTGTTCATGGTTGCATTGACTAGCAGAAGGAGGCTCAGATGTTTCCAGTGACCTTCTTGTGACATCATCCCTTTTCAGATTCATAGTTGTCATCTTACAGACACATGTTGCTGACACATTTCACAGTATAGAAGGAAAATTTTAACACAGTGAATAAATTTATTTTTTTACTAATATGAACAACTCATTATATATAAAAAAACAAAACTAAACAGCCACAACATATATTCAGATGGATCTATGATTGCAGCTTCTGTCTTTGTGAACTCCTATGAGCCCCACTTAGTTGATTCCGGGGACCATGTTCTCCGAGTGTCCTCAACCCTTCTGGCTCTTATAATTCTTTCTCCTCTTCTTCCATGGGGTTCTCTGAGCTCCGAGGGGAGGGATCCAATAAAGATCTCCAATTTGAGCTCTCTCTATGTCTAATGTTTGACTGTGGGTCCCTGCATCTGCTCTCATCAGCTCCTGGAGGAAGCCTCTTTGATGATGATTAGGCTAGGCACCATCTATGAGTATAGCAGATTTTCATTAGGAAAACTTTTATTACTTTGTTTTTCTATTGTAGATCTCTGGGCTGTCCAGACTCAAGTCCCTGGTTATCCAGGAAGTGTCATTTTAAAATCTTTTTAAATGAACGAAAACAATGCCTTATCTGTTTTTCAATGTAAAAAAAAAAATCCTTTCTTAATTAACTAATATTAATTTTTCCCAGGCTGATCACAGTTTTCTCTCCTTCCCTCTTCTCCTCCCAGTCCATACCGCCAACCTCCCCTCTTCCCCCGCCCCCAATTTACTTCTCCTCCTTTCTCTTCAGAAAAGGGCAGGCTTCCCATGTGTATCAGCCAGCCATGGCGTATCAAGTTGCAATAAGACTAGGCATCTCCTCTCATATTAAGGCTGGACAAGGCAACCTAGCAGGAGGAAAGATCCCCAAAAGCAGGCAACAGAGTCAGAGACAGCCCCTGCTTTCAATCCAGTACTTTTTGATCCATTTTTTTCCTGAGATCATGTAAATTTTTAATCTACTTTGATTTGATCATGTTCAACTTTGAAATATCTGAAATATGTATACCTGAGTCTCATGAAGTGGTTAGTTAGGAAAGGTGTCGTGTATCTAATCACACCCTCTTTACATGGAAGCTGATTCATGTTCACCCATTGAGCTTTACAGTGTGTGAGCATGTATGTGAGTGTGTGTATGCATGTGCATGTGTGTGAGTGTCTGTGTGTGTGATCTATAGCTCATGTCTTTCTGAATATAGCTTAAAGAAATATCAACTAAAAGGTCTTACTCATCAGTATAAACTAACATACAAGATTTCATACACTTCCTCCTTCTCTGAAGACATATCTTTGATGAATTCGGGGCCCTTTATGTTTCTTCTCACTTTCTTAAAATATCAAACATTAGTTCATCTTCCTTTGCACTTGTATTCTACAGTATGATTACTCTCAGCCCTTGGATTACTTCAATTATCCTAAATTACCATAAAACTATGGTTTGTCTAATCAAGGACTTTTTTCTCTGCTGTCTATATTTATAGTTTTGGTGGAGTTTCTGGACCCAGACTGTGGTCCTTTAAACACTGACTTCTGTAGAATCTAAACCGTGTTCCAGCTACACTGCATCTTCATTTCACATTGAAATACTTAACAGCCTACTAATGTTTTCACCTAATGTCCCATAAACCATTGAGAACCTTATATCCCAAATGAGAATTACTAAAGGTGACAAATCCTGTTTCATTTTAAAATTTTGGTCTTTGCACATAACCAATGGCACAGAGAGAAAATTCAAAATGATTGTGTTGATAGCCCGTCTCTTTTGAGGAAAGCCTACAGAGAAATCACACTCATATTCACAGAGCCAGAAACTCAATTTAAAAAAAAATCCATATTCAGCTTACTTTCTTAGACTTATCCTAATGGACATAACACGACAGCTTCCTCTTTGATAATTGCTCCTCAAGTGTTGCTTTCTTTAATAGGCTTTTGTGGAAGTTATTCCTTTTCTCTTTCATAGTCTGCTCAAGACCAGGTTAATCTGGCAAAGTTCAAACATGGCCTCCTTTTAGCTTCTTCTTATCTAACTAGAAAAAAATGGGCATGTGCCCTGACCTCCCAAGCAAGTCCAATTAGAGTCTTATTTACTACTGTATTACACTCAGTCCTGTTAAATTTCATTATAATTATGTACTTACTAGATTATTAGCTCTGTGGAGAAATATGTTTACTATTCTGCTAACCCTCAGTGTTTGAAAAAGTAGCATGACAGAGGAAAATCTCAAGAACAAAAGTCAATCTTGTGGAACTGTTCTTATGAGCATTTAATGAGAATTAAGCAGAGAGAGTAGGGAATAATAGCTAGTAGAAGAAATAAAATAAATGAGGATATGTTAGGAGAGAAGGACTAGAGAATTGGGTGCATGAAGGGGATTGCCCTATGCTACTGTGGAGTACTACCGTCACAGAGGTACAAAGCCATTTGGTTGGTGTGGGTCAACTTCATGATAGAGAAATGAGTCCTTCATGGAAGCTGAGTATATTCCTTCCAAATGCAAAAGAGCAAATGGACAAGTTGTTACTCCTTATTTCCTGGCCAAGGTCACATCCTAAATGTCACATTTGGTGGCTGTGGTTAGAGCTGGGAAGGTGAACACATGCACCTTTCAGGCTTGATTCCTCTTGTTACCACTAATACTGCTGAAATGAAGAAACCCACATGTAAGAGGCATCTCATATGTTCTGTTCTGGTTTTTTCTTTTTAAAGGCCATTTTATCCATTGACTGTGTTTGCCATAAGCAATTAATGTGGTAAATGTAGTGAGACCAATTCTGGAAACTTAGCAACCGCAGAAGGCCCTAGCTCCCCTCAATAGATTAGAGCCTAGCATTGGGGGAGAGGGGAGGCCCAGATCCCAGCTCTGCCATGTATCAGCTAAGCATCCTTTGTAAAATTACTTGACCTCTCTCTGATTTAATGTTCTCTTCTGCGATATGCAATAATGAGTATCTATCTCAGAACAATATACAGAATTTAGAATAGTTCTTAGCCCATAACAAACACCATATTTATGTTTGTGATTATTAATTTTAGGATCTGGTATTCTAATAAAAAATGCATTAAGAACTTAATACCATGTTGAGAGGAATCAAACATTTATTGACATGGGGTTTTACCTACTAATTAAAATATTTCCCAGCAGTGAATTTAAATTAGAATTTGTACAGGTGTACATTTATTGTATAAAATAGGTTCTTCTCAAGAGTATGAGGTAAACGGAAAGAATGCTAATTATTGCTTAACAAATGCAGCTAATCTGCTGAACAAATGTTAATTTGTCATCCAAGGTCATCTGTAATACAAGGTATAATGCTTTCATAAAAAAAAAAAATCTTTGGGTTGGAACGCAATGGCTTCTTTGTAGTTGTTGGTGACACCTGCTGGGCAAGAGCAAGAAGGGGACATCAGAGACACCGTGATTACAAGGAAAGGGGTAGAAAGTGGGGCTGGGGAGAAAAGGAGAGAAGGAATGGGAGCGAGGAACACTCCTTAAAGAAGGGTCGCATTACAAGATCTAAGTCCAGGCTTTAGTCTTTCGACCACACCACAGAGGTGAGGGCCTCAGGCCTTAAAAGGGCCTCTTCATTTTTGCCAGTCTGGCAAACCCCAAGGACCCCTTTTGAGGATCACATCTAAAGGTATAAAGTGAAATTCATAATATTACAAATGAAACCAACTCTTTTCAAGTGCAGTTATCAAAATATTACTTAAAAATTTTATCATGCATTAATGTATAGATAACTTCAAATCAAGTGCATAAAATATAAGCTGATCAATCTGAAAACTGCCCTGATTTCAAAACAGTGGTGAAGGCAAATGATGTTTACCCTGTGTAATGCAATATTAAAAAAAAATTGACTTTCAAATCCCTGTAATGTGTGTAATATATATGCAAATTAATCCTAGCACGAGGGAGGCAGAGGCAGGTGGATCTCTGTGAGTTTGAGGCCAGCCTGGTCTACAGAGCGAGATCCAGGACAGGCACCAAAACTACATAGAGAAACCCTGTCTCGAAAAAAACAAACAAACAAACAAACTACTGTGATTTAGGATTACAGAGGACAGGAGCTGCTGAAATTCTCAGGCAAGTTTCTATGGGAAAGGAACAACTTTGAGAAGAAGTTACATAACCCTGTGGGTCTGGACCAAATCATCAGGGTCCATGTAAAAGTCAAGCTGACATGTTCCTCTCTTATTCTGCAGCATGCAGCCTCATCAGAAGAAAGAACAGAGGTATAATTATGTCTGGTGGAAAGTCATCAATCAGAGGTGGGAAGAGGAAATAAAACCAATGAATGAACCATGGCTAATCTTGCCTAATACTCAGCACATTCTGGAAACTGGATCTCTTTACCCTCTCCTTGCCCTTCCCTGTACTTCTGTCCCCATCATCCCTTTTTGCTATTTGTTTGTCTATTGTGTGTTTGTTTATTTAGCTCACCTAGATGCATTATTTACAAATTTTCCTTCTGGCTCTTACTCTTTCACATCGTGTATCTGTTAGCTCTCAACAAGCTAGTGTAGCACTTATTTCCTGATCAGGGTCCATAACGAGTTTGTGTTCTAAGAAAAGCCAGCAGCCAGCACTGTGTATTGACTGCTAGCACAGAAGTACACAGCCGAATCTGTGGGCTCACTCGACTGGATCTCGATGGTGCATGGTGAGCCTGTGGGGCATCTGGCTGAAATATGTTTATCGATCATATCTGTTTTATCAATGATGTCTGCATTCTGGAAGTAAACCAAAAACTTGAGTTCTTCTCCCAGCTTCTTATAGTACCAGTAAACGTAACTATGTCCTTTTATGGGGATGCAATCCATTTTGGCTTTCTGTTCTTTTCCTTTGACCAGATATCTAGGATTCTGGATGACCTCAGTGTCCGCGGAGCCTGTGAAGGAAGGAAATAAAAACTGAAGGTAAGTCCAGAAGGAAGTCTGTTTTCGCAGTTGTAAGAGAACCTGCTGAAACTGGAATACGACCCGCTCAAAACAGGGACTTACTTGTGGTCCAGAATAAAAGGGCCAGACAATAGAGAAGTTTGAAGTGCATGCTCGACCCATAGAGAGCCTTGATCGTCTGCCTTCTCTGCAGGCTTCCTCATTACCTTAGGCAGTGTTCTCATGTCGTAACCACTCCCAATGGACTGCTCAGTTGAATACGGACGACAGAAACGTTGTACAGGATGTGGGAGGGGACGCTGAAGCTGTCTTAGATGATATGAGTTCCAGCCTGCTTTTGTTTTTCTTCTGTGCCTTACTAATTTGCTTTTTCAGTAAAATTTACAAAATTCTTTAGAAAAATATGCAATGCAGTTAGAGCACTAATAAGACAAACAGCCTTGCCTTAACCAGAGAGCTGAAGAAACAGATTACAGCTGAGAAGTTTTGAGTCTGTACTGTTCTTAGATTTCACCACACTCCATTAATGTCCAGAGAGTTGAACCACTGAAATTTATGCCTGTCATTTATTTGCTTACGTTATAGAGTATATGTATAATATATATATATATATATATATATATATATATATATATATATGATAGTATATACATATATGTGTGTGAATATTGAATTATGCCAGGCAATCTTGTATGTCATTTAAATGTATCTAAGAGAAGCTATCCTATTTATATTTTCTATATATTTATATATTTTATTTTGATTTACACAACTGTAGAAAATTCATTCCCATTCATACTTAGTACCCCATTATACTCATTTTCTGGAACTCATTATCCACTTGATACTTTTATCACAGTAGGTTTTGTGCTGCTACAAACAATATTCTACATGTCTTGTACACATGTCCAGAACTGTACATATGGCAGGATTTTCTCTGGCCTTGGGCATATACAAACAGCCACATCAACTTTACACAATATGGCAAAATCCTTTCTAAAATGATTAAGCCAAATAAGTCTACCAATAGTTTATGAGTGTTTTCAATGAGTCACATTCAGGGCTATAGCTGATGCTCAGTTGTTCTTAATTTTGTCTATTAAGCTAAAATTGTGGCTCATGGTACAATATAATTTTAATTTATTGTCATATCTGACAAGGAGATTGTATGTTTTTTATGTTCACAGACTACCTGTATGTCCCAGAAATGGTCCTTTACGCACATTAGTTTTTGGCTGATTAGCTATTATTTACCCATAAGTTGCTTATATCTACAGGGTACTAATTCTTTCTTGGCTGACTATCTTGCTTCTCTTCCTATTTATGATTTGTACTTATGTTCTCTTTACAATGATTTTTGTTATATTTCTTAGTTTAGTAGAATCACTATTCTTTGAAGTATACACATGCTTGTATTGTTTATAAGAAATTCTCCAAAATCAACCTTGTGAACATCTACTACATTGTCTGCCAAGGCACTTAACATTTTGAGTTAAGTGCTTGTATTATTTATAAGAAATTCTCCAAAACCAACCTCATGAATATCTAATAGATTATCTACCAAGGCACTTATCATTCTGAGTTTGCATTTAAGCACTTAGTAAGTTTGTAATTTATTTTGTTTTATTCCCATGAAGAAAGATTTAAATTCATCATATCTTGTAGGGCAAAACACTCATTTTAGAATAATTCATTGTATGGTACACCACCCCTTCAAGATCTGCAGTGACATTTCTCTCATACATTAAATTCCTCTAGAAATGCCTATTTTGGTATTCTACTATTATTTCCATTTGTCATCTATGTTTCCTTCATTGTCATATGTTGCAAAACAATTTGACAACTGTAGGGCAAATTACACTGCTTATAATTCTCCAATATTATCTTACCTCCCATGCTCTTCCCTTTCCTACCTAAATTTCAGACTTTCCAAAATTTTAGAGAAAAGTTCCACTAATTTTGCACTTAGTGTTGTTCTGAATACTTAACTGGTATTGATGAGAGTGGGTATCCTCAGTATTGGGCTCATTTATTTCTGACCATAATGTCGATTTTCACTTGTTTCAGACTTTTGAAATATATTCCTCTGTAATCGAAATAACTTCCTGTATTAAAATCTTGCTTATCTTTTTTTTTTTTTTTTTTTTTTCGAGACAGGTTTTCTCTGTGTAGCTTTGCGCCTTTTCCTGGAACTCACTTGGTAGCCCAGGCTGGCCTTGAACTCACAGAGATCCGCCTGGCTCTGCCTCCCAAGTGCTGGGATTAAAGGCGTGTGCCACCACCACCCAGGCACTTATGTTCTTATGTATTGTGCCTGGATGTTTTAAATTTTATATTTTGTTCCTGTTTGTTTAAAGATTTCTTTTGTTTTTGAGATTATACTATAGTTGCATCACTTCCTCACACTCTTTTCTCCTCCAAATTTTACCATACACCCCTCCAGCCTCTCTTTTCATTAATTACTGTATATCCCTGAGGTGTCTCTCTTTGCATATATTTAAGAAATTTTCCTTTTAAACTTTTTGTCATTGTGTAGTACGATGTTGTATGTGTAAAGAAAACTGACCCTTTATGTCTGTTCTACCCAGGAAACCTACTGAATTTAGCAACTAGCAGTACAATGCTTCTAGGGGGATTTTCGCGGTCTCTCTAAACTTCATCTCCCAGTAGTTGCTTTTCTTCTCCCTCTTTCTCATTGCCACCTGTCTTAGTGCTCCACTAACTGCAAAGTCAGTGCAGTGTTTAATCAACGAGACAATTGGTGCTGATCACTTGCTTATTTCCGATCACAGATGACGAGAACAATTGATTTCAGGTTCCCCATCTATGGAAGATGCTCTGGGGATGACAAAATCTACTATTAAATCTCGATAATTTTTTTATTCAAATAGTTGCTTGGATATCTCAACTCAGTCTTTTAATTGCTCTCACCAAGAGCATCCCAGTAATCTGACAAATAATTCCAAATGCGCTTTGTGCCTGCTCTTAAAATTCCACAGGTACTTTACAGAAAATCCCACATCGCCCCCTAGTGTTCAGAGGGGCAAATTCATCTATATCTGTTCATTTTATTCACCCTGTGCTGAGTGGACTGAAGGCATGTTAAGTATCACAGCAAAATAACAAAAGAGGCAGTAATTAGTGTGGTGATCTTCACATAGTCCATAAAACTTACACTAACAATCAGGTACACTACCACACATTGATGGATGCTTTCTTAGTTATTTGCTTTCTCAACCTTCCTTTGGGCAGGGTGTGTTTGCTGACTACATATCTGTCCCAAGTTCTCTACTCTCTTCAACGTATAAACTGTCTACAGATATCTTATGCATGCTTGTTTTTTCCGACTATTCTAAATATGCCAAATATCTTCCTCTGACACTAGCCATTTTCTGATCCTTGGTAGGTACACTGGAATGATTTCAACAATTCCCCAGGATCAGAGCTCCCTGAACCTCAACATAAATCCAGATCATCTGCCCATGACCCCCCTAACCCAGTTGCCTGCAATAGTCATCTCCAAACCTGTGCATTGCTACTGATGCCTAAACAATTGCCAAGGTTTTTAGATCTGTTTCCTAGACATCTTTTTAAAAATCCCTCATTTTTCATGAACACTATCATCATCTGAGTCAGTGTCATTGATAGCCTCTTTCTATTCATTAATTATGACAATTTCTTTCCTGAACAAAACATTTTCAATGGCTCTTCCATCTGTCTTAAATGTTCTTTTAACTTTGAGTATCCCCACTTCCACTTACTATATTTGGCTTGTCTAATTGTAAAACATTCAATAACAGCATTTATAGTTTGCCTTATAATTTTTCTTAAAATGAAAATGACACATATATGTATAATATCAGCTACTTCAGATCCTCCGGGTTGGGGGGAGGGGTGGGTTGGATCAAGGGTTTCCTGTAATAAATCAATCACATCAATTTTTGTTTAAAAAAAATTTTTAACTGAATTTTAAAATGGAACTAGAGAGTATATTACTGATAAAAAAAAGGACATATTCATGGATATTTGGAATTTATATCAGTCTGTCAAAATAGAATTCCTTCTATATTCCAGTAGAGGTGGTATCTGTGGTTCGAAATTGTGAAGTAGCGAATCAAATGATAACTCTCAGACACCTCAGGTCTGTGTGAAGGGTTTACAACACGCCCCCCACGGTCCCATTTACCAGGCGGACACTTCCGCCTAGCCATTTCCGGGTCAAAGCGTCTCTCGTAGCCAGGATACCCAGCGGACCCGGACATCTCCGCCTAGCAAGTTCCGGCCAAGGCATCTCGCGTGACCAGAATCCGTGACGTTACATGGCTACGTAACGCCCCCAGCCGGTTTTTAAAGCAGAGCGCCATATTCCCAGTTCTCTCTTCTCTCCTCTTCCTTTTCTCCACGCACGTGTCTCTCCCACAGGCCTGCGCACTCTCTATCCCTGTATCTCTAATAAACTCTTATAAGCGGATTCTGTCGTGTTTCGTGACACTTCCTTGCACAGTAAGAACACAACGCAGCTAAATAACTAACATTTTGGTGCTGAAACCGAGCGGGTGCTCCCGGGTGCTCTGCGCCTGGAACCCCGCGAACTGGGGAATCTGCTCCGTACGCAACAGACCTCTCTCTATTCGCCTGAATCACATCCAAATTGCATCCAACACCGCTTTCTTCGATTGGTGAGTCCCCCCATTTTTCGGCCAGCGTAAACAGTTTCCTGAACCTGTGAGACCGACCGTTGATTGTCCGGCGCCTCACACGTGTTCTTGAGACCGGGGAACCCCCGACCACGGTCTTCATTGGCTACGGTCGGCCCCTATCGCAAGCCTAACTTTTCTAGCCGTCTCCCACGTCTGCAGCCTGAGATAGTTCTCGAGTTAGGGCCACCACCGTTGGTGCGTTCTGGGAGCCACGTGAGGCCGGCACGTCCATCTCCTTGACGAAGGGGTAAACGCTGTCTGGATTCCCGGGGAATCCTTTCCTCACCATGGAGGGGGCCCCTGCTTCTGTGGCTGACGAGCCAAGGAGCAGCCTGCGCCCGGTATCTGCCCTTGGCCTTGGGGACGCCTGGGGCCTTGGCTCCGGATCACGTTTATTTTTTATTTTTCTGCCTCCGCTGCAGACATGGGAAACAAGGCTTCCAACCCTGTTAGTCCTTCCTCTCCGTTAGGCTGTCTTGTTGAAGCTTTAAAACCTCTCAGTTTAATGCCTTATGTAAAGATTTCTAAGCTAACTTGTTTATGTTCAAAAAAGTGGCCAAAGTATGCTTTAAAAAATAACAAAGAGCCTCCGAGCGACTCCTTAGATCCCGATATTTCACGGGAGCTATCCAATCACTGTCAGCGTTCAGGCAAATGGAAAGAGTTGCTTTCTTCTTTCTCAATGCTAAACTGTCTCTTCTCGTTTCCTTCTCTCCTGCTCATATGATGGTCCAACTCCTAGAACAACCGTTCCTTCCGCTCCAGACTCTTCCTCTTCTAAAGCTGTTTCTTCCTCTGCAGCGGCTGCTTCCAAAGGCCCTGCCCTGGCTCCAAACTTTACTCCCCCTACCACCCGCTCTCGAGCTGCTAAATCGGCTGATTCCAGCCATCCAGAACCTTCCACTGTTCTCCCTTTGCGAGAGGTGGCGGGTGTGGATGGACTGGTTAAAGTTCATGTTCCATTCTCTCCAGCAGAACTCTATCAGGTAGAAAGTAAGCTGGGTTCTTATACGTCTAATTCTGCTTCCTTTATTAAACAATTTCAATATATAACTCAATTTTATAGTCTCACCTTTCATGATATATATATATGATACTTTCTAATAATTTACTCCTGGAGGAGCGCAGGCGGGTATGGGAGCAGGCTAGGATTCACGCAGACGAAATTCATCAAACTAACCTTTCACACCCCCCAGGAGCCGAGGCGGTTCCTGACCAGGAGCCACACTGGGATTCCAACACCCAGAGTGGCTGACTAGCCAGAGATAGGTTTATTACCTGTCTCCTGACAGGCCTCCGTAAGGCTGCCCTAAAACCAGTAAATAATTCAGGATAAGGACGAAAATCGGTCTCTTGTTCCCCGATTTTAAGCATCTGGAGAGCAAGGCTCCTGACCCCACAGGCAAAAGAGTCACCTGTGGCATTTAAGGTGTGCCAGGGAAGAGATAAAAGCCCGAAAACAAAATTGTCAAGTGCTGGCACTCGCTGACTTCCAAAAGCTGTTGGGTCCCTGTTTTAAATGAGGAAAAGGCCACGGGCTACCGAATGCCCTGCCAGGCCATCAACAGCCTTGTTAAAAGTGCCGCCTAGAAAGACAGAGTCAGCTGACTGCCCCCAGGCACCAAGATGCATGGGTACATCAAGCTAAGACCTCCAACAGACCTAGGCTTGGCTACAGACATGACAGGGAACCCAGAACGCAGCAGGGAAGCGATCCGTTTCTTTCCTTCTGGACACCAGAGCCATTGACTCAGTCCTGGGAGTTTTGGGATGCCACCTCTCCTTTATTGTCGGGTACAGGGGACAGCCTTATCTACCTCAGCAGACACCGCCATTTAATTGTATTTTCAGAGGCATCCCTCTCACACATACATTCTTAGTGGTGCTAAGTTGCCCTGTACCTTTAATGGGGAAGGATCTCCTAGCTAAGGTAGGAGCGTCCATTTCTTTTCGCTCCACACATTCGCCTCACCCCAGACATGCCAGCAGCTCTCCTACTTCTCCTAGCCACTAACTCTACAGACTCCAAATATCCTCCTGTCCCACGCTGCTATTTGGAGGGAGCGTGGACTTCTCACATCAAAAGGGGGATCCGTATCTAACTCAGGCCATATAATGGCCATGCTGGAGGCTTCCCACCTCCCCAGGGCTACAGCTCGATTTTACCCATATGCCCACCATCAGGAAAAGTTAAATATCTCCTCAGACCAGTTCTAACACCAGGTCTTTTTTCCAAGCCTCCAACTGTTCCAGATAGCCTGTTAACTCCTCTTTTATGTCACCTAAGGTCTATTCTATGGAGCTATGCGGACTGTTCACTGCCTCAGCCGTGTGACAATCCTTGCCCATCTCCAATACACATTGGAGATCAGGTTCTTCTCTCTCCTCCAGGTCATTTCCCTAAGTGGCAGGGACCCTTCAAAGTAATTCTTGTAACCCCTACAGCTGCTAAACTCGAGGGCTTTCCTCACTGGGTCCACCTGTCTCACCTAAAACCTTTTATCTCACCTCCATCCCAGAAAAATCTCTCTTCATATACACTGAAACAAACAGGGCCTCTCACTCTCAAGCTCCAGAGGACATCAGGATCCCCTGTTTTGCCGCCAATTCCAGAGGAATAAGGTACCACCCCTTCCTTTTCCAACCAGGGTCACACAGAGCCGGAGGCAAAAGGACCATCAAAAATATCCAGGCGGTAAGGAATAATGTAATACAATAATTTATCATTGTTCAATACTCAGCAGCTGATCACCTGTGTTTCCCAAGTGCTAACCTAATAAGGGAAACAGGTGCCTTAAATGAACTACCTCCAGCAAGGCTTGCCTAAGGAAAACAGGTGCCTTAAATTAACTACCTCTAATGAGGCTTGTCTCAGATAGAAATTAAGCCGAGTACTAAGACCAGATCTACGTCAGATAAATGTCACATGCCTCTATCTGGGCAGGCCAAATCTACCTCAGACAAATGCCAACTCCAAAATAAAATAATAATGATTCTTTCTCTCTAAGCTCTCTCTATGTCAACAGTATCTTGTTAAATGGGAGGTCCCCAGCAGCAGCATGGATGGACAGCCGCAGAACCAGGAGACGGCAGAACGTCGTTCCAGGACCTTCACCATCATCCCCGGACTTCACAAGATACCCCTCACCCCCCCCCAAGAGCCAACCAATGCCCACTATTCAGCTGGAAGCAGTCTTTGAGAGAAACGTCGCCCCCGTACCCAGTCAACCACAATTTTTTCAAAAAATAAGAGTCGGGAATGAAGGGTTTACAACACGCCCCCCACGGTCCCATTTACCAGGCGGACACTTCCGCCTAGCCATTTCCGGGTCAAAGCGTCTCTCGTAGCCAGGATACCCAGCGGACCCGGACATCTCCGCCTAGCAAGTTCCGGCCAAGGCATCTCGCGTGACCAGAATCCATGACGTTACATGGCTACGTAACACCCCCAGCCGGTTTTTAAAGCTGAGCGCCATATTCCCGGTTCTCTCTTCTCTCCTCTTCCTTTTCTCCACGCACGTGTCTCTCCCACAGGCCTGCGCACTCTCTATCCCTGTATCTCTAATAAACTCTTATAAGCGGATTCTGTCGTGTTTCGTGACACTTCCTTGCACAGTAAGAACACAACGCAGCTAAATAACTAACACTGTGTACTATAGCGATTGGGTGAAACCTCCATAAACCAGTGCCATAGAATGTTTATTTCTGTGTGACATTGAATGGCAATGTCACACAACCTCATATGCATCAGCTAGGTATTTATAAGAAATCAGAATAAGAGTATGTTCTTCACGTCCACAGAAATTGTTCTGGTTAATTTTTATGAACTTGACACAAATTGAAGTTACCTGAGAAGAAGAAACCTCAATGGAGGAATTGCCTCCATCAGACTGGCCTGTGGATGTGGACATGTATGTAAGACATTTTAAACTGATTTTGGAGGATGGTGCTATTTATGGGAAGGTGGTTCTGGATTGTTTAAGAAAACAAACTGAGCAAACCAGTAAACAGCACTCCTCCACGGTCTCTGCTTAAGTTTCTGCCTTCAGGTTCCTGCATGAGCTCCTGTCCGGACTTCCTTTAAAGATGGACTCTGTATTAACCAAATGAACCCTCTCCCATCCTCCAGGTTGGTTTTGGTCAGTATTTTATCACAGCAACAGGAAAAAAAATGTGGCAAAAACAAGGGTCTTAATGGACATAGCCTCTGGTAAAATTTCCCTATGACTGGCCGTGGTGGCGCACGCCTTTAATCCCAGCACTTGGGAGGCAGAGGCAGGCGAATCTCTGTGAGTTTGAGGCCAGCCTGGGCTACCAAGTGAGTTCCAGGAAAGGCACAAAGCTACACAGAGAAACCCTGTCTCAGAAAAAAAAAAAAAAAAGAAAGAAAGAAAAAAAATTCCCCTATGACATCTCATTACAACACAGTCCGGTGTTCCAGTGTGTGTGTGTGTGTGTGTGTACATGTGTGTGTTTTCTAGAGGTTTATTAAGAGTATATCTCAAAGGTGAACTTCGTTCTAAATACAATATAACCCAGAAAATAAAGTAAAAGAATGGGAAGTATTGCACTTAAAAGAACTGCGTGTTTATACCATCAGATGTTTAGGGAACGTGTTATCAGGACTTTATTTCTATGACCCTCCTTTAGGGAAGACAAGAACACACATTTAACTGTGTTATGTTCAATGCTGTTATCGTACTCCCCAAAAGCAATGCATGTGAGCAGCAAACTATGTCTCCGAACACAGCAGCTATCTGTGAAGATGGACTTAAATATCCTTCATCTCATTGTGTGGAGGGGGACTAAATGACTCCAGGCAATAGTCATGTTATCAGCTTCTCACATATATCAGCCTTACATTTTATTTCCATCCATGTCTTTGGTGAGGTGTGTATTAGAGTATTGAGAAGTATGTTCCTAGCTCTCTTCTCTAGGCTGAAGCAACTGGTAGAGTGGAAGCCTGCAAAGCTGAGTTCCTCATTCCAGAACTGACAAGTACAATCTGAAATTACTGCACCCTGGTGGGTTATCTGAGCAGTAGCAGCAGCAGCAAAACAGAGTCGGTGTGGAAATATAAGCAGGTGCACACTCACTGCAGAATTGGCCTGTTCACAATGATGACTTGAGAAGACATTAGACATTAGTGGCTTGAACACTCTGAGCTCTTAGGAAAATGAATACTAACTCGAATCAGTGTGAACAGTTATAGACAAAAAAAAAAAGACTTCAGGTTGGCAGGTGTTTAACAAGTCAGAAACTGAAAGTGACTAATATTTAGACTAATATACTCTAAATAATCATTTTTTTTTCTTGGCCAGGGGAATGGCTTATAAATGTTTTCCCATAGAATACTTCACAGAGTAACAGAGTACATGATACACTGTAGGCAGCTCCCACACAATGTGAAGTTTGGCTTTACATTATTTATGAATTGCTGTCTGTCCCAATAAACTATATAAAAATGTAACCTGTGCAAACTTATGTTTTGGCAGTTCTCAGTTGTGTGAATTACTTTTCTGTAGTTGCTGTGACTAAACACCTGATGAAAGCAGCTTCGGGAAAGAAAGGTTTGTTGTGGTTCACATCTAAAGAGACCTGGAGTCTGAGGAGAGACAGTGAGTGATGGATCAGGGTCTGAGCTGTTAAGAGGCAGGGAGCCCTTGAAGATGGACTAAGTTGATTTTGCATTGTGAGACAAAACATGACACTGCTGATCAAGGGTGGAAAGCTACGGTTTAAAGCGATGTGTGTGGGTATCAGGGTGAGAAGGGATGGAGTGAGATGGTTCATTTTCATTGATGCTGGGATGTCTACGAGGGAGGCAGTTTCCTGAAAGGTTAGTCTAAGGAGAGTTAACTTACCCGAATTGGGGGGGGGGGCACCATGGCATGGACTGGGGATATTCAATTGAATAAAAATGAGGAAGTTATCTGGACATCAGCATTTACCATCTCTCCTGACACAAGGATGCAATGTTACTATCATGCTTAAACAGTTGCCTCCATTTATTCTCAGCTAGGATGGATTATGTTCCGTCAACCCTGAGTGAAAATAAGCCTTTGCTTTGTCATGTATTTGGCCACAGGAATGACAAAAGTAACTAACCCATCATTCTATCTTGTTGAGCCCCACTTTGGTCAAGGTCAAGGAATATGTGATGGTTAGTTTAATTGCCAACTATTGTACAAAAGTTTCCTCCGAGATTAAAACATTCTGTCCTGCAGGAAGCCCCTTAAGCAAGGAGGCAAACAACTCAAACTAGCTTCCGAAATTTCCTGAAACTGACCAGATTCCCTGGGACCTTCCCTTCCAGGGTAAGCAATAAAATCTGAGAGTCCCCCTCGGATGGGAGAAAGCTGAGCAGCAAAGAAGATGCTCAGAGGAGAAACGCTGCAAAGAAGACGCTGAGAGCAGACCGGCTGCCTGGAAGAGGGTTAGAGGACTCACTTGGAAAGGGCACTCTCCAACCTGCTGAGCTGCCTGCAGGCTGCACAGTGTGCTCTGGTTTCCTAACTTTCACCCAGGCTGGGGTGGACTTTCGGGATACTGGCTCTGAATCATTTCTGCTCCTCTAAGTAACTTCTCACCTACATTCCTACAGGTAACCCCAATAAAACTCACTTTCTCCAAATTGTGGTGTCCATACTTTGGCATGTTGTGGGATCGCTAGCTGGGGTCAGTAGACTTGTGTGTTGTATCTCCCCAGGAAGTTTTGTCACACAACATAAATTTACCACAATCTAGAATCACTTTGGAAAAAGAGCCTTTTGGGCAGCTATTCTCAACCTGTGGGTTGTGACCCCTTTGGGGGGATCAAATGACCCTTACACAAGAGTAGACTAACACCATCAGAAATAGCAGATATTTACATTATGACCCATAACAGTAGCAAAATTACAGTTATGAAGTAGCAATGAAAACAATTTGATGGTTGGGGGTCACCACCACACGAGGAACTATATTAAAGGGTCACAGCATTAGGAAAACTGAGTGCCACTGCTCTTCAGGACTGCATAGATCAGGCTGGCCTGCTACCACACCTGAGAGTGACTTTCCTTAGCTGAAGTGAGAATCCACGCCCTGAATATGGAGGGCATCATTTCAAAGGCTCTCTCTCCTCTGCCCTTCCCTCTCCATTTCTTCCCCCTCTCTCTCAGATGTCTCAGCCACATGAGCTGTGGTTTTTACTCTCTAACAGCTCCTACAGTATCTGTGTGCTGGGGAAGGAAGACCTTTGCGTTCTTGCTGAGGTGTCGTGTTTCTGCCCAGCGCTGTGTCTCTAGCACCACAGAGGTAGAAGCCCCCGTCTTGGGGATATGCATTTAAAACAGTCAGAGATGAAAAGGTTAAGTTTGGATGACTGATGGGAAACTTGTCCTGGGTAAAATTTTGTTCGTATTTGACTGCAGAGCTCACAGTAGAAATTGCCATCAGTTCAAAGGTCCTTTGAGGGAACTGAAGATACCAAACCACAGTAGTTGCCTGAACACCCACAGAGTGACACTCAATCTTCATGGAAGTTCCACTCTTACAGATGCTCCTTCTGGGATACTGATGGACGGTAGCGCCAAGCACACATCCTGCCAAAAAACAAGTCAGGGTGATGAAAGACCCCAGAAGCCCCCAAATCAGATAGAGCCTGAGTCAGCTATAATCCACAAAACTCTGGCTCATTCCATCATCTTTCTTTAAGCTCCTGGAAAATCTTTCTCTGTATTTACACATGCATCCTCTGAGAAATCCCAAACACAAAGCCTCATTTTCTTTGGGTGGTGATTTATATATTACACCTTAGGCATCCCAGATGTGTGTTTTCTTACTTGAACACCACAAACAATTCATAAAATCTTTTCACTAGTTCACTCAGGTTAATGCAGACACAGACACACATGTACACACACACACACACACACACACACACACACACACACACACACACACACACACAAGTTTCCAGGTATAACAAGGCTCATACCAGGCCCCAGAAGTAACAGAAGCAGCAACATCTTCAGTGTTCACCTCACACCACCTTCTCTGAAGAAAGGTCTGGCCATGCTCTAGGATCATTTAATCCTGGGAACACTAGAGTCTGCCCCCTGGTGGTAGTCCTTGCCAGTGATACAGATTGCATCACTCTCCTTGATGATCAAAGAAATATACATGCCTAAAGAAGCTCCAGAAACATTCTGATTTACTTCCAAACACAGAAAACACACTGGCATCTATACCACTGAAATGATTAAGTGGATTTCTTAAATGGAAATGGATGTGTATTTGGATGCTAAATAGCATTGGAATTCATCCTTTGCTTCCACGACCTATCTTCAAAGTTCCCACACCAAGTCTTTCATGGATCATTGCTAATCACTAGAGCTGCAGTTTGGAACTGTCATATGTGTCCACAATGCCCAGGCCAGGACCTAGGCTGCAAGTTCAGTGTTTCTTCACAATATTGGTGAAGATACTTCCCCATCTATCTTCTAAATATAACATCATGATTATAACATGACAATATAACGTAATGTCCTCTTAATATTAATGGACTGAATTGTAACAATACTTATTTATGATCTATGTCTTTACACAAACATGATATTGATGATAATTTATTTATAGTAATTTTCCTGCAGTGGAGGTCATACTAGTTAGTGGCCAATCACCAGTGTATGATGATTAGGAGATCTTGCTTTGCGTGTGCTGGGTTACTTTCTGTAGTGGATAAGCATTGGAAATGCACCGAAATTGCTATGAACCGGATGGTTTTCTGTTTTGCTGTTTTCCCTGCAGCACCCCGCTCTCATTTGCTCACCACTTTTCTCACCGTGCTTTCATTCAATTTGCACGTTTGTATTTCTGGGGCTGAGTTGTTAGGAAGGTGAAAACTGACCCCTCAGATTAGCTTTGCATGTACTGAAAGAGCTCTTATTGCTGCAAACACAATCAGTGCCACATTTGCGTTAATGTGGCTGTTGAGGGGCAGCTGCCCCATGCTGTGGCTGCACTTTTGTTGCTGGCTGATTTGGGTCTCATTAGTATGGGGCTGCCCCAGGGAAACTGCTCTTTTTCTGCAACGAACAAGGACATCTTGTTGAAGATACCTTCTGGGATGAAGTGGCCAGAAGCCTCCAGAATCAGAAGATCCCTTTCTCATTCTTTGGGATGACACTTGCCATCACGTATGTTCTTGCCATGCCATTACTATGTCAGTTTAGCAGAGCAGAAAGTATGTTTCTGGGAAGTTCTTCCCTGATATGGCTCTGGGTTGGAGTTGTTCACAGGGGGGGAATTGCAAGGAAAAATGGCTTCCATCCTTTTACTGAATGTCACTATCGGTCCAAAGCCATGACAGACAAGATTCAAAGTGCTAGGCTGTGGCTACAACTCGGTTGTAGGACACTGATGAGTTCACTCTCCAGCACTGAAGGAGAGAAAAGTTAGCCTTGAGTTTCTAACCACTCAGGTGTTCCCCTGTTGGATAGCCAGCTCTCTATTCCATCTGCCTTTTGCATGCTGACCCACAAGGACCTGCAGCCCACCTCACTGACCCACAGGGATCTGCAGCCCACCTCACTGACCCACAGGGACCTGCAGCCCACCTCACTGACCCACAGGGACCTACAACCCACCTCACTGACACACAGGGACCTACAGCCCACCTCACTGACCCACAGGGACCTGCAGCCCACCTCACTGACACACAGGGACCTGCAGCCCACCTTAGTGATCCATAGAGACCTGCAGCCCACCACACTGATCCACAGGAACCTGCAGCCCACCTCCAGACAAATTCCTGAGAACTTATGGGGCAATCAGAACTCAGAGCCACCAATCTTACATATCCCTCCACCTTCCCCAGAGCTAAATAGAAGAATTTTCAACTCATTTTTTAAAATCTAATTTCTTCTCCACTTGAATGAGTCCTGATTTCCATAATAAAGTATTTGTTCCTGAACACTGGCAGCGTTTCTTCTCTGGTTGCATGTTAGTTAAGACTAACAAAATATAATGTGTCATCACTGATGTTGCCTTACAATTATGGATTAACCATGGCCCATCCATGTGTTTTGTCAACAGTCAACACATACTTTAGTTCCTTATTTCTTCTAGAATATCTCAGTATCATTTTCTTTATCTATTAGTATTTTAATATGTGTTAGAATCACTGATAAAGAAGCCAGAGTCAAAGCCCAGGGATCACTAGATTGTAGAACAAACAATAACAACAACCCCCCCCCTCAGCATTAGGGTCTGAAGGCCCTGAATGGAGCTCTACAGCTTTACCCAGAATATGTACACCATCAGTAATTAAAGACAAGCAACAGAGTTACAGGGGTAAAGGGAAGAGGCAGAGCATGGTGAACTCTCTGCTCTGAGTCAGTTTATACAGAACATCTGTAAAATGAAAACACTGACTAGGGTGTATTTACACAGGAAAGTGACTCTGAATACTATGAAAAAGATAACACTTCTAGTCACTAAGGTCAAACAGATCTAAAAGCCTGACTATTCGGAAAATTAGGAACCAAGGAGGGAATGAAAGTGTTATTCTAAAGTTCATATACGCTCTAGGAGAAGCATAGAGATAAGATTAATTTCAGGTTTTGTTACTGTGATAAAAACTTTTATGGTGAACTATCATAAAATAAAAATAAAGCATGCATTTTTAGAAGGGAACAATGAAATGAGATAAATTTAATCAAAAGAAGTCAGAAAATGAAGGGAAAAAAGAGAATGTGGGAAAATAAATATGTAAAAACAAATGAAAATAAATCCAAATATATTAACCATTATGTATTACAGAATGCTAATACATTAAAAAACAATGGGCTGAATGTTCTAGTTGTATAAAACATGAAACTAAAAAGGCATTGCATAATGCTTATGAAATATTCTAAAGAGTAAGAACACATTAATCAAGGAAACAAATGAAAACAGGACAAGATGCTACCTTATTCTAATAAGAATCGTCATGATCAAAAATGCGTAGGAGGGGCTGAAGAGATGGCTTAGGGCTTGTGAGAACTGGTTCTTCTGCCAAAGGACCTTTGCGTGATCCCAGCCCCCTTATGGACACTTGCACCTCTCTGCAACTCCAGACCTAGGGGATTCAGCACCCTCTTCTGGCCTTCACAGGCACTGCATGCACGTGGTGCACAGAGGTAACATGCAGGCAAAACACTGAAGCGCATTAAACTTTTTTTTTTTCAAGTACACATTCTGATAGAAGTGTGGAGAAAAACAAACTTTGACTCACTTTATTATTTGGAATATAAATTGATAGAGCTATTGCAGAAGGGTATGGAATTCCCTCAAAAACTTAAAAATAGAAATGCTTATAACCCAGAAGTCAGACTATTTGATATTTATCCAACGGAAATGAAATAAGTATGTAAGAGACATCTGCACTCACCACATTTACTGTAGTGTTATTCACAAGAACCTCCAAAGGAAAGCAATCTAAAATTATGTAGTAATAAGTATTCAAATGGAATATTACTCATCATAAAATGGTATTCTGTCACTGCAACTGCATAGAGGAAACAGAGATGCTTTTAGCAAAGGATAACCAGATTACAACCCACAGCTCCAGAGAAGCTAGCTAACAAAGAGGACCCAAAGAGGGACGCATGGATCATCCTGGGAAGGAGAAATAGATGAGATCTCCATGAGTAAACTGGAGGTAAACCAAATACACAAAATGTAACTACTTCATGACATCACTTGTATGTAGAATTAAAAGGGTCGCCACATAGAACCCTAGTATAGGGTCCTATAAAACTGGCTTTTATTTAGGTAGTAATGATATGTTTTTGTGTCCTACTGTCCAGTATGACAAATATTTTAAAAAGCTGCAAGAAAAGCTTTTGAAAGTTTTCAATGTAAGCAATGGTAAATGTTTGAGAAGCTGGGTCTGTTTAACCTGATTAAAACAGCACAAAATATATGCATGTGCTGAAATATCACATAGAATGCCATTAAGATGTAAAACTTTACATTCCTATGTATATTAAAATAATTTAAATTCATTTAAAATTTATAATAGCAACAAAGCTAAATGTAGCAAATGCATACTAAATATACACTTTATTTAAAGAATAAAGTATTAATAGAAGTTCACAAAGTACTGACAAAAGGTTCAGGTAACTGTGACATCTAGCCCTTAAAAGTGCCAACTGACTGAAGTCATCTTCCAGCACTCAGGTTCATGTCAAGAGCTCTCCCTTTTTTAAGTCACAGTTTTATTAATTCTTTGAGAATGAGCATTTCATGCATTCATACAATATATTTTGATCATAGACACCCATTACTATTTGTCCTAACTCTTGAAGGTCCACCTCAAATCTACCTTCTACTCTTCACCCTTTCAATTTTGTGTCCTCTTTCATTTATTTTTTAATAACCCACTGAAGCTAATTCACACTGACCAAATATGTATGGTATGAGGTCATTAACTGGAGCACAATCAAGCCTTGAGGTGCCATATTATTGTAATGCCCACGTCTCAAGACCCCACAACAAGACCACCACAAAGCTGATATCCGATGCAAGCACAAAGGGGTTTATTAATAACAAGCAAGCCTGGGCTTTGTCCATGTCCAACACTCAGATTAAGCAGGTGGAGGAGGATGGCCCCGAGCTCTCAGAGTGAGGGGTTTTTAAAGGGAAAAACCGCAAGCTGGAAGGTCCAAGTCTTGGTGTTACAAGATTAGGTTACTGGTTGGGGTCCAGGGGAATTTCTATCAACAATGGTTACTAAGGACGTTTGGAGCCCAATTGTTCAAGGACATTTGGGTCCAGCAGATGTTGTTTATCAAGACTATCCCTTAGCCATCAGCCTTCCCACCCTGGTGGGATTGCCTTGACCAGGGTCCTAGCTGGTTGGTTATTTCCCTTGGGGCTTCTGAAGGCTATTTTAGAGTTTTACTGGAACTTAGTTCAGCTTCTGGCCTAGTGCTATTAAAAATGAAGTTTTTCTTTAAGGTGGAATTTGTCTTGCTCTCTCACGATCACTTCGGAAGCTCATGAATCCTTCCCTGCTCCAAGTCGGTACGTTGATTGCTTTAATCTTGTACAATTCTTGTACAGGTAACCAAGGCTGTTGTTGTGAGTTCATGTGTGCAGTGGTTTTTCTGTTATGTCCAGAAGACAATGTATCTCTTTGGTCCTCCACAACCTCTGTTCTTCCAATCTTTCTGCCCCATTTTCCAAGATAGTCCTTGGCCTTGGGATCATCTAAGCTTTCTACATGTGGCATAGAATACATATCCTGGACCATATGTATAATTCTTAAATGATAAGTCAAATTCATCCAAATCAATATATCCATGTAGATACACCTATATCAAGGTAGAACACATTTTTAGAGTTCCAAAGCTTCCTTATTCCCTCTAAGACTAACAAATGCTGTAGCTAAAGGAAATTGTAGCTCTGACTTCCACAGAACATGTATATTTGTCTGCATTCTTTCCTTCATCATCATCCATCTTGTTTCAAGTCATATCTGATCTTTTTAAAAAATGAGCTTCATTATGTCACCAAGTATAACTTAATCCACTTATTAATTTCATTGTTTATGACTACATGGTTATTTTCCAAATTTGAGGCCATCATGAAAAAAAAAAAAACGTACTACCTTATCATGTGAGAGTACCAAATCCCATTGCAGCTCAGGTTCCTGCTCTGGTCTGGCCTTTACTTGCTTTTCTCCTGTTAGTCTTTTGTGAATGGGAGTTTTTTTCTGTGCCACTATACAGCAGATTTGTGCAACCTTTTTTTTTTTTTTTTTTGCTTTGGTTTAGTTTGAGAGAGGGGACACAGGTAAACAAACACCTTGAATTTCAGAGGATACACTGGATTTGGGATCTTTGAAATGTTGAGACTTTGAAGACTACATGGATTACTGAAGTTGCACCTAATAAATTTTGCATTATGAGAAAAGCAGCCGATAGTGGTCAAGAGTGGTATTTTATAGTTTAAATGTGAAATCTATCCTATAGTAGACTCGTGTGTGTAGCTAGAGTTTTTCTCTCTGGGTCCTGCCAAGCCCTGGAAGTCCCATAGCCCACTTATAAAATAAACATACAGACACTTTTTTATTTAAACTGCTTGGCCATTAGCTCAGGCCTACCATGGTCTAGCTCTTACTCTTATACTCAGCCCATTTCTGTTGATCTATATGTCGCATGTGTTCTGTGGCTTTATCTGCTACCTCTACATGATGCTCCCTGGATGGCAGGCTGATGTCTCCTCCTCTCCATCTTCCTGTTCTCTCAATTCTCCTCTCTGCTAGTCCTGCCTGCACTTCCTGCCTGGCTACTGGCCAATCAGTGTTTTATTTATCCATCAATTATCCACAGCACATGTGTTTGAACACTTGGTTGTCTGGTGATAGTTCTGTTTGGGCAGACTGTGGAACCTTTGGGAATATGGCTTAGCTAGTAGAAGTTAAGTTGCTGGGGACAAGCATCAATGTTTCTAGCTCCTTCCTCAGCTTCTGCTTGCTGTTTGGTGCCATAAGAAAGCTAATGCTACAACCCCCACTGCTATAGACCAACATTCTCCATCTGTCAGGCTTTCTCCACCTTTACAGAATGGTACCATCTGAAACTCTAAGTTGTAATTAACCTCTTTTCCTTCAGTGGCTTCTGCTGGCATCCTGTTGGAGCAACAAGAAAGGCAACACACACCAGATCTTTGGGATTTGGGTCTTTGTGTGACTGCCTGAGTTAAGCTTCCACAGTATAGCTATGAGGAAAACCCAAAGCTAAATCCAGTATGGGAAAGGCATTAAAAAGAAGGGATGGGGATCTTTGGTATGTAAAATGAATAAAAAAATTTGTTAATTAAAAAATTAGAAAAATAAATAAACAACAACAAAAAAGGATAATGTTTAGAGTCAAGGCTGTGTGCTCTGCAAAGGTACTCCAGGAACCCCAGATTAATCCAGTTAATCCATAGATTAAAAAACACATCAGAAAAGCTAGATTTCTTTGACATTTCTACCAAGTATTTTAAAAGCCTAGTTGTATGCTGTGCATAGTAAAGACTGGTACATATTTTGAGGAAGAGAGCTATGTGATCATATAAATATTTATTTAAAAAAAAAACGTAATCTTAAGAATTAGTGTTAGGTTTCTCATCCAATGGGAAGATGGCCACATATAAAGGAAGAACACTTACAGAAGAAGTCAAGGTCTTTTGCACAGTCTTATCTACCACCTGTCTGCTCAGCCGTGACTGAGAAATTCCTCTCCAGTCCCAATCTCTTTTATGAGCACCAGACATAGATTTATATACACCTCCTACACAGAAACCCAATGAAGTCCACTTACATTTTTTCCAATAGCTTTATTATTCCAACCCCCCCCCCTTTTACCATCTAGAGGAGTATGGACTTGTCGGCCTTCTTAACGCAAACAATAATAAGTCCAGCCTATATTGTTTGCTCCCAGGGTCCACAGAAGAGTCTAACAACCAGCTGAGGATTCTAATCTGAGGAATATTCAAATGAATTTAAGCACACTGAGTTCTTTAGTCGATTCACTTTATTCTTCTATGGTGATTCTATCTACACAGTTTCTTTTCTGCTCTCTTACTTAACTCCTCTCATTCCCTCCTGCTCTCAGTCCCTTCTGCTGTTCTCTCCTCATTCTACCTAGTTCTTTCCATGTCAGTCCTCATCTTTGTTCTTTTCCATCCATCCTCCCAGTGCTCTCAGAGAACCAGTATATATACCCACACAGTAATTCTTTGGTAAAGCAATGCAAGGCTTGAAGTTTTCAGGGTCGCAGAGAGAGGTGATATGGATCCACACATAAAGCAATTAATGGTCAGCTTTCAATTACAACCCAAAAGGGGAGTGACTAAAGGGGAGTTCTCTGGTAGGATCAACTAAAGGCTAAGATCAATTAGGGAATTTATGTGCTCAAACTATAGTCTAGAAATGACTAGGTAGAATGTGAGGGGCCAACAAGTCACAAGAAAGTAAACTGTCTTTAGTGCCGCTTTTCCCAGCTGCAGCTGCTTTCTCATAGGGAGGGGGACATATGCTAAGTGGCTAAGCAATCTCTTTCAGAGCATGTAGTATTTGGTTAGTAAAAGCACTTTCACTGAGAGAAAAGCTAGAAATAGCACCTGGCTGAGGAGGAATAAAAACTGAATTTGCACAAAAAAGAAGCTTGGCACCTATTGCCTGTCTGGCCTGGAGGCAATCTCCTGGGGTCAGTGGGAAGTAACTGTATTAACTCAGTATCTAGCAAATCCCTAAAACATCATCCCAGGAATGTGAGCAGTAAATCTCTTAAGTTAGAGACTTGTGTAAATAACCTGGGGTGAAGGTAAGGGGTTGAGGATTTAATTGTTAGTGGTTCTTTTCTCTAACTGTGGGTAAGATGAGCTAATGTTTATTTCTCTGCATTTGTCCCGGGAAAAAGGTATCTTTGCTGAAATACTTTTGTCCGGAGAATGGCCCTGGCCAGATATAGGTTAATGAAAAATAAACACAGCTGGGGATACTTGTCCAATTACTCCAAATGTATAGGGAAAGTTGTGCCCAAGATTGAGATGCAATCGTGAGATTACATGTACACTAACATGGAGATGCACGGTAAATGGGGAGAATCATGACTGTAAGTTTACTATAAGAGACAGCCAGTTCATTCAAAAGGCAGTAATTCCATAATGCCTTGCGCTATGGTTTCCTCTAACAGAACCCTTAGTTCTGATAGGTTGACCTTCTGAACTCTAGTTTACCAGGCCCCACTGGCTGCAGCAGCCCCCGCGCTCCAACACCTTTGACTGAAGCACGCCCAGAATAATATGACTGCAGTGTTTATCTTCACATCTTTCTCTCTTCCACTGGACTTTTAATGTTTTCAAGGGAAGGAACAATTGTCTCTTTCTAAAAATCAACCTCCCTCTCTCTTCCACTTGGGTTGAGTTTTACACCATTCATCAAAACTACAGAAGGCAGTAAGTAACTACTTTGTTCCAAATGCCTAGCTGAAGTGAAAGGACATGGGGTTGGGGGAGGACCCAAGAGCCACCTGGTAGGGGGAGCAGGACATGGGCACATTTATGCATAGAGAGGAGGTGGCTGTGCTCCACTGTGCTATGCTGCTGGCACAGATGTAGAAAGCCATCTGGTTCTTCTGGGCAGATGTCACAGTGAGAGGGAAAAATGGCTTCTTATTTCGAGAGACATCATAGCCTTCAGATAGGTCCCCTTTCTGGATATCTTTTTCAGTTATTGAATAGTAGATCAGTCTCAGTCCTTTGCCTGGATCCTGTCGGTACCAGTACATGGTATCGTGATTAAAATCTTGTTCACATTCCAAGGTCAATCTCTTCCCTTGCTGTCCGATCAGGAATTTGGGTGTCTGAGTAATGCGACCATGCGTGATTCCTGGGGAAGAAAAAGAGTGAGTCTGGAAATAGGCAGGGAGGGGGCTTGCTGCTGCTGTCCAGAGCTGGAGCCTTAAGATGTGCCGCTGGGGGACCGGAACTTACTCCAGAGCCCAGCACTCACCCGCTGCAAGGAAACAAAGGGCTACCCAGCAGAGTGCCTGCTTGCTCATAGTGGGGAAGACGTTTTCTTCAACTCTGAGCAAACAAGGAAAGCAGCTTGGCTAAGGGCTCCACCTGCCTAATTATGAGGACTAGAGTGGAAGGAAGATTCTTAAGATGTTCAAAATGGGCCTGGAGAGATGGCTCAGCCGTTAAAGGCTAGGCTCACAACCAAAAATATAAGATATTCAAAATGGTCTTCCTAGTGTAGCAGAAGGGGCGTGAGAGCAGAGAGCAAGGCCCTGGCTCCAGGCACCTGCAGCAGTTCTGGGAGGAGGGGCTGTTCTTACTCAGACCAGCCCACTGGTTTTCATCTTTGGGGTTATGTTGTTTTGACTACCTTATGAGGATTCTAGACCTTTGGTTATACGTGCTGTAGAGATCATTTTCAATGCCTTCACCTCTTCCAGGGTCTGTGCAATGTCTGTGGTGGAAGTGTGGGACAGTGTGGCCCCGGGGTCAGCCACATTTACCACCAGTGATGTTCTGGACCCATCTCATCTCTGCGCTCACTTTTGCCATCTCCTCCCCCTCTTCGCTCTGGTTGTTTCTATCTCTTTAAGCCCTTTCATCCCCATATGTGTTTTGCTGCCTTTCTTAAATGCTCCTTACTAATTTTTATTTGCAATGTTTCTTTCTTGCGCTTTTTTAAAAATCTATTTTGATGATTTTTCTTTCATGTCTTTCTTGAGTTCAGTCAATTTCTTCTTTTGTTTCTTTTGGTTTTGCTCCTTTTCTTTTTATCTTTATTGATTGGCCTCTCTCCTGCCTACTTGTGTTGTTGGGAGATTCTTTAAAAGTATTCTTTGCTATCATCCTGGCTAAATCTTCCTAAGTTTTCTGTATGGAATCTTTTGTTTGATTGTTATGAGTTCTCTTTATTTGTGTTTCTCTTTGGTTTTGTAGAGTTTTGAGTTTAACCCATTTTCCCCTTTTCTTCCTTAAATTGTTAGGTAATGCTTTACTTGGGTAGTTTATTATTGTTCCTATTATTATTAATAATTATTGTTATCATCATCATCATTATTATTTTGGACTCTCTTAGAAGCAATACGTTTTAAAAACCCAAGTCACAAGCCTTGGGTGGGCAGGATGACTCAGCTGGTAGAAGTGTGGTCTGTGCAAGACTGACTCCCTGAGTTCCATCCCCAGGTCCTAGGAATGAACTGTCACAAGTGTCCTGTGACCTCCACATGTATGTCCACTTGGAAAGTGTGCACACACATTCATACACATATAGTGTACATACAAACACACAATAATAATAATAAATAAAATCAAAATGTAAACCAAATAAGCATGTGCCTTGTTCTGTGAATAGATGGGCTTTTCCCTTCTCTTTCAGTGCATCCATCCTGCTCAGGTCACCAAGGGCTGTCTTTTCCTTCTATAATCGCCTCCAGCCAGCAAGTCTCTTCTGTATTACGGGAAATGTTCTATTTTGTCCTTTGTTTTCTTTCTTTCTTTCTTTCTGAGATAGGTGAGGTAGAAACAGAACCACCTGAAATAATTTGAGAAAATCAGAATGTATAAAGCATGCAGAACTGTGCCATGATTTGTCTCCCAGGTTAGTTATGCTGGACTTGTCATGTGTCTGGTCATCTGAAATGATTGTGCACCTGCCTGCCTTTTGAGATTCGAAAATTACTTTATGCAAGCAGGTAGAAATCACATCCTGGTGCCCAATATTGGACAAATCAAGAGAATAAAGAAGCACACATTCATTGAGATAGCCAAAAGTGGAGGTAACACATTTCAATAAGCAAGACCTGTGGATTAGAGCATTCTCTTGTATTCTAAGGTTTATCCTATTCCAAGTCTAACATCTCTCAGATACTCTGCTTTTGTGCTTTATTTTATTTGGGGACAGGGTCTCCAGGTTGGTATTAAATTCATTATGTGACCAAGGATGACCTTGATCTTATGATAATGCTGTTTCTACCTCTCAAGTACTGAGAATATAGACTGTGATTACTGGCATGAGCTACCATGCCAGGTTCACAGAGCTGGGAAAAGAACCTAGGACTCCATATATGTTAGATAAGCACTGTACCCACTGAGCTATATATCCAGCCCATCTCTTAGACATTTTAATCTTGTAGCATAAATTATGTATCCTGGCATCATCCCAAGCCTGTATGGGAACTACTTAAAGAACAAAGCAAGGACTGTGCAATAAACACCAGACAACATGGTGTGATATAAAGCACACAGCTTTTACTCAAGACATACTTGTATTTGAATGCTGTCCTTGTCACCTATTAATTGTTGTTTTACTTCCTTTCATTTATTTTTACTCTTTAGAAAGAAAATCTAACTGGTAGAAACAAATTTACTTGTCATAAAATTAGTAAAATGTTTTCCTTTCCTAACTCCCTGGGAGATCACACAAAATTATACGTGTAAAGTGCAAGATATGTGACTTCATACAAAGTGTGGAGAAAAAGGGAAGCTGCATTGGCCAATACATGTTTAACTTAACAATTACGATCATTTTAATCCTCAGTGCTTTTTAAGTGAAGTCTTACTTCCTGAACACAGTTGGATGAGATGTTCCATGTCCTATAATGTTCCCCTACCTTCATCAACAACCTGCAAAGTGTGTTGAGGTTGATATGTTCATATCACAGATGTGTCTCCCTCCACCATGCTGCTCCCAGGTGGGGTCTGGCAGACATTTCTGCCATGCAACATTTGAGTCTGTATTGATGCAGGTAATGAGCAGGCCAGAAATATACCACTGGGTCTTCCAGAGCTCTGCTGGCTCTATCGTTAAGATACTGGGATCCTCTTTGGGAAATTTATCAGAGCACCATTTCTCCATCATTCCTGAACTGTCTATGACTCCTTCTGGACATAAGCCATGTGGTATCTCCTCCAGGAGCTGTAGATACCACAAAACATGACTATGTCCTTTCATTGGCATGTATCAAAGGGCTACATCCTGTCTTCTCCCCCTTACCATGTATCCTGGGTTCTGGGTGACACCAACACTAGTGAGACCCTGGGCAAGAAGAGAGTTCTTGAGACAGAGCTGTACTGTGTGTCTTTTAATGAAGTAGACCACTGTCAGGTTAAATATCTTTGCAGCCCCTTACATCCCCCTGAAAGTGAATTTTGCTTTTTACTCCACAATGCAATTGCTTATTTTCTTATGGTTGGTACCTTCCAGAAAATCTCTGGGTAGCATATAGGTCCAGGATGTACTTTTTGAGATAAAGACAGAGAGAGAGAGAGAGAGAGAGAGAGAGAGAGAGAGAGAGAGAGAGAGAGAGAGAGAGACCCAGAACCCAGTGGTGCAGATCCATTGGCTCAGAATTCACCTACTCCAAGGAGTCAAATGGCAACATAGGAAAGAAGTCTAGTGCCCACTGCAGACATGGGCATAAAAGTGAGCTGTAGACAGAGCCAGGCAGGACACTTTCAGCCTCAGGTCAGGAAGCTAGAACTCATAGCTACTTCCTGTGAGGTGGGTTTCCCGTGAGGTCTCCATTGCCCAGTGGATAGTGTTCTAGAACTAATCCTGTATTTCAGTTGAAATGGTGAATATTTTGTTCTTAACTACATACGGTGTGGCTCAGAATGTTTATGGAGTAGCAAGAGTTCAGGATAAAGAGTTATATTTTTAGTTCATTATTATTAGACTTTGAAATGCTTAAACATGCTTTTTATTCTATTATCTTTGTTTCATCATCTCTAAGCAGATTTCCATTTTCTGGCCGCTGTTAGAGGTATTTACCAAAGGTCACATCTAGATACACACATTAAGAGACAGGGAAGTGAAAACAAACATCAGTGGGGATGAAAATGGTTCCACCTTTCTCACTTTTCTTCCCTCATACCTCAACTCAGCAAGGCTGCAATAATATTGAAGTAAATCTATTTCACGGTGTGTTATTCACACTTCTCTTCTTACATCATCCCATTTGAATTTTATATAAGTAACTTAAACACAAACATTAAAAAAAATATGAATTCTTCCAGTGTCCCACTTCCCCTGAATTCACCTACCTTAGATTATTCTCAGTAATCAAGGACACATGCCTGGGTGTGAGAGCTCTTCTATTCTTATATTTTTGTCTCCTTCTTTAATAAAAATTATGTCAATATTTACTTTCTTTTCCAGGTACTATAAAAAAAGGATTTAAAAATCAAGTCTCTGTCACAACCAGCTGGAATAGCTATGCTTTGGAGGCCTGACAGGATGGGCATCACCGTCTTTGCCCTTGGAGTTTGCCTGATGGGAAGCACAGTTCTTCTCTCTACCCTGATATTCCAAAGGAGTGAGATTTTTTTTCTTCTGGTGGCAAAATTCTCAAAGTAGATAGCCCTTGCCAACGGGTATTTAAGGTGCTTCAGATGACTCACAGTGAGAGAAATGTAAGTCAAGCCTATTACAGGATATTACCTCATACCCATCAGGAAAACTATTATCAAAAGACAAGACATGACAAGTATCTTACTGAAGTGTGAGCAAGGAGAGCCTCCTCTTCTGTCTGTGAAATGTAGATTGGCATAGCCACTACAAAAACATTGTCCCCACCCCCAATTGAAAATATGAGTACCAAAAGACCAGACAAACACTTACCTGGGCATGTGCATGAAGAAAATAAGCTGAGTATCTCATGAAAATGTCTGAGCTCTCCTGCTCATCGGAGCATTAATCATAATAGACAGCACAGGAAATAATCAAGTGTCCGTGGATGCCCAAATAGACAAAGAACTGTGGAAATATGGTAAATATATACAACACAGAGTTACTTGACCCTAAAAAAGACATCCTGAAAATTTCCACAAAATAATTTAATGCAGAAGACATTATACCAAGGGGAATTAACCAGACACATGAAAAATATAGTTCATGATCTTACTTACACTTAGAAAGATAATGTCAATATAAAAATCAGTGTTCTGAGCAGTGGGAAAACGTACTTCAAACCATATACATACAGTATAGGTTTCTATGATGAATGAGCCAAGAGTACTTAGTACTGTATGTGGTTAATGTCGCATCGCATTTAAGATTCTTGCTTAATAAATTTTTCACTGCCATTATCACAAAAATAAAGTAGCTATGAGAGATTATGGGTGCTTGTATCCCTATCAACCATTTTACTCTCTAAATGTATACTGTTAGTAAGTATATAAAATTTATTTAAATAATGTTAAAATGAAAATGGAACAAAACAAACAGGCCGCTTTGTGAATCTAATACTGCCATCTGCTGGAAGAGGTGGGAATGAAGGTAGAAAGAAGGCTAGTGTGAGCCTTTATGTGTGTTTCTGGTGTGTGTGTGTGTGTGTGTGTGTGTGTGTGTGTGTGTGTGTGTGTGTGTGTATACAAGCGTTAGTATACAAGTACACATTGGGGTGTGGTGCAGTAATGATGATAGCCCCAGCCATGAAAAGAGGACGCTGGTTTTCCTTTGATCTTTTGTATAGATGTACCTTAAATACAGCTGAGTTTGAATACATAGCTCTTGCTTCTTAAATATTCTTGTTTGCAGACCATAGTTTCTTGGTCATATGCTTCTTCTTGGAATCTTAGGACCATTTTAATCTTTCTAACCTTTGCACTTCTGACATTAAATAAGTATTAAAAGTCGGTCGGTCGGTCAATTCTATACCTAAAAACAAAACAAAACAAAATTATTTCTTTCAAATTCCCTTCAACAACTCTTTAAGAGAGATTTCCCTTAATTAATATGGATTTATTAGATGAGATCAGATGCATTCAGGGTGGATGTGACAGTTGATTTCCTGTGGGACTCCTAATAGTGAGAGCAGGGCTGTCTCTGACTCCTTTGCTGGCTCTTGGGACCCTATTCCTCATACTGGGTTGCCTTGTGCAGCCTTAATACAAGGCAACGTGCTAGTCTTACTGCAACTTGATATACCATGTTTTGTCAATATACATGAGAGGATTGCCCTTTTCTGAATAGAAATGGAGAAGGAGTCCCTGGGGGAAGGGGCAGGGGGAAGTAGGGGAAGGGATTGAGAGGAGAAGAGTGATTTACTGCAGCCAGGATGTAAAATAAATATGTAAACAAATAAATAAATAAACTAAAGTCAATTCAAGCAACCATGCAAATGAAGAATGATAATGTTCAATTAAATGAAATAGAAAAATATTAAAATGAAGTTTATTATAAAGAAAGACAAATTTATCTTCCATGAGAAATCTAAACTTATACTAACAAAGTATAAATCACTGATTTTCTTTCTGGCCTTGTTGTTCTCCTTCACTGAGAATCACTGGTTTGCTAATAATTTCATGAGTTACTGAGTTTTGTTAGGTCTGGCCCAGTGATCTTCTCTAGGACTCAGAGACTGACATCTGCCCATTCTGCTGCATAACTGGATGTCAAGGCAGTCCCCCACTGCAGCAAGCATTTACCTGCCTCTATTTCCTGATGGTGGATGCAGTGTAACCAGATACTTCAAGCTCCTGACACCAGGATTTCACAACTGTAATGGCCTTGAACTGTGAGCCAAGCAAACCCTTTCTCTCTTAGGCTGCTTTGCTCGGGTTTTGTTGTTTTGTATTTTATCACAGCGACCAGAAAGGTTACTAAGACAGGATTGTTTTTTTTGTTGTTGTTGTCGTTTTTTTGTTTTGTTTTGTTTTGTTTTTACTATTAAGAAATTTTCTATTCATTTCACATACCAACCACAGATCCCCCTCTTTCTTCTCTCTCTCCCCCCAATTCCTACTTCCTCCAAGGCAAGGCCTCCCATGAGGAGTCAGCAGACTTTTAATCAGAAAGACTGAATACAAATCCTTGGGAGTGACTTCTTCACAAATCACTCTGCTGCAAGAACAAGCATGTTATTCCTCCATCCCTAGACACATGAGTAAGTGCTAGAATACCAGATGCGCCTTAGGCGCTTCCCTGGCCTGTCCAAATATGTACCTCTCACTGGACATAATTACCTCTGATGGCTGAAGGACAAAGAGGCAGGACCTGGAAAGTGGGCAGAAGAGGGAGTATGCTAATGAATCTGCTGGGGAATCACTTAGAGCCAAGGAGGGGCCTGGAGAAAAAGATGCCAATCAATCTACAGCCAGGACAGTGGCAGCGGAGCATGGAGAGTCTAGTTCTCTCTGAGTTTCTCAGAAACCCAATGCTGGGCATGAGAGCTCACATCTGTCTCTCTGCAGCTCCCCTGCTCAAACTCCATGGGGCTGGTCTAGGGCACCTAGGAATTTGCTAATGAAGCCCATATGACACCTCAAATGACCCTTTGTTTTTAGCTGTCCTCCTTCCTCCATCCCCTCCATGTTTGATGTTCCTATTCCAGCCAGCTCACCCCCATTCATCCATAACTATCTATTCTATTTCTCCTTCCTAGAGATATCCAGTCCCCACCCCCAATCCCTTACCCTTCACCTAACCTCTGATTATTTGGATAGCTTCCTTATCAATGACTTAACAGCTAGCATCCCCATATAAGCTAATACATACCATGTTTATCTTTCAACAGATAGGAACAAATACAGAGACCCACAGCCAGAAAATACGCAGAGAGTGACAGACCTCGGAACACCCAGCCTCAAAAGGGAAGTCTCCATCAAATGTCTCCTCTCAGGGCTCAGGGAATTCTGAAAAAGAAGAGATGTAAGAGCTTGAGAGAATGAAGGATACCAAGGGAAGAAAGCCTTCCTGACATAACAGGCCTGGTGTATTTATGAGCACAGAGAATGTGGCAGCATGCACCGGGCTGACCGGGTTGTACCAGATGGAGTCCTAGAGCTGAAAAGGGAAGTGGATACATGCTTCCTTTCTTAACACAGAAGCTATCTCCAGCTGATAACTACTTGCAAAAAAAAAAATTAGTTTTCTATAAGCGAGTCTCACTGGGGAAACAACCCATTTTTAAGGGCAGCCCCCCACACAACAACATAAACTAACATAAAACTAACTCAATGGCATCTTTGGAAGTGTTTTTGTCAAATTATGCTAAAACTACCTTGCAGTTTAGGGTTTTTATGATATTCTTGTGTTTGCAAATATTTGTGTCTCTGCGTCTATACGTATTATGAATTTCTTGTGCTTTTTTCTTTGGCTTTTTTTTTTGGTTGGTTGTTTTGTGATATTATGATTTGGTTTTTTATTTATCTTTTTTATTTTATCATGATTTTTTCAATGTCTGTTTTCTAAAGAGAGACAGAAAGGGTATGGATCAAGCTGGGCGGTGGTGGCGCACGCCTTTAATCCCAGCACTTGGGAGGCAGAAGCAGGCAGATCTCTGTGAGTTCGAGACCCACCTGGTCTACAGAGTCAGTTTCAGGAAAGGCACAAAACTACACAGAGAAACCCTGTCTTGAAAAAAAAAAAAAAAAAAAAAAGAAAGAAAGAAAGCACTATTTTAAAAAGAAGAAAGAAAGGGTATGGATCCAGATGGGAGGAGAGGTAGGGAGAAACTGAGAAACTGAAAGGTATAGAGAGAGGGGAGAGTGTGATCAGACTATATTGTATGAAAAAATCCATTTTCAATAAAAGATTTTTTTAAAAAGCCCAATAAACTAAAAATATAAAAAAGAAAAACTATACCCAAAATGTTTTATTGACAGCACTCAATCCCATGTCAGCCTTCTCAACAGTCAAAATTTATACTTTCCTCAAGCAATGTGCATTAGTTACTTCTGCGTAACTGTGACCAAGTTATCTGTTGTAAACAGTGTAAGGGAGGAATTATTTATTTAGCTCACAGTTACAAAAGAGCCAGCCCAGGACAAGTGCAGCTTAAATCTCAACATCCAGGAAGCAGATAGAGGGGGTATTTTACATCCTTGTGGACAGGAGTCAGAAGGGTCAGAAGGAACCCATATGAGAGGAGACACAGTCGGATACAAGCCCCAAGGACACGCCCCCTTTCCTAGTTCCTCCCACCAGACCTGTCTTTTATAGCCCACCACTCTAGTACATTCTATTCAACTTTTGAATCCATCCATGGCTTAACCCAGTCACTAACTGAGTCAGAGCCCTTCTAGCCAAATCAGCTATGAAAACACCATAGTCACACCCGGATATTTCTTATTCACCTATATATTTCCTAATCCAGTCAAGGTGACAATGAAGACAATGATACCAGAGTTTTCCAAAACTGTTCACAGTTTTGTAGTCACAGGACAGGAAGAAGCATCAGAGCCCAGACCTGTGCCCAACACTAGGAAATGCATTCAGCCTTATCTTTCTCCAGAGAACTTGCTGCTCCTTATTTTCCTGGTATCTACTCTGTTATCTGGCTTCCCACTTTTCTAGCTCTAATAGTCAGCCCTTAGCTGTCTGTACCCTTGAGTTTTCTCTATTGGCTTGTTCTAACTCCTTTGTCACTTTTAATTAAACATGATGATAACAGTGAATTGAATCTAATGAGAACACTATTTCAAATGCCAGACAAGCAATCAGCTTACTGTACATCTTACTGATTCTCATTGAACTTCAATTAGTAAAATATGAAGACATTTCAGGGTTTTTGTTAATTTGGATGCAGGAGAAAACTAAGAAGAATACCATGTATGTGAAGTATATGGCCTAGTAATTCCTATATTCTGGTGCCCTGCCTAATTAACCCTTCTTACACCCTTATAATGACCATATG
This sequence comes from Peromyscus maniculatus bairdii, assembly GCF_049852395.1. NCBI lineage: Eukaryota > Metazoa > Chordata > Mammalia > Rodentia > Cricetidae > Peromyscus > Peromyscus maniculatus. The sequence goes on from NC_134854.1 coordinate 49,901,362, forward strand.
TTCCCCTCGGACACAGCTTCTTTAGCTATGAGTTGCAAGCCCATATGAGGTAATAGAATGTGAGAAAGCATATATATATATATATATATAGTAACAGTAAAACATTTCTGAACGTTCAATGAAAAAAAGAAAATTTTAAATCAAGTCCAGAGGTGATCTGGGAGTGGGTTTTTTATGATTACCCTATCACTTTATATTTTCTGTTTTTCTTCAGAACACCATTATTACCAGGGATGTTAATTGTAAGACAATATATAAATATATATGTTCTCATGTGATTGTCTCTAAGGTTACAATATTTACTGGCCAGACCTTGCTTAAGTTGGACAAGGGATCCAGAGTCTCTCATCTGTAGTTGTCCTTACTCTGTAGTTTTCCTTTGAACATTGTCCCGTGTTTTTTTATCTCCCTTGGTGACAGGATAATCCACTTATATAGAGATGACTGTAAGAGATTTATCCACAAACACATTCTTCTCTCAATATAATTTCTTAATCTAGAAATTGTTTCCATTCAGTCATGTCAACAGTACCTCTTACCCAAGTATGAACATATCAGTGTATGGATATTTTCCTCCAAGATTACTTTTTTCTAAAAGATTGTCATCTTGAGGTATTGGTAATTTTCCATTCCCATTAGACAGGTAGTTCTTTGGCGATTGGGTTGAAAATGTATGAATTCTTATAGAATACAAAGTACATCAAAAGTTCTCCAAATTCCAGAGATCTGTCTGTTTATAACATCAGATCTTTATCACCCTTCATATAACAGGGCTGTGCTTGTAAGAATTCAACTAAGATTTTAAAAAATGGGTGGGTTATTTTCTATTTTTCCATTGAAGGGGAAAGAATTTGAGATCATAGGAAAATACTACAAACTGAATGTAATCGCTTTTCCACTCTGGACATAACTGCCAGTGGTTTTGTTGGTTTATGGTCGGTCAACTTCTGTCTGTGGATGAGAAATGATAGCCCTAAACCCACTTCCTACTGTTGTAAGAAGGGAGGGGTGGTTCTAGCTGAAATACTTGGGTCTGGGAAAGGAAAAGGTTTATGAACAGAGGGTTGGTGGTGGTATAGCCCTGTGTCTCTGCTGCTAGCACAGAGGTACATGGCAGAATCCCCTAGGTCTGCAGAGCGGATGTCAAGAGCACAGAAAGAGGTGTTGGGCCGGCTGGATTGGAAGTTATCAGAAGTGTCAGTCTCCCTGTTCAATGTCTTATCATAGTAGTAGAGCAGAAATTTTAGTGCTTTGTTTGGCTTCTGTTGGTACCAGTACATGGCATTGTGATTCAGATACTGAGAACAGCTTAAATTCACTGGTTTTCCAACCCTGGCAACCTTGTATTTTGGGCTCTGCATGACCATTGCATCCACACAAGCTGCAGAGAAAAAAAGAAAAGACTTAAGTGAGTTAAGGTGGAGACCATTTTGATATCACAAACTGAAGGGCACAGAACTGAGTACATGACAGCCTTACACAATGATCCCCTTCCTGCTCAGGACTCACCTGCTCCAAGAAGACAGAAGATCACACAGTGAAGAAGTCTAGGACCCATGGAGGGGCCAAAACAGGAAGAAAGCATTTGTCTGTTCAAAGCTTTAAGCCTACCTCTGATCCTTGAGAGGTGGGAGTTCTGAGAGTCCCTGGTCTCTTATAGGAAGTCCTGCCTGTGACTTCACTAGGGTAGAATCACTTTTCGCTGCAATAGCGTGCTCAGCTTCCTGCTGGTAGGGACGTCTGGCTCAGCTACACCAGGTGTGAAGCAGAAATTGACCCTCAGTATTATTTACTGCTTCTCTGGGACATTTTTACAATTTGTTGCCCCTGCATCTGTCTCGTGTTCACCTGGAGTTTCCATCAGGCTTCTGGTTTCCCACACGGTAGCTCGGAGTCCATCTACTCATGTGTTCCATATTCCCGAGTGTAGGTCCTTACAGCCATGAATGAATAAGCATTCTACGAATTGTGTTATAAACAGGTGAATCAGTCTTAAGTTTGTTCTAGGTGTGTCAACATGTGGTGTGAATTCCCAGGAGATACCTTCATAGTTAACATAGGTCATGGGTTCTGGCTTTCAACATGTGTTTCACATCACAAAGCTATTTTTGAGGAGGGAATTTATTGATTAAAAGCAATACACAAAGTCCAATGGCAGTATGAGAAAACAAGGCGCTGGTCCCTCCTCCTCTTCATCCCACAGAGAACACTGTGCTCTGCTCATAGTTCTTCTGGCCTCCAGTACCCAGCTACTTTCCAGGACTATGTTCTCCCCAGATTGACACAGAATTTCCTCTGCCAAGTTAAACATATAAATCCTATACATCCTGGCTCAGGGAAGGCCAGCTGTTTGAAGGAGTAGCCATCTTTGACTTATTCATATTGAATTCAAATTGTAGCTTTCATACATTATAGGGAATGAAAAGACCTGAAAACTCTCATTGCTACTTATTCCAAGAAGCTGCCTTTGTTGCAGCCCTCTCTGTCATTTAACTGTCTAATAATACCTATTATTTGTAACACTGAGACGTATTTTTAGGCTTAATCAAAATAGAAACTGGTGATTGGAGTGTGCTTGAAAGTTCTGGAAATCTGTTGTACAACACGGTAACTGTGATGAATCACACTATATTGTATGTTTGAAAATTGGTAAGAACATAGGTCTTAACTGTTTTCACACAAAGGAAAAAAAAGAAAGAAAGAAAATGGAACTAAATGATGGGTATATTACTTAGATTTAAGTAGTAACCATATCATAAATGTACACACATCAAAGCATTCCCTGAAAACTTTAAACATGTATCATTTTTATCTGTCAATCATATCTCAAAATGCTTAGACAGTTGAAAAAATGAAATAACAAAAATAAGATGTCCAAGGTAACAGAACTATGAAAGGAGCAGTGCTCTGTGATAGGAGGTAATATCAAGTGTTCACATTCTCAAATGTCAGAGTACTTAATTAAACTCTCACTGACTGTGCTTTGGAGTCAAACAATTCACCCACCAAGAGCCTGGCTTTCTTGGTGGCTGCTACTTTCGGTTGTAATTGCGAGAGTAAAAAGTGGAAGAATAAATGGACAGCTTGCTATGCATTATGACCATGAATTGCACAGAATAACAAAAGAAAGAGCACTCTGCATGTGTCTTCTACCTGTAATTTTGAGTGAAAACTTATGCCTAAAATATAGCTATTTGAGAAATCAATTTCCCATTGTGCTTATTATTCTAAAGAAGGTAATTGGCAAGCACAGGTAGAAATATGTTCATAGTATTGTGACAAAAATTGAATATCCCCACTTATGTATGGAAAAACAGAGTGCAGATTGTCCAAAATTTCAAACCTTCACAATTAGAATAGGAAAATGGGATTTGAAAAGTTTGAAAAAATTGAAATTTGAGGTCACTATCCATTATCCATTTATCTAAAGAAGTAGGATGCAGCCAGAAATTTCTCCTGTCCTGCCAGGCTCCACAGTGGGGACAAATCTCTCCCACTCATGTCCTGCAGCAGCTTGGTTCCAAGTAAACATACAAAGGCTTGTATAACTTACCAACTGTATGGCCTATGTGTCAGGCTTCTTGCTAGCTATTTCTTATAACTTAACTCAACCTATTTCTATTAATCTATATTCTGCCATGTGGCCATGGTCTTCACATTACCAGTCTGTGGGCATCTGGTTGTTCCTTGGGCGGCGCAGGCTTGAGTCTCCTTCGCCTCTGCCTTTCTTCTTCATCTCTCTCTCTTGGATTTCCTGCCTGGCTATAACCTGACTCACCATAGGCCAGAACAGCTTCTTTATTAACCAATCATAGTAGCACATATTCACAGCATACAGAAAGAACATCCCACAGCACTAGGAAATTAATTAGATGATAATTTGAGGTACTAAATCAGATCAGACTAGGGAAAATAAAAAGTATTTTAATGCAGTTCAGGACACAAAAGGGAGGGATATCTGAGTCTAAACATTTAAAAAGAACTATTGGATTCAGGTCAATGTATCCTTATTTATAAGCCACACAAATAATTTCATAGTCAAATTTCTAGAATTGAAATTGCTCTAAAAATGTTCTGGATTGGCTGACACACACCTGGAGATACTGTCAGTCATGTTTCAAATGTAAAAGATCAGATCTGATCTAGGTAGAAAGGTTAGCTTTAACCTCTGAGAAAGGATCTGGCCAATCCACTCAACCATGGGAATTTTTAAGGTATTTGGAAATTTATACAAGTTGTACAAATGTAACCTGGTGTGCCTTGCTGACCCCATTTCCATCCTCATCACTGAGAACCCTACAAACCAACAGTGAATACATTATGATTCATTGTATTTACTTCCATCAGTGGGTGTTTCTAATGTGATTATGAGAAGGGATTTGAAGATGTAGGCTGACATTCAGAGTCACAAACCTTTCAGTCCAGCAGGGTGGGCTAGAATCCTGCTGTTACCCCCAAGGTAGCATATACTCAAAAACAAAGTAAAATACCAGAAATGCACATTTTGACTCTGGCATTAGGAAGCTGAGGAATCTCTCAAAACCCAAATATGACCATCCATATTTTCTCGGGTACTTCTGTATTCCAAGAATGAAGTCAAGTGCTTTCCCCCTTCTTAGTGAAGGCAGCATAAAGAGAGGGTTCTGTGATTGCTTCTAGAGTTCAGAGGCCAGAGGGTGTTGGCTCCATTTGAAGAGCATGAATGGCCACAGTGTCTTGGCATCTAACAAAGAATTAAGCACCAGTGTCCTCCAAGTCCTCTAGGCCTTCAGAGTGGATCTGTTTCCCAGGCTCTCATCCAATAGCTGATTGTATCCACTTTCCCTCTGGTTACAATACTATTCTGCCTGATCTCTGCAAGTCTCTAGGTGTCATTTTCTTAGTATTCCAGATTCAAAGGCCACTTCCTTGTTGAGTCCTTCTGTGAACAACTCATTTATACTTTCAAGACCCTACTCAGGCAATGCAGATCCCACCTTACCTATGGATTCTTTCCCTGTGCTCTATATCAGGTAGCATCATTTACTTTGAACATATTATTTGTTTCACTCATTTATTCCAGGTATTTGTTCTTTTGTATTTCCCAACCAATACAATATTCACAAGGAGACATGAGACTTTGTCTTTTTTTTTCATTTTATTGATGTGCACTCTTACAAAATATTTGATAATACTTCGAACCCCAAGATTGTGTTATCTACTGGAAAATAATGTTTCTAGTTGTAGTGTGGCTCAGTCCTAGCACACCTCTTTAATCTAAAAGCTTTCTGCTTGAATATTGTAAACAAGATTAAATAAAGTCAATCATAGGTCAAGAGGTGGACCAAGCAACCAGTTGACAGGAAAAAAAACCAAAGAGTATAAGAGGGTGCAAGGAGAACAGATAGAGAGGTACACAGGAAGTAGATGGGAGGGACACTCAGTTTGAGGAGTTTTGTTTGAGACAGCATAGGAGAAAGATTTTTCTGGCACATCAACATCAGCAGAGGAGGAAGGTCAGGTGCTTTCTCTGCCTCTCTGGGCTAGCAGGTTTTCACCCCAGCATCTGGCTCCTGAATCTTTATTGATAAAATCAAATGACTGCGATTTTATTAAAAACAACAGTGCACTAAATTAAAAACAATGACTGGAAAATTTGGGAGGGGAAGTGGTGCTACAATTGAACCTTGACAGAGGATTTGAACTTTGCTGGAGCCCATATAAGGCATGTATGAGATGGGACCTCAGAGTCTCACACTCATTTCAGATAGTTGCAACTGGAGAAGGGTGTTAGATAAAAACATGAAAACTAGATTTGCAAGCAGTAATACTAGGACCTAAGTTTAGTCTAATGTTAATTGATGGGACATGCTAAGGTATATTAGATTTCCTGTGGCTGCTTACAGCACATCTCCTTGTGTTTCTAGCTCTGAGCACAAGGAGATCATCCAGTTCAAACCCAGATCTTACACAGCCCACAGCCTTAGCATCATCCAGGCATTATGGTAGGGTGTAGGGTAGCCATAACGCTTCCTACAATGTGTTCCATCATCCAGGCACCTCTGTACTTTGCTGTGTGATTTACAACAAAAGTTTTATCAACTCTTGTTTCACCCATTTTTTGCCTTTTTTACAAAAGCCATTTCAATGGGGGAGATTAACTCTGATCCCTATTAATCTGCCCCAGTAAGAAGTAAAAGACCCTTCCAGAACAATATCGGATTTCTTATTGTTGAATTCCAAGGATTTCAATGACTATGGATGCCTTTGGATTAGTTTCTGAGCATGTGGTTTTCTTTCTTACCAAAGATCCATTTTTAATTTAAAATGTGTGTGTGTGTGGGGGGTGTATATACCAAATGTGTGAGTACCCATGGAGGCCATAAAATGGCCTCAGATCCCCTAGAGTTGAAATTACAGATAGTTATGAGCTGTGGGACATGGGTGCCTGGGACTAAACTCGGGTCCTCTGGGAGAGCGGTACATCTTATTCACTGCTGATCCAGCTTCCCAGTCCCCAAAAATGTGATTTTCCTTCTACACAGTGTCATAAAGTTTCACTTCACAAATATGTAAGGCACAGCATGAACTTTCTCTTTTTCTCTGCTAATATATCTTTCTTATCTTTCACCCAAAGGCCTGATCAAACATTTAATCTTCTAATTTCATTTCTGGATTTTCAATTGTAATGCTTTCTGTTCATGAAGAATGGGACCATTTTGAGGCTCTGATTAATGCAAGAGATATAATTCTAGAACCCTTTGTGTCATCTATTTAAATGGTCCTTCAACTTTTAGTTCCCACTGTGAGGCCCACATTTGGCCCAAAAGCATGCAGGTTATTAGGATTTTAGCGTTTCCTATGTTTCCTATCAACTGCTGTTTTTAAAAATATATAATTGTTTTTTCTTTTATATTGTATGATTATGTTATTTCTTTTACATTTAAATGTGGTGGTAAATAGTGTTTTAAACTTAGGAAGAAAAACAAATAGACTAAGATAAGACTGATCATTGCTCTGCTCTGCTTCTGTTTCTTCTCATTCTACAACTAACTGGAAATTTATTGTCCAACTTTCTCCTTCCTTAAGAAAGTGGGTATAAACTTCAACTTCATTGATTTGTTGATTTGACCTTTTCTTAAATAAGCCTGTATTCCTTGTATTATTTTGCAGAGTATTCCTAAAGACTGGGAAGGCTGGCTCAGTAGTGAATAAGACGTACCGCTCTCCCAGAGGACCCGAGTTTTGTCCCAAGCACCCATGTCCTGCAGGAGAATAACCGGACAGTTCACCTTGCTTATCTCTCCCGGTGAATAAGTAAATATGACCATCTTGCTTTTGACTTCTTTATTCAATCAATAATGTATGATTATACATTACATTTGCAATGTTTTTATAATTGCCAAAAGTTTATGATGTATGAATGCAGCCAACAAACTCAACCAAAGTAGAAAATATTTCAACAAAATAATATATACAACTTCCTATGCATATGTGACTTTACATATCTCCAGACATCCTCCGCAGTCACAGTGCTGACTGCCAAGGGTAAGGAATCGTATGTACAGATGGCAGTTTCCTGTCAAGGTGAGGAATTGGTGCATGCACAGCATCAGAGAGGTGGAAAAGAAAAGAAAGGAACAGGATAGGACAATGGAGGTAACTATGTTAAAGGGATTCAAGTCAAGTGCCACTGAGGGCATAAAATGTGAGGGTGGAGATAAACACCTGAGATGATCTGTAGGACATCGGTGGAGGTGAACAAGTGAGGACGTGACATCAAGTGAAAGTATCATCTCAACACTGGAAGCCGTTAAGGAAGCTGTGTATTTTTTAAGGAGGAGACAAAAACTGGTGTTGAAGCCCCAAGGTAAAGCAACAGGGGATGGTCATTCTTCCTGTGCCTGCCTGACACTCAGTCTTCAGCTCAATAATCATATGAAAGGCCCACTGAATGACACATATACTTAATCTTAGACTCATTCACACTTGTGATAACATATGAGGAACTCCACAAACCATTTCTGCCTGCTCACCACCCATCTCCACCTAGCCACCTTCCACACCTACACACACACACACACACACACACACACACACACACACACACACACACCTTTCTCCATATACATATTTTCCTAAAGGAGGCTTCTTAATGTGATACTCATTAGCATCTGTCCTTGTCTTCTCTAGGGGCAGAGAAGACATTAAACCCATATCCTTCCTATTGTGAGAAGACCCTGGGACCCCTGCTGAGAACTGTTTCTGGGAGATAGACAGGGAAGGGGAAGCATATGGTTTCTGCCCCAGCTGGATATGATTCTGCAGCTCTGTGGTTAAGCTGCTGGCACAGAGATACACAGCTGAGTCCTGGGGTAGTGTGGGCTGGATCTTCAGAGTGGAGAGCTTTGCATTAGGCATCTGAGCTGAAAATCGTTCCTTGGGCATCCCTGTTTCATCTATAGGATCTTGGTTGTTAAAGTAAATCAGGAATTCCAGTCCCCGCACAGGGGTTTGCCTGTACCAGAAAATAGTAGTGTGTCCTGAAATTGGTTCACAACTCAGAGCTGCTTCTTGCCCCTTCTCTGTCACCTTGTGTCTGGGTGTTTGAGTGACTCCAGCATTTGTTGGTTCTAAAAAGAAAGAGAAAGGAATAAAGAATAAAGAATGTAATTACGACCATAACAAGCAATGTCCCAAACTGCAGATTCTTTATCTCTGGAAACTCACCTGCTCTCAAAAAACAAAGGATCATGCAGAAAAGGAGCCTGGTGCCCATAGCAGGATGAGGTAGTGGCTTTACCCATAGAAATCCCACGTGAGCATGAAAAGCCCCGGCTGAAGTCTCTAAGACCTCTGTCTCCTCAAGGTGGAGCATGGCCTCATGGTGACATCAATGTCTCCATCACTGATTAGAGGACCTCCTTTCAAAAGCAAGCACTGATCTTCTATAGAAGAAAAACTGAAATAAATAATTGCTCTGGTACATGGGTGGATGGTTCATCCAAAGACTCAAAGCACCCCTTCTGATGGTTAATTTCCCAAAGCCTTCATGCCTCTATGACTGTCCCATCTCCCAACCTCCCCCACTCTACTTTCCCTGACACATCCCACATCTAATTACCTACTGGACACTCTTCTTTTGGTAGTGATTCATACTAATTCTTTGAATATTTTTTATATGTGCTCAATGTATTTGGGTCATACCCATACTCCCGATTAACTCCAACCTTCCCCAAGATCCACCTGCTCTTCTTCCTCCCAATGTCATGTCTTCTTTTACTGTTAGTACTATCACCATTACTGAATTTGTTGTTGTTGTTGTTGTTATCCCACTGAGTTAAATTAGTGCTGATCATCTGTGGGGAGCATAGCAGAATAATATCATTTCTGTTATGTCAAGGCAACAGAGAGAAATGAGTGACAGGCAGGCTTGGAAGTTAGGTACAGAAATAGTCTTAATGGTAGAGGATCAGCGATGCCCGCTCCTTCCTCTCTAGCATTAGTGCCAGTATGCATCTGTGTGTATGGAAGCATGTGTGTGTGTGTGTGTGTGTGTGTGTGTGTGTGTGTGTGTGTGTATTTAAAATCGATATATGTCATTTGGGATAATAATACTCCCCACAATAGCCATAAACTATTTAAAAAAAAAAAACTCTAGTACGAGTCATGAGAAATTTCCTTTAAGTTGTTAGTCAGGAGTCTAAGATACTCCCCAAAACAATATAGGCTATTGTTGTTGCCCTTGGGTTCCCCGCAGAAGTTGAAAACAAGTCCTCATTGTTGAAGAAACCACACACTTTGGACACAGGACACAGCAGAATCTAGCTAGTTCTGACCTGAAAGCCTCCTCCCGAAGGACTAGCTTTCATAGTACCAGAAGGTGTATTGGAAGTTGCCAAGGGAGGGGGGCAATTAATAACATTACCTGGTTGTAAAACCTAAAAACCACAACAGTAACTAGCATGGCAAGACAGCCCTACCGGTGCAATAGCAGGACCTCCATCTTGGCAGTAACCAACAGCTATCTAATTGATCTTAAGGTCCACTCAGCAGGATGGAATCATGCATAGTACTGGAGATAGAGACAATTACCCATGGCTGGTGAGACCATGGATCTTAGAGGAGAAGCTATTATCACCACTTTCCTAAATCAGTACACTTTGCTCAACCTGGGAAGAGGGGACTGGACCTGCCTAGACTGAATCCATCAGGTTGAGCTGAATCCCCAGGGGAGTCCTTGCCCTGGAGGAGATAGGAATGGGGGGTGGGCTGGGGGGGAGGGTTGCGAGGTGGGAGGAGGGAGGACAGGCTGATATGTAAAATTAAATCAAATTATAAAAAATAAAATAAAATGTACTTGCCATAGGGGGAAAAATATCAGTATAATTCCTACCTGCATTCATTCAAAATACTTATCCTTATATTCACAAATAAATGTAGATCTCAATCCTCATCAAAGAAGCTTCTTTTTGAAGCAGATGATGAACATTACAGAAAGCCACAGCTGGTCAAAATCCAGAGAACAAGTGACAGTTGGGTGTCCTGGTCCAACTGATAGATCTACAATGTAATCCCTACACCTAAGGCTCAGGGAGCACCATGGAAGACGGAGCAGAAAGATGAGAAGACCAGAAAGTCAGGTGCAAGATTGTGTTTTCTAGGTAATACTGGAGCTACAGCCATGAAATATCAAAAATATGACTGTATGAATAAGACCTGAACAATGACAACACTAGTTTACCCCCTAACATAGATGAGGGAAGTTCATGTCAAATGGCCTCGCTCCTAGATAAAGAACTGCAAACAATTAATACCTGCCGAGAGAAGGATAATTAGTCTTCCCCAAACATGACCCCAACTGGCTCTCCAATATCAAGTAGGCAGCCCAACATATATACAAGCAGACCTAAGGGGATCCAGCAGGTTGGGTTTATATATTTATATGTAACAATAATAATTAATGAAAAAGGCCACAAATTTGAGGGACAGTGAATGGGTATAGGATGAGTTGGAAGGAAGAGATGGAGCATGGAAATTATGTAATTATATTTTAACTAAAAATAAAATAAATTTAGGAGCTTGAGAGATGACTCAGTGGTTAAGAGCCCTGCTGTTCTGGAGGAGCCAGGTTTGATTCCTAGCATCCATATGGCAGCTCACAACAGTCTGGACCTCCAGTTCAAGGGCATCCAACACCCTATCTGGCCTCTGTGGGCACCAGGCAAGCAAGTGTTACATAGACATACATATAAGCAAAGCATTCATCCACATAAAAATGAAAAAATATAGTAAGTAAACAAATAATACCTTTAGAAAGAAGTTCAACACATGATTGGGCATCCATTTCTAGTTTTTTTTGTTGTTGTTGTTGTTTGTTAATTTTTACTGTAGGAAACAATATCATATTTTGGGCTCCCCAAAGACCTTATAGAGTTGTCTGGTGATATGCTTGTGGAATTTTCAAAGTGCAGGTTCCTCTGTGTGGAGTTGCTTCACTTTGCTCCTCAGAGCCCTGCCTTGAACTCCTCATCACAGAGACAGGGAAAACCTGGACTAGGTTACTGAAAAGCCTTTTCCAACAGATGCTCTTATCTTCCGGAGGTGATTCCTTTACTCTTTTTGTTTTGTTTTGTTTTGTTTTGTCTTGTCTTGTTTTGTTTTGTCTTTTCTTGTTTTGTTTTGGTTATGTTTTGTTTTCGTTTTGCATCAGTGCACAAAGCTTCTTAACACACTCAGAGGCAGAGGCTTAGAAGTGCTCCACAGGGCAGAGGCAAGTGGCCTGCAAAGTGTTTGTCTCATCTTTCCTGTGCTTAAAACTTGTCCCCCTAACCAGCAGTGACTTACTGAATACTCTCTTTTAGTTTGGGAGATCTATTTTTTGATTGTTGTCTGTTTGTTTTCATCAAGGCCATCTTCCTCAGCAGGAACAATTACACTGTCCTAGAGATCCAACCTGGTGCCTCATCTGAGTGACCCACAAACACTTAGAAGGCAGAGGTTTTCTCCATCACAGAACTGCAGCATTGACCACAATCACAATCTTTGGATTCTCTCTCAGTGCCACCTTAGAAAACACCTCTTTGGAAGGGAGCCTTACGTAGGAGGGTTTGAGGGAACAGAGCACTTGTTCCTTTTTGTTTGTCTGTTTGCAATTTTTCTCACCAAAACCCTTCATGAAACACCTGTTAAATTTGGACTCTACAGCAGTCATGTGTATTAGTGGCTACTTGGTCAGACAAACATCCCAGACTTTTCTAGAATCCCATGCTCACTATTGTTCTTCACTAATTTACACAAGAGGAGGTTGGGCCCAACCTTTTCATTTTTTCGTTACCTACCTAGTATTAGTAAAAGGATCGATGATCCAAAGCCTGAACCTGAACATTTTCTTCAGCATCCCCACTGTCATACAGTCCTCGAGTCTAACTCCTGTAGAGTCCCACAGTGCCTGCTGGTGGCCACTAGGGCAGATGCTCTAGACATGAGCTCTTCAGCCAGTGTGAATGGTGCTATTATAGTGGCTGTGAGCAATGCAAATTAGAGTCCTTGGAATTGTATAGTTTCAAAAATAATACAACTCTTTCTCACATGGAAAACACTTGGAAATTGGATAATGAAGTCTGAAAAGCAAAAATTAAAACATCAGTGTTGATCTTGGTGATAGAAGGACTAATCTACTTGACAAAGTTGGCCAACTTGCATCATTCCAAACCTTGACTAACTTTCTCTAGCACAGCCAGCCACTCCAACTGAATGAAACCTCTGATCACTATTTTTTCCTGTAATTCTGAGGCAGGGGAATAGACAGAATTTTCATAGACAAACAAACACAAAGATAAATGTAGAGAACTTGAGTTTAACATGCCCAGTTTCTTCTTCCATACAATTAGACTTAGTTCTCCTACCACAGAGAAAGGTAAGAAGAGGAGAGGCAGACTAGGGATATTACTCAACAGACCCAGCCCTTATCAAGGGAACTGGGAACAAACATTTCCCCTGAGGTCCACGAGATTTGTGTTGCCCAGACACCTCAGACTCGATCTTTGAGGACCTCTCTGTTCAAACAGTCTTGAGGAATGCCCTTCAATACCCTTTATAGTATAACCTTGGTACCATTGTTGGGCAGTCAAATTGAGCCTCGGACAGACATAATGATTGCCAATGTTATTGTAAGGACTTCCAAGGTCTGATGCCAACTGCCATGCTAGGAATTAATTACCTATTCTTCATTTGTCAGTCTATACTGCTTTATCTCCTAGTATGAAGAAAAAGACCCAATGAAAAGCTTTAGTGGTATTAGAATGAACCACCAATAGCGATAGCATGATGGCACTACTCAGAGATGCTCTAAATTTGGATATGATATGAACTCATTTTATTCAAAATTTCTTTCCATGAACTAGACAGATGGCTCAATGCTTAAGAGCATGTATGGTCTTGCAGGGCCCTGAGTTTAGCTCTCAGAACCCACATCAGGAGGCTAACAACTGCCTGTAACTCCTGTTCCAGGGGAATATAACACCCTCTAACTTCCTTGGGTACATATGTGCACATGGTACACATAAACTCATACAGGCACACACACACACACACACACACACACACACACACACACACACAAATAAAAATAAACAAATAACTATAAAACAGGAAAATTGTTATAATGTCCTAAGAAAAACTAATTGTCTTTTTTTATTATTAATTTGATAACATATCAATTCTGCTCTGTTCCAGGCCTTAATAGTTTTTCTATTATAATGCTTTATTTTCACTATAACACACATTTTATCATTTCTCTCTCAACGTGCTATTACTCAATCATTTAAGGAGGATTAAATTGAATTTCTCAATGTTTAAAATGGTTTCTTTTCAATTTTTTTTAAAAAATTCTATTCCAACGAGTAGTATTCATTGGCATATAATACCTTTACTAAATTTGTCTGCATCTAGGCCCACAGCATCAGTCTTTCAAATATATTCTGTTAGACTTTATCTCTTTGATCTTCCCTGGTGAGAGATGAAATTTATAAACTCTGAAATCTCTTAAACAAGAGCTATTAAAATAAATATTTAATACCTTCTATTTCTTCTGTCACACAAATTTATAGCTACATTTTTCTCCTTACTTCCTGCCTGCTTCTCCTTTTGTATGCACCACACTTTTCTGAGGGCTGCAATTTTAATAATTAATTCAGCAGTTTCCCTTGTCAAACTGTGTAGCTGAAGATCTTATAGCTTAAATATTTTCCTTGATCTCCCTAGGCATCTCTGTCAAAACTCCCCGTGTTTGTGATTTTCAGAGCCATTACTTGACAGTCTCCTGGATCCTGTCTTCTCCTGGGGAACCATTCCAGTTTGCCTCCTGGAGCCTGGATTTTCCCTCTAATGGGATTTTCCGGGTAGCTTATTGGTTTCTCTGACTTAGCAAAACCTAAAATAAACCTCTCTCTTGTCTCCCCAGAGAGACATGAAACTTAAATCTTTTCTCTGTTCCTTTTAAGAATCCAATCAGACCCTCCTGTCTTCCACATAATGGTGTATATTTCTTAAGATGCTGCTTTTCCTCACATAGAACTAATTTTCTACCAGAATCCATGTTTTTATTGTGTTTGTAATAATTTGTAGATGATTTTTGAAAATTTAAGTTCTTAATGTTCTAGTGGATGTAAATTTGTTTATCCTGTATTTATTAGGTGCAGCATCGAGAAAACTACACACATTGTCTTTCTGTTTCCTACTTCTCAAGGTGGGGAATTGGCTCAGTGTTTCCAGCACCTTCTTCAAGATGTAGTAGGAGCCTATGGCAGCTCTCCATTGTAAGCATCCTTCCTTTGTTGCCTTGATGGTAAGGAGGAACAAAATTCAAATCATGGTGTAATCTCATCTATTTTCTCAGGAAATTTGAATACCCTTTGGCACACTGCATCAACCACAGGTGTTCCTATAATCATCCTTTAAGCTTTTGCAATAATTGTGTTGATTGATTTTGGATTTTCTTGTATACATAGTCTAATTTCCTTTGCCTTGAGAGTCCTCTTATGCACATTTTCTTCATCAGAAAGAACCTGACCAGTTGTGCTGACTGTCGCAGACTCTAAATTATCCCGTCTGGGAGCTAACTGTTATGAATAGTTTATCTCCTTGACTTTGTAGAGACTTTCAGAAAGAGAAATTCTCCTGTGATAATCTACCTGAGGAGCCCAGTTCAATGAGAAATTTTTCACTGTCTGGAAGACTGGATATCAGATAAGACTTCAGTTTTCTTTTCTTAATCTCTTACTATTGAAGAGAGAATTTGTAATCATCCATCATTCCAGAAAACATTCAGACAACAGCACTGGCCATTGAATAATTCTGTATGTTATATAGAAAACAAAAGCCTACAGCAGTAACATTCAAAATATATATTCTGCATTTGAAATAAGCAAGTGGAGATGTTAATAACCCTATTACTAATCACAAGTACATCTTTTGTGGTTTATCATCACATAGTGTAACCTAGTGCAATGATAAATAGGGTATATGTCCTTTCTGTAAGTGAAGTATTTGGACTTTTAAAAATGTACTTTTACATGTATGTGTGCACCCACGTGAACCAAGTGTGTTCAGGTTCCTGTGGAGGCCGCAAGAAGTCATCAAATCCCCCAGGGTTGGAATTACAGGAAGTGATGAGGGGCCCTCTGCTTGGTAGGGTGCTAGGAACTGAACTCAGGTTTTATTGAAGAGTAACAAATATTCTTAAGTGATGAGGCATTTCTCCAGCCCCCTGTATTATATTTTTTTAGGGAGAAACATTGTTGAATTTGCATTTATATGTACAAGAAAGACAAGGGCTGGAGAATCAGCCTCAGCAAATGCTATGACCACTCTTGAGTCACCCAGAGACAGCAGGGATGTTTCCTAAGGTGTGATACCCAGTAAGTAATGCTGTGAGACAAAGCTCTTGAGTGTATGGGTTAGAGGGATGTTTTTGGAAATCTTGACTCAATATTTTTATTGTTAATTATTTTATTAAAGGGGTGATTAGTAAATACTTTCTATATTTTGCAGCTTTTGTTTTGATATTCTTAACAGGGTCTTTCAAAGAACAAAGATTTTTGTTTTTAGTGCAGGGATGCTGTCTTGGATGATTCTAAATAGAGGGCCCTGTGCATGTAAGTAGAAGCACAAGAGAGCTGAGTGACATTTATGAAGTCCCAATTTCCACATTTTTTTTTTTTGGTTTTTTCGAGACAGGGTTTCTCTGTGTAGCTTTGCACCTTTCCTGGAACTCACTTGGTAGCCCAGGCTGGCCTCGAACTCACAGAGATCCACCTGGCTCTGCCTCCCGAGTGCTGGGATTAAAGGCATGCACCACCACCGCCCGGCTCCAATTTCCACATTTTAACCAGTGAAAATAATCTTGACCTACCTCCATGTTGTTCCTTCAGCAAATGAGCCTTATTATATCCTAATGTGACAAAAAAAGAGTAAGTACAGTTTTCTGCTTCACAAATGAGCATCCAAGAGTAATTAGGGAGCTGGAAAGTGTGGAGATGGTGGTGGAATCTGCAAAAGCAAATCCACAGAGAGATGCTAAATTGTGTAAGAATGTTTTGCAAAGAGATTATGTACATCTGACTACTTAACCACATGAAGCATCAGCTGCCATCCTCAATGGGGCTGCGATCCTCTTCTCACTGGACAACCACTGAATGTAGAAACGTTGGGAAGTGTGTCTCAAGATCATTGTATCACACTGTCGGATATTGAGGCATTCTCAAGTATTCACAAAGGCAAAGTAGCACTGGAAATTGCTGGGAGACAAAAAAGAAATCAGGACATCTGCACACGTTTTTACTGAAAACACTGGTGTGTCATTAAATAGACTGGTTGTAGGAATGCTGAGTGTGTCGTGTGCTATGGAACAGCATCTCTAAACAACTTGGCATTTTCAGTTCATACCCACTGAGTTATTCAAGATACGTTCATTTCTTTCTTTTTCTTTTTTTATTTTTTTTTCTTTTTTTATTTTTATTTTTATTTTTATTTTTTTTGGTTTTTCGAGACAGGGTTTCTCTATGTAGCTTTACGCCTTTCCTGGGACTCACTTGGTAGCCCAGGCTGGCCTCGAACTCACAAAGATCCACCTGGCTCTGCCTCCCAAGTGCTGGGATTAAAGGGGTGCGCCACCACCGCCCGGCTAACGTTCATTTCTAAACTTCTTTAGTGTTAGAATTTATGGAGAAACTATCAGACAAAGTCCCTCTACTCTGGATGCTTAAGGTTGAAAGAAAAAAAAGCATTTGTCTGTTCAACATGCCCATACTGTCATGAAACCAAGTTTGAAAATATTTGGAAGAAAGTAAAATCCTGCAAAGTAATAAGGTCAAGGAATGGAGAAATAAAACAGTGTGTCAATTTTCCATGAGATAGTGACATCAAGGTAAATACAGGGCAGAAGGACTAAATGAAAAGATATGCTCTATGTTTAAATGAGCTGGGTTTATAGGAGAGGGAAATAATCTGTAAGAAACAAGAAGGAGACAGGATAAGCTATATATAAAGATGTAGAGTATGTCTCTTGGTGAACATAAAAAACATCTGCATGCTATTCTGTATTGTTTTCAACTCAAAAGTCAGTACACAATTAACCCAAGGAGTGAAGAAATTTGACTATGAGGCAGAACTTGGGTCAACCTAATTGCCTTGGTAACTCAAACATAGGCATCTTTTGCATGAGTTTATCTTGATAGAAATTCATCAGTGTGAAACGAGATAGTAGAAGAGCTCAATAAAACTGCGAAGACACATTCTAGTGCTGACTATATATCACAAATCAGAAGGAACATGTAGACCTAAGTGTTAAGGAGACGGGATCGGGAAGGAGAGGACAAACAAGACAGAAAGACTCTAATGGTTTGGGATGTTCCCATACTGGGACTATACAGGACATGAAGCCATATTCACAAGCTTCTGAGATTACAAGAAACTGCCATTGGTAGCAGGCTTTGCACGTATGTGTGATAAAAAAGAAAACACTATAGAAATACTGAGTTGAAATTAGCATTAAAATACTGTCTTCACAACTCAGAGTGAAAAGAGAATGAATGAACAGAAGAATTCACAGGACATTGCTCTCACCAGGATTGCCTAATTCAGATAGAGATGGAAAACATAGAGTTTACATCATAGGTGCATATGTTTACATAACATGTGAGCTTTCAGCCCACAAACAATATGTGAGGAATCCCTGAATTCCCTTCAAGATCATTTTTTACTCAAGCTCTGCTTTATTGATGCTGTATAATTTCCTGTCTTTTTAATGCCCCAATCCCATTTTTTATATGAAGGAGTACAGAAAACTTCACTTAGAACATGTAGGGGTTGAAGGGAGAGGGGCACACAAGGGTTTCTGTACTGGCAGAACATCCTTGTGTAGCTCTGTGGCTAAGCTGCTGGAACAGAGATACACAGCTGAATCCTGGGGTTCTGTGGGCTGGATCTTCAGAGTGGAGACAGATGAATCTAACATCTCAGCTTTGAATCGATCCTTGAGTGTCTTGTCATCCTCCATAAGAGACTTGCTGCGAAAGTAGCTCAGCAATTGTAGTCCTTGTATCTTGGTCTGTTTGTACCAGAAAAGATCATTGTGACCTGGAACTGGCTCACACCTCAAAGTTACTGTTTGTCCTTTCTCTGCCACCTCATGCCTGGGTGACTGGATGACTCCAGCATCTGTGTGATCTATATTAAAAAAGACAAAGTGGAAGAGAGAATAAGAAAACTCTGGAGGACGGGGTCCTGAATAAAGAAAGCCAGTGTGATGATGTTAAGTGTCCTTGGGACTTACTTGCTACCAGAGCACAAAAGACCACATAGCAGAGGATCTGGATGCCCATAGCAGGATGAGAACAGGTGCAAAACATCCAGATCAAGGATTTAGGTGAGCAGCAAAGTGACTCTGAAAAAGCTTGATTCTCATAAGAGTCATCTATTGGTCAGTGACATCATCCAATGAGCCAGGAATACCTTCAAGCCCAGCCCTAGCTTGAAAGCTTCTTGAAGAGGAGGCTACAGCTCTCAAGATGAATTAAGTAGATCTGAATACAACTGCAGCGGAATTCAGGTGAAGACTGATATAGTTTGAGGCTCTTGGTAGCTTGGTTTGGTTTTATCAAGTCTTGAGTCCTTCTCTCTTGCTTTCCTCTTATAAGAAGCTGTTATTTCCATTTGTACTTCAAACTCCAAGTATTTAAAAATGAATTCACTGTCTTCTCACAAGGCAGCTTCTCTGAAAACTGCCGTATTCCTTCATTGGTGGCACAGTCCTCCAACTAACATACTCACACTCATATCACTCACTGGTCATTTAAGAACTATCCTTTAAGGCCGGGCGGTGGTGGCGCACGCCTTTAATCCCAGCACTCGGGAGGCAGAGCCAGGCGGATCTCTGTGAGTTCGAGGCCAGCCTGGGCTACCAAGTGAGTTCCAGGAAAGGCACAAAGCTACACAGAGAAACCCTGCCTCGAAAAACCAAAAAAAAAAAAAAAAAAAAAAAAGAACTATCCTTTAAACTCCACAGGAATGATAACAGCTCTGTTAGAATTACAGGACAGGAGTCGATTCCCTGAAAAACTGATGGAAAGCTCTGTGTGGTGAAAGACCTCTATGATACATTATTCTTGAATTTTATCAAATACTTTAACTCAACAACTTCCTCTCTATCCCTACAATGAAAAAAAAATAGGGATTGTCTTGTTCTTAAAGATTTGTGAAAATAGTACTATGTATTCTTATCTAGTGCCCACATAGAACCTTCACCCCTACATTCTAGTGTCCTTGGTCCTGGAAGGTACTCCACAGGCTACCAAAGAGAAAAAAGTAAACACCAACCTAGTCACAAAACCTTTGATCTACAATCTGCCCTGCCTGCAAGATATGCTAGGGCAATGTTGGCACAAAGCTTGTGGGAGTACCATTGTCTGATTTGACTTAAGGCCTACTCAATGATATGGGACTCATACCCATCCAACATTCCTTGAGTGACCAGGAATCAAAGAATAGAGAGCTTAGAAACCTAGGGTAAAACCAAATACTGCTTGTCTTAAAAGGGGCGGGGGGGGGGGGGTAATCAATAAAATAACTCCTAATGACATTTTGCTATCATCATAGAACAGTGTCTTATTCAGCCATCATCAGAGAAGTAGAGACGCACAGCCAGACATTATGCAGAGAATGAGAGAGAGAGAGAGAGAGAGAGAGAGAGAAAGAGAGAGAGAGAGAGAGAGAGAGAGAGAGACCTTGGAACTCACAGCTCTAAATGGGACGTCCCCATCAAATCCCACCCCCAGAGATCAGGGAACCCCATAGAAGAGAAGGCAGAAAGAGTGTAAAAGAAAGAATGGAGGACATCAGAAGAATAAGGCCCTCTGAGCCAGTTAAGCAAGGTGCATATGAGCACACAGAGACTAACGCAGCAAGCTTGGGGCCTCCATGGGTCCACACCAGACCCTCTGTATGTATATTACAGCTTTTAGCTCAGTGCTTTAATTGGACTTCTGAGTATGTGAACAAATGGGGTTTTGATTTTTGTGCCTGCCCTTGAGGACTCTTTTCCTTCTGTTGGGTTGCCTTGTCCAGCCTCAATGTGATGGCTTTTGTCTTGTTTTATTGTATTTGATTTGGTCATGTTTGGTTGTTAATCTCTTAGAAGCCTGTTCTTTTCTAATGAGAGACAGAAAGGGAGTGGATCTGGAGGGGAGGGGAGGTGGTGATGAATTAGGAGGAGTAAAGGGAGAGGAAATTGTAATGAGGACATAGTGTATGGGAAAAGAATCTATTTTAAACAAAAGGGGGAAAATTGTAAAAAGAGCAAATAAATTTTTAAAAAGGCCTGAATTCAGTTCTTAGAAACTACATTGTAAAAGCTGGCCATGATGTTGTGAGCTTGTTACCCCATACTGGAGAGAGAGGACAAGCAGAGCACTGGGACTCAATGACTGGCCAGCCTAGCCTGCTTGGAAAGCTCCAGGACATTGAGAGTCCCTGCCACAGAAACAAACAAACAAACAAGCAGCAATGACAACACCCCCCCCCAAAAAAAAACCCAGGGTGGATGGCATCCAACTATAGCTTTCTAAGCCCTACACAGATTCTAGGTGACAGTGAAGCCACAGTGCATTCTAGTGGCCAGCGACAAGCAGCAACACAAATCTCAGGGAAGCTATGACTTCCTTCATTTAGTATAAAAGGTGTGAGATTTTATAATGTGTTTGTGTTAGAGAATAAACCATCAGTACTGGTATTATTTTGGTCTAATTTTTAGATCATGACCAAAAGGCAATGAATGGTTGTCACCAACCATACAACTTGTGGCCAGATAGATGGGATGATCTGAAGTGAATGAAAATGAACACAAGTTGTGAACTGCCATTAGACTCTGTAAGGACAGAAGGAATGAGAAGAGGGTCTGAGAGTGGAGGTGCTTGCAGCGGGTCCCCACCATGCTGGTTTCCAAGCACTCCCAACAGTTCAGACTGGTTTCTCTTATTATCTTAGAGAATCAGGAAGAAGTTAGTGGAGATATAGAGACAGACATGAAGAAGGTATCAGCAGGGGTTACATGGGGGCTCTGGGTTGCTTTAAAAGTTCTTACAAGGGGTATTTTAACATGCCAAGGCACTGTTTCAATAGACAAAGGTAGACAGTGAAGTGTGTTCAGCAGCACCTGAACTACCTGGATCAAAGCAGAAATAGTTTGGGGCTGAGTCGGTGACATCAGAAAGCTGCAGCTCTCTGTGATTAGTACTTGGTTTGAGTGGAGATTTGGATTGGGCATGGTGTTGGATGCCTATAACTCCAGAGCTTGGGAGGTACAAGCTAGAGGGCCAGAATTAATGGGAATTCAAATGTATTCTATAAAATTCTATGACCCCTGCTAGAATATCCATTTCGTGTATTTCTATGAAGCTAAGACATTGCTGAAAATAAGTTAAAATTATACACAAAAAATATCAACACTGTAATTATTAATGTATTTCCACACAAGCTTTTTTAAAAGCAAGAAGTCCTCCAAACAAACAAATGTATAGTGTAGAGAATTTGTTCCATAGAAAGTTCTAGTATAAAGGAAGAGAAGAAGCGTAATATGAAGATGTCACCAAGGGTAGCATTCTAAACTTTCAGATACTCCTGCTCCAGCAGGAAATCCTGTTGTCTGTTTCTCCCAGATAACCTCCATCTGTTAATGTTTTAGATGTATTTCCTGACAGCATATTTTACAGAACAGGTGTCTCCTCATTCTGAGAATTGAGTCTGTGAACAGTCACTTTCAGTTTGGGGTTCTTGAATTGTCACTGAAAAATATTTTGAGTTCCTGGGATATTATTTTCAAACACTGGCTGTCCTCATGTTTCAAGGAAAAAACGTGTGACCTCTAGTTATATGCAGCATCGCCTGTGTCTGCAGACTCGCTCTGTCTATGGAATATAAGAAGCAAGCAGAGGTCTCTGCTGAAAGCTGGCTTGAAGAAAACCACCAGCTTTGTGCACAGCAGAGAGGTGTCTCCGCGTTGCTGTGGATACACTGCTGGCACAGAGGTACGTCGCTGTATCCTCCAGCTTCGCAGACTGGATCTTCAGAGTGGAGTTGACTCCTTCAGGTCTTGCTGCAGAAAAGCGACCCTTGGGCAATTGTGAATCATCCATAACAGCCTCATTCTGAAAGTAGACTAGAAGCTGGGGGCCCTGGTCTCTGGGCTGCTGATACCAGTAAAGAGTAGCATGTCCAGAAATAGGGTCACACCAAAAGGAAGCATCTTGCCTTTCCTGTATGATCACGTATCTGGGAGACTGAGTGACTCCAGCTTCAGACAGCACTGTAGGAAAAGAAGACAGTGTTTGAAACTGGAAGCAACTAGAAAAATCCCCCAGAGAAATGCAAAATGGAGATATTGCTTTTTAAAATCTCACCTGCCCCCAGGAGACAGAGCACTGCCCAGGTGAGGAGCCTGGTGCCCATGGCTGGGTCAGGGTAGAAGAAAGCTCACCATGATATCAAGGCCCTGTGATCTGCATTACCTGATACCACATGACAGTTCCACAATGACGTTACTGTCCCTAAGAATCACAGTCTTATAGCAGTGGCTGTGAATTTAAATGGTTAGCATCCACACAGACAGCATGTAAGTTCACCCGGTGTCCTCACATGCAGCTCTGGCCTTCAAAGAATGCAATCTTCTTCAACATCTGGAGACCCTTCTTCTAAGGTTCTGATGGATGTTTCTACTTGAATGTCACAAAGGCAACTCAAAGGCAACATTATCGGCTGGTGACCTCTGTCTTTCTTTTCATTATCTTTCATTTGAGGCATGTATCTTTCATCAGGTTCTGGCACAGTATAATTCAGTGTTATAAACCACATTAAACTAGTTAATGTCTTCCAAGAGGGGTAAAGTAATGCCCTTGGCACAGGTAGATTTTCTTTCATCTGAAGATGCAATTTATTCTTTGCTTTCGTGAGTCTCCACTATGCTTTCCACACCAAAGCCTTCACTGTCACACAGCCTGTATGCACTTCTAGAACACCAATGAATACATGTTAGAGTAGATATCTTTTCTAAGGAAGATAGAGAGCTTTCTTGGCCTAGAAATCATCACTGTGGATATTCTAATAATAAATGCAAATTTAAACAGCTTTTTCAGGTTTATGAATGTTCAAAAACTGACAACTCAGATAGAATCTACAAATAAAGTGCACTGTTTAGCACCCGACTATTGTTGTTCCATAGCCGGAGAAAGACTGGGTACAAAGACACATGTTTCTCATTGCTTGAGTGGTATGGTTGGGTGGGTGAGGGAGTTGAGAACCTTTGGAATTTGGCATGGGGAACAAGGCAAGGATGTGTGCTCAGAGACATGGAATGGTGTAACTCCGTGGTGGAAGGTCAGCAGGCAAGTCTCCCATACTTAGGAAACATACGCTTATGTTGCCAGGTGAAGATCTGAGGCATAAAATTAATGAACAGAAGAGATGGTTTTGTTCATTCAGTCTCCATCAACAGTGAAGAAAAGCTGCTGATGTGAGGTCAGCTTAAGCTGTGTCACCTGATAACTCAGTGATACAAGGCCTCTTCACGTCAAGAGGACAGTGTATGTTTCATTCTCTGACAAGACTGTTGGGTGTCAGCAGCATGAATGGATGTTAGAGACTGTGCTCCTCAGACGATGTTAGAGACTGTGCTCCTCAGACGATGTTAGAGACTGTGCTCCTCAGACGATGTAGAGACTGTGCTCCTCAGACAATGTAGAGACTGTGCTCCTCAGATGATGTAGAGACTGTGCTCCTCAGACGATGTTAGAGACTGTGCTCCTCAGATGATGTTAGAGACTGTGCTCCTCAGATGATGTAGAGACTGTGCTCCTCAGACGATGTTAGAGACTGTGCTCCTCAGATGATGTTAGAGACTGTGCTCCTCAGACGATGTTAGAGACTGTGCTCCTCAGACAGTGTTAGAGACTGTGCTCCTCACACATTGTTAGAGACTGTGCTCCTCAGACGATGTTAGAGACTGTGCTCCTCAGACAATGTAGAGACTGTGCTCCTCAGACGATGTTAGAGACTGTGCTCCTCAGACAGTGTTAGAGACTGTGCTCCTCAGACAGTGTTAGAGACTGTGCTCCTCAGACGATGTTAGAGACTGTGCTCCTCAGACAATGTAGAGACTGTGCTCCTCAGACATTGTTAGAGACTGTGCTCCTCAGACGATGTTAGAGACTGTGCTCCTCAGATGATGTAGAGACTGTGCTCCTCAGACGATGTTAGAGACTGTGCTCCTCAGATGATGTTAGAGACTGTGCTCCTCAGACAGTGTTAGAGACTGTGCTCCTCAGACAGTGTTAGAGACTGTGCTCCTCACACATTGTTAGAGACTGTGCTCCTCAGACGATGTTAGAGACTGTGCTCCTCAGACATTGTTAGAGACTGTGCTCCTCAGACGATGTTAGAGACTGTGCTCCTCAGACAGTGTTAGAGACTGTGCTCCTCAGATGATGTTAGAGACTGTGCTCCTCAGACGATGTTAGAGACTGTGCTCCTCAGACAATGTAGAGACTGTGCTCCTCAGACATTGTTAGAGACTGTGCTCCTCAGACGATGTTAGAGACTGTGCTCCTCAGAAAAGCTGTGAAGTGTCAGAAATTGAGGAATTTCAAGATTAGGGATGAAATTTCCTGTGTGTTCCATGACAACCCCTACTTCACAAGTAAGACAATCAAAGAAATAGATGACAGAATCCATGTTAGGTACAGAGTAGGATAATCTGGGATTCTGAGAAAACCGATTAATTTAAAAATGCTTACGATGTTGTTGGCCAGATTTCAAACAAGCCCATCTAGAAATGTCCAGAAATATTTGCTTTTTATCCTTCTGGCATACATACGTTCTATGTTACTCTACACAATGGCCAGTGAGGTTAAGTGAAGGTTACAGATGCACAGTTAACATTACTCTGGTGTGCTCCCGAGTATTCCTTCTCCTTGTAGATGGGTCTCTGAGTTCTCAGCCTGACTTGTGATCTAGCATCCATGTACTGGGCAGGATGCAAATACTCTTCACCTAATGATTTTGCTACAGCTCTGTCTTTCCATTGAGCAGCAACTATTTTTATCAGTGGAAGGAGAGAAAAAAAACTTCTGTGTAGTACTTCATCTATTACAGACTATTCATAGTATTACTGACTATCCAAACCACTAGACACTAGAATTAAGCCACACTTCACACTCATACTCATTGGTAGACCATGTGGGTTTTTACCCAACTCCAGTGCCTCTTGATGGCTGCAGGTTCAGAATCAGTAGGCAGAGATTTCCTCTTCATGATTCAAGGACAGTGGTATGACTTCTGTTCTGCATACAGTAAAGTCAGAGCTAGGCTGGAAGAGATCATTCGCTGGACCTGCCTCTACTGTTCATTTTGTCAGGCCACAATTTGGGATTAGCACCACACTAGTCCTGTTTATATGTAACCAGCTTCTCAAAGTTAGAGTCTATAACCACCATGGAGATGTAGAATTAACATCTATCTGCATACTGGTGGAGGCCAAAGAGTGGCTTATCAAAGTTTATCATAACAAAGAAAATGAGTTTTGTGAAATTCCATAGAGAGCAGCAAACTTCTACTGATAGCTGCATCTTTAATTTCTTTATTAATTTGAGAATTTTTTACATGAGTATTCTATTTCTACACCTACATCATGTCTTCACCTCTCTACACCCCTCCAGCTCCTGCTGTGTTTCCTCTAAATCCCTTGAATTCATGACATCTTTAACAATTATTATGGTTACATATACATAATTATTATTCTTTTGTTATTATATTTTATACACACACACACACACACACACACACACACACACGCACACAAGAACTACAGGCTTCTGAGAGGGGGATGAACCTTGATAGGTTATTCAATCCCAAGTAGTGAGTCCTACACAGATGTACATAGGACAGTTGCACGCTTTAAGTTACCAGCTCCCTCCCCATCAAGCTCCTGTTTTTCATGGCTCTAAGTATAAAGCAGAATTACTGCAAACCTGGGCTTAGAGCACTACCTAGTGTTAAATCAGCACAGTGATGATGGGCTCAAACCCTATAAGATGAATATAGTGCCATGCTCTGGGAGAGTCACACACGTGTATACTGTCCCTTCCTGTAAAGAAGTCTTCTGGCCTCAGAATAAATGCATTTATTTTGTCTAAAATACAAAGGACCATAGTTTTATTTCTATCTCATCATAGTAAAACTGTTAAAAGTTAAGGGCTGCAATAATCTCTAAAGCACATCTGACAATAAAAGGTGTTCCCCCAAAGAAAACACACAAATATGCCATGAACACATGAGTAGATGCTTGGTCTCATTGGCCCTCAAGAAGCACAAAAGCTGCCCACTGGAGTACCACTTCACACACAGACAGTCACAGCAACAGCAATAATGGAACAGGTGAAAACATGGGCACAGTGGTGAAGAAACGGTAATCCTCACACATTGATGTTGGGAATGTAAAAGGGTAGAGCTGCCGTAACAAAAAATTGGGAAGTTACTGAAAATATCAAAGAGAATTATTGGGTGACTCCACAATCTTGTGTGAATATACACACTCCAAAAAGTTGAAGACTAGGAGGTAAACAGATAATTGAAGTTCAATGTCAGTTGAGGATTATTCATTATAACTGAGAGATGGAAACAACTTAAAAATCCATAAAGTGATGGATAGGTAGAAAAATGTACAATTTGAATGCAATGAAGTATTTTTTAAAAAGTCAAGTTTTAATATGCATTACAAATATAACAAATATTATATAAAGTAAAAGAAAATCAGACACAAAGAGAAAAAATATAATTCTAAACATACACTTCCTCTAACAGACAAAATTTCTATAACTCAAAAATGGTTTTGAGGGTAGAATAGTTACTGCTTAATGGGTTCACAGTTGAAAACTTTTTAGGAAACACATAGAGATGATTGTTCTGCAACAGAGTGAATATGTGAAAAATAGCAAAGTTACAGATATAAAAATAGTGATGAAGTTCAAAATGGAAGTCCAGTATGCTACTTTGGTTTCTGCCTCTTCTGAACTTAGGGATAAGCCAGTAAAGGGGAAAAAACCCACCTTTCTCTCAGCTTCCGCCCATAGGGAAAAAAAAAAAAAAAGATTCTCCTGAGGAAACATGAGACCCTCTCCCTGGGAGTCCTACCAACCAAGGAAGATTAAGTTACTACAGGAGGAGACACTGGAGGTCTATTGACTTGTCAGGGTCTAACTCTATCTCTTATGGACATTTTCAACTCCTCAAACAATTTATTCTTTCCCAACTTACGTGCATTACCCTATACTTAAGCCTGTAAAGAAGGAATAGAAGTCTGTAGATACAAGTAGGTGTTTAGGTATTCATTTTTCTTTTCATTTGATGTGCCTGGGCATGCAATTAGCTTGCATAGCTTTTTGCTTGTTAATTTGTGAATTTACTTCATAAATTCACATCAGACAGTAAACAAATATACTCTAACGCACAAGCATAAAAGGGAAATTTCTGTGTTACTGTGTGCATTTCATTATAATCCTTAAAAAGTAAAAAAGAGAGAAAGGCTATCTTCAAAATAACAAAAGTAAATGAAAGCAGAGATTAATAGCTGAATCCTCCATGGAGGCACGTAGAGGAAAAGAACACAAGTAATTCATATCCATTGGTAACTAAAAAAATGGTATTTGTTAGAGTGCATCCCATGGAATGTTTTCTGATGTGGTTGTCATTTTCTTCTGTAGAATGAAAGAGTTCCTGGTAGTCCACAGCTCCATGCATGTCCTGTATTGTAACACTTTAGAAAATGCCCCTATGTGGTAAGTTTGAACTCAAGTATCAATACTTCAGCAGTTGCTGATTTATTTATCAGTAACAATGAAATAAGTTAATGTTTTGTGGTAACTTCCATATACTCTTTTGTGACTTGACAGTTTAGGTGAAATACTGCTGCTGTATTTATTAAGTTGATGCTCTTATTAATAGTAACATTCTTTATCTTCTTTGGTTATGAATTGCATTAAGCAAGGCGTGCCATATTACAAAGCAAAATAGTGATTAATATTATGGTTTAGATATGGAGTGTTCCCCCAAAGATTCACATATGAAAGAGCTAGTTGTCAGCTCAGGCAGGTGCAAGCCACCCACAGGCCAGCCTGGATCCTCAAGGTCTGGGCTGGTGGGAAGACAGCCTCGGGCCCACTCAGAGCCATGAGCAAGTATGTGGTAGAGAAATGGGAGAGAAAGAAAAGCAGAATGGTTCATATGCTATGGAAGGCAGAATGGAAGAAGTGAAGGAGGCGATAGTAGGCTGGTGTTGGAGGCCTGCTCGCCAACCAGGACTATCATCCATGCCCGAGCTGCTGCTGAGGACCATGTCTGGGTCCACAGTTCTACCGCAGCCAGGATCTGTGTTGAAGTCCACCGCCCACGATGCCACCAAGGTTACACGGAGGCCATATTCCAGACCATAACCTGTGGTCTTGGTGTCTTCGGGCCCTGCTACCACCAGAGCCATCCTGATCTGAGTGCCTTGTGCTTCCACCCAGAGCCAGGATGTCATCTGGGCCCAATCTGCTGCCACAAGACATGGCTAGCGCTGTGGTCCTTCTGCTTAGGGTCTGTGTTGATGTCTGTAGCTCATGTCACCTCAGGGGGCCATGGGAACCATTCCTGATGAAATCAGAAGGTCATGCTGAACTGCCTGCACTTCAATGGCCGTGGCATAGCTGGCCCTGCCCCATGCTGGACACTGCAGCAAGAGAGCTGACATTGACCCTCACAGGAGAGCTGCCCCCTCCCCACGCTCCAGAGAGATGGTCTCAGCCTTCTCCACGGGCGAGGGTGAACAGACCCTGATGGAATGGGCATAGGGGAGCTGGCTCGGCCCCTCACCTGAGAGCTGAGGGACAGCCCCAGTGGCCTGGACTGACCAGCTCAATTACCACCCAGCCCCACAACCAGGCCTGTGGTTGACCCACCATAACATTTAAACTATCTAGGAGTTCTGAAGTAGTTATGATCTGAACATTACAGATGTAAGCAACCAGTGACTGTGGGTTAAATCAGTATGCCCCAAGTGGCACCCAGACACTACCACTGCCTCCTTGTCTGCCCAAGGTCATTTGCTAGTACATTCCTATAAGAACTACTCTTTACAATGCTGAAGGGCCAGAGAGAATGATTTCTCTTCATCAGTCCCAATAGATGCCTTTTGTCTTATTGAAAACACAATTCCATTTTCCTCAGTTCTCTCTCCCCTCCCCTTCCATCCCTTCCCATCCCTTCCCTTCCCCTCCCCTCCCCTGCCCTCCCCTCCTCTGCCCTCCTCTTCTCTTCTCTTTCTTCTTGGCTGTCAAAAGATGAGCAGGACAACTCTGCCATATTCTTCCTGCCATGCTTTTCTGCCACACCACAGATCCCAAAACCACGGGTCCCATTAATCATAGACATAAACCTTTGAACACTGTGGTAAACCACACCTTCTTCCTTTATTTTCTCAGGCTGGAAAAGTGACTATGACAGGAATCTCCAAACTCAATGCTGACACAGTTTTATTGCCCAGTCCGTAGAACACAGTGTGGCATGAGCAGCTTCCTAAAGTCATCTACCCAATTACCAGCCACTGAGCCAAGTTACTGACGCATTACAACAAGAGAATATGATACTTCTATTTGTAAATTCATAAAGATATGGAAAAAGGAAATGCATGAAGATATAGAAAAAGAGTAAAAGGTCTTAAGATCTGGCATAGTAATTCCTCCAGCTTTTTTTTTCTTCTGGAAATTAAAGATGAGAGTAGGGGAGTTAGTCTTCCCCAAGATGAGTCCCCTAAATAAACTCAACATGCTTAATTTATTTATTTATTCATACCAAACACCAAAAACAACAAACCAAAAATAACAATGATTAAAGAGTAAGAGACAATGAGTCTGAAAGGGGAGAGAATCATGTGAGGAGTTAGAAGAAGTAAGGGAAGAAATATTGTAACTAAATTAAAACCTTAGAAAAGGAAAAGAAAAATGATCCTACTTGAAAGAGATTTTCATGGGAAGTAGAAATCCAGAGCAAGAGGGAAAGGTGTGTCTTCAGGGCAGAAGTGTCCTAGGAAAATATCTCCAGAGGTGAAAACAGCACAACACATATGAGGAAGTAATGGAATGTAAACAAGTTCAGCTGTAGAGGAAAGAACAGGGAAGGCTGGGTAAAGGCTGATGATAGAGATGAGTGAAGAAAATGACATAGGACCGTATAGGCTACTGTCCTGTAGAAAAAAGGGGCTACTGGCCTATAGAGTAAACATAGTCTGGAAAGAGATCATATAAGTGACTCAGGTAGATAGTAAAGTGGTTGAAAAGTTAACTTGAAGTCCACAGGGAGGGAGATAGTGGCTGTAAGCTTATCAAAAGAGTCATCAGGGCTTCAATTAAGAGTTCAGGTTCCTCTCTGCAAGCAGAAACAAGGGGTAGATTTGAGACAAGCAGCCATGCTGAAGCATTCCCAGCTTGTCAGAGCTCAGTGACTCTCACAGAGGCGGGGACTTCCTGGGACAAACAGGCTTCTTGCTTCTTGTCTTCCTAACTTACTTTATGTGCAGAGGGGAGACAGCCACACATTGCTGTGCATCACTGCTGGCACAGAAGTACACAGCTGTCTGAGAGGGGAAAGTCATCTCCAGAATGAGGGAGAAGTTCTCTTGGTTTGGTCTGGTCACTTTGTACCCATCAGTGACATCTCCTTTCTCAGTGTTGTTAACACCATATGAGTAATGGATCAGCTTCAGTCCATGACCCAGGTCCTGCCGATACCAGTACATGTAATCATGATTGTCATTCTGTTGACAGTTTAATGTCACTTTTCCTCCTGTTACTGTCACCTTGCTTCTTGGGTCTTGGATGACTGCAGCCTCCATGTGTTCTGGAATAGAGGAAGACAGAGCATGATGATGTCATCTTAGCTAGAAAGGGGAATTCTGTTCAGGGAAGGACATCTGCAGCCTGCCCAGCACTCACTTGCACACAGGAGACTCAAGGCCACACAGAAGAGCCTGAAGTCCATCTCAGGATCAAGGCAAGATCTGATGTCTTCCAGCCCTGTTTGTGGAAACTAGAGCTGGGGCTCTCAGTGACTTAGTGATGCCACTGTCTCCAACAAATGCTTCAGCTATACAATAAACACGCAATATCCCTTCTGTCATAAGCAAGTCAACTTTCAATTATAATTGCATAGTTGGATTACACAACAATACTTGTGTTGCATATTCACAAATTAACAACAGAGATAGGAAAGAATTCGTGGCTTATGTTGTATTTATACATGCACATGCTCTTTCTCTGATTTTAGTTAACATATTAGGCTTATTTTATATCTACTATGACACTATTCCTTATTTTGCGTTGTTTTAATTTTTACTATTTCTGTAGTCTCTATTGCATTGTTATGACATGCTGTATTCTATGAGGTTTCTACTAACTATTTACTATGTCTAGACACTTGAAGATAAACCTCTGGTGCCATCTATGGCCAGAAGGACTGATTGACACCCAGAAAACTTTTAAAATACCAAGGTTAAGGTCATTACAGTTTGAACAATAGTTTTCAGCTATCTCATACCAATTCAGGGACACAAGCTCTATATTCTAGGCTAGGCCCTCAGCATGTCCTAATTGGTTAAAAAAAAATCTCCCTTTGTTCAAGGTGAGGTTGTGGAGAGTCAACCTAAGCTTTTCTCACTGTGATTCCCATCAAGAGGAACCCCCCTTCAGCAATGTGGGTGAGCTGTTTACCTGGTAATATGCAGGTCTGGTGAATGTAGAATCCCAGAGAAATGTACCCAAATCATTCTTGTATCACCCTTGTCACAAGCTTGCTAACATGAAATACTTACCTCTACTCAAAGGCACTATAGTTTCCTTCCTAAGCAAGGAATATCTATTTCAGTAACTGACTACACGGATAATATCAAAGTCTGAAACCTCCTTCTGTGGTCACACATCCTGTTGGAATCTTAATGGATACTTTCTATAATCCTACCCTGATGAGGAAGGACTCAAAAACAGAAGCAAAAACAAAGGAGATCCACATAGCATCCATATGAAGAAGCTGGGGATAGGATCTGGTCATCCCAGAAAAGATATTGTCATCTAAGCCCAAAACTTGACTAGTACCCAGAGACCAACAGCCACCAATAAAGGAGGCCTTTGCCCATGGTTGACTCAGATTCACTTTCTGCTTTAGACTTAGATGTTTGATTGGGGAACATGAAATTTCATAGCTCTGAGGCTCATTTCCAAAATGAGGTCTGATCTACCAGCAATGTTAGTCTACTGAACAATACTATGATATCATAGGAGAGAGAAGCATCTGCATAAATATCTCCTTTACATTCCTTTTAAGCTGATTATTGAATTGTTGGATAATGAATTTTCTGTTGTGGAAAATGTAAACCCCTCCTTGAAATTATGACAATACACATGTTATCTAGCTTCATATTGTATATCTATAGCCTGTCACACACCTCTATTCAAAGACACACACACTAAGCTCAGCTGGTCTTCTAACACAAGAGAGAGTGAGCTGCTATGTATTTGACCAATGTAGAGAACACCATGGAAAGTCATACTTTGATTTTGAAGGCAAAAAGACGTAGATTGCAATCTCAATGTTGATAGTCTTAGGCACGTGCTGGGACATTTCATGAGCTATCAGTTGCTATGTATAAAGTGACATGTAGAAATCATCTTCTACAGCCAGGCCATGGCGGTGCATGGCTTTAATTCCAGTACTCCCAAGGCAGAGGCAAGCTGATATCTGTGAGTTTGAGGCCAGCCTGATCTACATACAGAGTGAGTTTCAGGACAGCCAGAGTTACAAGAAAAATCTGTCTCAAAAAACAAAAATTAAAGAAAGAAAGCAGGGATGGAAAAAAGAAAGAAAGAAGGAAAGGTAGGAATTTTCATCTACAAATAATACACTAATGTATGCCCTAGTCTTAAAACATTCAGTTTATGCCCACACCCCAACACCCAACACAAAGTAGGGTTCCTACCATAAGCTAGGAGCTGAAAACTGCTAGTAGAGACGTGGAGACTTACGGATGGCTTGGGGCCCACCCCAGTGTTCGGAACTCTCTATATGAGCTCAGCAGGGCAATGGGGATATTACCAAAGATCTAGAAGCATTTCTGTGCCTTGGATAAGGCTGTGTGGCATCTCATGAACCCTCTCTAGTACATCACCAGTGGGAGCAGGAAAGTTAAGGGACAGAAAGCCTGTCACTCCGTAAGGCTGTGGTGAGCTGGCACAGAAGTACACAGCAGAGTCCTCCAGCTGCAAGGCACTCATGTTCATCTCAGAGCGATAGTCACCGAACTGCTGGACTGAGAATCGGTTGGGCATGTTTCCTTTCACTCCCTCCAATTTTTTATAATACTGAATGAGGAACCTCAGTTCCTGCCCCAGAGTCTGTTGGTACCAGTTCACAGTGTCATGTCCAGAGATGGGAATACATTTCAGAATGGACCTTCCTCCCTTTGCTTTGATTATGTGTCTTGGAGACTGGATGACCCCAGGATTGGCTGAACCTGGGGAGGCAGGAGACAGGAGTGAGCATCCAGAGAAAGAGTAGATGGATTCAGCAGCAGCAGCAGTAAAGGAGGTGAGAGCAGTCCCACCAGAGCTCAGGACTTACTTGTTCCCAGGAGAAAGACAGTAACACAGCAGAGCAGGGTGGGTCCCCAGGCAGAGTCAGGGAGGGCAGTGTCACACATCCTTCTACTCAGGGTGCTGCTCTCCTTGGTGAGAGCAGGAGTCAGCTCCTCCTTCTCCTCATCTCATTGCCTGTGATGTCAGGCTCTGAGGTCAGTGATCTTGCTGGCTCCCATAGGCTGTCTGTGCCCTTGGGCATACTCTACTGGCCCAGCCCTTTCCCCCCTTTGGGCTCAGCCTGCTTAGTGGAAGGGGAGATGGCTGTGCTGAATAAATATGACTGGCTCTGGGGAAGTCCTTTGCATGCTTTCTTCTGAGGCCCTTGCTTCCTTCTCTTCTACCTCCAGGAGGTTTTGGATTGCCAAGCCTACAGTTCAAGCCCACATTTCATGGCTCCCTATGGTGATGCTCAGTTTATGTACAAAGATGATTGACCACCTGTTGCTTGCCTTGGGCTTCCTGAGACAGCACTGTTTCTGATTCCACAGCTAATATCCTACTGTGGGCAACAAACCAGAGCGCTGGAATCAGCTCACTCCTTGGATCCACAGTGCCCTCTAGCGACCAGCTATGCTATACCTCTAATGGCTGTCATAGAGGCTGGGAGATCAAAATCAGGCATCAGGGGAGGAGCAGAAAACACATCAGAGTTATTGCCAGTTGCAGTGTACCCTCCAAAATCTCAAATATTGTTTGTGCTAGTGAGAGAGGCATAAAAGGAACTCATTAAAAAGTAGAATACAGTAATTTCTAAATTGTATCACAGTGTCCAGGGAGGCATAAACTAGTCATTAGACACCAGATGCCTTTGGAAGGGTGTGGACCTGGACAAAGCCTTTAGTCTAAGAGATTTTTTATGACAGGCTAACTGTGGGTGCTGTCAGTGGAGAAGCCTATGGAGCACTTGGAGAAATAAACCATTCTAAGGAAGAGAAGACAAAGAAAGGTAGAATGTTGCAATTATTAAAGACAACTTGTCTTTGAAGAAATTAAAATATTAAAATTTTTATCGGAATCCCTACTTGCATATTTGACCATTTGAGGTTATCCTCAGGTCACTGACACCTTGTATTCATTTCCTATGCGTTTTCTTATGAATATGATCTGCAAATTCACTAATCCTTTCTTCTGGAGCATCCAATCTACTGCTACTTACTGTCAGCTATTTCTCATCACAGACACTACAATTTCTACTTCTAGAATCTTGATTGGGAACTTTGCATGTCTCCTTCATTTCTATCAACCTCTTAAGGTGAGTGCTGCAGTACACTGTTTAATGTCACTGTCAATTCCTCCGAAATGGGTTGCTTTCTAGTGACTGATTTTTCCCCTAATGATGAGTCCTATTTTCTTCCTTCTTCACAAAGCTGTAATCTTTTATCAAATACCAAACTGTACATTTTATGTTTGACAGTGTTAGATACCCTGATTTCCTTATTAATAAATTAATATCTCTATTGTGCAATGTGCTTATGTCACTGAAAAACAAAAATCAGGGAAATTGCTTTTTGTAGGCTCTGGCAAAGATGGATATAAAACCTAGAGATAGGCACAACTTAAAAATCCAAAAAGTGATGTGTAGGGAGAAAAGTATACAATTTTAATACAATAAAGTATTGAAATATGTCAAATTCATACATACCTAAAATATAACAAATATTATGTGAAGTGAAAGAAACCAATCACAAAGAAAAAAATTGTAATTCTGAACATAGACTTCAAAAATAGGCAAGATCAGAGCCCTGAGGGAAGAATAGTTACTGCATAATTGGTTTAAAGAGGAAAACTTCTTGGCAAATACATATTGAGGTTGGTTCTACAACACAATGAATATGTATAAATTACCATGAGGTCATAGATATTAAAACAGAGATGGTGTTCAGAAAATGGCAGTCTATTGTGTTACTTTGGTTTCTGCTTCTGCTGAATTGAAGGTGCTTGGGATAAAACAAGTGTGGGTAAAAAATCTTTCTCTCAGCTTCTCATGGTAGACAAAACACAGATTCTCCAAAAGAAGCAGGTAAGCCTCTCCCTGGAAGTCTCACCAACCAGGAAGGATTACGTTATCACAGGAGGAGATACTGGAAGCCCACAACCAGACAGACATCTTAGAGTCTAACATCCATCTCTTAAGGATATTTTCAGTATTTCCCCAAACTTTTATTCTTCCTCAAACTTTCTGCATCACCTACACCTCAGCCTGTGAAGAAGGAATAGAAGTTTCTAGATACCAGTAGGTGTTTAGATACTCACTGTCCTTTCATTTCACATCCTGAGGCATGCAGTTAGCCTGCATAGCATTTTGCTGGTCAACCTGTGAATTTATTTCCAGACACAATGCTGAAAGTAAACAAATATAGCTTCCCTCATAAGCATCAAAGTGAACTTTATTATAACCATGTATTTCATTATGATCATAAAGATTAAAAAGGAGAAAAAGAAAGACTATCTTCAAAATGACAAGGTGAATAAAAGTAAAGATTAGTAGCTGAATCCTCCGTGGAGGTACTTAAAGGAAAAGACCCCAAGTAATTCAGATGCACTGGTAACTAATAAAATGGAGTTTGTTAGAGAGCATCCCATGAAATGTTTTTCGATGTTGTTGTCATTTTCTTCTGTAGTTTATCACAGTTCCTGGCAGTTTACAGCTCTGTGCACATTTTGTTTTGTAATTCTTTAGAAAATGTTCCTATGTGGTAAGTTTGAATTCAAGGATCATCACTTCAGCTGCGAATGTGTTTTTTATAAGGGATAATGAAAGAAGTTAATGATTTGTGGTATTTCTATTTACTTACTTTTGACTTGACAATTAGGAGGAGCATCTGTATATCCTGGGTTATCTTTTCTTTTTTTTTTTTTTTTTTTTTTTTTTTGGTTTTTCGAAACAGGGTTTCTCTGTGTAGCTTTGCGCCTTTCCTGGAGCTCACTTGGTAGCCCAGGCTGGCCTCGAACTCACAGAGATCCGCCTGGCTCTGCCTCCCGAGTGCTGGGATTAAAGGCGTGCGCCACCAATGCCCGGCTGGGTTATCTTTTCTTAATAATAGTATTCTTTATCATTTTGAAGTAAGAACTTTATGGGCAAGGTATGCTATATTACAAAGCAACATAGTGCTTGTTTGGTTTAGATGTCAACTGTTCCTCAGATATTCCAGTATTAAAGGCTTACTGGTCTACCCAGTGTTCAGAGGAAGGACTTTGAGGAAGATTCAATCATGGAGGATTAGCTTTCACCCATTGCTAATCTGCGGATTAAGTCCATAATAGAGAGGGCATTGAGTCATTGAGACAACTTCAGAAAGAAGGAGCCATAATGCATTAAAAGATCTCTCTCTCTCTCTCTCTCTCTCTCTCTCTCTCTCTCTCTCTCTCTCTCTCTCTCTCTCTCTCTCGTGTGTGTGTGTGTGTGTGTGTGTGTGTGTGTGTGTGTGTGTGTCTCCCTCCCTCCCTCTTTCCCTCTCCTCCTCCCCCATCCTGCCTTGCCTTCATGAGATGGGCACCTCAGCTCTGCCATGTTCTTCCTGTCAGGCTTTACTGCCATACCACAGGCCCCTCCAACTAATCATAGACCAAAACTTTAAAATACTGAGGAAAATACACCTTCTTTATTTATTTTCTTGGGCCTGTCCTGGTGCCAGAAAGGTAACTATGACAGGAATGTCCAAACTCAATGCTGACTCAGTTTTGTTGCCCAGTCTGTAGAACAAGGTATGGCATGAGCAGCTTCCTGCAGCCATCTACCCAATTACCACCCACTGAGCCAAGTTAGTGACACATTACAACAAGAGAATATGATGGTTTTATTTGTAAACTCATCAAGACCTGAAAAATGAGTTGTATACCTTGATGTCTGAAATGCTAATCCCTCCAGCATTTCTTTTTCTGGAAGATAAGGAATTACTTTTCCATTTTCCAAGCATGAGATATATATATATATATATATATATATATATATATATATATATATATATATAGAGAGAGAGAGAGAGAGAGAGAGAGAGAGGGATGTATGGATAGATAGATAGATAGATAGATAGATAGATAGATAGATAGATAGATAGATAGATAGATAATATACTGATAGGTAACACTAAACAAACACCACCGGTCGCATTTATTCACACCTCACACAAAAACCCTTTAAATTAATAATTACAAAAATAAGAGAGCACGAATTTTAAAGCAGGGCAAGTGTGAATATTTAGAAAGAGGAGAAGGGAAGGAAGCAAAGTAATGAAATTAAAATCTGAAAAAGTAAAAGAAAAACAATCCAACTTGAAATACATTTTGATGGGAAGGAGAGATACAGAAGCAAGAGTGAAAGGCATGACTTCAGTACAGAAGAAATGTCCTTAAAAAATATCTCCATAGTTGAAAACAGCACAAAACATATGAGAAAGTAAAGGAATATAGACAAGTTTAGCTGCATAGTAAAGAACTTGGGAAGGCTGGGGAAAAGATGAGTGAAGAAAAAGAATTAGGACCTCCTGGGCTATTATCTTATTAACAAAGGGACTACCGACATGCAGAGTAAACACAGCCTGGAAACAGACCATGCTTACAGAGGCAGGGACTTCCTGGGGCACACAGGAAACTTGTCTTCCTAATTTACTTTATGTGCAGAGGGGAGACAGCCACACATTGCTGTGCATCACTGCTGGCACAGAAGTACACAGCTGTCTGAGAGGGGGAAGCCATCTCCAGAACAAGGGAGAAGTTCTCTTGACTTGGTCTTGTGACCTCGTACCCATCAGGGACATCTCCTTTCTCAGTGCTGTCAACACCATATGAGTAATGGATCAGCCTCAGTCCATGACCCAGGTCCTGCCGATACCAGTACATTCTGTTGTGGTTGTAAGTCTGGCGACAGCTCAGTGTCACTTTTCCTCCTGTTACTGTCACCTTGCTTCTTGGGTCTTGGATGACTGCAGCCTCCATGTGTTCTGGAATAGAGGAAGACAGAGCATGATGATGTCATCTTAGCTAGAATGGGGAATTCTGTTCAGGGAAGGACATGTGCAGCCTGTCCAGCACTCACTTGCACACAGGAGACTCAAGGCCACGCAGAAGAGCCTAAAGTCCATCTCAGGACCAAGGCTAGATCTGATGTCTTCCAGCTCTGTTTGTGGAAACTAGAGTTAGGTCTTTCAGTGATTAGTGATGTCACCGTTTCCAATAAATGCTGAGTTGCACAGTTGACATGTCACTATTCTTCCCTACCGAAGCAAGCCATCTCTTGATTATAATCACATAGTTAGATTACACAACAATATTTGGAGTGCATATTCAAAAATTTCCAGCTGAGATCAGAAAGAATTTGTGGTTTGTTTTTTATTTCTAGATGGATGTACTCATTCTTTGATTGTAGTCAACATATTAGGCTTGTATTATTTCTACTCTGATACCACATCTTATTTTCCTTGTTTTAATTTTTACTGTTCATATAGCCTCAGTTGCACCCTCACACCATGCTGCAGTCTTTGAGGTTTCTACTAATTATGTACCGTGTCAAAATACTTGAAGAAAATCTTCAGTGTTATATGTGGCTACAAGTACTGATGGACACCCAGAAAGCTTATAAAACGCCAAGGTTAAGGTCATTACAATTTGAACAATTGTTTTAAGCTATCTCATACCAATACAGGGTCACAAGCTCCACATTCTAGGCTCAACCCAGAGAGTTTCCTCATTTACAGGAATTCTGCCTTTTTTCCAGGTGCAGCTGTTGAGAGTGTATCTAAGTCTTTGTCATTGTGCTTCCTGTTAAGAGGAACCCCCCTTCAGCAATGTGGGTGCCTATTTGCCTGGTAATGTGTAGGTCTGGGGACTGTAGGATCCCAGAGAAATGTACCAAAATCATTCAAAAGCACTTGAATCACCTTTGTCATAAGTTTTTGTCAAATATGAAACACTTACCTCTACTCAAAAGCACTATAGGTTCCTTCCTAAGTAAAGGATATCTCAGTTACTGCCTACACAGATAATATCAAAGTCTGAAACTTCCTTTCTGTGGCCACACATCCTGGTGAGATCTTGATGGACAGTTTCTATAATCCTACCCTGATGGGGAAGGACTCAAAGCAGAAGCAGAGACAAAGACAGCACTCATGTGAAAAATCTATGTATAGGGTCTGGCCATCCCAAAAGCTACATTCTCACCTATGCCCTGAGACTGGTTGGTCCCCAAAGACCAGCAGCTAACAACAAAAAAGACAAATGCTCATGGTTGAGTCAGCCTAAGAAGGAGTCATTTTATGTTTAAGAGAGATGTTTAGAGTGGGGAACATGAAATTTCATAGCTCTTAGGCTCATTTCCATAATAAGGTATGATCTACTAGTACTGTTAGTCTT
The DNA here is from genome assembly GCF_049852395.1 of Peromyscus maniculatus bairdii. Classification (NCBI taxonomy): domain Eukaryota; kingdom Metazoa; phylum Chordata; class Mammalia; order Rodentia; family Cricetidae; genus Peromyscus; species Peromyscus maniculatus. The sequence goes on from NC_134854.1 coordinate 49,941,957, forward strand.
CTCTACAATATCTAAATTTATACAATACTCTAAGTTCATTGAAGTGAGAAGCATCTGCCATAAATATCTCTATATATTCTTTTTAACTTGATTGCTTGATTATTGAGAAACAAATTTTCTTTTGTTGATAATGAAAGTCTCAACTGAAACTATAAGAAGAATAGCATCTGGTTTAATATTATACATCTATAAACAGTCAGCCACCCAACACATACGTACTAGGCTCAGCTGGTCTTATAACACAAGAGACAGTGAGCCCATACATTTTTTTGACCAAAGCAGCTAATACCATGAAAAGTCATCCTTTGGTTTTTTTTTTTTTTTTTGGTTTTTCGAGACAGGGTTTCTCTGTGTAGCTTTGCGCCTTTCCTGGAACTCACTTGGTAGCCCAGGCTGGCCTCGAACTCACAGAGATCCACCTGGCTCTGCCTCCCGAGTGCTGGGATTAAAGGCGTGCGCCACCACCGCCCGGCTCATCCTTTGGTTTTGAGGGCAAAGAGATGTAGGTTTCAATCCTAGTGTTGATATTATTAAACATTAACTGTTGCATAATTTCATAAGCTATCAATTCCTGTCTATAAGCTGGCATGTAGAAATTTTCATCCACAAATGGATCACTAATGTACACCTTTAGGATGAAACATGTAGTTTATGCCGAAACCTAGGCACCCAACAAAGAGTAGGGTTCCTACCACTGCCTAGGAGCTGGAAGGGACTGGCTGAGGTGTGAAAAAAATCTGGACTCTTGGGGCCCACCCCGGTGTTTTAGAGCACTGGTGTGAGCTCAGCTAGGCAGTGAGGGGGTTAATAAAGACCTAGAAGCATTTCTGGGCCTTGGATAGGGCTGTGTGGCATCTCATAATCACTAACTAGTACATCACCAGTGGGAGCAGGAAGATTAAGGGACAGAAAGCCTATCACTCTGTAAGGCTGTGGTGAGCTGGCACAGAAGTACACAGCAGAATCCTCCAGCTGCAAGGCACTCATGTTCATCTCAGAGTGATAGTCACTGAACTGCTGGACTGAGAATCGGTTGGGCATGTTTCCTTTCTCTCCCTCCATTTTTTCATAATGCTGAATGAAGAACCTCAGTTCCTGCCCCAGAGTCTGTTGGTACCAGCTCACAGTGTCATGTCCAGAGATGGGAATACATTTCAAAATGGAACTTCCTCCCTTTGCTTTGATTATGTGTCTTGGAGACTGGATGACCCCAGGATTGGCTGAACCTGGGGAGGCAGGAGACAGGAGTGAGCATCCAGAGAAAGAGTAGATAGATTCAGCAGCAGCAGCAGTAAAGGAGGTGAGGAGCAGTCCCACCAGAGCTCAGGACTTACTTGTTCCCAGGAGAAAGACAATAACACAGCAGAGCAGGGTGGGTCCCCAGGCAGAGTCAGGGAGGGCAATGTCACACATCCTTCTACTCAGGGTGCTGCTCTCTTTGGTGAGAGCAGGAGTCAGCTCCTCCTTCTCCTCATCTCATAGCCTGTGATGTCAGGCACTGAGGTCAGTGATCTTGCTGGCTCCCATAGGCTGTCTGTACCCTTGGGCATACTCTACTGGCCCAGCCCTTCCCCTTTTGGCTCAGCCTGCTTAGTGGAAGGGGAGATGGCTGTGCTGAATAAATATGACTGGCTCTGGGGAAGTCCTTTGCATGCTCTCCTCTCAGGCTGTTGCTTCTTTCTCTTCTAGCTTTAGGAGGTTTTGGATTGCCAAGCCTACAGTTCAAGCCCACAGTTCATGGCTCCCTTTGGTGATGCCCAGTTTATGTGTAAAGTTGATTGAGCACTTTTCCTCTCCCTGTGTCTTCTGAGCCAGAGGTGTTTCTGGTTTCACAGCTGATAGATAGCCTACAGTGGGCTCCGTATTGCAGCTCTGCATTTGCCTTCTGAACCACTGCCCACAGTTCAGTCGGTGGACCTGCAGTGCCCTCTAGTGACAAGGTGTGCAGTCACTGGACGGTACCTCTACTGTCTAAGACTAGAAACTCTCAAAATCAGGCATCAGGAGTAGGCCAGAAAACATCAGAGAAATGTTGCCAATACCCATTTACCAATCAAAATCTCAAATATTGCCTGGACTAGCGAGAGAAGCATGAAGGGAGCTCCATTTTTCAAAAATACAAACAAACAAACAAAAAAGCCCCAAGAGAATAAAATCTAAGTTTTTTCAGACCAGTCATTAGATGGTAGCTGCCCTTTGAAGTGGCTGGTCTTGGCGAAAACAGTCTTTGGTCAAAGGAAATACCTAGAAGGCCTGATTGCAGATGCCATCAGTGGAGAAGCCTCTGAGCAGTTGGAAAATAAACTAGTCTAAGGAAGTGAAAGCTGAAAAGGGTTGAGTGTTGGAATTATTGTTGAAGACAGCTAGCTAGCCTTTGAAGAAATTTAAATATTAAAATTATATGGTCAAATCCATGCTTGCATATTTGACCATTTGAGGTTATTCTCAGGTCATCTTGTTCTCATTTTCTCTGTGCTTCATTATGAATATCATCTTCAAATTCACTAATCCTTCTTTTGGAGCATCCAATCTACAGTTACTTACAGTCATCTATTTTTCATCACAGACACTACAATTTTTACTTCTAGAATTTTGATTGGGAACTTTGCATGTCTCCCTCTTAAAGTACATGCTGCAGTTACACTGTTTAATGTCATTGTTAGCCAGTTCCTCTGAAATAGGATGCTTTCCAGTGATTGATTTTTCCCCTAGTGATGAGTTGTATTTTCTTCCTTCTTTGCAAAGCTGTAATCAATTATCAAATGCCAAACGTATATCTTATGTTTGATGGTGTTAGATACTGTGGTTTTTCTTGTAAGTACATTCACAGCTTTATTTTGCAATGTGCTTAAGTCACTGAGAAATAAAAATCATGGATGTTCCTAGCAGATCGTTATTGCTCTTTGTAGGCTTTGGCAAAGATAGATATAAAACCTAGAGATGGACAAAACTTAAAAATCTATAAAGTGATGAATAGGTAGAAAAACATACAATTTTAATACAATGAAATATTCATTTAATACAATGAAGTACTTCATTTAAATACAACGAAGTATTTAAATAGGTCCAGTTCATATACACATTGAAAAAGTATCAAATATTTTTTGAATTAAAATAAATGAAACACAAAGAGAAAGAAATTATAATGCAATATTTAGACTTCCAAAAAACAGGCAGGATCATGGGCTTAAAGGAAGAATCATTAGTGCTTAAAGGGTTTATAGAGAAGAACACATTGGGGAATACCCAGTGGTAATGGTTGTACAATGCAGTGAACATGTATAAAATACCAGGGCATTGTTGTGGTAGCTTGAATGTCATTGCCCCCACCCTCACCCTCACCCCCCACACATTGGACTCATAGGAACTGGCATTATTAAGAAGTGTGGCTTTTATTGGAGTAAGTATGGCCTTGTTGGAGGAAGTATATCACAGTGAGTGTGAGCTTTGAGGCTTTGCACAGTGTGGCAGTCAGTTCACTTCCTGTTGCCCTGGGATCAAGATGTAGCCAGCACCATGTCTGACTGCATGTCATTATGTAGCACTGTGACAATAATGGACTAAACCTCTGAAAATGTAAGCCGCTCCTTTATAAGAGTTGCCATGATTGTGGTGTCTCTTCACAGCAACAGAAATCATAACTAAGACAGTTACAGATATAAAAACAGTGATGGAGTCCAAAAAATGTCTCTCCAGTATGCTACTTTGGTTTCTGCTTCTTCTGACCTAAAGGTACTTGGGGAAAACAGTATCTTACAGCTTCTCCTGGTAGAAAATATACAGATTCTCCAAATGAAGCATATGAGCCTCTCCGTAGGGGTCCCATCAACCAGAGAGGATTAAGTTATCACAGGAGAAGACACTGGAGGCCCATATGATGTCCAGACAGACTTTTCAGAGTCTATCATCCATCTCAAAGAGACATTTCCAAATTTCCCCAAACAATTTATTCTTCCCCAACTTGCCTGCATCACCCTGTAAAGAGGGAATAGAAGTTTCTAGATACCAGTGGGTGTGTAGATATCCATTTTCCTTTCATGTCCCTAGGAATGCAATTAGCTTGCATAGCTTTTTGCCTGTTCATTTTTAAATTTATTTCATAGACACGATGCAGAGAGTAGAGAATGATCCACTCCTCTATAGCACTCAAAGTGAAATTTTATGTTACTCTGTATTTTATCCTTAAAAAGTAAAAATCAGTGAATATCTTCAAAATGACAAAACTCAATTAACATAAATATTAATAGCTGAATCCTCCATGGAGGTACTGAAAGGGAAAGAACCTAATAATTCAGATACATTAGTAACTAACATAAATTGTGTTGGTTAGAAAGCATCCCATGGAGTATGTTCTGATGTGGCTGTAATTTTCTTTTGTAGTATAACACAGGTCTGTAGTCCACAGATTTGTGCACATTCTGTTTTGTAATTCTCTAGAAAATGTTCTTATCTGGTAAGTTTGAATTTGACTCATCACTTCAGCTGCTGATGCTTTATTTCTGAGTAAACATGAAAAAAGTTAATGTTTTGTATGAATTACTATTTACTCTTCTGTGACTTAAAAACTTAGGTGGAGTATTGTGGTATTTATTAGAAATTTTTTATTAACAAAATATCCTTTTTCTATGTTGGATAACAATTATATTGAGCAAGGTTGGCTATATTACAAAGCAAAATAGTGCTTATTTTGTTTAGATGAGAAGCATTCCTCCTCCAAAGATTCACATATTAAAGACTTAGCTTTCTATACTGTGTTCAGAGAAAGAACTTTGAGAAATATTAGAACATGAAGCTTTCGCTAATACATGGACTGGTTTACATTAGAAAGAACATTGAGTGATGGAGACAACTTCTGAAAGCAGGATCTCATAGGAGGATGTAGGTCACTAGAGGCATGCAATTAAAAGATATCTCTCTCTCTCTCTCTCTCTCTCTCTCTCTCTCTCTCTCTCTCTCTCTCTCTCTCTCTCTCCCTCTCTCCCTTTCTCTCTCTCCCTCTTCTCTTCTCTCTCTTTCATCTTGGCTTTCATGAAATAGGCAGCTCAGCTCTTACATATTCTACATTACATGTTCTACACCACTACAGGCCCCAAAACAGGAGGTTCAATTAATCACAGACCAAAACCTTTGAAACACTAGGCCAATATCTAAATTACACCTTCTTTTTGTGTTTTCTCAGACCTTCATGATTCCAGAAAGGTGACTGTGACATGAATCTCCAAACTCAATGCTGACTTTGTTTTATTGCCCATCCTGTAAAATGGAGAGTAGCATGCATGAGTAGTTCCCTGCAGCTGTATTCCCAATCACTACCCACTGAGCCAAGTTATTGACACATTACAATAAGAAAATCTGATATTTTTATTTGCAAATTCATCTAGATATGGAAAAAGTATAAGATATTCTGAAATCTGGTGTGGTAATTCCTCCCACTTCCTTGTGTTCCTTTTCTCCTCAAATATTACATTTTGTGTTTTCTTGCTCAACTTGCTCCTTTTCATTATAAATCTTCAATAGAGTTAACATTAATAACCACATGACAGAATCTATTCTAGGCTGTTTTGAGATCCTCTGCCAAGGGAATTAATACAAAACTCTTCACGTTACCCTATGGTGATATTTTATTTGTATTGAAATGTGATTTGATTTGTATGTTAATAAATAAAGTTGCCTGGGGGCAGAGCTAATAGCAAGCCATAGCAGAAGCCAAGTTGGTGGTGGCGCACAACTTTAATCCTGATCACAGGACAGGCAGATCTCTGTGTGTTCAAGGATACAGCCAGCATGGAGACACACGCCTTTAATCTCAATACCAATCATAGAGACCTAGAGGTCTATACAGACAGGCAGTGACAAGGAGGTCATGTGGTTAGGTTTACAACCAATAAGAAGGCATAACAGAAAGTCAATAAAAAGACAGAATCACAGGAAGTAGGTCTCTTGCTGAGGGGAAGGACAGCAGCAGCAGGAAGGGTAAGAAGGCGGTTTTAAGTCTCAGTTCTTAGCTGCTGCTCTGACCTCTTGGGCTTTTAACTCTGCATTTGGCTCTGTGCTTCTTATTTAATAAGACTGTTACATCTACATTACCCTCAGGCAGACTCTCTTGACAAAGGCCAAAAGCATCCACATTCTTCACCAAAATGTCACAAAAATGGTCTCTAGGCAATGTACTAAAATTCTTCTCCTCTGAAACCTCTTGAACCAGCCCCCATCCCAGTACGAGTCACTCTTAGCACTACTGTCTTCCATGTTTTTATTAGTGTAGCCCACTAAGCAGCACTTAAAGCATTAAACTACTTTTCTAATCCACTGTCCCACTGTTCATATTTCTTCAAACAAAAGCATTCTCCAGCTCTCACAGCAATGCCTTACTCCTGGTGCCAACTTCTGTCTTAGATAGGTTTTCTACTGCTGTGAATAGACACCATGACCATGGCCACTCTTACAAAGAAGAAACATTTAATTGGGTTGGCTTACATTTTCAGAGGTTTAGTTCATTATCATCACTGTACAACAAGGTGGCATGCAGGTAGACATGGTGCTGGCTACATCTTGATCTGAAGACAATAGGAAGTAAACTGAGTGAAAGCTTGAAAATAGAGACCTCAAAGCTCACCCACACAGTGAGACACTTCCTCCCATAAGACCATATCTACTTGAAATAAGCTATATCTCCTAAGAGTGCCAATCCATATGAAATTCTGGGAGAAATTACATTGGAACTACTACAGTCCCCTATATGGCTAACCAATCACAAGCAGGCATTCCTAAAAGTATACATATAAGTAACACTGAATAGAATCAGCAGATTAAATTAATTTTTTATTAGCCGGGCGGTGGTGGCGCACGCCTTTAATCCCAGCACTCGGGAGGCAGAGGCAGGCGGATCTCTGTGAGTTCGAGGCCAGCCTGGTCTACCAAGTGAGTTCCAGGAAAGGCGCAAAGCTACACAGAGAAACCCTGTCTCGAAAAACCAAAAAAAAAAAAAAAAGAAAAAAAAAATTAATTTTTTATTTAAACCACACGCATACACACAAACGTAAAACCAACAAAAATAATAATAATAATAATTAATAAGAGGTGATGAATTTAAAAGGGAAGAAAATCATGTGAAGAGGAAGTAAGGGGGAAATACTATAAATAAATTAAAATCATAAAAAGGTAAAAGAAAAATAATCCAACCTGAAATAGATTTTCATGGGAGGTAGAGATCCAGAGCAAGAGGGAAAGGCGTGACTTCAGTGCAGAAGAAATGTCCTAGGAAAATATCTCCAGAGGTAAAAACAGCACAACACATATGAGAAAGTAATGGAATGTAGACAAGTTCAGCTGGAGAAGAAAGAACAGGGAAGGCTGGGTAAAGGCTGATGATAGAGATGGGGGAAGAAAATGACAGAGGACCTTAAGGGCTTTTGTCCTATATAACTAAGGGACTACTGACCTATAGGGTAAACACCCCTGGAAAGATACCATGTAAGTGGCTCAGGCGGATAGCAAGGTGGTTAAGGAGCTCACTGAGGCCACCAAGAGGGAAATGATGGCTATGACTTTATCAAACAGGTCATCAGGAATTTTAGTTAATGATTAATTTTCAACCAGCCATAGTACGGGTAGCACAAGCCTTTAATCCTAGCACATGGTAGCAAAGGCAGGCAGATCTCTGTGAGTTTTTGGCTAGCCTGGTCTACAGACTATGAAGACAGTCAAGACTTACACAGAGAAATCCTCAAAAAAAAAAAAAACCTCAACAAAACAAAACAGAAAGATTTCCTCTTAGTACAGAGAACCAAGGGGTGGATTTGAGACAAGCACCCATGAAAAGGTATTAGAATGGACTTCAGTGAGGTTGAGACCCATGCTGAAATGTTCCTGGTTTGTTAGAGCTCAGTAACTCTTACAGAGGCAGGGACTTCCTGAGGCACACAGGAAACTTGTCTTCCTAATTTACTTTATGTGCAGAGAGGAGACAGCCACACACTGCTGTGCATCACTGCTGGCACAGAAGTACACAGCTGTCTGAGAGGGGGAAGCCATCTCCAGAATGAGGGAAAAGTTCTCTTGGTTTGGTCTGGTAACCGTGTACCCATCAGGGACATCTCCTTTCTCAACGTTGTCAGCACCATATGAGTAATGGATCAGCCTCAGTCCATGACCCAGGTCCTGCCGATACCAGTACATATTGTTGTGGTTGTAAGTCTGGCGACAGCTCAGTGTCACTTTTCCTCCTGTTACTGTCACCTTGCTTCTTGGGTCTTGGGTGACTGCAGCCTCCATGTGTTCTGGAATAGAGGAAGACAGAGCCTGATGATGTCATCTTAGCTAGAATGGGGAATTCTGTTCAGGGAAGCACACCTGTGGCCTGGCCAGCACTCACTTACACACAGGAGACTCAAGGCCACACAGAAGAGCCTGAAGTCCATCTCAGGACCAAGGCAAGATCTGATGTCTTCCAGCCTTGTGTGTGGAAACTAGAGCTGGGGCTCTCCGCAACTTAGTGATGTCATTGTCTCCAACAAATGGGGAACTTCACAGTTGTCATGCCACACCCCTTCCCCACAGGAGCAAGCCAACTCTTAATTACAATCACATGGTTGGATTACACAGTATTATTTGGAGAGGATATACACAAATTAACAACTGAGACTTAAGGGATTTGTGGTTTGTTTTGTATGTATACATGCATGTACTCCTTTGATTTAAGTGAACATATAAGGTTTCTTTTATTCCTACTATGACACATTTCTGCCAGGGACCAGCCTCAGCAGTTTCAAGGGTCTGAAGCACTGGATACCTGGAAGGCACAGTATCGACTCAGAGAGAGTGCTCATGCAAGTGACAGGTCACTTCTGCTACAACTTCCTTAGCTTCTGCTTCTGCCTTGGTAACCTCAGTCTTTTATTATCATAAGCAAGGGGAAACAGAAAGAAAAGGGGAAATCACCCAATACAAAGTATCCTGATGATTCCCAAGGTTATTCTTAAAAAAATCACCAATATATTCTTCATAATCTTTTACTAAACACAGGAACTATCTCAGATTTAACACCAAAGCAAACATAATCTATTTTTATTATTAATGATTATACAATCTTCTGAGCACTTGACCCAGAGGCTAGCAACATGCAATTTCAAAAAAAAAAAAAAGGTAAAAATAAAAACAGTGGTCAATGTACCAGATAGTCATTTCCTTATCACACAGCCTGCTTCAATCTCAAGACCCCTGAAGCCACTCAAGTTCCTCCTCAGCCCTCTGTAAACACCAAGCCCCATGACTGGTGGGCCACAATGACCTCAAATAAGAAATCTGCCCCTGCAAATCAGGAACTTTTGTCTTTCTTATCCCAACAATTCTAAGGAAGACCTGATCCAATTTTCAGAGCTTCCATGAAAGGAAGCTCACCTTTCCTGGCAGCTCTTTTCAGTCTAGGAACCTAATAAAACTTGCAGCAATCACTCCAACCATTGCCACATTGTCTCCACACTCCTTACGGAGGGATCAAAATATCTGGATTAAAGTTGCCATCTCCCTTTCTTGGTGGAGGCCACCATTTTCCTCCTTTTCTAGGTTCCCACACTTCTCCTTTCTCGTCTCATCTATACATTACTCCGCCCACAGTCTTCAGCCAATACCCCTTAGGGTCTCAAGTTTTACACGATGCCCTTGGAATATCCTCAGAAACAGAATTATTCATCATGGTCAAACCGAATCCAGTGTGCTGATACATATCATACCATGTGCCATATATAGTTGACCACACATTCGGTACAGTTTATCCAAGCCTGAAAAGCTTCCCCAGGCTGCAGGTTCTTTCTCATGACCTGTATAACTGCCTTGACTCCAGCCTGGGTGATCACCTCTGTATAATTTCCCATGAAATTTACTTCACTCCTTTCCTGTATCACAGAAATCACCATTGGTCTAGGAACACAGAACATGAAGATCAGATAGAAGAAAAAGACCAGCATTACAAGAAGTAATTCTATGGAGGAGAACATGACAAGTGCATGCCATAAAGCATGACCTTGGGACACATAGGCATTTCTGCCTTGGCCCTCTAGAGGCATGCTAAGGAGAAGATCCAGAGGAAAACGCACGGAGGGTTGATGGTTCACAATCTTGTGTCTGTTTTTCTCCAATCTCTGCTGGCAGCACGTCAGCCATCTTATGTGCTGCTCCTGACACATTTCCTTATTTTACAATCTTTTATTTATTTGTTTATTTATTTATTTATTTATTTATTTATTTATTTATTTATTTATTTATTTATTTTACTATTTGTATAGTCTCAGTTGCACCCACACAACATGCCACAGTCTATGAAGTTTCTACTAATCTTTACTTTGCCTTAAATATGGAAGATAAACCTTCAGTGCCATCTATGGCTACAAGAACTGCTCAACATTCAGAAAGCTTATAAAGCACCAAGGTTGGGGTCACTACAAATTGAACAATTGATTTAAGATATATCATAACAATTCAGGAACATAAGCTCTACATTCTAAGCTAGGCTAGTGTGTCCTCACTGATTAAAAAAAAAATCTCCTTGTTTCAGGTGATTCTGTGGAAGACTGACCTAAACTTTCTTACTTTGATTCCTGTAAAGAGAAAGTCTCCTTCAACAATATGGGTGAGCTGTTAGCCTGGAAATGTGAAAGTCTGGTTTGTCTAGGTTCCCAGGTAAATGTAACTAATTCAATCAAAAGCTTGTGTTCTAAGTTCTCTAACGTGAAACACATACCTCCACTCAAAGGCAGTACAGGTTCCTTCCTAAGTAAAGGATATCTCAGTTGCAACCTACACAGATAGTATCAAAATATAAAACCTCCTTCTGTGGCCAAACATCCTGGTGGGATCTTAATAGATACTTTCTATAATCCTGTAACTGGTGAGGAAGGACTCAGAAGCAGAAGCAGAGACAAAGGGGGCAGCACAGCATCCATATGAAGAATCTTAGGACAGAGTCTGGCCATTCCAGAAAGGACATACCTCTCAACGCCAAAACCATGGCATGGCTGGTCCCCAGAAACCCAAGAGCCACCAAGAAAAAAGGCAATTGCCCATGGTTGAGTCTGTCCAAGGAAGAGCCACTGTCGACTTTAGACTTAGATGTTCAATTGTAGAACTTGAAATTTTGTAGCTCTTAGGCTCATTTCCAGGTTAAGTTCTGACCTACCAGTAATGGTAGTCTTCTTAACAATACTCTGATTTAATGAGAGAGAGAAGCGTATGCCATAATATCTCCTTATATTCCTTTTAAAATGATTGCTTGACTACTGAGTAACAAATTTTCTTTTGTTGAAAATATGAACCTCACCTTGAACCTATGACTATACAAACATTATCCAGCTTAATAGCATACATCTAGGACCTGTCAGCCCCTCATACATTCACAATAACCTCAGCTGGTCTTATAACACAAGAGACAGTGAACTATATATTTTTATGACCCAAACTGGGAGCCAAGAGGGAAATTCGAAACTTTGACATAGAAGGCAAAGTGATGCAGATTTCAATGCTTGTGTTGGTATTCTTAAACATGAAATGCTGGGAAATTTCATAAGCTACTGATTCCTATTGATGTATAAAAATCTTCATCTAGAAAATGGATGTGTTAATCTACCCTTGTTCTAAGACATATTGCCTATGCTCACACCCATCACAGAGCAGGGTTTCCTCCCACTGGCTAGGTAGGAGGTAGAAGGCATTGGCAGACACATGAGAACATCTGGAGTCTTGGGGCCCAAGCCACTTTTAGGACCACTCTGTGTAGGCTCAGGTAGTGAGGGGATTAGTAAAGACCTAGAAGCATTTCTGGGCCTTGGATAAGGTTGTGTGGAATCTCATAACCTCTCTTTAGTACATCACCAGTGGAGACAGGAAGATTAAGGGACAGAAAGCCTGTCACTCTGTAAGGCTGTGGTGAGCTGGCACAGAAGTACACAGCAGAGTCCTCCAGCTGCAAGGTGCTCATGTTCATCTCAGAGCGATAGTCACTGAACTGCTGGACTGAGAATCGGTTGGGCATGTTTCTTTTTGCTTGCTCTGTTCTTTCATAATGCTGAATGAGGAACCTCAGTTCCTGCCCCAGAGTCTGTTGGTACCAGCTCACAGTGTCATGTCCAGAGATGGGACTACATTTCAGAATGGACCTTCCTCCCTTTACTTTGATTATGTGTCTTGGAGACTGGATGACTCCAGGATTGGCTGAACCTGGGGAGGCAGGAGACAGGAGTAAGCATCCATAGAAAGAGTAGATGGATTCAGCAGCAGCAGCAGTAAAGGAGGTGAGGAGCAGTCCCACCAGGGCTCAGAACTTACTTGTTCCCAGGAGAAAGACAGTAACACAGCAGAGCAGGGTGGGTCCCCAGGCAGAGTCAGGGAGGGCAGTGTCACACATCTTTCTACTCAGGGTGCTGCTCTCCTTGGTGAGAGCAGGAGTCAGCTCCTCCTTTTCCTCATCTCATTGTCTGTGATGTCAGGCTCTGAGGTCATGATCTTGCTGTCTCCCATAGGCTCTCTGTACCCTTGGGCATAGTCTACTGGCCCAGCCCTTCCACCCCTTTGGGCTCAGCCTCCTTAGTGGAAGGGGAGATGGCTGTGCTGAATAAATATGGGTGACTTTGGGGAAATCCTTTTCATATTTCCCTCTGAGGCAGGTGCTTCCTCCTCTTCTAGCTCCAGGAGGTTTTAGATTGACAAGCTTACAGTTCATGGCTATAGTTTATGGATCCCTGTATTGATGCCCAGGTTATGTGCAAAGATGACTGATCACCTGTACCCTATGTTGTGCCTACTGAGATGGCACTGCTTCTGGTTCTACCCTTCTGTGGACTCTAAACCAGAGCTCTGGATCAGCTCACTCCTTGGATCCACAGTGCCCCCTAGCGACCAGCTATGGAGTCACAGGGTTAGAGCTCTAATAGCTGTCATAGAGGCTGGGAGGTCAAAAACAGGCATCAGGGGACCAGAAAACATGTCAGAGTTGTTGCCAGTTCCCGTGTACTCACCAAAATCTCAAATATTGTCTGTGCTAGTGAGAGATGCATAAAAGGAACTCATTAAAAAGAAGAAAACAGGCCGGACGGTGGTGGTGCATGCCTTTTATCCCAGCACTTGTGAGGCAGAGCCAGGTGGATCTCTGTGAGTTCGAGGCCAGCCTGGTCTACAGAGCAAGAGCCAGGACAGGCACAAAGCTACACAGAGAAACCCTGTCTCGAAAAACAAAAAACAAAACAAAAAGAAGAAAGCAGTAATTTCTATATTGTATCACAGTGCTGTAGGGAGGCATAAACTAGTCATTAGACACCAGATGCCTTTGGAAGGGAGAGGACCTGGGCAAAACCTTTAGTCTAAGAGAATTTTTATGACAGGCTGACTGTGGGTGCTGTCAGTGGAGAAGCCTATGGAACACTTGGGAAAATAAACCAGTCTAAGGAAGAGAAGGCTAAGAATGGTGGAATGTTGGAATTACTGTGGACAACTAGCTTATCTTGAAGAAATTTAAATATTAAAATTTTACATCGGAATCCCCTCTTGCATATTTGACCATTTCGGGTTATCCTCAGCTCACTGACACCTTGTCCTCATTTTCTCTCTGTTTCCTTATGAATATCAGCTTCATTCATTAATTCTTCCTTCTGGAGAATCCAATCTACTGCTACTTACAGTCAGCTATTTCTCATAACAGACACTACAATTTCTACTTCTAGAATCTTGATTGGGAACTTTGCATGTCTCCCTCATTTCTATCAATCTCTTAAAGTATGTGCTGCAGTTACACTGTTTAATGTCATTGTCAGCCAATTCCTCAGAAACAGGTTGCTTTCTAATGATTGATTTTTTCCCCTAGTGATGAGTCCTATTTTCTTCCTTCTTTGCAAAGCTGTAATCTTCTATAAAATGCCAAGTGTATATTTTATGTTTGATTGTGTTAGATACCATGGTCTTCTTATTAATAGCTTTATTCTGCAATGTTCTTATGTCACTGAGAAATAAAAATCATGGATATTCCTAGCAGATCATTGTTGCTCTTTGTAGACTTTGGCAAAGATAGATAAAAAACAGAAATGGACACTACTTAAAAATCTGTAAAGTGAGGGGTAGGTAGAAAAATATACAATTTTAATACAATGAAGTATTGAAATAAGTCAAGTTGTTATAAATATTAAAATGCATGAAATATTACATGAAGTGAAAGAAATCCGACAGAAAGGGAAAAATATAATTCTAAGTATAGACGTCCTAAAAATAGGCAAGATTGGCACAAAGAAGGAAAAAAAGTTACTGTTTAACAGGTTTAGAGAAGAAAATTTTTTTGGAAATAGTAATGATGGTTATATATCATCATGAATTTGTGTAAAATACCACAGGATTATAGATATTTAAAAAGAGGTGGAGTTCAGAAAATGACTGTCCAGTATGCTACCTTGGTTTCTGCTTCTTCTAAATTAAAGGTGCTTGGGGAAAAACAAGTGTGGGAAAAAAATCTTTCTTTCAGCCCCTCCTGGTAGACAAAATACAATCTCCAAAAGAAGCATGTGACCCTCTCCGTGGGAGTCCCACTAACCAGGGAGGATTAAGTTATAACAGGAGTAGATACTGAAGGCCCACAATCAGACAGACTTCTCAGAGTCTAACATCCATCTCTTGGGGACATTTTCAGTTTTCTCCCAAACATTTATTCTTTTATTTATTTATCCCCCCAACCTTCCTGCATCACCCTGTGGAAAGAAAATAAAAGTTTCTAGATACCAGTAGGTGTTTAGATATTCATTGTCCTTTCATTTGACATCCAGAGACATGAAATTAGCCTGCATAGCTTTTTACCAGTTAATCTGTGAATTTATTTCCTAGACACAATGCTGAGAGTAAACAATAATCCTTCCCTCAGAAGCATCAAAGTGAACTTTATTATTACCATGTATTTCATTATGATCATAAACATTAAAAAGAAGAGAAAGAAAGACTATCTTCAAAGTGACAAAGTGAATAAAAGTAAAGGTTAATAACTGAATCCTCCATGAGGTACTTAAACAAAGAAACTCAAGTAATTCAGAGGCACTGGTAATTAATAAAGTGGTGTTTGTTAGAGAGCATCCCATAGAATGTTGTCTGATATGGTTGCAATTTTCTTGTGTAGTTTAACACAGTTTCTGGTAATTTACAGCTCTGTGCACATTCTGCTTTGTAATTCTTTAGAAAATGATCCTATCTGGTAAGTATGAATCCAAGATTCATCACTTCAGCTGCTGATGTGTTGGTTTTAAGTGACAATGAAAAAAGTTAACATTCTGTGGTAATTTCTATTTATTCTTCTGTGACTTGACAACTTATGCTGAATATTGCTGTATATACTAGGCAATCTTCTCCATTAATAAAAAATCAATGAAATGGTTACTAGTGATATTCTGCTATACTGATAAATGGGAGCCTTGTCGAGTCATCATTACAGAGGCTTCCTCAGGCTGTAGAAGGGAGTGGGTGCAGACCCACAGTCAGACATTATTTGGAGGGTTTTAAATGGAGTTCTCCACAAGGTCCCTCCACTTTGAGATCTGGGAACTGTGCAGAAGAGATAGAGGGTACAATGTAGGAGTTAGAGGGATGGAGGACACTGGGAGAACATGTCCTACCAAACCAATTAAGCAGAGCTCACATGGGCTCACAGAGATTCAAATGGCAAATATGGGGCCTACAAGGGCCTGCACTAGGTCCTCTGTGTGTATCTTATGGCTGCTCAGTTGTTTCTTTGTGGTACTCCTAACAGTGGGGTGGGTGTATCTCTGACTCTTTAGCCTGATCCTGGGACTCTTTTCCTCCTACTTCTTCCTTGACCAACCTCAATAGGAGGGATTTTGTCTGTCTGTCTTCTTCTTCTTCTTCTTCTTCTTCTTCTTCTTCTTCTTCTTCTTCTTCTCCTCCTCCTCCTCCTCCTCCTCCTCCTCCTCCTCCTCCTCCTTCTCCTCCTCCTCCTCCTCTAAAACAATACAACCACCTGCAGCTCCCCCTCCTTCCACTCCCCCTTGTTTTGTGTTGTTTGAAAGCCTGCTCTGAAATGGAGGGGGAGGGGATCTTGAGGAGAGGGGAGGAGGATCTGCAGGAGAAGGGAATGGATCTGGGGAAAGGGGGAAACTAGTAGGAGAGGAGGGAGGGGAAACTGTGGTTAGAATGTACTGTGTGAAAGAACAGTCTATTTTTAACAAAAATTAGTAAATGAAATCTTTTTGATAACTATATTAGGCAAATTTTGCAATATTACAAAGCAAAATAGTACATATTTGGCTTACAAGAGTGTTCCCCAAAGACTCATGTATGACAGGCTTACTTGTCTACACAATGTTCAGAGGAAGGGCTATGAGAAAGATTAGATCATGAAGGCTTTGATTTCATCATTGTCTAGTCTATAGATGGGTTTATAATAGAAAGGAGAGCCTAGTAAGAGGGTATATGATGTCCCAAGGGGAATGCAGTTAATAGATCAATCAGTCTCTCTCTCCTCTCTCCTCCTCCTCCTTCTCCTCCACTTCCCCCCACATCTTCACTCACATCTTCCCTCTCTTCATCTTCTCTCTTATCCTCTCCTCTTCTTTTCATTATCTTCCTTCTTGGCTGTCAAAGGATGGGAAATACAACTCTGCTACATTCTTCCTGCCAGGCTGTTCTGTCACACCACAAGCCCCCAAACCACAGGTCCAATTAATCATAGACCAAAACTTTGAAATACTGAGGTTAAACACATCTTCTTATATCTTTTAGACCTATCATGATGCAAGAAAGATGACTATGACCTGAATATACAAACTCAATGCTGGCACAGTTTTATTGCCTATTTTGTAGAATGAAATGCGGCATGAGCAGCTTCCTGAAGTCATCTACTCAATGAGCCAAGTTACTGACACATTACAACAAGATAATATGATAGTTCTATTTGTAAATTCACCAATAATAAGGAAAAAGAGTAATAGGTATTGAAATCTGGCATGGTAATTCCTCCAGATTATTTTTTCTTCTTGCAATTAAAGCCTGCTGAGAGAAGGGAGTAACTCTTCCCCAGGATGAGTCCCATACATGATTATCCAATCACAAGCAGGCATCCCTAAAATTATAAATGTAAGTAATACTAAATAGACTCAACTGTTTGAATTTATTTATTTATTCAGGCCATACACAAAAAAAAACAAAATAAAAAATAATAATTAAAGAATAAGAGGCCTTGAGTTTGAAAGGGGAGAAAATAATGTGAGGGACTAGAGGAAGAAGTAAGGGAAGAAATAATATAATTGAATTAAAATCTTAGAAAATAAGATTTTCATGGGAAATAGAGATTCAGAGGAAGAGGGAAAGGCATGCCTTTGGTACAGAAGGAAGGTCCTAGGAAAATGTCTCCACAGTTGAAAACAGCACAAGACAAATGAAGAAGGGGAATGTAGATACATTTAGCTGGGGAGGAAAGAACCAAGGAAGGCTGGGTGAAGGCTGTTGATAGAGATGAATGATGAAAATGACATAGGACCTTATGGGCTACTGTCCTGTAGAACAAAGGGGTTACTGGCCTGGAAAGAGACCATGTAAGTGACTCAGGTGGATAGTAATGTGGTTGAAGAGTTAACTTGAAGTCCACAGGGAGGGAGATAGTGGCTGTGAGCTTATCAAAAGAGTCATCAGGACTTCAATTAAGGATTCAGGTTTCTTTCTGTAAGCAGAAACAAGGGGTGGATTTGTGACAAGCAGCCAAGAAAAGGTGTTAGAGTTGGTCTTCAGTCAGGCTGAGACCCATGCTTAAATGTCCTTTGTTTTTTTTTTTAGAGCTCAGTGACTCTTAAAGAGGCAAGGACTTCCTGAGGCACACAGGAAACTTGTCTTCCTAATTTACTTTATGTGCAGAGGGGAGGCAGCCACACATTGCTGTGCATCACTGCTGGCACAGAAGTACACAGCTGTCTGAGAGGGGGAAGCCATCTCCAGAATGAGGGAGAAGTTCTCTTGGTTTGGTCTGGTAACCGTGTACCCATCAGGGACATCTCCTTTCTCAACGTTGTCAGCACCATATGAGTAATGGATCAGCCTCAGTCCATGACCCAGGTCCTGCCGATACCAGTACATATTGTTGTGGTTGTAAGTCTGGCGACAGCTCAGTGTCACCTTTCCTCCTGTTACTGTCACCTTGCTTCTTGGGTCTTGGGTGACTGCAGCCTCCATGTGTTCTGGAATAGAGGAAGACAGAGCATGATGATGTCATCTCAGCTAAAGACTTGCAAATTCTGTTGAGGGAAGCACAATTTTCATGTGTCCAGCACTCACTTGCACACAGGAGACTCAAGGCCACACAGAAGAGCCTGGAGTCCATCTCAGGACCAAGGCAAGATCTAATATCTTCCAGGCCTGTTTGTGGTAACTAGAGCTGGGGCTCTCAGTGACTTAGTGATGTCACTGTTTCCAACAAATGCTGAGCTGCACAATTAACATGGCACACCCCTTCCCCACAGAAGCAAGCCAACTCTCAATTATAATCGCATAGTTGGATTCCACAATACAATTTCGAGAGAATATACACAAATTAATAGCTGAGGTTTAAGCAATTTGTGATTTGTTTTGTATTTATACATCCATGTACTCTTTCTTTGATTTAAGTGAACATATTAGGTTTCTTTTATTCCTACTATGATACATTTCTATATTTTACATTCTTTTATTTTTAAACTACATGTATAGCCTCAATTGCACCTACACAACATGCCGTATTCTATGAAGTTTCTACTAATTCTTTACTTTGCCTTAAACACTTGAAGATGAACCTTCAGTGCTGTCTATGGCTACAAGAACTGCTCGACACTTAGAAAGCTTATAAAACACCACGGTTGGGGTCATTTCAATGTGAACAGTTGATTTAAGCTATCTCACAACAATTCAGGGACACAAGCTCTACATTCTATGCTAGGCTAGTATGTCCTCGTTGATTGTAAAAACAAAAACAAAAGCAAAAAATGTCCTTGTTTCAGGTGATGCTGTGGAGGGCCGACCTAAGCTTCCTCATTGTGATTTCGGTGGAGAGAGAGTCTCCTTCAGCAATGTAAGTGAACTGTTAGCCTGGCAATGTGAAGATCTGATTTGTCTAGGTTCTCATGTAAATGTAACTATTTTAATCAAAAGTTGGTGTTCTAAGTTCTCTAACATGAAACACTTACCTCCACTCAAAGGCAGTATAGGTTCCTTCCTAAGTAAAGGATAGGTCAATTACTGCCAACACAGATAATACCAAAGTATAAAACTGCTTTCGGTTCCCAAACATCCTGGTGGGATCTTGACGGATACTTTGTATAATCCTGTAACTGGTGAGGAAGGACTCAGAAGCAGAAGCAGAAACAAAGGGGGCAGCACAGCATCCATATGAAGAAGCTTAGGACAGAGTCTGGCCATTCCAGAAAGGACATACCTCTCAACGCCAAAACCATGGCATGGCTGGTCCCCAGAAACCAAGAGCCACCAAGACAAAAGGCAATTGCCCATGGTTGAGTCTGTCCAAGGAAGAGCCACTGTCGACTTTAGACTTAGATGTTCAATTGTAGAACTTGAAATTTTGTAGCTCTTAGGCTCATTTCCAGGTTAAGTTCTGACCTACCAGTAATGGTAGTCTTCTTAACAATACTCTGATTTAATGAGAGAGAGAAGCGTATGCCATAATATCTCCTTATATTCCTTTTAAAATGATTACTTGATTACTGAGTAACAAATTTTCTTTTGTTGAAAATTTAAACCTCACCTTGAACCTATGACTATACAAACATTATCCAGCTTAATAGTATACATCTAGAACCTGTCAGCACCTCATACATTCACATTAAGCTCAGAACACAAGAGACAGTGAGCTGCAACATTTTTTTAACCCAAACTGGGAAGCACCAAGTAAATTCAGAACTTTGTCATAGAAAGCAAAGAGATGCAGATTTCAATGCTTGTGTTGGTATTCTTTAACATGAAATGCTGAGACATTTCATAAGCTACTGATTCCTATTGATGTGTAGAAATCTTAATCTAGAAAATGGATATGTTAATGTCTACCCTTGTCTTAAAATATATTGCCTATGCTCACAACCCAAAACAGAGTAGGGTTTCCTTTCACTGTCTAGGAGCTAGAGGTTCTGGCAGAGATGTGAGAACATCTGGAGGTGTGGAGCTCACCCCAGTTTTAGGACCACTCTGTGTAGACTCATGTAGTGAGGGGATTAGTAGTGATCTAGAAGCATTTGTGAGCCTTGGCTAAGGCTATGTGGAATCTCACAACCCCTCTCTACCTAGTACATCCCCAGGAAGATTAAGGGACAGAAAGCCTGTCACTCTGTAAGGCTGTGGTGAGCTGGCACAGAAGTACACAGCAGAGTCCTCCAGCTGCAAGGCGCTCATGTTCATCTCAGAGCGATAGTCACCGAACTGCTGGACTGAGAATCGGTCAGGCATGTTTCCTTTCCCTCTTTCCATTTTTTCATAATGCTGAATGAGGAACCTCAGTTCCTGCCCCAGAGTCTGTTGGTACCAGCTCACAGTGTCATGTCCAGAGATGGGACTACATTTCAGAATGGAACTTCCTCCCTTTACTTTGATTATGTGTCTTGGAGACTGGATGACCCCAGGATTTGCTGAACCTGGGGAGGCAGGAGACAGGAGTGAGCATCCATAGAAAGAGTAGATGGATTCAGCAGCAGCAGTAAAGGAGGTGAGGAGCAGTCCCACCAGGGCTCAGGACTTACTTGTTCCCAGGAGAAAGACAGTAACACAGCAGAGCAGGGTGGGTCCCCAGGCAGAGTCAGGGAGGGCAGTGTCACACATCCTTCTACTCAGGGTGCTGCTCTCCTTGGTGAGAGCAGGAGTCAGCTCCTCCTTCTCCTCATCTCATAGCCTGTGATGTCAGGCTCTGAGGTCAGTGATCTTGCTGGCTCCTATAGGCCTCTGTACCCTTGGGCATACTCTGCTGCTTCAGCCCTTCCCCCTTTGGGCTCAACCTGCTTAGTGGAAGGGGAGATGGCTGTGCTGAATAAATATGACTGACTTTGGGGAAATTCTTTTCTTATTTCCCTCTAAGGCAGGTGCTTCCTTCTTTTCTAGCTCCAGGAGGTTTTAGATTGACAAGTTTACAGTTCAAGGCCACAGTTCATGGCTCCCTGTAGTGATGTCCAGTTTATGTGCAATGATGGTTGACCACCTGTCCTTGGCCTTGGGCTTCTTGATTCCACTGCTAATGTGCTACTGTGGGCAACAAACCAGAGCTCGGCAGCTGCTGGCTCCGTGGGTCCACAGTGCCCCCTAGCGACCAGCTGTGCAGTCACAGGGCTATACCTCTAATGGCTGTGGTAGAGGCTGGGAGCTCAAAATCAGGCATATAAGAGAGGACCAAAAAACTTTATAATGTCCTTGCCAGTTCCAGTGTACCCACCAAAATCTCAAATATTATCTGTGCTAGTGAGAGAGACATAAAAGGAACTCATTCAAAAGAAGAAAACAGTAATTTCTAAATTGCATCACAGTGTCCAGGGAGGCATACACTAGTCATTAGACACCAGATGCCTTTGGAGGGGTGTGGACCTGGGCAAAACCTTTTGTCTGAGAGAATTTTTATGACAGGCTGACTGGGAATGCAGTGAGTGGAGAAGCATATAGAGCACTTGGAAAAATAAACCAGTCTAAGAAAGATAAAGGCAAGAATGATAGAATGTTGGAATTATTGCAGACAGCTAGCTTCTCTTGAAGAAATTAAAATATTAAAATTTTACAACGGAATCCCCAGTTGCATATTTGACCATTTGGGGTTATCCTCAGCTCACTGACACCTTGTTCTCATTTTCTCTCTGTTTCCTTATGAATATCAGCTTCATTCATTAATTCCTCCTTTTGGAGCATCCAATCTTCTGCTACTTACAGTCAACTATTTCTCATCACAGACACTACAATTTCTACTCCTAGAATCTTGATTGGGAACTTTGCGTGTCTCCTTCACGTGTGCCTAGCTGTTAAGGTATGTGCTACAGTTTCATTGTTTCATGTCATGGTGAGGCAATTTGTCAGAAATGGGTTGCTTTCTCGTAATTGATTTTATCCCCAGTGGTGAGTCCTATTTTCTTCCTTTTTGAAAAGCTGTAATCTTTTATCAGATGCCAAACTGTATATTTTATGTTTGACAGTGTTAGATACCCTGATTTTCTTATTAATACAATAAAGCTTTATTTTGCAATGTGCTTATGTCACTGAGAACAAAACGCTGGGAAATCTAGAAGATCATGGTTGCTCTCTGTAGGCTTTGGCATACATAGAGATGGACAAAACTTAAAAATCCATTAAGTGAAGGATAGGGGGGAAATGTACAATTTCAGTACAATGAACTATTGAAATAAGTCAAGTTCATATACACCTATAATGTAACAAATATTATGTGAAGTGAAATAAACCAGTCACAAAGAGAAAAAATTTAATTCAGAACATAAACTTCAAAAATAGGCAAGATCAGAGCCCTGAGGGAAGAATAGTTACTGATTAATTGGTTTAGAGAGGAAAACTTCTTGGCAAATACATACTGAGTTTGGTTCTATAACACAACAAACATGTATAAAATGCTGTGAGGTTAGATATATTAAAACAGAGATAAGGTTCTAAAAAGGGCAGTCCAGTCTGTTACTTTGGTTTCTGCTTCTGAATTAAAGGTGCTTGGGGAAAAACAAGTGTGGAAAAAAATCTTTCTTTCAGCCTCTCATGGTAGACAAAACACAGATTCTCCAAAAGAAGCAGGTGAGCCTCTCCCTGGGAGTCTCACCAACCAGGGAGGATTAAGTTATCACAGGAGGAGACACTGGAGGCCCACAACCAGACTTCTCGGAGTCTAACATCTATCTCTTAAGGATATTTTCATTTTTCCTCCAACCATTTATTCTTCCCCAACCTTCCTCTATCCCCTACACCTCATCCTGTAAGGAGGGAATAGAAGTTTCTAGATACCAGTAGGTGTTTAGATATTCATTGTCCTTTCATTTGATATCCAGAGACTTGAAATTAGCCTGCATAGCTTTTGACCAGTTAATCTGTGAATTTATTTCCAGACACAATGCTGAGAGTAAACAATAATCCTTCCCTCAAAAGCATCAAAGTGAACTTTATTATTACCATGTATTTCATTATGATCATAAACATTAAAAATTAGAAAAAGAAAGACTATCTTCAAAGTGACAAAGTGAATAAAAGTAAAGATTAATAGCTGAATCCTCCATAGAGGTACTTAAAGGAAAAGACCCCAAGTAATTCAGATGCACTGGTAACTAATAAAATGGAGTTTGTTAGAGAGCATCCCATGAAATGTTTTCTGATGTGGCTGAAGGTTTCTTCTGTGGTTTTCCACAGTTCCTGGTAGTTCACACCTCCATGCACATTCTGTTGTGTAATTCTTTAAAAAAATGTTCCTATCTGGTAAGTTTAAATTCAAGGATCATCACTTCAGCTACTGGTGTGTGTGTGTGTGTGTGTGTGTGTGTGTGTGTGTGTGTGTGTGTGTGTGTGTGTGTGTGTGTGTTATAAGGAACAATGAAAACAGTCAGTTGTTTGTGGTAATTCTTTTTTTTTCCAAGATTTACTTATTTATTATGTATACAGAAGAGGGTGCCAGATCTCATTACAGATGGTTGTGAGCCACCATGTGGTTGCTGGGAACTGAACTCAGGACCTCTGGAAGAGCAGTCAGTGTCCTTAACCTCTGAGCCATCTCTCCAGCCCCCGTTTGTGGTAATTCTATTTACATGTTTTTAACTTGAAAATTTAGGAGGAATATTCTGTATTTCCTGGGTTATCTTGTATTGATAGTAGTATTCTTTATTTTTTTGGTGTAAGAATTCTATAGGCAAAGTATGCTATATTACAAAGCAAAACAGTGCTTGTTTGGTTTAGATGTTAACTGTTCCACAAATTCAGGGGGTTTTATTTTATTATTATTATTTTTTGCTCGTTAGTTCTCCCTACACCAAGGCTGAGGTTTAGGCCCCAGTCTCCAAAAAGCCAGCCCATGCACCAAGGACAGGTCCCAGCTCCACTGCCTGGGGGCCTCCCAAACAGTTCAAGCTAATCAACTGTCCCACTTATCCAGAGGGCCTGGTCTAGTTCCATGGGGGCTCCTCAGCCATTGGTTCACAGTTCATGCATTTTAAAGACTTTCTGGTCTACTCAGTGTTCAGAGGAAGGACTTTAAGAAAGAATAGATCATGGAAAATTAGGTTTCACCAATTGCTAATCTATGGATTAGGTTTATAACACAAGGGACATTGATTCATGGAGATAACTTCAGAAAGAAGGGGTCAGCATGTATTAAAAGATGTCTACTCCTGTGTGTGTATGTGTGTGTGTGTGTGTGTGTGTGTGTGTGTGTGTGTGTGTGTGTCTCCCCACCCTCCCTCCTTCTCCTTCTCCTTTGCCTTCCTTCTTGGCTGTCATGAGGTGGGCACCCCAGCTCTGTCATATTCTTCTTACCAGGCTATTTTGCCACACCACAGGTCCCAAACCACAAATCATAGAGCAAAACTTTGAAATACTGAAGTAAAATACACCTTCTTTTGTTTTTGAGGCCTTGACGTCATGATGGCCCAAAGGTGGCTATGCCATGAATCTCCAAACTCAATGCTGACTCAGTTTTATTGCCCAGTCAGTAGAATGCAGTGTGTCATGAGCAGCTTCCTAAAGTCATCTACCCAGTTACCACCTACTGAGCCAAGTTACTGCCAAGTTACTGACACATTACAACAAGAGAATATGATGGGTTTATTTGTAAGTTCATCAAGATATGGAAAAAGAGTAATAGGTATTGAAATCTGGCATGGTAATTCCTCCAGATTTTTTTTTCTTCTTGCAATTAAAGCCTGCTGAGAGAGGGGAGTGACTCTTCCCCAGGATGAGTCCCATACATGATTATCCAATCACAAGCAGGCATCCCTAAAATTATAAATGTAAGTAACACTAAATAGACTCAACTGTTTCAATTTATTTATTTTTTCAGGCCATACACACAAAAAAACAAAATAAAAAATAATAATTAAAGAATAAGAGGCCTTGAATTTGAAAGAGGAGAGAATAATGTGAGGGACTAGAGGAAGAAGTAAGAGAAGAAATAATATAATTACATTAAAATCTTAGAAAAATAATCCAATCTGAAATAGGAAAGTAGTTCATGGGAAGTAGAGATCCAGAGGAAGAGAGAAAGGCGTGACTTCAGTGCAGAAGAAATGTCCTAGGAAATGTCTCTATATTTGAAAACAGTGCAACACATATGAGGAAATAATTGAATGTAGACAAGTTCAGCTGTAGAGTAAAGAACAGGGAAGGCTGGGTAAAGGCTGGTGATAGAGATGAGTGAAGAAAATGATATAGGACATTATGGGCTACTGTTCTGTAGAATAAAAGGGGCTACTGACCTATAGAGTAAACACAGCCTGAAGTGTTCATAATATGTGACTCGGGTGGATAGTAAAGTGGTTGAAGAGTTAACTTGAAGTCCACAGGGAGGGAGATAGTGGCTGTCAGCTTATCATCAGGACTTCAGTTAAGGATTCAGGTTTCTTTCTGTAAGCAGAAACAAAGGGTGGATTTGAGACAAGCAGCCATGAAAAGGTACTAGAATGGACTTCAGTAAGTCTGAGACCCATGCTGAAATGTTCCTGGTTTGTTAGACATCAGTGACTCTTAAAGAGGCAGGGACTTCCTGGGGCACACAGGAAACTTGTCTTCCTAATTTACTTTATGTGCAGAGAGGAGACAGCCACACATTGCTGTGCATCACTGCTGGCACAGAAGTACACAGCTGTCTGAGAGGGGGAAGCCATCTCCAGAATGAGGGAGAAGTTCTCTTGGTTTGGTCTGGTAACCTTGTACCCATCAGGGACATCTCCTTTCTCAATGTTGTTAGCACCATATGAGTAATGGATCAGCCTCAGTCCATGACCCTGGTCCTGCCGATACCAGTACATATAGTTGTGGTTGTAAGTCTGGCGACAGCTCAGTGTCACCTTTCCTCCTGTTACTGTCACCTTGCTTCTTGGGTCTTGGGTGACTGCAGCCTCCATGTGTTCTGGAATAGAGGAAGACAGAGCCTGATGATGTCATCTTAGCTAGAATGGGGAATTCTGTTCAGGGAAGCACACCTGAGGCCTGTCCAGCACTCACTTGCACACAGGAGACTCAAGGCCACACAGAAGAGCCTGAAGTCCATCTCAGGACCAAGGCAAGATCTGATGTCTTCCAGCCCTGTTTGTGGTAACTAGAGCTGGGGCTCTCAGTGACTTAGTGATGTCATTGTCTCCAACAAATTTGGAACTTCACAGTTGCCATGCCACACCCCTTCCCTACAGAAGCAAGTCGATTCTAAAGCATAATCTCTTAGTTACTTTATGCAACAATATTTATAGGGAATATACAAAAATTACCAACAGAGAAGAGAAAGAATTTGTGACTTGTTTTTTATTTCTATATGCATGTGTTCTTTCTCTGATTTTAGTCAGGGTTATGATTAGGGTTGCTGAAAATGTAAACCTCATCTTGAAACTATGACAATACAAGCATTATCTGGTTTAATATTATCCATGTATAACCCTGCAGCCCCTCCCACACAAACACACTAACCCAAGCTGGTCTTATAAGACAAGACACAGTGAGCTACTACATTTTTTGACGCAAACTGGAAAACACGAAGGAAACTCAGAACTTTGACATAGAAGGCAAAGAGATTCAGGTTTCAATCCTCATGTTGATATTCTTAAACATGAAACTTTGGTAAATTTCATAAGCTACTGATTCATGTTGATGTATAGAAATCTTCATCTAGAAAAATGGATATGTTAATCTCTACCCTTGTCTTAAAACATATTGCCCATGGCCATACCTCAACACAGAGCAGGGTTTCCTCCCACTGGCTAGCAGCTAGAAAGGCATTGGCAGAGATGTGAGAACATCTGGAGTCTTGGAGCTCACCCCAGTTTTAGGACCACTCTGTGTAGGCTCAGGTAGTGAGGGAATTAGTAAAGATCTAGAAGCATTTGTGAGCCTTGGCTAAGGCTGTGTGGCATCTCATAATCACTAACTAGTACATCACCAGTGGGAGCAAGAAAGTTAAGGGACAGAAAGCCTGTCACTCTGTAAGGCTGTGGTGAGCTGGCACAGAAGTACACAGCAGAGTCCTCCAGCTGCAAGGCGCTCATGTTCATCTCAGAGCGATAGTCACCGAACTGCTGGACTGAGAATCGGTTGGGCATGTTTCCTTTCCCTCTTTCCATTTTTTCATAATACTGAATGAAGAACCTCAGTTCCTGCCCCAGAGTCTGTTGGTACCAGCTCACAGTGTCATGTCCAGAGATGGGAATACATTTCAGAATGTAACTTCCTCCCTTTGCTTTGATTATGTGTCTTGGAGACTGGATGACCCCAAGATTGGCTGAACCTGGGGAGGCAGGAGACAGGAGTGAGCATCCAGAGAAAGAGTAGATGGATTCAGCAGCAGCAGCAGTAAAGGAGGTGAGGAGCAGTCCCACCAGGGCTCAGGACTTACTTGTTCCCAGGAGAAAGACAGTAACACAGCAGAGCAGGGTGGGTCCCCAGGCAGAGTCAGGGAGGGCAGTGTCACACATCCTTCTACTCAGGGTGCTGCTCTCCTTGGTGAGAGCAGGAGTCAGCTCCTCCTCTCATCTCATCTCATTGCCTGTGATGTCAGGCTCTGAGGTCAGTGATCTTGCTGGCTCCTATAGGTCTCTGTACCCTTGGGCATAGTCTGCTGTCTCAGCCCTTCCACCTTTCAGCTTCAGCCTAGTTAGTGGAAGGATGGGGAGGAAGGCTGAATAAATATGGCTGGCTTGGGGAAGTCCTTTTTATGAAATCCTCTGAGTGAGTAGTTTTCTTCTCTTCTCCTATATCCAGGGGTTTTAGATTGCCAAGGCTACAGTTTATAACTCGCTGTAGTGATGCCCAGCGTATGTGCAAAGATAATTGATCCCCTGTCCCCCATTTTGTCCCCCACCCCGAGCCTGCACTGTTTCTGGTTCCACAGCTAAAACCCTACTGTGGTCTCCATGCTACAGCTCTGCATCCACCCGCTGAAAAGCTACCCAAGCTCACTCGGTGGATCTGCAGTGCCCTCTAGTGACCAGCTAAGAAGTCAACGGGCTCTACCTCTGCTAGCTATACTAGAGGCTGGGAGCTCTCAAAATCAGGCATCAGGGTTAGGCTAGAAAACTGCAAGCCAGTTTCAATTTACACACAGAAATTTCAAGTAATACCTGAGCCAGGGAGAGAGGAATAAAGGGTTTCATTAAAACAAGAATAAACTCTAAGTCATATTACAGCATTGACATACACTAATCATTAGGTGTCGGATAATCTCAGAAGGGGTGGACCTGGGCCAAACACTCTTTTAGTCCAGGGGATTTTTTTTATGACAGGCTGACTGTGGATGCTGTCAGTGGAGAAGCCGAGTAAGCACTTGGGAAAATAAACTAATCTAAGGAAGAGAACACTGAGAAGGGTGGAATGTTGGAATTACTGTTGAGGACATCTAGCTAGTCTTTCAAGAGGTGAGCTGCTGGTATTGCTGAAGGCAGGGTGGACCCCTCATTTGCTTCATGTGTGCACTCAGTGAATTGGATTGGGGAAGAGACTGACCGTACTCATGGCTAACCTGAAGTATTAAAATACGGCTGTCCTCTACACAATTCCTAGTCACACAGGATCCCTGTAGCCAAAACAGTATATGTTCCAGCTGCAGAGAGCAGACTGCTCTCAGCTTGCACAGCACCTTAGGGGAGGGAAGAATATATGGATAGGTGATAGGGATGGAGAACAGATGGGGATTTTGTCATCCAGGTGGTTTTAGGGTCCTAAGGAGTAGAGAAGGATGGCACTGGGGAGGTCTGGATGGATCTGATTTGTGTAGGAGTTCCCTGTAGATAAATTATTGATCCCCCAACCACTATCCCCAGTATGTAATGGCTGAATTAATATGTAATCAACTGCATTGTATCTAAAGCCTTAGAACTAGTCAGGTGCTCCTCCCACCCAATACCATTTCTTACCCTCTAATCCTACCTGATCTTTAACAAAGCATTAATAATTCTAAGGATAATCTCTATTTTGTTGTGCTTTTTTGTAACTGTTTTAAATAAATCAATTTGTACTGTATATTTGTACTTTTGTGAGATCCTTTTTGCTGTTTTACCATTTTAAGTCTCTGTACTTGGCTACACACAGATTGTATTTTTATTGTTAATGCTCTTCTTATGGATACCTGCATTTAACTTGTGGACTATGTAAACACAATATATATCAATATCTATATATCTATATATCAATCTATATAAACTACTAGCTTTTCAAAAAAAAATTTTACAATGGAATCCCCACTTGAATATTTCACCATGAGGATATCCTCAGCTTACTTACTCTTTGTCCTTATTTTATCTGTGTTTCCTTATGAATATCATCTTCACATTTGTTAATCATTTCTTCTGGGGCATCCGATCTATTAGTACTAACAGTCAGCTGTTTCTCATCACAAACATTGCAACTTTTACTTGGCTCTTTCCATGCCCCTCTCATATCCACAAACTGGTTAAGTACATCCTGCACTTATACTGTTTAATGTCATTGTCAGCCCATTTGTCAGAAATAGGTTGGTTTCTAGGGATTGACGTCTCTCCTAGTAATGAGTCCTATTTTATTCCTTCTTTACAAAGCCGTAAGCTTTTATTAGATGCCAAACTTTATGTTTGATGGTTGAGGATGCTAGTTCTTACTACACTCATAGCTTTATTATACAATGTGCTTACATCACTGAGAAGCAAATATCAAGGAAATTCCCAATAGATAGTTTTTGCTCCTTGCAAAGATATGTATGAAATTATATATGAAATATTCCCATATATGTGACGTATATATAAACATTTTCATATATATATGACATATATATGAAAATATTATTTAGAGTGATTAAGAACTTTGATTTAAATGGAGCTTGGGGAAATAGACTAACAGATAAAAGTTCTATTATAACTTTTTAATAGATGAGACAGTATGCTATACTTGCAGGATCTGGCAACAGAGCAATATAACAGAATACAGTCCCAGGAAAAAAAAGATCGATGCATATGTAATTATTGCTTTATGATAAATGTGATTTTATTGACTGCTATGGGATAATGCTTTGGTACACTGATTTAATAAAACTGTGACTGGCCAGTAGCCTGGCAGGAAGTATAGGCAGGATAAGCGGTCAAGGAGAATTCTGGGAAGAAGGCTGAGTGAGGAGATGCCAGTCTGCCGTGCAGGGAGCAGCATGTAATGGCACACAGGTAAAGCCACGGAATATATGGCAACATATAGATTAACAGAAATGGGCTGAGTTTAACGTAAGAGCTAGTCAGTGGTAGGCCTGAGCTAATGGCCGAGCAGTTTTAATTAATATAAGCTTCTGGGTGATTATTTTATAAGCTGGTGTGGGGTCTGCTAGGCAGGATTGAAGAAAACTTCAGCTACAATTGACCAGTGAAGTAAGTAAATGTTATCCATTAGCAAATACCACTGGATAAATTGGAGAACTATGTGGAAAATTATACAATGACCTTTCCTATATAAAGAGAATAAGTGTAGCTGCATTACAAATTAAAGTGTAAAAATTTGAAAATTTTTAAATAGGTATATATGAAAGCATGATTGTTTTGTATATCAGATAACAAAATATATAATAAAAACTAAAAAGAGGAAAATGGAATGACTTTGGTTTAAGAACTTTGTTCATCAAAATATATACTGTAAACTGAGCAGTGGTGGTGCACACCTTTAATCCCAGCCCTCAGGAGTCAGAGGTCAGTGAATCTACATGAGTTCAAGGCCAGCCTGGTCTACAGAGCAAGTTCCAGAATGGCCAAAGCTAAACAAAGAAACCCTGTCTTGAAAAACTAATATATCTGAATGTGTATATATATATATATACATATATACTCACATGCATATGTATGTGTGTATACTAATACATAAATATATACATCATATATATATATATATATATATATATATATATATATATATATATCACCAAATGTCATTTTAAAATGCTTAAGGAGATGAAAATTCTAACTCATTTGATCATTATACTATATGCATGTTATGTCACACTGTATTTGATAAATATATGTAAATAAAATACTAATGTTTAAAAAAGAAGTTTAGAATATTGCCTCAGTCACAGGCTTGTAATCCAAACTTTCAGGAGGCAGAGCCAAACAGATCTCTGGCTGGTTGACCAGCCTAGCCTAATAGGACACCCAGGTCTCAATAAAGAGAACTTGTCTTAAGAAAATAGCACCAAAGAAATAATAAGGCTGACCTCTGGCTTCCACAATACACAGACAGACAGACAGACAGACAGACAGACAGACAGACAGATACATGAGCACACACACTCACATTCACACATAAACACAAATACATACACACATACTCGTAAACATACACACACATACAAGCATACACACACACACTCACACAAACACAACAAAAAAATGAATGGCTGAGTAATACTGGAAGGCGAAAGAGAGCATCAGTGGCTGATGAAAACTCCCCATGCTCAGGGGAGCCTGTAGACTGATGTAACTGCGTTGGAACTGCTGTTTGGGTCATCTCGGATTGTGTTGTCTTTAACAGCTTTGCCAGTGTGGTTGTATTTTATGAAATCAAGCTAAACTTGACTTTCTGTGTTTCTACATTAAAGAGATCTATTTAATGGCACATAACCCAGAGTTTTACAAACTTACTTGACTGAAGGATCCTTTAAATTAATCAGACCCATTAACATTTTTCATAGACCATATGTTGAAAAAGCTCACCATATATGCTGAGAAATGGAGGAGGAGACTAAAATACCAATGGAAGATTTAAGAGAAAAACACAAAAGGATCATAATAGAACTTTCCCAAACATTTTAGAATGGGTGGAGTGCTTCCTTTTTAATCATGAGGTGATGACACTATCCTCATTCATACAACTGCAGTTTGCAAAGGACAGCTGTGATTATTATCCCAATAAATCGCTCAGCAGTCGATGAAACATGGAAATTAACCTCTCCTTGTATACATGAGAAAAACGAGGCTTACTGCATTGAATGACCTGCCTATCACAAAACTGATAAAAGGTGGAGTCAGTACCTTAACACAGGTGTTATTACTAGATACAAAACCGGTATGGAGTGCTGTAATTTTATTAACACAGTTGCATTAAAAGTAAGGATGTTGGAAAATGCCTTTGTATGCTAAATGCCTTAAGTTTAAAACTTTTTAACATCAAAAGTAATGAAAACAATAATATTGGGATTTTAATAAGCTTTTACCTTAATTTAATGATAGTAAGAAAACTCTCTGACAAATGATGCCCATCATTGTCTCTATGTTTAAAATACAAACAGAGATATATTCAGTTAATTTGTAGTTTGAAGGAGAGGTAAGTGAATTTAAAAAAAAAAAACTTACTTCAAGATAAATTTTTATTTATTTGCAGCCAGATCCTCATATTTAAATATGTTATCTTAGACTATTTGGGTGTGCTTTTGAAACAGCTGTGAGGAAAAGTAATTCAAGAGGAATGAGTGCACGGTTGTTGAAAGAAAGAAAAAGTAGTATATGGGTATAGTTGACTGAATGTTTTTCTGGGAGACGGTCGCCTTTGGATAACTGAATTTCAGAGAAATCATTTAGGTCCTAATCTTTAAGGCTCGCCTTGACTCTGTTTTGTTCTGGCTGGGCCACTGCTTAGCATAGTGTAGGTCTGAGTCAGTGTCACTGAGGGTGGGATTGTTTGTCAAAACAATGCAATTTTGTAGCTTAGAAAGAAAATGTCTATGTATCACTATCCTTGAGATGAGGCTCTGCTGTTGACTCACAGTTACTCATCTACAGTATCTCAGGAATACTAGGAGATGATAATCCAAATTTAGGAGGACTCAGCATCATCTGTCTCACAACCCCAAGGCCATTTCCTGACCTCCCACTGCTGGAAGAACCCGAAACTCAGGTGCATTTGCTCCCTTTGAGGGAGGAGCCAGCCAAGCCATTGTTCAGCGCTGAAGACAGCGGTGAGGAGGGCTGAGCGTCTGAGGTTTGTGAGCAGGAAGCAGGTGACAGTGCTCTGCTGTGGCTAAGCTGCTGGCACAGAGGTACACCGCTGAGTCCTTCTGCTTCACGGGCTGGATCTTCAGAACAGAGTAGGACCCGTTAGGCCTCTCTACAGAGAAGTGATCACCAGGCAACCCTGATTTGTCTGGTGCAACTTCATTCTGGAAATAAATCAGAAACTCTGGGCCTTGTCCCAAGCTCTGCCGATACCAGTAAAGGCGGGTGTGACCTGAAATTGGATCGCACCTGAAAGATACATTCTGTCCCTTTTTGGTGATCCTGTGAGTGGGAGACTGGGAGACTCCAGCTTTGGTGTGGTCTGTGGAGACAGAAGTGGAAAATATATATATATATATATATATATATATATATATATATATATATATATATATTTCTCACACACCTGTACATGTATGCACGTACACACAGAGTGAGAGAGAGAAAGTGGAATTACATGACATTTTGAGGACTCACCTGTCCCCAGGAGACAAAGGGCCACATAGCAGAAGAGCCTGGAGTCCATGGCAGTATCGGCAGAGAGTGGCAACTGTCTGGATACGAGTCCCTGTGAGCAGCGGAGAGTAGGAGGGGCATCCCTTGTGTCCACATGGCAGTTCTCACAGCGGCGTCACTGAGCTTCAGGACTATCTAACATTAAGCCTAGGGTACCAGGGAGTCTAAGATGTGTCATTCTCTTCTGTACCAGTAAGAAAGCTTGGAAGGTAGAAGCAAAGTACTGTTAGTTATACTAGTAGGAAAAAAAACACTATAAGATGAAAATGGAATGGTACCGACTTCAGAAAAACGCTAAACCACAGTTTGGTTTTAACACGTGCTGATTCTGGGAGCACACTTAGCTGTCCTCTGCACCCAAGGTCCGACTTAGCTCACTCCGTTCTTTTCACATTGTCAGCTGACTGTTGCCACCTGGATATTGCAATTGCACCTCACACCGGAGATCCGAATGCTGATTTCCATCGTCCATCAGAGATGGACGATTTCTGGCCTTGTTCCTTCACTCTCCTGTCCCTATTTCAGCTTGGAAGGGAGTACAGGTTGTTTAAGGCCAGATGAAAGAATTGCTAAATCCTTATCCCAGAAGCAGTCTGAACTGAGTCAGAACAGCAAGTGACAGAATTCTGCCTTGGACAGACACCAGCTCAAGCTGTAATCTTCAGTTAATTTTAGAGGGTTAAAAATTTCATCACTAATCTCCTTACTTCCATGTCACTTTTGATCACCATCCCTTTACTATGGTACCTCTTGGTTTTCAATGATGTTTCTAAAAGATGCTCCAAATTTCCTTTCAAAACACACCTTACTTTCAGAGGAGTCAGAACCTTATACCCTAACATTCTAACAGGACAATAAAAATAGGCAGTTGATGTTGGTTTTCCTCACAGTATGCATTATAAGTAATAAATAGTTTGATACTGTTGCTAGTTTGACTCATGAAGTTTCATCAATGGAACTCTTTATGTGAGGAACAATAATTACAGCCCTTGTCACTGGAGAGAAGCTAGATGTGTTTTGACAGGATGGTAAAAAGCCTTAAGCAATACTTTTAAGAGCAGAGATGGCCTAGCACAGTCTGCTGATGGTATGGGGATGCCCTGCTGAACCCCTCTATTTGAGAATCCATGGTCTGTTTACAGAGCAGGATCAACTTGCAGAGGTTGATCATCTTAAAGAATGAAACATGCCTTCAGCTTCAGGTGTTCGCTGACAGTATTTGTAAATTTTCTGCATAGTTCCAGTTTGTGCTATTGCTTGTAGATGCTGCCATTTGAAGGTTTATTCATGCTGTCCTTTATAACCTGTTTTCAAGAGGTCTGAACAAGGATGATATCGGGGCCTATGCTGTGTCAGTATTCTGGCTAAGGTACCCATGCGTGGAGACAAAAGGAAGTTCAGCAATTGTATGTTCTGAGGTTTTCCCAAGGGTTTCTACTGTTACCTCTCCCCAAAACACAAGGAGTAGTTAAACAGAGGAAGCTGAATCTCTTAAAGAATGAGTCTCACTTTTAGTCCAGAACCTTTACATTTTTTTTTTATGTACATGGTTCCTATAGTAAAGTTTGGTGCACTCAGAGAAGAAATTCCAAATGTATATCCTATATCCACATGACTATAAGAGACAAAAGTATACACAAGAGGAGGACCTGGACTGTGGGCAGGTTGGAAAAGGCAGAAGGCATCTCTGAGTTTCAGTGCTGAGGGGAAAAGCTGAGAGCTTTGAGCCTCTGATTCTGGTCCTTGTATGTCTGTGATTCTGTTCCTGCCCATGGCACCATTCCCAGGTCTTCCCAAAGACGGTTCAGTTTGTTATCTTCTGCCCAGTCAACTGTCTTGTACACTGATTCCTACACAACAATATATTCAAAGATGAAGTTAGGCTGGCTTCAGAGAAGAATCATGCAGTTTTTCCAGGGTTTTTCCAAGCTTTGTTTTGCACATGCCTCTGGGTGTAGAAATGAGAGTAAGGATGGAGATTGTGTGTGAAGGCAAAACCCTTTACTTCTAGGTATCACTTTGTCTCCAGATATCCACAGATCCAAAAACACCTTCAGTCGTGTTGGACTTAACTGTTGGCATTCATCACAGATCCACAGTGTTGCAAACCATGCTCTTACTGCAGGAATCTAGCAGGCATATGTTACCTCTCTTTTTCCCAGGAAGCCCGGCATCTTTGATCAATTGTTGTATACCATTATGTGTCTCCAGGATTTTAGATCAGCTTCCATTCCCTAGGAAATTCCCTGAGGAAAGCTTGTGGTTTCATCCTGAGCATGTGCCAATCTAAACAACCAGCGAGATGTCTTCCAAAGAATAACAACATTTATTTGATAATGTTATGATGTTTTCATATTCCTCTTCCAATGGAAGTATTGAAAGAGGAATATAAAAACTGTTATAAATGATGGGTATTATTTAAGGCAATTGAAACAAAGGCAGGTTTTAAAAGGCATAAAGGAAGAAAATTGCATAAGCCACTCTGATACAAAGAACATTGATCTTGGAAACCCAATGCTGGAGCAGTAAGGGTTGTTGCTGGGCAAATGTTCTGCTCAGAATCGTGTCTGAATTGTTGCAGTCTTATAGAATGCTAAAGATATTGTGCATATGTGGGAAGTGTATACAGTATGGAGTGGGTGGAGAAACTCTCTTTGAAGCCTTCAGAAGTCTTTGTGAAAAGTGCTTATCTCAGAGAGGCAGGCATGACTGTTACGCCCTTCCTAACACCCTGGATCCTATTTTATCGAGTTGTGACAAGAAGACTTTCATTCTGGTGTCATCAAACTTTCACGACACAAATATATCTGAAACATTCATCTCTCAGCCCTATCATTTCCTCCTACCTCCTATCATTTTACTCTTTAGGACTTTGCTCTTTCCATACTCAGGAATATATCCTCCATGCCCAGTGAACAGAATAACCTTAAATTAAACAGTATAGGAAGAGATTCCCTATCAGTCCAATGTTAAATAACACTGTACTCCCTAGAGGTGATCACTCACAATGTCTGATGACTGATATTCTGAACACTGTCAATAATGAAAGTCAAGTTGATTTTATCTATAGAGTACCACCACATCAAAACTGAAGGCGAACCATTCCCACCATCTTCTGGGAAGAAACTAGCTTGCAGTTCCACTGGTACACCTTCTCCAGGATTTTCTGTGTTCAATTTCTGAGCTCATCATCACCTCTTCAAAGTCAGTGGGTCCTATCTCCATCATTAAGATGATTCCTCCAAGTCCCTCTAAGTACTGAGGAGGCAGAAGGGTTTGAGTCCTTCTGGTTCTCATCTCCACAGTTCTATAATGATGGAAAGGTTGTGTTTGGGATGACAGAAGGAAAAAGAAAGTGGGAGCCAGTTTTCAGAGAACTACATGTCACACTCAGGGTGGTAGAGCATAGATAGTACTTGCTGGCTCACCCACAACTACTGAACTCATCACCTCTTGCCTTGCTATGAATGTGTTAAACTAGTAGATATTAAGTTGGTAAGTTCTAAAGAGCAATCTCATTTCTATTTCCAGATGTACTTTGTAAAATAAGCTTCTAATTGGCTTTTAATGGCACTAATTGTCCTGGACTTCCACAGAAATCCCTTTCTTAGGTATGTGTCTGTGGTTGGACCATTAAAGTGAATTGGTGGATAAAAGAGGAGGGTTATGTCACAGACTTGAAACAGCTTAGGTAGCCATCTTGGAAGTCCTGAGGTCTCCTTGTTGAGTTCTCAACTGCCTCTCTTTCCCTCTTCATTCCTGTACTTCCTTCCCAAGATATCCAAAGAAGATCTCTCTCTCTCTCTCTCTCTCTCTCTCTCTCTCTCTCTCTCTCTCTCTCTCTCTCTCTCTGTGTGTGTGTGTGTGTGTGTGTGTGTGTGTGTGTGTGTGTGTGTGTGTGTGTGTGTGTGCATGTACTGGTTAGGTTTTTTAGTTTTTTGTTTGCTTCTTTTGGTTTTGTAAACTTGACAAAAGCTATAATTATGCAGGAAGAGGGATCCTCAAATGAGGAAATGCTTCCATCAGACTGGCCTGTAAGCAAACCTCTTGGTCAATTTCTTGATTGATGATTGATATAGAGCCCAACTTACTGAGGGTGGTACCATCCCTGAGCAAGTAGTCTTGAGTTATATAGAAGAGAAAGAACAAGCCATGGGTATCAAGCCAATGAGTAGCGTTCTTCTATGTCTCTGCATCAGTTTGTGCCTCCAGGTTCCTCCCTTGAGTTCCTGCCCTGACTTCTTCCTCTCCTTGATGGACTGTAAACCAAATAAATCTTTTCCTCCCAAATTATGTTTTGTCATGGTTGTTTATTATAGAAATAGGAAGCAAACTAGGAAAACATATATATGTGATATATGTCTATGTAAATATATCTATAATAGATACATATACAATAGATAAATACATACATGTGTACGTACACACACACACACACACACACACACACAGAGAGAGAGAGAGAGAGAGAGAGAGAGAGAGAGAGAAGCTACCCAGCTTCCATCCCCACTTTCCCCATTTTAATTTTAATGAGGACTCTTCACAGAGCTCCTTAGGTTAGCCACATCTGTATCTCTTCTTCTCAAATATGAACTTTCTTGTGACAGAACAAGAGAAAAAAAACACATATAATCATATAACCCCTTCTCACCCTCTGCCAATATCAAGATAGTTTACCTCCCATGAAGAGGGGTACAGAGCATCCTCTATTTGCAGTTCCTGTTCAGAAGACTGAGAACCCCAAATAGTCTCAGGCCCCTCCTTCTTTCATTCCAGTGACACTGTGGTTCCTATGATACCATTACATGCAGAACTAACTAGACTGTCACTGATCAGAGGGAGCTATCATTTATTCAATCTGAATACAGAAATTAGTCTTTTTACAAAGCAGATGTAACTCCCATTCATGAATCTCTGTGAGCATTAACTGAGACACTAAGCTGGTTCCAGAGAGCTGTATGTCTGTCCTCCATTTATGCCATATGATGGGAAGGGTATGATTAAGACTCTCAGTTATGCTATGATTATGAATGACAAAAGAACTGAGTTCATCAGCTAGGTGCTGAAAAGAGGAGAAGCCGCAAGCACAAAGAAGTCCAGACAGTTGAAGAAAAATCTAGCAGAACTTAAAAAATCATTCAGCAGTGATGTTAAGATAATTATGACATTAGAATTACACCTGTCTTCCCATTATAGATTAGGAGACAGTTAATAAACATTCTCACTCCCTCTGTGTGTGTGTGTGTGTGTGTGTGTGTGTGTGTGTATCTATTTGCCTGTCTGTTTGTCTGATTCTTTCTCTCTTTCTAATATGTATATTAGAAATATATACATATATATAAAAATGTACATGTGCAGTTAGTATGCAAAGATACATGCTTATAGAGAAAAGAGATTGCTACAAAGCACTGAAGTGGTAAAATTGGTTGCTAATAGAAGGTAGGATTGGAACAGCAAATACAAGGATATCATTAGCATTTTATTTATACATCATTGAATTTTTATATTAAAACTTATTTTAGCTACACAAAAGCATAAAAATAATATTTTTTTTCATTAAGTGGCATAATTTGTCATATCTATGCAGGAAAACTACAGAAAAATCTCTAGCTATAGGATAACTAAAAAGGTTTATTTCTTTAATGAACTGAGGTTAAACTGTAATGCATTAAAGGGTATAAGTTTATGGTGCCATGGCTGGCCTCTGGCTGGGGGTGGGTCAGCAAGGAGTTTGATATGCTTGACATGTTTGTTTATTTCTTATGATTATGACTAATTTGACTTTGATCTCTGGAAGCCTGATTACCATAAGAAAGTTGGGGTTCCCAGGCCTCATTCTTACAGAATTTGAATAATTCTGAATTTAAAAGGGAGAGTACATGAGCACCATCTAGTGCCTACAGTTTTAAATCTGAATCAAGTTCCTTATATAATTTTTTATTAATTTCATTTTTAAGCATCTCTTAGGCTCTAGAAAGACTCAGTTTTGTTTATAATTCAGGTCAGGTCAACCATAACATTATTCCAGAGTTCATGAGTAGGTCACAACTTTCTCAAATGTGGCTTCAGTAACTGGGTGGGAAGAAATACTGTCCCTAAGGAAGAAATATTTTAAGGTTTGATTCTAAAATAAGTCATCTATTTTTGGTCTTCTCTGTCTTAGGACGTTAAATTATATGAGTCTTTAAAAATTGAATACTAATCATTCAGGCAAAGCCTGTGTTTTAATTACCCTTGGTCTGTATTGGGTGATTATCTCAACCCCAAATGATTCCTGTGATTTTACAAGAGCACATGCTACATCCATTCTATAATTTGACTCTCTACTGTCATAATTGGCCCTTCATAGTTGCGAAGGAGAGGAAATAAGCATAGAGCTCTCTGATTAGTACCTTGTACCATAGCTGGGGTGAGATAGGGAAGCAAATGAAACACAGTCCTATCTTGGGCATCCAAACACCCAAAAATGCACGTCCATGAGGTGGAGTATCAGGCCTCCTGCCCTCAAAGTCATCCAGAGCTATCTTTGTCTCAAGAAAATAGTGTGATTAGAGAAGCTGTCTGTTTTCTCCAATGTTTTTTAATGTTAGTGTTGATGCTCATTTTACTAGACACTTGCTGTCCTATCTCTGGAAGATTACAAATTATAAGTAGCTTATGGGGACAGATACTGAAAGAGGAAACAAGCCCAGGATGGTAGACTTGCAGAAAGGAGTGTGATCCAGGTACAATCCACAATAGAGATTTATCATCTTTCCTATGATGATTTCATGAGATAAAGGGATATGGACTTCTGGAATAGACATATGAGAATCTAAAGATGGTTTCCTTATAATTCTTTGTTCAAATATTGGCCACTAGTACCTAGAACTGCTTCTGGAACAGGCAATAAAAATTGATCAAAGCCACAGTTCCTACAAAGATGAGCTTTTCAGCCCAGAGAACAAAACAAGCTTCTGTTGATCAACAAATCCACGTAAAATAGTGACTATGCTAAGTCACAATAATGAGAGTCTGCCATATTAGGGGATGTGGCCTAATCCAATGGTTAAAGGAACATTCCTTAAGAAGGTGGTGTTAGGAGACAGGGAGACAGGGGGCACTTGTTGACAGATATATTCTTCTCAGATTGGAAGAGGCAGAGCCTTTTGGTGGGAGAAGAGTAGTTCAGAAGAGGGATGAACCGAGCAGAAGAGTCCTTGTTTGAAGGGAAAATGAGAGTGTACGGAGTGGAGGGAGGAAAGATTCACAGACACAGCTGAGCAAAGCTGAGACAGAGACGAGCATGGAATGAGGATGTTGGAATCATGAAGAACCAGCGGAGAAAGGGAATGCAGATTTGATGTCTGTATTATGAATTTGCAGGAAAAAAAAACCTTTCTGTTCTTTGGACAGCTATGTAAAGTTCTAGCTGAGGTAGCTCAAATAAAAGAGCTGCAAAGAGAGACATAGAAGTGGAGATTGCATTCACTGACATCACAGTTCTGGGAAAGTACCCGGTACAAAGCAGTTTTGCATGCAAAGGACTGCACCAAGCTCTAGGACCCAAGCCCAGCAAATTGGAGAGTTTGCTATGGCGTGTATTCCTTTCCTTTGCCTGGCTCATGGACTGAGGTGATTTGAATTGAATATATTCCATAGACTCAGGTATTTGAATTCTTGATCTTTATTTGATGATGTCATTTGGATAAGTTTAGGAGTCATGGCCTAGCCAGAGGAAGTGTGTCACTGGGGGTGGGCTTTGAAGTTTCAAAGCCTTTGCCATGGCAGTGTGCACTCTACACCCTGCTTGTAGTTCAAGAGGTGAGCCCTCAACCTCTGCTCTAGTCATGTCTGTTGCTTGCTGCCATGATTCCCCACCATGATGGACTCTTATCCCTCTGGAACTCTAAGCCAAATAAACCCTTTCTTTCTATAAGTTGCCTTGGCCATGTTTTTTTATCAAGTCAACCGAAAAGTAATTATTACATAGCCTCATAAAGACAAGGTCTCCTTTGTCTTTTTTCTGAGCTTGTGTGCAGAGAGGATGACTGTAAGATGACTGTGGAAATAAGACAAAGAGATCCTGGGGACATTGTCCATTATTAGGGTGAAATCTCTGAATCTGACAGGAAGTCAGAGACCCAGCAGGTATCTCCCCTCTATGTGCTGTTGTAGATGAGGCTTAGCTCAATTATAGCTTCTGTTGACTCATATAGCTAGGAGCAACAACCACAGAAGTCTCAATGTCAATTTCTGTCCTGGATTCTTCCCCTTGTATCTTGTGGTCTGGGTCATTCTAGTCTCTATGGAGTCTGTGATGAAGGGGAATTGACGTTAGAGACACTAAACAAGGAGGGACTTCTATATTTTATATGCAAGAAAAGGCTTACATGAAAGCTTGGTGATCCTAGAGACAGGTTTTAGAGGACACAAATGGCCATATGAGAAAAGATCCTGTTGTCTGTGGCAAGTTTGAGGAAGAACAGAGGATGAAGAAAGAAAGGATTTTGTTAGTTTGTGTATTAGGAGACTAGTTCCTGCTCAACGGAGTCAGTATGTTTGCTGTCTGCCCCGGCTCCACTCTAGAACTCTTCAGATTACTGTCATAGCTTTTATCTGCATGGTCTTCTCTACAAACAGAGTCCTGTATCATCCACCCTACATCTGTCTTTCTACATACATCATACACCTCAGGTTTTCAAACCCAAGGAATGTCTTTTCTTAAAAAATAGGTTATAGCTAGACTGTACACATCTCACTCTTTTCTATTCCAAGATCTCTTTATACTTTACATATTTTAAATAAACTTGTTCTTAATTGTATAAAATATAATTTAAATCCTACTAGCATAAGTTAATGAAATATGGGACATTTATTTGGTGGAGGAGATTATTCAAATGAGGCACACACAAAACAAAATATGATCTCAGTTGTGTTATACTCTTCTACATCAACATGCACCATAAACTACAGAGTGGGAAAACACACAAGTATTATAAAAAGATAATCAAGAATTTGTGTGGATTCATACATTCCTCAAAATTTCCCAGAAAGACACAGTAATAATGACTGATGCCAATGCCCGGGTTGTCTCCTGCTGACCAGTTAACACAAAAGGCCAGGGCTGGGGCTCCAGCTTACTGAGCCCACAGAGGATGGTAGCGGACACTTGAATATTAAACAGCTCTGTCTTTGTAAAATGGGGAGCGTTCCTCCAGGCCTGGTTCTTATGCACTATAGGGCATTGGAGGTTTGTTTACTGTCCTTGAACCTTATCTACAAAGGGGACATAAGAACATTTGACTTGTGTGATTGTTGCGAAGCTTTAGGGCATGTGTATTAAGGATGTAGCACACATTGAGAGATCACTGTTCAAAGGAAGTTAGCTAGGACTGACCAAACTCTAAGAAGATACTAGTGGAGTAGTGGAAATCTTCTGTTAGATACACAAGGAACTTGGGCTTCTTGGTTGTTTGTGT
Source organism: Peromyscus maniculatus bairdii (assembly GCF_049852395.1). Lineage (NCBI taxonomy): Eukaryota > Metazoa > Chordata > Mammalia > Rodentia > Cricetidae > Peromyscus > Peromyscus maniculatus. Next base: position 49,985,095 of record NC_134854.1, read on the forward strand.
GTTTCCAAACAACTTGGTTGGTTGTTTGGAAATGCTCTGAGCTGAGCAGGACACAGAAGTGCCTTTGAAGCAACAGATAACATCCCTTGAAAGAGTCAAACCAGCATCTTCTCTCTTTAAGTGCCAAAGCAGGAGGTTTATGCACAGAACACAGGTGGGTTTTTCAGGGACGTCAAGATGCTGGTACAAACATAAAGGGCTGAGACCTTGAGTACCAAAGTGCTCGCATTCAGCTCAGAGTTATCGTCAAAAAACAGCTGAGCTGAGAGTCACTCAGGGAAGTTTCCTTTTCCTCTTTTTGCATATTTCTATAAAACTCAGAGAACTGGAGGACCTGACTCAGGGCTTATTGATATCAAGACACATAGGAATTGTCTTGAAATAGGGGAACATCTCAGAAACACTTGCTATCCTCTGGTTTTGATGAGCTGTCTTAGAGTTGGATGACTCCACATTTTCTCCTGGGCCTGTGGGAAAAGCAGATGGCTAATGAACACAGGAGGGATTCTGGAGGTACATCCTCAGGACAAAGCGGCAGGCTTGAGAGTCGGCAAGTCTGAAAGTTTCCCTTTTTGTATCCAGGACCAACCTATTCCCAGATCAGAATGGAGTAATAATTTATGGCCAGGCTGTAGCTTGCAGCTGCTTCTGTGTACAGGACTGGTGCTCTGGAGTAAGAGCTGAGTTCTTGGCCAGCATTATTTTCCCTGATTTGCGGCTTACCATGTGATGTCACTGTCACTGTCTTACCATACGTTGAAGGCTTCGTGCGGTCCTGCACCCAGAAGATGCAAGGCCCCATCCCCCTCCTCTTCACACACTGCGTGCTGAGTCCTTTGCTGGAGCTGGCGTACATACACATCAGCTGATGACAAGCCAGCTGTGGTAGAAGCCCACTCTCCAGCTCGACTGGGACATCCATGTGCTGTCTTTACGATTTGGGATTCTAGCCATAGGGGTTTTTTGCTGGTTTGTTTGTTTGGTTGGTTGGTTGGTTTTTGTTTTTGCTTTTTTATATATTTTCCTTTCTGGAGCAGCATCCCTAACCTTTGCCTTAAGTGGCAAGAAATGCTGATCTGATCAAATCCAAAGGAAACCTGGGTTGGTAGTAAATTATTAGGAGTAAGATTTCTCCCAAACCACTCTGCAACTTTATCAGCTTATTGCTCAGAACTGGCTAGATGGGGTTTATGCTCTAAAGCCTGCAGGTATAGTATTCTATATATTTCCAGTTTATCCCCCTTGAACCATCCTGCCTTCCGGGAGGCTGACAGTGAAGTGAAGAGAACAGAGGGTGTTAAGACGACCAACTGTCCTGGTTTGTAAGACCTTGCCTTTGTCTCCTTTCTAGAATACATTGCCTAGTGGTTACTTTTGTCTTTGGCACAATGCATTGTGGACAGCCTTTCCCCAGTGTACCATACCCTGAGGATTGAAACCCCCTGCCTTTTGAGCCTTGTGTAAGTAAGAGCCATGAATGCACCTATTCCCAATGCTTTCCTTTCCCTGACATTTTCCCTCAACCTTGCCACACACTTGCAAACAACTGCTTCATTCTTCATTCTCGGTTATACCAGCACCTCGACTAAAAGACCCAGCTAAGAAGGCAAAAATGATCATTGGAGAATGTATTTTTTTTCCCTGTGAAAAAAGTGAAAAGTGCTCTAACATTCTGCAATTAGAGGTAATAAGGTTTCTACTGTTCTGCAATTAGCAGTGAGGAAAGTTCTAGCAGTTCGCAATTAGCATTGCTAAGTGAGCCAGTAGAAATGCTAAGAACTCAATGTGAAAATAAACACTATGGCTTGGGGCCACAGACTCCAAAGGGATTCATTAATATGCTATGCTTCCTCATCTACTCCCAGCGGGGCAGTCTGGGGGAGACCGTGTTTGCTTCTTATGTACCGGAAGCTTGACACTGAATACAGATGTCCTCTTTAGGGGACACCCTCCAACCCTCGAAGATGTGCCCTAAGCTGGGCCCCACAGAAAAGAAGCAACAGTTAGACACAGAAGAAAGATCACACCCCCAGTATCCATGTGAAACCACACACGCCTGTAACCCCTGCATTGTAGGGAGGAGAGACAAGAGTATCACTACCACTCCCAGCCTAGCCTTATCACACATTCCAGGTCAGGGAGTGTAGCAGGAATCTTAAGGAGTTCTTATTAATAAAATCAAACCTGAGGCCAGTTATTGGGGTGAATACTGGAAGATCAGAGAGACACAACAAGCCACAGCTAACCTCACCTGGCCAACTTCTCAGCTGGTCTTGTTTCCTCAGACTGGAAGCCTCTGTGTCCTCATATCCGAATGGCTCTCAGCTGAACTGTAGTGCTCAAAACCTAAAAGTTTAACCAGCCAAATGCTTAACCAGCCAAATGCTTCTAGTTCCTAGTCTTCACGCCTTATATATCTTTCTGTTTTTGCTATCACTCCCCAGGGTTAAAGGCTCACTTCTTGGGATTAAAGGCGTGTGTCACCATGCCTGGCTGTTTCCAACGTGGCCTTGAACTCACAGAGATCCAGAGGGATTTCTACCTCTGGAATACTAGGATTAAAAGTGTGAGTGCTACCATTTTCTAGGCTTTGTATCTATCTAGTGGCTGTTCTGTCTCTGACCCCAGATAAGTTTATCAGGGTGCACAATATTTTGGGGAACACAATACCACCACAAGGGAGAGTCTCATAAAACAGATGGATGGTTTCCTGGGGAATGTATCCATGGTTGACCTGAAGCTTCCACATGCAGAACGCACACACACATACACACACACATACACACACACACATACACACATACATACACATACACACACACACACACTGAGAGAGAGAGAGAGAGAGAGAGAGAGAGAGAGAGAGAGAGAGAGAGAGAGAGAGAGAGAGAGAGAGAACAGCAAAAAGAACAAATACTGTGGCCTGAAGAGATGGCTCAGGAATTCAGAATATGTCCTGCCCCTGTAGAGGACCCTAATTTGCTTCTCAGTACCTATATTGGATGGCTTACAGCAACCTATTATCTTGATCTGTACAGGACTGTTTTCTGGACTCCAGGGTACTTGGACTCCTGTGCACATACCCACATGAAGACACACACATATAAATAATTAAAAATAAAATGGAGTAAATAACATTCTCAGAGAAATCTGAGTGAGACACCATCACTAATCTAATGGGTAGTTAACAGGACTAAGAGTACCATGTGAGGGAGACACCATCACTAATTTAATGGGTAGTTAACAGGACTAAGAACACCAAGTGAGGGAGACACCATCACTAATCTAATGGGTAGTTAACAGGACTAAGAGTACCATGTGAGGGAGACACCATCACTAATCTAATGGGTAGTTAACAGGACTAAGAACACCATGTGGGGGAGACACCATCACTAATCTAATGGGTAGTTAACAGGACTAAGAACACTGTGTGGGGGAGACACCACCACTAATCTAATGGGTAGTTAACAGGACTAAGAGTACCATGTGTGGGAGACACCATCACTAATCTAATGAATAGTTAACAAGACTAAGAACACCGTGTCGGGGAGACAGCATCACTAATCTAATGGGTAGTTAACAGGACTAAGAACACTGTGTGGGGGAGACACCATCACTAATCTAATGGGTAGTTAACAGGACTAAGAACACTGTGAGGGGGAGACACCATCACTAATCTAATGGGTAGTTAACAGGACTAAGAACACTGTGTGGGGGAGACACCATCACTAATCTAATGGGTATTTAACAGGATTAAGAGTACCAAATGCTGATGAGAATGTGCAGGCAGAGACTGCCAGGATTTCAGAATTAAAATTCAGAAAGTGACTTTAGAAAACTTTTCAAGTGTTTTTTAATAAGTTTAAGGATGCATATGGCTTATGAGCCAATAATTCTACTCTGATATCTGTATCTAAGTGAAGGAGATGTCATTCACAAAGAATGGTACAATAGAGTTTGAAGAAGCTTTAGTACCACAAATAGATGAGAACTGGGCTAACCAGATAAATTTCCATAAAGAGGTAAATATATTATGATGTAATAGAAACTGGAGTAATCAGACCAAATAAGCAATGTATAAACACAAAATAAACATAGTTAAAAATGTTAATTTTGAAGGAATGTAAGTCAATAAAAATAAATATGATTTCATTTTTAGGAGGTTCAAAAATAGATAAAAATCAAACAGTGGAAATAGAAATCAAATTATCTTCACCTCTCCAAGAAAAATTGGTTGGAAGATGGATGATGAAATCTTCATTTTCTTTTCAGTTGTGATTATACTGGTATGTGAGTATTACCAGTTTCCAAGGATTAGTTCAAGCATTTTATTTCCCATTTTACTTTAATAAGATATTACTTCAAAGAGAATCTTAAGATTCCATAAAAGATAGGAATCCTACACAAATATGTGCTTTGATTCTATATAGTGCAATTTCAAATCCATCACACAAAAGCAAATCCCTGAACACACATATTTACACAAAATATTGGGAATGTAAGAAGTATTTCGTGACTGAAATATGAACAACCAGACCTAACATCAGAGTAAGCTAAGGATTGATGCTTGATGAAAGCCAAATACAAACAAAAATGTAAACACAACTCAAAGGCTATTGAGATCCTTCACAAATTTCTGTAAATGGCATGGTTTATAAATCTGTGAATCATCACTCCTCTGTCAGTGCACCGGCCAATTGGGGAACTGAAATTTCTGCAAGGCAAGCAGCCTGATCCCCTCTTCATCTGCAGGCTCCTTGGTGAGCCAGTACACTCCTGTAGCAGCATCACATTGGGGCACAGTATAGGCACATGGGTTTGCACTTTCTCCAAAGTCCAGCTATGAACCTCATGGCTTTTTAACTCATAGATTCCAAATTGAGACCTTGCTCCCAGGGATGGACGCCTGCATGTAGGTGCTAAGGAGTGATGCAAGCTTGGGGAAGGGTGCTTTCTCGATATTCACAAGGAAGAACATTGACGTCTTCACATATTTTAATTCAACACAAAGAAATTAACTATTAGTTTCCTATCTGGATCTGCCTGAGTAAGACTAAACACATCTGTCTCCATGGCTCCTTAGTTTGTTCTCTCTTCAGTAATTCTCCAGCTTGAGGTCTGTTGACTTATATATTTTTAACTTACATTAATACTGTTTTCTGCAGAGGAATAACGGTGGATTTGATGGACTCGAGGCCAAAATGACATTTTGCACTAGCTTTGAACTTGGAGAATCCCAGATGATTTGAGACATTCAGAGTGCTCTAATACTTTCTATGTTGTTTTCCTCTTTTGCAAAGAAAACAAAATACAAATGTCATGTTGGAATCTGATATCCGCTCTACTCAGTTACTAGAAGACTCCAAATTGGAAAAGGTAATATCCAATATCATTTGGATTTACATACTTAATGGCCCTTGGCTCACACTAAGACTCATGCTGCACAAGGTCCCTCCGGGCAGGAAGATCTTCAGGAAGTTCAGACCTTGCTTTTGGTTGGCACAGGGGCTGAGGAAGGAGGCCCCTCAACCTCGTGGTTGTCCTTCTTGTGCAGGGAACACCTGGCTGTGCAGTGCTGTGTTCACTGCTGGCACAGAAGTACACGGAGGTCTGGCTGGGTCTGGTCAACTCTAACGTCAGGGGGAAATCCTCGCTCTTGTTTCTGGAGACACTGTACCCTTCGGGGACATCTCCTTTGTCGGTGCTGCCAACACTTCCTGAGTAATGGAGCAGCTTCAACCCCTGTCCTGCATCTTGTCGATACCAGAACATCCAATAGTGGTTCATATCCTGGGAGCATTCCAGGGTCATCTTTCTTCCTGTCTGTGTGATCCAGTATCTAGGTGTCTGGGTAATTCCAGCATCTGTGAGGTCTGTTTGGAGAAAGACACATAAGGCAAATAAGAAATAACAAGTGCAGTGTGGGGAAAGAAAAGATTTGGAGCTGGAGCACTGCAAGTGATGGTAGAATTCTCCAACAAAACACAGGACTCACCTGCTCTTAGCAGGCAAAGCATCACACAAAACAATGTGGGGGTCATGGCAGGTTACAGTGAGAAGGGATTACTCCAGCTGAATGATGTGGTCTTAGGACTGAAGACAAAAATTCCGAGCCTCCTCTTCTTGGGAGTGATGGTTGGGCCTCTGATGTCACCTCCCCCTTGCCACCTCTGCAGCAGGGCTCCCTTGCTCAGCAAGGCCGGCAGGAAAAGGGAGTTTAGCAAAGATACCAGGAAATGAGGGTAAACCACAGTCCAGCGGTTTCCCTTTCTTCCGGCAAGGAGTTTGTCCGTTGCCAGCACCTGTCCTGGTGTCAAGGCCGCCCTGCCCAAAGTCTCCAACTGTGGGTCTCATTCCAGTTTAGAGACATCCTCCCGCCACTTGGAAAGCTGTACACAAACCAGTAACTGAAAATGTCTGAATTTCCGTCCTTGGCTGCTTGCCCAGTCTCTCTAGCAATCTGTGGAGCTCAGTGACATCTTGTGGCCAATACAGGAATTTTTCCCTGCAATCACCCAAGGAATGCTGGAAAATACCTGAGTGGTCATCAGAAGGAAATTCCAGAGGTATTCTAGGACAATTTTTATGATCAATTTTCTTAAACCTTAATCTAAATTCTAATTCTAGTTCTGATAAATTCTTGGAATTTTCATGTTAGCATCTATCCCACCTTCACTCTACTATTGTATGCACAACAATTGCAATTATTTTCTTTTACAAGATGGATAGGCACGAGAAGAACTGCTACTTAGTACAAATATTAAGGTCGAGAGACAGCCGGAACTGACCTACTCTGGTGATGGGATGGCCAAACACCCTAATAGCCGTGCCAGAAACCCCATCCAAGAACTGAGGAATCTGGATGCAGACATCCACGGCTAGGCCCCGGGTGGAGCGCCGGGAGTCTAATTAGCGAGAAAGAGAAGGGTTTATATGAGCAAGAATTGTTGAAATCAAGGTTGGATAAAGCACAGGGACAAATAGCCAAACGCATGGAAACAAATGAACTATGAACCAATGGCTGAGGGGCCCCCAGCTGGATCAGGCCCTCTGAATAGGTGAGACAGTTGATTGGCTTGATCTGTTTGGGAGGCATCTAGGCAGTGGTACCAGATCCTGGGCTCATTGCATGAGTTGGCTCTTTGAAACCTGGGGCTTATGCAGGGACACTTGGCTCAGTCTGGGAGGAGGGGACTGGACCTGCCTGGACTGAGTCTACCAGGTCAATCTCAGTCCTCGGGAAAGGCTTTGCCCTGGAGGAGGTGGGAATGGGGGGTGGGCTGGGGGGAAGGGGAGGGGGGCAGGAGGGGGGAGAACAAGGGAATCCATGGCTGATATGTAGACCTGAATGGTATTGTAAAATAAAATAAAAGGAAAAAAAATACAAAAAAGAATAAAGACATATGACTTAACATGTAAGAATAATCTTGTTAAAGATAAACACAATTTTCCAGACAACGCACAAAAAAATCTGATCATCAATGAGTGAGATCATCTTCAAGATGAGGTCAAATGTGTGAATAAAAAATAAAGTGGGGCAGGGAGGTGGTGGCGCATGCCTTTAATCCCAGCACTTGGGAGACAGAGACAGGTGGATCTTTCTGAGTTCAAGGCCAACCTGGTCTACATAGTGAATTCCAGGACAGCCAGGACTGTTACACAGAGAAACCCTGTCTTGAAAAAACAATAAAGAACTAAATAGGAATGAAAGAAAAATATAAGATGTCTTATAAGCCAACTGATTACAGGTAAAGTGGTGGTGGAGAATCGAGGCCGGGTATAATTAGCTGAGGGTGTGTGGACAACTTAGAATGCACACCTACTGATGTGAGTGGTGAGAAGAGAACAGAGAGCAGGATGATGGGAAACAAGGTTACATGGATGCAAATTAGTACTACAGTGAAGGTGAGGAGAACATGCTGGATTATAACGACTTGCTGCCTGTGTGCCAGTCCCCAGGGATCATTTCTATTTCTAGAATGTGTTCCTGTCTGCCTTCCTCCACCAACTTAGAACACCAACTTAGAATTGCTCCTAGTGGTTGGACTTCCTCAGTTTCCATGTACCAGCTCCTGGCTCCTTTTTTTTATTTCTGAATACTAACTGCATCAAGTGGAAATCTCCCTCTTTTTCAAATCTTATAATTCATGATAAGACCTCTTCCCTGGTAACATGTTCGTTCTTCAATTCTCTGCCCTTTCATTTCAACTAAACTGAATGTTTGTTGTTAACAATAAACCTTTATAAAGGCCTTCATCATGTGACATGGAGATGTAGATGGTGTCTGCTTTCTGTAGCTTGGTGCTCATCTTGCTGATTCTTTTGCTGTCATAAATTTTACCAAGCAGAAGAGTTGAGATGATGTCTGGATATAACTAAAGCACAAAAACCTTCCTTGGTGCTGTAAGCAACACAAGCCTGAGAAATTTTTCTTCCAATGAGTGAGAATATGGAATGAAACAGAAAACAGCAAACTGTATAAAATATTTGAAAAGAATCTTCAGAGCATATCCTGCAACATCTCCACTACAAATACTATATTGTGGTACAGAATTTATATCCAAGGGATGTGCTCTGTATAAACCAGAACACAATCAGATGATCCTGCTACTCTGACTAGGTAGCCACAGTTGAAAGAAAGTTAAGAGGGAAATTATTTGAATCACCCCAAGGACAGGCAATTGCTATCCAAGTTGCGGCTTTATTGGCTCCCAGGAAACAGGAAAAACAAAATATGGAATGATTGAGGATGACATCACTAAAATAGGACACAGGCAATTCCTTGTCAAAGTCATCACTCTTGAGGAAAGATATTTGGTATACAGAGCCATGCTAATTTCTGATAAGCAGGTTTTAGGGGGACTAGAATTTCTCTAACCAGCTTGCAAGGGCACCCTATGGTGGCTGGCTCTGTGAAAAGTAGTTCCAATCTGGGAGCACTGGGCTGTCTCTGAGGAACAGTAGAAACCCAGGATGTGTTAACAACTCTCATTACTCATTTAGGTCTCACAGATACAAACTGGTTTCACTTACAGATGGGCAGACAATTGTGCTACAATATAACTATATTTTTAACAAATAATATTTAGTAGTATAGCCAGGTGGTAGTGGCATACAACTTTGATCCCAGAACTCAGGAGGCAGGCGGATCTCTGTGAGTTCAAGGCCAGCCTGGTCTACAGAGTAAGATCCAGGACAAGCACCAAAACTACACAGAGAAAACCTGTCTCGGAAAAAAAAAGAGAGAGAGAGAGAGCAGTATATACTAACTAAACAAAAAGAAATAAGGATATTAATTTTTAATTCCATTTTCTTGAGTTAGAGACCTCAAGGAAATTATTTCAAAATGAAAGTCAGGCAGGAACTGAAAAATTCAATTTCTAGCTATTGCTTTAGGGTATTAAGACTGCACTGACATGTGAGAGAAAATGTATGGTAGTGTAACTGTCACAGCAAGAATAGTGGGAAGTAGAAAATAAGTGGGGAAAAAACCCAATTGCTTAATACATGCTGTAGTCAGACTTTCTTTGGACTGACAGCTCCCAAATAATGACACTGAGACTTTTTATTAAACATAAAAGCTTGGCCCTAGTTTAGGCTTGTTCCCAACTAGCTCTTAAAACTTAAATTAACCCATTTATATTAATTTACTTTCTGCCACATGGCTTGTTACCTCCTCCATACAATACATCCAACTTCCTCCACATCTTCCACACCTCAGATTCTTCCCGGAATTCCTCTCTCTGACCAAAAGTCCCGCCTGTCCTCTCCTGCCTAGCTATTGGCCATTCAGCTCTTTATTAAACCAATCAGGAGATGCCTTGGCAGGCAAGGAAAGAGAAAGATACATCTTCACACAGTGTGATCTAATATTCTGCAACAGTATTCAGATAATTTTGTGTTTATCAAGTAAATGCCATTAAATGTAGCAAAGACTTTTTAATTAAAAAAATAAGACAAATTTCATACTATATAGCCTAAGGTGTCTAATGTGGCTAAAGTAGAAAATGCAACTGGAGAAAGAACGTAGCTAAGGACATGGCTGTAGGAATTTCAGATACCACAGTAATCAAACAACTGCAGGAGAGGAGTCATGGACACTGCATGTGGCACAAGCCACATGCGTATGAGTAGCAACCTCAGGATTCTGTACATGGCTGGCTACTGTGGTCTGAAAGCCAGTGCTAAGACGTCCAGTCATTGCTCTGTAGCACCCAATTGCCTCTGGAGACTTCTAGAATGGAACAGGTCTCAATTATTTCTCTCACTCATATTTACAGCCAGGCTTTTGTGAATGTTCCAGTGATGGCTTTGTATAAAGGATAAGTAATGTTTGATTCTGCATAGGGGCTCTACACACTGTGAGGAGAATGAAGTGAGAGGTTTGTGAGGAGGAAGGAAGCACCTGTACCATGCTGTGACTAAGCTGCTGGCACAGAGGTAGATGCCTGAGTCCTCTTGATCTGTAGACTGGATATTCAGAATGGAGAAGGAGCCTTTAGGCCTCACTGCAGAGAATCGATCACTAGGCATCCCAGATTTGTCAAATAAAAACGTATTCTGGAAATACACCATAAACACTGGACCTTGTCCTGGGTTCTGTCGGTACCAATAAAGACCACTGTGGCCAGAAACTGGATCACACACAAGGTCTACATCCTGTCCCCTCTTTATAACTCTGTACATGGGAGATTGCGAGACTCCAGCACTAGTGAGGTCTGTGAAAACATAAGTTGTGAACAGAGTAAAGAAAATGATTGTAATAAAAGTTCATCAAACACACACACACACACACACACACACACACACACACACACACACACAGTGAAAATGGTTGATATTTTAATGACTCACCTGTTCCCAGGAGATAGAACATCACCCAACAGAAGAGCCTAACACCCATGGTAGAGTCCACACAGGATGAAAGCCCAGCGAATCTGAGTAGTAGTGAATAGGATCAGAGGAAGACTGAGGTGACCCTTCTCCCCACAGGGCAGTTCCCATGGTGACATCACTTCTGATATCAGGAACACACTATTTGCATTGTCAGTACATGGATGACTGACCTAAACATTTATACATTTCTTCTTTAAAAAAAAAAATCAATGAATAGATTCTCATTTTCATTCTCAGTGCTGCCTGAACTCTCATATCCTTTTAAAACTAGAGAAGACAGGTGTCTATAGGTTTGGATTTTATTTTGTATTTAAAGTAAATATATATGTATATATAGCTGTGGTGGTTTAAAAGAAAGTGACCCCCAAATGGAGTGGCACTATTTGGAGGGTGACCTTGTATGAGTAGGTGTGACTTTGTTAGAGGAAGTGTGTCACTGTGGGGTGAACTTTGTATCTCCTATGCTCAAGCTATGCCCAGTGTCACAGTTCACTTCCTGCTACCTGGGGGTCAAGATGTAGAACTCTCACCTCCTTCTCTAGAACCAGCACCATGTCTGCCTGCATGCAGCCATGTCCCACCATGATGATAATGGACTAAACTTGTGAAACTGTAAGCCACCCCAACTAAATGTTCTCCTTTATAAGAGTTGCCATGGTCATGGTGTCTATATGTCTTTAAATAACTGCTATCTTCATTCCTCTATTGAAAAGTTTCAGAAATAGCCCGGAAGCTTGACCTGTACTTCTAGGTTTAACACACATTTATATTAAAGAACAGGCCATATATTAATAAGAAATTCCCATGCCAAATGATAAACTGGGTTGCACACACAAATGCAGGCTTGTTTAGTAAGTAAATGTTCCTCTACAAATTCATTAATTCTTATGTATTCTGAACTCCTGGGTAACTGGGGAGAATATAAAACATTCAGATACTGAGGTATAACATCAAAGACATGTACTACATTGGGAAGGCTAAAGCAACAGAACAAAAATACTCTATTTACTACTTAATCCCAACTTCATTGGTGTAGAGTGAGTATTCCTACATTGAATTCATCTGCTCTTCTTTGAATAGATTAATCAGTCACATTAATCATGAGTTAACCCTGCCTGGTGAGATTCCAGCATTATGGGAGCTGAGTAGAAGGAGGACTTCTGCCACAGTCATGAAAGCAACACCTAGAACAGAAACATCCTAGTCATAGTCACATTTCACTTGGAAAGAGGTTCATTCAGAAGAGGAGCCTAGAGATCAAAGCAGGGTTGAGACAAATGTGATGTCTTAGTCCAGGAGAAGAGATCTTGTGCTGGGTGGTGTTAAATCAACTTATGTCAGCATCAGTCATTTTCAGATTATACTTGGTAATGAAACATTTGTGTACAATTTAGAAAAAAAAATAGCTACCATTGTACCGTGTTACTTGGAAGGTGGCTGTAATCAAGCAGAGAGGTGGTGACATGAATACTACAGACCGAAAGGATGCTTTGTAGCTATATTCTGTTTCTAGCTACCTTCCAAAATGTTGAGCACCAGAGTTCAGTTGAATATAGAAGGTTGCAACAGATACACAGGAGTGAGTGTCCATTGGTTTCTTCCATTCTTGTTCAAGATACTATCAGTTTTAGTTCAGAATTCCTACCCATAATGTCTGGCAGACTCTAAACCTTCCTCCTTGGAATTCCATCCTGTGCCCTACATTAGAAAGCCAACAGCTCTGGCTGCTGGCTGCCAGCTGCCTCACTAACCTTCAACTTCTATTTTTCAATCTAGCTCTTTCTCAGCTCTTTCACATCTAGAAGATCTATGATAAACTCCATCTTCCTATGATACCTAACTGGTTCTATATCATCACTGTGGTGGAAATTCAATAGATGTCTTGGTATCATAAGTGGTTTCAATGAAAGAAGACTCTAGGGATGGCATTCTGAGAAAGGGTCTCTGATCTATCTAAATTCCTTGTGGGAAAATCACCTATAAGAAATCTCGGGATGCAGCCACTGAAGGAAGCCTTTATCCTGTTATAGCCAATGGTGCTAGAGAATATGGCACCACATTCCAGCACTCACCTTAGCCCAGTAATGAAAGAGATATGCTTTCTCAGAGTTAGGCTTCATCTCTGGCAGGGCAAAGTACAATCTGAGGTGCTTCCATTGATAGTTTCTCAATCTACTGAGAAACTGTTCAATCATCCCTTTCCTATGACATGACCTGAATCCCAGAGGGAGAATGCATTATGCTTTGTCAAGGAAAACAGGGAGTTAGTGCATATCCAAATTACAAGCTGCCTTCCATCCAGCAATACTTAAACTCAAGACAAAGACCAGAAAGTCAGAATTAAAGAAGCATCAGAGGAAAGACAGCAACAGTGGAGACCTCTGAGTCCAAGGTCTGGTCCAAACCTGCCTGAGCTTGCCAGGAGATGCCCCTCAGCACAGATTGAGGTTTGCACTGCCCAGACCACTCAGAGCTCCAAGATTCCAGTGTTGAGAACTCTAGTATGTCACTGAGTTCCAGGGGTGGGTGTCTCTTTTCAGCATGTATCTTTATGTGCAGAGAGGAGGCAGGCCCACAGCTCTGTGGTATAACTGCTGGCACAGAAGTACACAGATGTCTGGGAGGGAGAGGCCGACTCCAGAGTGAGGGGAAAGAACTCTGTGTTTGTTCTGGAAACGCTGTACCCCTCAGGGACATCTCCTTTGTCAGTGATGCCAACATCATATGAGTAGTAGATTAGCCTCAGCCCCAGCCCTGGATCCTGTCGGTACCAGAACATGGCGTCATGTTTCATATTCTGAGTACAGTTCATTGTCACATGTTGCCCTGTCCTCAGGAGCATCGATTTGGGAGTCTGATTGATGGCAGCACTCATTGGACCTGTGGAAAAGGAGAAGTGAATGCTCTCACAGTGATGGAAAGGTTTTGTTTCAGCACCTTAAAATACGCACTGATGCCGGGCGGCGGTGGCACACACCTTTAATCACAGCACTCAGGAGGCAGAGCCAGGCAGATCTCTTTGAATTTGAGGCCCACCTAGTCTACAGATTAAGATCCAGGACAGGCTCCAAAACTATACAGAGAAACCCTAATCTTGAAAAACAAACAAACAAACAAATACACACTGAGACATGTGCAAAACTCACCTGCCTGCAGAAAACAAAATGCCGCACTGCATACTAAACTGAGGTTCATGACCGAGATTCAGCAAAGCAGAGGGACCACTGAACATCTGTGTTGTAGAAAGGAAACGGTCTCTGAAGCAAATGACTTTGAGTTCTCAGTTTCCATGCCTGGGAATCAGAAGCCTCTAGTCACCAAGCCACACCCCTTCCTCAGAGAATCATCTCCAGAATAAAAGCCCATGCAGGCTAAATAGAAGTCAGTTGTCCAAAATGACTCAAATACCTCTTGACAATTTTTTTTGTAATGTAGCCTGTAAGTCCATGAACATTATATTCCCATTGAGATATAATTCCTCACTAACACACTGGTCTAGGATTATAGGGAACAAACAAACAAGAAAGAATTATAGGGAACACTCTTGTGGTTTCCTTGTGGCTTTTAACTCATGTGTCTCACATTATCCTTTTCTGTTTACTTAATTAACCACAATTCTATTGACATTATCTACCTGCAGTAAATCACTCTCATGTCCAGTTTTTAAACCTGGGAGGGCAACCCATTAGCCTTTAAGGAATTATTTGCTGTTTCTTGTCAATTTATCACAGACAGAACACCTGCCCACTGTATCCAGGCTGTCCTTATATATACATAAAACCAATGAATCTGCTTCTCATGGTCCAGGTGATACCACATCAGGGAATCATACCATGCTAGTAACTGGCCTCTCTTCATGGACTGTGATGGATACCTAGTATAACAGAACACCTCTTGGCAAACACCTGTTGACCTACCACATGCTGTCTCAAAATAACTTTTTTGGAAATGACTATCAGAGCATTATTTTAAATGATATGAGTGAAAAACATGAATGAAAATAGTAAGAAAAATGTATTGTCAGTAACAAAGACAGAGGTGAGGATGTGAGAAGGACCTGGGAGAGAGGACAGATTCCAGGGTCAGGACCGCCCCGCCTGCAGGGCTTCAACGGGTTCTCGACCACCCTAAGGAGGGAATATAGGGACAGGAGATACAAAGAAAAAGACACCAAGTCTAGATTCTGATCAAGGTGCCACTTTATTTCCTTCCAGAAAGGTTTATATAGTTGCGCAGGGTGGTGGGAGCAAGAAGCTGTCATCTCCATAAGGTGGGGCAAGCTAACATGTATAGGATGTTTACAGGGTGAGAGGGTCAAGGGCTCTGACTCAATGTTCTGTTGCTAGGCAACCTGACTGTAAGATGATCTAGTTCCCTGTCTTATTGGGGGTCTGTATTTTTCCACTAACTAGAGATTCTGTCCTTGTCACTGACAAGGACAAGTGCTATGATCTTAATAGAGGCACATTCCATAGGCGATGTTCCCTTGTTTAGAATGCTGTCATGAATTACTTAATAGAGGACTTCAAAAACCTATATTTTTGGCTAAGAGCTCATAATTCAGAAAGACTTTACAGGTTGTTTAATAGACATTAAGTTCTTGGTGATTTGGAAAGTAAGTTCTGTGGCTGGTCCAGAGTCTGTTCACTTTCTTTGAGATGGGCTCTTTGTGCAAGAGCACATATCTGGTATCACTCAGCATCTATGGGGCTGAAGACAGAGGCTATAGACACTGAAGGAGGAAATGTCATCAGTGTCTGATGCCATAATCATAATCAAGCTGTGAATCTGAGATCCAACAAGTCCAAGAGTGGTCCCACATCTGTGCTCAGGAATCCTCTGGTCCAGAAAACAGCACCTGAGCCTGAAGCCCAGATCAAATTCAGATGATAAAGAAGAGTTTTCTAGGTCACAATTTTTCAGTCACAGTCAAGGCAAAGCCATCCCTTCCCAATATAATCTCACCTACAAATGGCATCATGTGGTTTGCTTGGCTCTAGTACAGACACATGTCAACATGAGGCCTAGCCACATGTCTCAAAGCAACTCCATTGGAAATGACTAAGGTTGATCAGAGTATCATTAAAAAACAATTTGAGTGCAATTGTGACGGAGAAAATGAATGAATGAAAAAGAATGAGTGAATGTGGTAAAGCTAGCCTCTATCAGCAGGAGTGAACTTTTTGACAATCACCTTACCTCATTGTCTTTTTTCAGGGAGGAGTGTTCAGTACAGATCAGCTATGTAACATGATTTCAAATACCCCTTAAACCACCAGAAATATTTGCTCAAAACAGAAAAGGTTTTTTTTTTGTTTGTTTGTTGTCTTGCTTTATTTTGTTGTTTGTTTGTTTGTTTGTTTTGGTTTTTTGAGACAGGGTTTCTCTGTGTAGTTTTGGTGCCTGTCCTGGATCTCACTCTGTAGACCAGGCTAGCCTCGAACTCAGAGATCTGCCTGGCTATGCCTCCCGAGTGCTGGGGTTAAAGGTGTGCACCACCACTGCCCGGCCAGGTAAGTATTTTAATGAGTATAGATGTTAATTTTGTGCTTAAAAGAATTTTAAGACAAATTACTTCATAAAAATAAAAGTTATTTTATAAATTATCAGAAATAGAGAAAGGTATTACAAAGAGTGAAACTTTGAAATTATATAAAAGTCCTATATCTTAGTAGGGTTTATGTTAGATGACTATATACATTTATACATTGCTCAAAAATCACTGACCTGTTCATCAATAGGTAATATTTATCATGTGTGATTTATTTGTCAATGAAGTTTTTAAATGTCTGACTAAGGGTATATGCTAAATTCTCTAGTTAGTTCATGTAATGAGTCACCAGGCATATGTATTTCCATTTCAACTATAAAATGACAAGACGAGAGTCCTCATCTGCTTTTGCACATAGATAGTGATAACGACTGTCTTTGATTAGCAAATGCAATCAAACATCTGGGTTCATATCATACACTATGTATTTTATGCTTATTGAAGTGTTATACATTTGTGAAGATGGTGTGATGGCTAATTTTATTCGTCAACCTGGCCAAGCCATGACTACTCAAAAGATTTTATCAGACACTCTAGATGAGTCCATGTGGATGTTTTTGAATACTAACATTTAAAGAAGTAGATTTTCACATTAAATTGAACTAATAATCCAGTCAGTATAGCAAACCAAATAGCCTTTCAGAATATGACTCCATCTGATCACTTTCTGCTGTGTGTGTGTTTTAGTGTGTGGCTAAAACAGAGTCTTTCTCTCAGGTGAAGTAGAATGTGCACATCAGACAGCTGCCAGCCTTGAGACTGGAACAACAGCTCCCCCTTGCTCTCCAGCAGCACCACTTCACCTGGATTTAGACATGTCCATAATTGCATTAGCCTATTCCTTAAAATTCCATTGATAGGATAGAAATATGGTTGATAATAGATAGACAGACAGACAGACAGACAGATGATAGATAGATAGATAGATAGATAGATAGATAGATAGATAGATAGATAGATAGATAGATAGATAGACTGACAGACAGATCCTAATGGTTCTGTTTCACTGGATACTTCTGGCCAATATCAGTTGAACAAGTTAAGAACTGTAGCCTGCCTTGGTGAGTTCATGTTCGGATGGGAGGAAGAATGAGATGTAGTGGCAGTGAGCAGGTATTTTTCCCTCCATAGCTATATCCCAGGCAAGCCAACTTTTGCTAATGATTTTATTAGAACAGCAAATATGAGACAGTTGGAAAGGGTAGCATTCTGATTTTAAAGACAGGTTTTTTTTTTTTTCATGAAATAGGCATTGTTACATATATATATATATATATATTCTATTTGATGTCCTGTGGGGAAATGTCTTAGGCAAAGTAGATGTCCCAAAATGTGAAATGAAGGAGTAAAACTAGTGAGTAAGGAGAGCTGCTCCTTCCATCACGGTTGGCTATGTGTTGCTCTTAAAGGTTGCGAGTTCTCTAACCAATGAGCCCTTCCCTTTGCACTGAAGGCAGGAAACCAAACATTCTCATGTCCTCATGAAGATCACAGAGGTCTTAAAGCATCTCTCTTACCATGGCAACACAACCATATTGAGGAAGAGAGTGCCTTCATTCTTGTCAGTGCATAGGCTTGTTTCAAAACTGTGGATTGCTTAGGCTCAGTTGGGAAGAGGTTAAAATAATCAGCTGATGCCACACCACCTTGCTAAAGGAGGCCTAATATGGAGAAGACAGGTGAAGGGGTAGATCTAGAGCAAAGGATAAGGAAACAGGAAACAATAAATATGGGGGAAAGGAATATCAGGTAGTTAGCTATCCAATGTGAACCCAAGAAAGCTGCTTTGATACATGTATAGGTCAAGTAATGTTCACCTTGCACAAATTCTGTAAACACTAAACAGACCATAGATTTATGCAGCCATGAGTGTCTGAGAAAGGTCTGTCACTTCTCAGAGCCTCAGGACATTCACTGGCAGCATCCTGACCCATCCTGACTCCTTCCTGAGTAGGGACAGGAATGTTTTTGTACATAATGCTGATGATCAGGCAGGGCTGTGCTCTGCTGATGGCCCAGAGGAACAGTGCAGAGTCCTTCGACTCCAAGGAGCTCAGATTTCTTTCGAACAATAGTCACCAAAGTGCTGTGCTGCACATCCAGTAAGAACATTTCCCTCTCTCTCTCTCTCTTCTCTATTGTAATACTGAACTGGGGTTCCTGGCCCAGGGTCTTCTGGTAGCAGAACACAAAGAGGAGTCCAGAGAGAGGGGAGCACTTCATTGTTGCTAGCTGCCCTTTGTCTTTGATAAGATGTTTTAGGGTTTGCATGATTCTAGAATCCACTGGGTCTAAGAGTCAGGAGACAGAGTTTGCTGGGGCCCTCATTATCTGTCTTGTGTTTAAGGCAGGAACAACACAGGGCAAAACCTTCCAGGTTGTTCCCATGACTCACCTGCTCCCAGGAGACAAAGGCCACACTGCAGAGCAGCTTTTGACCATGTAGGATGAAAAGCCTTGAGTATCACCTTGTTCAGGGTTGGGGCCTCCTGGGGAAGTATTTGGAGGTTTGAAGGTATCGTCTCCTGATAGGCACAAATGCCACGCTCTGACATTCCTCTCCCTGCAAGACACCCTGGTGCAGTGCAGCCTATGGTAAGACAGATTCAACTCGGAGAGGTAGGACTCCCAAACAGAGGTCAGGTTCAGCTACATGTCCCCATATCCATACCATACCATATATCCTTCCATATTAACTTTCCCTGCTAGTTCCTGGGCCTGGCCTGACCCTAGTTCCCTACCCTTACCTTCCTTCACCACCCATGAAAGGACAGGGAACTCACTCTTGAGTGGCACTCTAGGGCCCTGACTCTCTTACCATTCCTTGGATTGACAAGTCTCTGACTGTCTGGGTCCTGCATCTGAGCAAACAGCCAAGGGTCCTTTTACGGCTGCTTTCATGGGCCCCATAGGGCTCCCTGCCACACTGTGGTGTCACAGCGCACCCAAGTGGGAGGCACGCATCAGTTCCTGGAGTCCCACCTCCTCAGGCAGTATATTCATGGCTGACCAGCTGAACCAGGAACAGCAACCTCAAGCCCTCATCCTGTCTCTAACACACCCATTGTTCTGCTTTCCCAGCGTGCCCAACTTAAGGTTGATCTTCAAATCCATCATCATCCAGTGGATACCCCAGAAAAAAATGTGTGAACCAACATTGTGATTCAAAATAAAATCAATGTTGCCCCTTTGTAATAAGCCAAATGAAGAGTGAAGCTAGGATAACACAGACAATAAAAATAAGAAGGCTGGCGAGCTCCAGGATATGCACCTAGAGTCATGCTACTCTACAGTTACTCTTTGTTGCTGGAGGGCTTCTCTTCAGGTTCCACCAAGTCCCACAGTCCCACAATCCACGTATAAAATAATCACTCAGACACTTATATTATTATAAACTGTATGGCCGTGGCAGGCTTCTTGCTAACTGTTCTTATATCTTAAATTAACCCATTTCTATAAATCTATACCTTGCCACGTGGCTGGTGGCTTACCGGCGTCTTTACATGCTGCTTGTCCTGGTGGTGGCTGCAGTGTCTCTCCTCCTTCTTCCTGTTTCCCCAATTCTCCTCTCTCCTTGTCCTGCCTATACTTCCTGCCTGGTCACTGGCCATCAGTGTTTTATTTATATAGAGTGATATCCACAGCAACTCTTCATTAATCAGACCTAGACTTTTTCACTCTTCACATGTAAATCATCACCAAAATTTAGATAGCACACTTCCTAAGGGGGTTATTAGAATTTGTATATTCATCTGCAAACTTACAAATTCACAGACTATGCCGAATGCAGTGATTACAGCAGATTTCGTAGGGTCTGAATTTACTCGGAGGAGCTTTCAGAAGTGAACCAGGGCTTCCCAGGAAACACAAACACACCAGAGAGGAACTGTGTCCAGGTGGGTGAGTCTCCACAAGAAAGCACTCACACACACAAACTCTCACTCACAGACACAATGCCTTCTAATTGGCGAGAAGTAAGATTTTTATTACTCAGCACAGCTAAGACTGCTTTCAGCTTTATGTAAATTTCTGAGAAACTTTGATGATGTTTCCAGCTGCATCGACTCCCTAAAGATGAGATGATGAAAAAATTTGGTAGTGGTGACAGTTTTCCTTGCTAAGGGGCAATGCTGCTGTCTGAGTGTTGCTATAACATCATTGTCTGTGTTTTCAAAAGCATGCTGGCAAACTTCCCCTTTTGTTCATACAGTCAGGGGATTTCATGATGCCAGTCAACAATTCTGACTGTGAAGTCACAGTGCCTCAGAGTATTGCAAAAGATGCCCCCAGCACCTGCTCATTCAATTGTAGATAAAGCAGTTGCTTGCTGGAGGGCAATAGCGCCTGAAAACAGGCCAGGGCTCAATGGAAGCAGGTCTTAACATTTTTGTTTCATGAACATCACAGTTGATTGCATACATTGCATTATTTTGAAAGTGAAGGCAAGAAAGCAAGACTGATACTGGGGAAGAGCAAGACAGCTGGAAGCCAAGCCTTGCCACTACACAGCATATGGCTAGTCTGGGAAGCACACAGTACTTCCTGGCCTAGGAAAGGGTAAGGCAGCCACAGATGCATGGTAAGAAGCTCTAGGAGAAGCTGTGTAGACACAGAATCTGCCGATGTGTTTCAGAACATTAACCCAGGGAAGCAGAATTCATGTTTTGGTAGTTGAAGAATCTGTCCATTTGGGACCAGGTGTGATATGACCTCCACTGGATTTTGCAAATGATTGATTCATCTGGGACAGAAGTCAGCAAGGGGGAAGCCATAATAAGTGTCAGGGATCTAACATCTGCCAACAAGTCACCAGAGATGTCCCCAAGTGGGATTGTCTGCCACAACTTGCCCGTTAGAATGCCACTAGGTACCTTGAGAGGACAGATGGGGCTGCTCTAGGCTGAGCTGCTGCGGGCCATACAACCTTGCACAGTTCCTCTGCTTCTCCTGGAAGGCAGTTGTTCCTCTCTTTATCTCTATGCAGTGTATGTATGCTGCTCCAACAACACACTCTTCATTCTCCTTTGCAAGCTCAAAGAGAACCTCTAATTTTATAGCTGAATTTCACAGCTCACTGCTGCAGAACCCCTGCAAATGTATAGATTTGTTATTGGACTTTCTAGTGGATCAAAGTTTCAAACAACACTGTTTTTAGTCCTCCATGATGCTGGCAGCCAGCTATGAACTCTTCATCAGAAAAACTGGGAGCTCATTGGTGGCACCTGATCTTGTCAGTTGTGCAGTTTTCCTGGCTGGACATATGACACATGCGCATGTGCACAAAATAAACAAACGACAAATAAATAAATACCAGCCCCCAGAATATTTGAGATGTACCTTCCTTAATCTCACTTTTGACATTGGAAGAGAAAAAGTCATAGAGAATGAAAACTTTCCTTTGAGATTTTGGTGAAAAGCATGGCAAAGGCCTGGGTAATCTAGGAGGAAAATGATGAAGGAAGATGTAGAATGAGTTACCAGATTCATCCAGTCATTTGTTGCAGACACCCTTTGTTCTCAGATGGCCCTGGCCAGGTCTCTCATGGCAGAGACCTTCTTTACTCCCCTTTATCATTGATCAACTTACCCTGAAAAAAGCCACCGTGGATGCTCCACGCGCTCCTGTGGCATTTGCTGCTTTTTCTTCTATTCTCTCTATTCTCGAACTCTTTTGGCTTCAGCCAGTTAACAACAATCCAAGCTCATTTTCCCATATACAAGTAGACATGTGGACAATACAGGTGATTAAATTCCTTTGACTTGTTCTTTGATGCTAAAGTTGGAGATAAACTATTCCTATACCCTATGCCCAGTAAGCAAGGAAGGAGAGAGTCCTGCCTGGATTAAGGCGGGATTAAAAGTTCAACAGGCACACTTATGAAAGTGTTGTCTGAGCACTGGCCTTACAGATGCTGCTTCTGAGTTAAATCACCTTTAGTGTTAAGGTCTTTAAATATATCTGCTTACCTGTCATTAAGTTTTGAATAGAGCATTATATAACAAATATAGATATTCTTACCCAACCTATTTTTTATTTTCTGGGTATAAATGCACACAATCTCAAAAGATATCACTGAGAAGTATTTGCTGAGCCAGGTGCATCAGACATGAGCTGTTACTTATGGATAAACCAATTACTCTGAAGTAGTGACCCACACACTGACAAGATGCTACCCATGGGAGGAAAATTCTCCCTTAATTCTTCATGGTTATAAATCAGATAAAGTCTTGCTTAACAAATTTTAAAATTCTGGGCATACAAAACTCACTAAAACCTTTCATAATAGAAGCTGATGTATCTGATGGAGATTTGGGTGATATAAAAATGAAAGTTTATACTCAAAATCATAAAAAACACAAGCTATCAGTATAAAGCATATTGCAAAAAAAGAAATGCTTCTTTGCTCTAAAAGGAGTACCTAGTGATGTTTTGTTTCAATTAGATCAAACTTCTAAATGACCAGTCAAGCTTGGAAATGCATTAGCACCCATTTAAAAAAAACATTATATTTCAGAAGGAAGGAAGCCCAGATAATAACATAAAAAATGCCTGACTCATTCTAAAACTGCAAAGTAGCATCATCTTCCAGCTGTTTTCCTCCAGTGAAGCTAATGAGGCAAAAAGGAAATACAAAAACCAGAGATGAACCTCAAGCTGTGAGACTCTTCTAGGAGGACAGAACATATTTGGGAACTATCATATGAGTAAGAAGAAAGGTGAGTCTAAGCCTGTAGTGTGAAAACAGCAGGAAAATTGTGACAGCTCTGTTTTGTCAGACTTGCATTGAAATAATCTAACTGAATTTTCAACTCAGGAATCAACTGTAGGTGAGAACACAGCAAGAAGGTATCATGTATGAACCAGATGTTAAGTCCTCTCTGAACACTGGATCTGTTCCTCCTTGCTCAAAGACTTTCAGCCTTAGAACATGGAGAAATTCATGTCTGTTGTTTTGCTTGGCTGTGGTATTTTGTTATCATATCCCAAATGAAATAGGCAATAACCAGCTGATCAGTTTATATCTCTAGTATGCAAATTACTCAAATAGATGAACCAAGGATGTTTAAACAAGTTTGGTAAACATACCATCTACAAATATGCAAGGATATAAAGGAGTCCAGCCCATGGGACCATGTGCACTTAATTTATTAAAGGTCATAGCAATAGCACATCAAATGTATTTGACATTCACATGACCAGGTATTTTGATGTAGAAGAAAATGTTATCAGTGTGTAAGGTTCAAAAAAACTGAGAAGATATTTTTCCTAATAGGAACTATAAAATTGGATCCTATCTTTAAATTTTCCTTTTAATTTGTTTAGGATATTTTGAGATGTTTGGCTAGTTTATAATCTAGATAATACCTATAGATTCCTCTGATCTCAAGATCTATGTAAAATCTCCCTACAGCCCATCAATGTAAAAAACTATGAAATCTCAGCTGGGGGCTTCTGCTCGTTGCCATAGGCAACTCTCCTGCTTGTCCAGCCCTGTCACATTACCTGGCCAGAGAGCTGGCTTCCTTGTCTCTCTCAACAAAACCATTCACTAGGGTACTGACAGGTGCAGGAGAGTAAGAACAAAAGACTTGGCACACTGTGAAGGGCCCATAAATGACAGAAAGTGATTTCCCACCCTTTGCTTCCTTCCTTTCTTCTTTTACATTCCCTCTCAAGAATCCCCAGGAACTCCAGATGATCCCACCCACCATGGACGGAACAGCATCCTCAAATTTATCTCCTACACCCAACACTCATAATATTCTCATCAATAACATTTCACTCTGGAAAAATGTTTTCAGATACCACCTTCATATCTTACTAATCTATATATTCAAAGTTATAGTTAACCAATTGCGGCGCTATTTCCTCTGAGTAGACTCTCTCCTGGAGAGGGGGGGAGACTCAGATGACTCAGAAAGCTTTTGAAATTTATAAAGCACAGAAGATTCTGAAAGTTTAAGGATTCACAAGGTCCTGTCCCAGTTTAAGAAGTTAGTGATTATCAGAGAGAAGAGACCCTTAGGGGGAATTGCCTCCAAGGTGACAGGGGGCCTCAGAAATATAGCTTTCATGTGTGGTCACTCACTCTACAGTGAGCTTTTGAATGATGCATTTTGAGTTACCATGCTCCTGTAAACTTATTACATATGCCTCTGTAAATAGCCCTAATAAACTCTTTGATATATCAAATGAGACTTGAGTGAAACATGTCATTGGTCTGCTATCTCTGCCATACCCTGGTTAATAGACAATTGTTCAAATCTCTTCATGAAAATTTTTACACCAATCTCTTCTGGAATGGATTTCTTCTTTACTGATTTGGACTGTCTTTCTAAATGATTGCTTAAACTATTCTTTAACTTTCATAATGATAGTTTCATATAAATTACATAGTGTTATAAAATACAATAATTAAATATCCTTTACTTTATTGTGATAAAAACACACATAAAATTCACCATTGTAACTATTTTCCTTGATGTTAGTTTTAAGCACTTTAAATATATAGTTCAGAAGCATTAAAACATCCACATTGGTGTGCATCTATCATAACTATCCATACTCCCCCCTTCTTCATCTTCCCAAAGTGAAACTGTATTCATCGAATGCAAACTGCTCATTCTCTCCACTCCCATTCTCAGGATGTTTCCATTCTATTTGGAATCATACAGTCAAGCAATGTTTGTCTTTTTTCCCTGACTCCTTTCATGTAACACAATGTCTTCAAGATTTATCCATGCTATTGTCTGTATAAAAAGTTTATTTTTCTAAGGGTGGATAATATTCTAGTATATATGAGTGTGTGCTTCCATGCATGCATGTGGGAATGTGTGTGTGTGTGTGTGTGTGTGTGTGTGTGTGTGTGTGTGTGTGTGTGTGTGTTTGCAATGATTTATCCATGCATCCATGGACAGACATTGCTTCCACCTTTTGGCTGCTCTGGTGTAGAGCACTGTTGTACTTGTATCTGTTCTAGTCCCACTCTCACTCTTTTGCACACATATATTCAGAAGTTGAGTTGATGGACTACAGAATAATTCTATGCATAAGGTTTGAAGAAACTTTCATGTTCTTTTCCAGAATGAGTAGTCAAACTCTTTTAATCTCCTACTAGCAATACACACACACAAACCTGATTTCTCTACATCTGTGCCAACACTCATTGTCTAGTTCCTTGTTCTAAATAGCCATCCTGAGAAGTATAATGTCTGAATTTTTAAATTTTAATTTAATTGATTAATTAATTAATTAGGTTTTTCAAGACAGGGTTTCTCTGTGTAACAACCCTAGCTGTCCTGGAACTCACTTTGTTGCCCAGGATGGCCTTGAACTCACAGAGATCCACTTGCCTCTGCCTCCTGAGTACTGGGATTAAAGGCGTGCACCACCACCGCCCAGCTACAATTTTTTTTAATTTTATTTTTTGTAAGTCTTCTCTCATACAATACATCCTGACCACATTTTCCCTTCCCTTCCCTTCTCCCAGTTCCCCCATCCCACAAAACCCACTTCTCCCCCAGCTTCACTGCCCCTTTGTTTCTGTTTCAGAACGTCAATATATGGTGGGATTATCTTCCCTTTTGCTGTTATTTTGTTGCTTCCAAATATTGAGTCAGGCAAAACATCACTCTCCATAGTTACAGGAAGTTATTTCAGTTGTAAAATCCTATGATTGAAAACTATTCTACTCAAAGCTCAGATAATCTATTTCTATAATTTACCTAAAATTAAAAAAAAAAAAGCAAGGTTCAAATTTTATCTGCACTAGTGACTGCGGTGGAGGATCAGGTGGTTTAGAGTGTGTTTTGAAGACAGGTTCACTGTGAACTTAGCATTCTCAACCCTGATGCCTCGCAGCCCACTGGAGACCAGCTCCATGTCAGGTAAAAGTGCTGTGACTCAACTTGGACAAGAATCTCCTGTGAAATGAACTTGTGTTTTCCATGGCTACAAGGACTTACATAGAGTTGTTAAGTATGATGTCTCATGGGTGGAACAAAAATGGCAGGTGAAATGAAATTATCAAATAAACTGTTATTTGTAAGACCTGAATTGGCTGGGAAAACATTCTTTTTCCTTAAACTTCTGAAGTGCAAGTCATTCTCTTGGAGATCTGTTTATCTTATAAACCTGAAAAATAAATGGTTTATTTGTCTTACTGCCTTCAAACCAGAGTATCAATTAGAGGCTGTACTCTGAAGTATATTAACTAAGACTCTGAAGACTTAGTTATTGATTTCTGTAACTTGACTCATTGAGTGCTTGAGTCATGATTCCCAAGCATCTTTTAAATTGCTCATTATCCAGTCAGTTGTTGAAAATATTTTTCAAATGAAGGAACCAATTATATAGAGCAAGCAATGGCAGTTTTCAGTGGGTCTTGTGTAGCGTGGAGTAGGACTAATTTCATTTTCTGCATTTGAATTTGTGTGTGTCCATGGCATACCCAGGGGAAGATATTCATCTGGAAATTCAATAAGAAGGTTTAGAGCTTCGATAAATCCAAATGGGAAATAAACAATCGAAAAAAAACACTGAAACTGAATACCAGAAGCCTGAGGCTGGAAGCAGTGGATGAAATGCCATTCCAATTCAATTGTAGAAATGAAATGATGAAATGAATTCAATCAGAATCCTCAATAGACACTCACCTTTACAAATGACTAGAACTAGAGAAAAGAGAGATTTATGGAAGACAGGATCCACAAGTCAAGAATAAACTTTCTGTTCCCCATGTTTACCTGCCATGTAAGCAGCATTTCCAACTATAGAATCCTAGTGCTCTGATACAATTGGGCAGAGCTCATCTAGGAACACTTGGGATACTTTGATCTTTATGTAGAAGTAAGGTCTACATTATGCAAATAACACTAATAACATTGGTTTATTTGTGGGCCATGCTTACACAATTATATCTTCATATTATGTTTCTTTACTTTAAAATTCCTAACAGTATAACAATAAATCTAACAGGAAAATATACCCAGAATACCTTTGAAAATCAATATTTTTAAATTTTATTTTAATCTTATATTCTCAGTTACATGTATATTGTATGATAAACATATTTCATAAGTGTTACCAAAACTGTGGTATGCATATAGATAATCTACTGATAAAATTAAATGAGTAGATAAACTCACTATACTTATAATTTCAAGAAGAACAATTATTGGTCTGTAGTGAAGGGGACTTAACAGAATCCCTTGTCATCAGTAGTTAGTTCTAGAATCACTTGGTGATTGCATTGGTCATCTAGGAGAGCTAATGGGCTTTACCTGAAGGAAAATAAACTTCTCATATACTTGTGAAATGAGGCAGCTTTGCAACTAGATGTAAAGCACATATTGTGCATTAAGTTAGGTAGACTACTAAATTAGAGTCTGCCAAGTAAAGGGAGGCTCCTATTTGAGTTAAGGTGGGCTCGCAAGTTAGGCTGTACCCCTTGCTCAGACATGGAGATGCTCCTGTCTATACACATTCTACTCTAAGTAGGTGTTAAATATCCACCACTCAGTGTCTATAAATACATAGGGCATCTTGGTGATGAATTATTTTCTTGGCAGGCTTTCTATGATTCTTTTGAGACTCTATTCCTCATACTAGGTTGCCTTGCCCATGCTTAATACAAGGGGAGGAGCTCAGTTCTACTTCAACTTGATATGCCATGCTTAGTTGATACTCATAGGAGGCCTGCCTCTTTCTGAACGGAAACAGAAGGAGAGTGGGTGTGGGGGGCATGTGGAGGAGAGGTGGGAGGGGGGAATGAGAGAAGAGAAGGGAGGGAAACTGTGGTCAGGATGTAAAATAAATTAATTACTTTTAAAAAGAGTAATTATAAAAATTTAAAAAAAGAATCCCTTGAGATTCCATACTACTGCTCATACTTAGTGGTATGAGCAGTAGTATGGTAGGTCTATTCCTGGTTTCATTGTTTGTTTTTTGTTTTTCTGTTTGTTTGTTTGTTTGAATGGTTTGTTTGTTTGTTTTTAAAATCTTCATACTTATTTCCATATAGGCTGGATGAATGTATATTTTTAATAGAAATTTTTATATATAGAAGATACTCATATCACAATATATAGCAAAAATTCTGCAAGGCTTATTTTTCCCAACTGCTTTGATGATTACACAAAATCCTAGAGGCCAAGCCTTTGCTTCTGGCTCTAATCAAGTATGAGTGGCTTGGTGGAGATATTGACTACTCTATTTATTCACCAAGTAAGAAGTCAACTCCATTTTTCCAAAAGTCCCAAATTGTTATCTTGCTTCTGTCTATAAGTTATTGAATTTATCTTAACACGAGTGCTTGTCTTTTCCCATGCTAGTCTAAAAGTTCTATAAAGGTACTATCATAAAAAGAAATATAATATATAAAGATACAACTGCACTAGGCACCATAGTTATAAAAAAAGATTTATAAGACAAATGTAAAGGCAAAAAGTAGTAAAATATATCTAATATATACCCACTTTCTCTATGTGTGGATGTGTTTGGGCAAATAAGCACCATACAAAGCCTGCCAAGAAAAAAGTTCATCACCAAGATGCTCTATGTATGTATAGACACTGAGTGGCAAACATTTAACACCTACTTATAGTAGAATGTGTATAGACAGGAGCATCTCCATGTCTGAGCGAGGGGTACAGCCTAACTTGGGAGCCCACCTTAACTCAAGTAGGAGCCTCCCTTTACTTGGCAGACTCTGATTTAGGAGTCTACCTAACTTAGTGGACTACATGGGCTTTTCATCAAGTTTACTGCATTTCATAGCATATGAGCAGTATATTTTCCTTCAGGTAAAGCCCATCAGCTCTCCTAGATGACTATTGCAATCATCAAGTGATTCTAGAATGAACTACTGGTGACAAGGGGTCCTGTTAATTCCCCTTCACTGAAGATCAGTAATTGTTCCTCTTGAGATCATATGTATAGTGAGTTTATCTACGTACTCATTTAAATTCATCAGCAGATTATCTATATGCATCCCACAGTCTAGGTAATGCTTATGAAATAACTAAACAACTTTCTTTCTTTTCTCATTTTCTTGAGAGGTTTTCTGGGTTTGGAAGAGGTTTTCGTTTATAACTTTATTCCCCTAACACAACCCAGGCTAGAAATATAACACCATTCTCTAATGCTGAGAAAGAAGAAATTATCAAAACTGCATGTAGGTGGCTGGTTTCCAGCTGTCAAAAGGCCTTTCTCTTGAAGAGAAGCTTTATAATACAAAAAGCAATCAGTTCTTTCTAGCACACTCTTTGCTTATTTGTCTTATATTCTAGCATGGTCAATAGAAGAGGCATGTCCTAAACACCCTCCAGTTCTGTAAGGTGTAATATTTTTGGAGCAAAGATACTCCTTAAGAAGGTGCTACTATACCCTTGACAAAATTATACAGAATGCCTGTCATTTGTGGAACATTGAGCATCTACTTAGCATTTTAAATAAATGATGTCATTCTGTAACGTGTTTTACATTAGTATATCAGTCCCATAAATAAGTGATTATTATGTAAATAACATAAATAAGTCATTTACATTAATGCTCTAAGGTAGAGGCTATCATCTATATGCCAGTGTTAGTAAACATCAGGTTAATTTTAGTCAGTGCCTGAGGCTCAATGTGAGGAGAGGCCATCATGGTAACAGATAATGGGATGGGTCATATAAATGAGGTGACATTTTAATCAGAACCCAAAGGAAAGAAAGGAGGGTAGGGAATATGGGGGATGAAAAAGAGACTCTGTTAAGATAAAACTAGAGTTTTGTTCCCCTACTGAGGAAAGCAGTAATTGTTCTCATCAATGGGGAGAGACAAAGAAGACTTGAAGTCAGCAGCAGATGAAGACAGAAGAGTTCTGGGATGGGAGTTCCCAGCTTCATGGAGCAGACCTGCACACCTGCATGGTGGCCATGGTGTTATATTTCTAGCCTGGGGTTTTTGTTTTTGGTGTCTGCACACTGAGTTATCTTTGCATTGTGGTATAGCACCTTTGCAGTCACCAGCATAATGGCCTGTGGATGGCTAGTTAAGGATGGCAGGTATGATACAGGGGGAGAAAGAAGCAAAGACAGAACTTTGCTTGAAAGCTCCTTCACTTTCCTTTGTTCCTGACTCATACCAATCTGTTCAGTGAGCACAAAGTCTGTCAATGGAGAGAATTAGTGAGTCTCGAAACGGAGGTCTTTTAAGGAAAGAACTTCTCTTGTGTGCTGCAGAGAAGCTTTTACTCTATGGCTAGACCAAGACAAGTCCAGAGCCTCTTTCTACTGTGAATCTGAAAGAAACCCAAAGCTTTAGGCCTGGGATGCATGTATATTAAATGTTACAAGGCATGTACATTGCTCAAGAGAAATCGTTAGCAGCATCTCTCCCATTCCAAATAGACTCCACTTTAGATAATAAATTATATACTCAGTCTGAAAATATGAAAGCACGTATTGCCTCCAAACTTTGCTTCTATCCTAGTAACCCAGAAACCCATTCTAGAGAGATTGGTAACTTCCTAGCATGAAGTTGCCTGAACTGGGTCAGACTGCAATATATACATGAATATATATGACCCTGTGAATGGTTCTTGTGTCAACCCTCAACCATGGCCCCTGTGGAATATAAACCATCCATTCTGTTCCTGAGTTGTTGTGTGACACTATTCCTAAGGGCATGCAAACAAACATCTATTACCTACCTCAGATGAGTAACCAATGGCAGATCACAGAATGGAGACCACCAAAATTCAACTTGGTGAAGCAATGAGTTTTACTGGGGTGACTTACATGAGTATGGGTGAGGGGTGACTTATGTGAGTATGGATGAGGGGTTACTTATGTGAGTACAGGTGAGAGGTTCCTTGCAGGAACAGAAGTGATTCAAAGACAGCTGCATCACTAGCCCCCACCTCAGCTCACAAAACCTGGAAACCAGGAGCTCACTGCACAGCTTGCAGGCCACTCAACAGGCATGGGCAGCCATGGTTCAAATAGCCTCTGTGTCCCAAGAGCAGACTCCTGCTTCTGCTGTCAGCTGCCGATCCAAGCCAACCTTCCTTATTAACCTTCAGACTCTGGTCCTTAGATCTACTCCCTTTCTGGAAAATTCTCAGATGACTATTTTTAGTATGCTCATGAAAATCCTTCATGTCCCCTCTAGAAAACCAGTCTCCACTCACAGATGAAAAGTCCTGTCCTACTGAATAAGAAGAAACTCAACCTGAGACCCAAAGTGGGTGCAGAGATTCCTCTGTGGGTGCTGGTAGTCACTACTCTGGCTGCTTTCACCCCACTGCTGTATTCATAGTCACATCCTATGGTGCCTGTGAACATTTCCCAAGCATGACTCCACACACCCCCATTTCTATCTACTTCCAGGCAATTGGAGTTACTTTCTTACTTCCATTTGGAAGCACCTTCACCTTTGACCACCTGTCTCCACCTCCTTAAGCACGAAGAACATTAAGTTTTTTTCAGAGACAGGAAGCCTCTCTGTAGGGCTGTGGCTAAGCTGCTGGCACAAAAACACAGTGGAGCCTCCTGGATTAACAGGCTCAATCTTCAGAGTGGAGAACAATCCACCAGGCATTTATGTTGAGTATCGGCTGTTGCTGGAGAGCTTCTCTCCAGGTTCCACCAAGCCCCGCAGTCCCACAATCCACGTATAAAATAATCACTCAGACGCTTATATTACTTATAAACTATATGGCCGTGGCAGGCTTCTTGCTAACTGTTCTTATAGCTTAAATTAACCCATTTCTACAAATCTATACCTTGCCACGTGGCTCGTGGCTTACCGGCGTCTTTACATGTTGCTTGTCCTGGTGGTGGCTGCAGTGTCTCCCCCCCCCTTCTTCCTGTTTCCCCAATTCTCCTCTCTCCTTGTCCTGCCTGTACTTCCTGTCTGGTCAATGGTCATCAGTGTTTTATTTAGATAGAGCGATATCCACAGCAATTGGCCCTTGAAAAATTCACCCTTTTCTAAACAAGTCATCGCACAGAATGAAACCACAAACTCCCCACTCCTTTTTCTGGTGTCTGTTGGTACCAAGAGATGGCAAAATGACCAGGAATTGTGCCACATCTATAAATGACATTCTGTCCCATTTCTGTAACTTCATGATTAGGAGTTTGTGTGACTCCAGGTTCCATGTGTCCAGTGGAGGAGACAGAAGGCAAAAAAGGGAATGAAGAGAAATTTAAGAATTGCTCCGATTTAAATGCAGATGAGAATTTCCCAAGTACTTTCTAGACTCGCACCCATTGTACCAAAGTTTACCCAGCGAAGGATGGTAGGGTCACATAGGACCAGAGGATTCACAGCTAGGGCTTTGGTTGCTAACAGACCATAAAGGAAATCCACAATGTCACTGTCTGTGCTACACTCCATCTCCAGGGTGCCATCAAGAGAACAGAAACCAGAGTGCCCATCATGGGTATGAGATGCCCCAAGGTAGCCCCATGGATATTCTAAAGGCTGCAGTGTGCATTAAATCATGTGCCGACAGGTACCTCTTATTTACGGTTTCAGACAGTGAGACCGAGGTCAGAATTTGAAAAGAATCGTAGGCTCTCCTCTTTTTTCTGATGGCCAGTGAAAAGCTGCATGCCAGAGGCTCTGAGCATGGTAGTTTTCGATGTGGTGAAACTAAAAAAACAGACAGAGAGGTTGGCAAGAGTTGGCTTCCAGCTGAATGAGTGGAAACACACCAGTGCAGTTTCTATGTGCAGGATTCAGAGAAAGTTTCTGTGCAGACAAAGCATTTTGATCAGAGCTAATGTTTAAGACTAGCTAAAGATGGAGAAAAAAGAAATCAGAAATGCTGGCATAGACAATATCAGAAATAAAGAACCACTAAAGACTATGTGTGGGGTGTGTGTGTGTGTGTGTGTGTGTGTGTGTGTGTGTGAATGTATGTATGTATGTATGTATGTATGTATTTCAAACACATTTCCCAAAAGCTATGGTCTTCTCCTGTGCTGTCATCTGGCTCCAGACCTGGCATCCTTCCTTAGATTCTCAGCCTCTGATTCCTCACGACTTAGTGCTTCCTGGATCCAGAGGCAAGAGTACTGGCGAAGAGGCTTTGAAGTGGCAGGACCGAAAGCATACGGAACAGGACGCCTCTCTCAGAAAGATGTCTCACTTTCTAGCCCTGGACTGAATCTAAGTATGTGTTGAGATGTTTTGTAAGCTATTAGTTGAAATGATTCACTTTGTAGCAGGTTTATTTTCTCTCACAATTACAAAATCATTTAAAAATTGAAACCCACAAGTATTTATCTTCTCATCAGTTGGCAGGAAAGCCACGCGCAGGAAACATGGCCATGAAATCTAGAGGTGCTACATGGGTTGAGTTGGAAGCTAGTATTATGGTTTGCAACATCTGCCTTGAGTCCTACAGGAAATGTTCATTGGAGCCCTCAGTTGTCCCACAGCTTCCTGGAGTTGTAGGTTTGTGTACAGAGAGCTGATGGATCTGCAGGGCTGTGTCTTTGCTGCTAGCACAGAAATACAGAGCTGAGTCTTCTGGCTCCAGGGCAGACAGGTGAAGGAATAACTTGGAGGTGTCTGGACATTCAGGTAAGAAACGACTGGGCACAGTCTCATTTTGAATCAGTTGTTTAAGATTGTAGAAGAACATGAGCTCTGGCGGCTTCTCGGCATTCTGTTTATACCAGTACATGGCATTATTTCCCATATATTGTTCACATTTCAAAGATTTATTATTTGCTCTTCCCATGACCAGATATCTAGGTGTCTGAGAAATTTTAGTGTTCATGAGCGCTGTGGGAAGAAAAGGGCAAGAATTTAGACAGAGTTCAGGAAAAAAGGTAATGGCTTCAGCTAAAAGAGATTTGGAGCTAGGAGCCAGTAGGATCCAAGACTCACCTGCCTCTAGGAGACATAGGAAAATATAGAAGAGCAGCCAGCATCTCATGGTGGAATCAGGTCCCAGATGGGCATTGTGTAGCAAGATACCCTGGATGACAGCTGGGTCTATCTCTCCTGGCACTTATTGGTGCTTTTGCCTGTGATGTCACTATCCTTTTTAGTTTCTCCTGCTCCAAGAGATGTTTCCTTTTCCCCTTTCACAGTCACCTTAGATTGTACTAGAAGATGAATTTACTGAGCTAGGAGAAATGAATGTTTAAAAAAAAAAAAAACAAAACGCCAACTCAACAATTTAACCCTCAGAGGTATTTCTAGAAGTTGTTCCCATGCTTGTATTTTACCCTCTCATCATGCAGTTCTTCACCCCCACCCTCTCCCAGGTCCGTCTCTAACACAGCCCATTTCTCCTTCAAAAGTTCCCGTTCCTCTCCTGCTCAGTTTCAAGGAACAGCACCCTCAAACTGCTGCTCTGGTTCATGCTTAACGGTGGTGGCCCAGCTTTGTGGAAGGTAGAGGTGGTTTATGGTGATGATTAGATGATTTTGAATGCCTGTTCATCATTTGAAGTGTATGACTGTGGTGTCATTCAGAAGCCAGACACTGGTTAAGACAGGGAAGGGAACATAAAGTGGATGAGACAGCCTGTGTGCATGTTGTTTGAGGTATGGAGCTTGAGTAGGTATAGAGGAAAGATACTGTATATAAGATGCTGAAACAGACATCATTTGATATTAGACCAAGAGAAATCAATTAGAAATTTATGCCAGTGTTTTGAAGATGTCTACAACTGAGGCTTCCACCTAATAAGGAGTCCAGATGGGTGAGATTCCCCCTTTTCTCACCCTCCAGTGGCTCACCTTCCCCATCACCAGCTTCATAGATATCCTTAGATCACAGCTCCATCCTGTGGCCAAAGTGGCCCATTTACACACTGTAAGTCTCACTCTGATTTCTGCTATGCAGAGGTTGGCAGTGCCAGGATTCTTACTCTGCAAGGAGTCAAATGGGTGTTAACTATGCATCTTGTGTGGAGCTCATAGGCCAAATTGGTTTGTTCAGTCTTCAGTGACCAACAACTAGGAGCAAGTAACAAAACACCATGTTCACCCACAGATTAGCAGGACAATTAAGCATATTCATAGATAACCAGAAAATAAAATTCTAATATATTTAAGGAAGTCGTTTTGTATTGTAGTGTTTAAATCATTTCATATGTGTAAATATGACATTTCTCACCTGTACAACCAGAAAAGCTGAGATGAAACAACCCCAGCTCTGTCCATTTTTGCAATGTTAGAAATGGAACTAGCCTCATCATGACTTCCCATACCCTTCCAATGGAGACAAATTGGGGTGGCCCAACATGATTGCTTCGATTTCCTTATATAAAATGTGTATTGCATTTGACCGCTTAGTTACTTGATACTACCTTTATGAAAACATATCGCTATGAAAATGTTGAGTTTTTGTTTTTAGTCTAGAAAACGTGTGGTCCATAACTCCTAAATAAATTGGAGTATTCACTTATTGTTGTGTATATTTTACTAATTAATCATGGTGCACAGTACTTGAGGATTAACAATTTCTAGACAGCTAGAATTTGGGGCACAGAGTGCTGAAAAGAACCCCAAGAATCTGAATAAATAGATCTTTTTTGAGAGAACACTATTGAATTTGTGGGTGCAGAGGTTGGGCTACCTGAAGGCAGAATGGAGAACATTCTGGAAGGCTAGAGAGTTGAGAAGAGTTTTCAGCAGACAGTTAGGGCTAGAGGACTCTGTCATTTGGGCCTCATTATATAGGAGAGACATTGGTAAAACACTTTGGTTTTTACAGAAAGTCTGTGAATGAACAAAAATAGCTACGTGCTAGGACTCCCTAATAGGGAGAGTAATGCTGAACTTGTCCCTACAAAATGCTGCATTCAAACACTGGATAAAATAGGACTTGTATAAGAAAGTGACTAACTCAGAACATCCACACTAACAATGACTCACATTAACTGCTTTATACCATGTCTTACAGAATATTTGTGTCTTCTCTTGGTGAGTCTCACCCATCTAGCCCATACCACTGTTGTATTGTACCAAAATACAAATGTAATCATATGTTGAGGGGGTCCCTGCAGGTGGTCACGGCAGGCAGGGAAGAGAACCATGAACAGGTGAGAATGAAAATTTGTTTCAGATTGGCTCTGTCAACATGGATCAAACTCTGGGGAGCCTGATGACAGATGATTTATTCCCAGTGAATTTAAGCATGATACAATTTTGGGGGGGGATCTTGGTATAGCACAACACCCACTGAGTAAGGAAGTATAATTACATCAAAACTCGACTCAGAATACATGTAATTTCTTCTAGAGACAGGCTAACCTATACAACCTTAAGAGCCTACAGAAGGATATAGCCTAGTCTTGATCATACAGAGAGTATAGAGGTCATTTGAGCTATTAACCACCTCTGGTCTTGGTTGTGGGAGCTTAGGGGAGGCCCTGGATATACAGATAATGTATGACTCATTTAGACTGTCAGGTAACTCCAGTCCTGGAACAATATTATGTAACTCTAGTAAGCCCAATAGCTAACTATTGGATGGAAATTTATAGCTAAAGTCCTTTCTGTGTCACAACTATCCTCCAGAATCTACTGCTGCCTACTTTTGGAGAAGGTTGAAAGACAACAGAATAGGGTGAAAAATTGTGTTAGTTGATGAGAAGGGGTCCTCACGTATATGCCTGACTCAAACAACTTCTCCCTCATCTTTTCTTTTTAGTTTATCTGTGGCCATGGACATTCCTGCTTCTCCAGATACCTTTCTCTTGAAACAAACAAACAAACAAACAAAATAAAAAACCTCAGTGATGATCTGAGTTTCCTGTAGCATCTTAAAATCAGTTATTTTGCACTGCCCTTTAGATTTGTGCTCCTCAAATACTTGTAGAAACCATCTGCCTTCAATCCTAATGTTACAGGCAATACATACATGGCAAAAAAGAAGAAGCAGTGTCTTCTCTCAGTTAATATCTCTAAGGTCTTTCATTGTTGGCAGAGTCTAGGTACTCGGGTGACTATGATGTGAATTACCATTCTGGCTAATCTGCAGAATTCCGCAAGACTCATCTGTGCATAAAACACAGAGCTAATTCACCTTATGGACTGTCATAGGAGGTTAGACTATAAACTGAAATGCCACTGGGGCCTCCAAAGCCCTGGGGGCTTGGAGCCTAAGGTGTGGGTTAACACTCAAGGCCCACTGCTTCCTGGCTGGCTGGGTTTGTGCACAGGGAAGCAGTGGCTCTGCATGGCTGTGCCATAGCTGCTGGCACAGAAGTACACAGCAGTGTCATCCAGTTCTAAAGACTTGACATGAAGATTCAAAAGAGCTTTATCTGGAGACTGGGGTGAGAAGCGACTCAGAACTGATTCATTTAAAATGAGTTGCTTATTATTGTAGATAAACATGATCTTCAGCAATTGCTTAGAGTCTTGCTTGTACCAGTACATAACATCATGGCCCAGCTTTTGTTCACACTGGAGAAACGCGTTATTTCCCACCTGTGTGACAAGATGTTTTGGAGTCTGAAAAACAGCCGTCTCCAGGGGACCTGTGGAAAAAATGATCAGAATTCAGGGAAATTTTAGAAGTAAGCAAAAGCAAAAGCCTCAAACAGGATCACATCTTCTTGCCTAGGAACTCAACTACTCACCTACTCCTAAGAGGCAGAAGGCCACACAGCTTAGGAACCTTGAACCCATGATTGGCTTATGGCAGATCAGATAAGTCCTTACCTCAGGGTTCTACTGCTGCTATCAGAACAGGCAGTAGGCTTCACTATAGCTGACACGTGATTTGTCTATCTACCACTGAAGCCAGAAAGGCACTTGATTCACAAATACAGACAGACAGATATATGCGAGCATGCATGTGTGTGAGCACAGACATAGAGGCAGAGGGAAACTGAAACATAGACAGAGAGAGGAAGACAGGCATTGGTAGTACAAACAAGAGAAAACCCAGACAGTTCACATGCATTTTAAGGAGCATAGAACTAGTATCAAGGGTACAGCATTGGAGGAAAGAAGAATGACTATGAGCCTTCCTGAAAGGTCAAGTGCAGCTTACTGATTTCAGACCTTAAATACCAATGTAGTGCAAAGGAAGACAAAAATAATCTCATTCTTAGAATAGTCTATTCTCATAGTAATTAAAAGAATGGAATCCAAATGTGGGGTCCTAACTCCTATGATCCCAGCACTCAGAAGGCTGAGATAGGAAGATTGCTGAGTTCAAGGCCAACCTATCTATAAGGCCAGGCCAGCCAGAGTTAAAGACTAAGACCCTACCTCATAAAACCAAATTTAGAAAATATAAAGATTGCCTATGAATCAAGAATATGAAGTACACACTCTGTGGAAGGCAGGAATTCATTTTAAAGCACTTTATACAGCATCCCATTTTCTCATCTGCAAAACAGTGGGCTAAGAATAATTCTCAAGTCCAGTGAGCATTCATTAATGCATCCAGCACACACTGCTGCATTGCATTACAAAGCTTATGTGTGCAGTGTTTCAAAGGAAGATGTAAGGAAGCAAAAAGAGAAAGAAAGGAAGACAGGGAGGGGGAAGGAAGGACAGGGAGGGGAAAGGAGAAAGAGGATAAGATAGAGAGACAGAGATGGAGGAAGAGAGAACTTAATGAAAAGAACAGGAAAGAAAAGAAAATGAGGAAGAGGGGGTGGGATGAACACTGTAAGGGACAGGTCACTCTGGTGATCACAACCATGAAAATAAATGACAATACTTAAAGAGTAGATTTTAAGTAATTATCTAGCCTACGACTACTTTCTTCAAATAT
This sequence comes from Peromyscus maniculatus bairdii, assembly GCF_049852395.1. NCBI lineage: Eukaryota > Metazoa > Chordata > Mammalia > Rodentia > Cricetidae > Peromyscus > Peromyscus maniculatus. The sequence goes on from NC_134854.1 coordinate 50,024,292, forward strand.
TCTTGACACAATCAGGCAAGCACCCCTAGAAATGATGCTAAAATGAGCCTAGCTTAAAAAAAAACTTTTTTTTTCCATAGGAAGCAATGATAGTTCTAAGTACTATTAAATATTGTTTTAAAGAATTGAAAAACCAGAAGATTTTGTAATGATTTTTTTGTAATTGCCTAGAGGATAGGAAGAGACAAACTCAGTTGTATAGTTTCCTTCCTGATAGGTCGAAAAAGAGACAGATTCTGTCGTATAGTTTCCTTCCTGATACATCTAGCTGAACCGGAGAAAAGAGATCTGAACAGAGAGAACCCAGAGGTGAGTCTGCAATCCCTGGCAAGGGCCAGGCTTCAGTAAGAAAAGTCAAGGGAGGGTGTGTATGAAAACGAAGCAATTGTAGCTTGGCTGTCACCTAAAAATAAAAATGTACAGGAGCAGTGGGAATGGGGTTGAAGGCCGGAGAAGAACCAGAACAAACAGGAAGTGGACTAGGCCACAGCCAGGTGCTTATTCTGGTCACTGATCCTGAATTAGGTTTCTTTAAGCTCCTTATATTTGCCCACACTGGAGAGTGTGTTTCAGTGGGAAAAGCATAGTATGTGTTCCTCGGTTCTGTATATGAAATCATCTGCTTTAGACCAAAACTTCCTTTGTCACTTCTGCTTTGGGTGACTTCCATCAGAATAAACTCCTTGAGCAGTCAGGGGACACTGCTGAGTGCTCTGGCAGAGCAGGATGGAGACAGAATGTCCCACAGCCAGGCTGTCAGGTGCTTATTGCTGCACAGGAGCCCCAGGAGATTCCATTGTCCCAGATGTTCCCCTCCATGGACTCTGGCTGTTTCTCAGGTTTCCTAAAGAACAAGGCACAGGGCAGCCTTTCTGTTCTGCTCAGAGAGGGGTGGATTACAGTGGTTCTGACCCAGAAGAGAAAAATCAGTGTTCTCACAGACAGAAAAACAAACAAACAAACAAAAAAAAAAAACCAACAGTCAACGTACATACTATTTATTGTTATTGACAGTTTCCCAAGTAAAAATCCAGACCAAACCAAAGGAGACAACATCACATTACAGGCCATTTGCCCTCCAGCTTTACAAAGCATCAGCTGTTTGTTTGCCTTTTTAACTGCTGAATTCTCATCTGTCCTGAAAAAATGACATGCACTATTTGTACTATTGTATGGATCACTAAGCATTTAATCTAGTTTCTTGAAAAGAATGATTAAAAATATTTATAATATGTTATTTATTAATATCAATTAAATGTAATAATATAAATTATAGACCCTTTTTAGTTTTAAAAGTGGTAACATTTTACCTTATTCACAATTGGGAAGAAGTTGTAGATACTTTATGTGACTACTAGTGAGAAATATCCAAAAGATCATGAATTCTATGCCCTAAATTAAAGTCCTCGGTATTAAATTTTAATTTTGATGCTAGACCTGTGTGTTCTTGCCTTTTCAGGTGTTCATAATTCTCAGCAGATTTTGAAAGTAGCTTTTGACACAGAAAAAGATTTAGATTTCAACTTAGAAAATTGAGTTGGTAATCTTCAGTATATTTCTTTGTTTCATTCTAAGATGAGCTACAAAATTAACCTTTACAGAAAAGGGGATTGTTTTCCAATTCAGTGATTTGGCTAGACTCTCCTTTGGTGCAATATGATTGCATGTGTTTGGCAGTGTGGGAAGATGGCCTAGAACTTCCTTCTGCTGCCTAACATCTGCCCACAGAAAATGTAATTTTATGACATTCTTGGATTTCCAAGAAGTGAGGGAAATTCCAAATGCTGTAAAGGTGAAATAGAGCCTTGTGTAAAAACACAGTGTCTCAGACCTGTGTTCTGGGTGCCAGACAATGCCACTAGGTTTTCTTCCTCTGGGTATCTTGATAGCATCAAAATGTTGGCCCTAGTTCCAAGGGTATTTGTAGATAGAGACAGAAGTTGAAAATAGTGTTCACAGAGGAGTGTGTTCCTGCTATCTTTTGGTGCTATTGCTGCTATTTTGATGGAACATTTTCATGAACCCAGAACAAATGCTTATGTGTGAATGAATGTTCATGCTTCAAGGAGAGAAGGATCCTCCCCCAACAGGCAGATGAACAGCAACAAGACCTCTCTGGTATAATTCCTCAGTGGTGTGGCAAGAGGGACATAGAAATGAGACTCCTGGTCTCTTGGCCTCACCCGTAGATTTCTGTTACATCCTCAGTTGTCCTGAGGAGGCCCTGGTCTGCAGCATTCATTGTTGGGTGTAGGAGCTCACATCATGCAAGACTGGACTGACTAGGCTTGACGGAGCTAAGACATAAATCCTCCCTCCCAGAGCTTTGTTTATTCCTTTCAGGGAGGGTTGTCCACCTGCACCTGCCTGTGAGTTCCCAGCCTTCTCACCACAAACCTTACTTTCTAATCCCATGCACTATCACATACAAGAAGTCAGCCAGGCCATCTGCTAGAACTTCAGTTCAGAGAGAGGCCCTTCACATCACATCATATCCCTGTCTCACAGCCTCCACAGACCACACTTTCCCATGCTATAAATAGGTCAAAGTTTCTCCTAACCCTCTCTTAACCAGTGAATTCTCTCACATCTTCCTTAGAAGGCTGAATCTCAGAGTCACAGCTCCTCCTTGTGGACAGTGAGTTAAAAAGCATTCTAAGCTTGGTCACTACATGCTTTCTGTTTATATTTGTTTCAGAAAAGACATATTCCACTGTAAAGTTGAGGAGTAGCAACTGAATAAAGAACAATGTAACCTGAAGTGGGGGTGGGGATACTGAAGAGTCATTGTATATCTCATTTTGGCTATCAGATTATAGAAACAATGAACTTCAAGACAGAATACTCCTAGGAATCTTGCTGGGACCATCAGAAGGGAAAATTTTCTCCCAGAAAAAGATGTGCAAGTTGTCAGGTTACTTTTTAGAAGGATGAAGCTGAAACACTGTTGGGCAGGACCACACCTTGACCCAAAGAAACTGCTTAGATATACACATCTCTGGAGCTCTGTTTAAAACTGAAATGAAAGTTCTTATCGGGGGAAGCCTGAAGATGGACTTGGGAAATTCACTGGATCTTTCCCACCCTCTTTCCAATGTGAGCACATTGAATAAATCTACTTCATGCTTTTCACTATTTAAACAAAATACAAAGGGATACAAAGCAAACAAAAAAGATGAAAATGTTTAGAATTTAGCATTTCTACTGTGTACTACTATAGGTGAGCGGCAGAGGACTTAGAGGCAGGGATACACACAGGAGAAGGGTTGTCATTGGTCCAAGGCTTTCCCATCCCAAACTGATTTCTCAATAGGCAACATCTGAGAAAGTGGTGCCCAGCGAGGCAAGAACAGGGTGATGCAAGGTCTGACTAAGGCCACTGGGGAGAAAAGAGCCTCCTGTGATGCTGCTAGAAGAAGGCAGCATTGTCTTTTGTCACCCTTGGCTTCATGAGCACCTTTAAAGGAAAAGAGAAAGAGCCATTGTCCACAGAGGCCGCAAGCTTGACCCAAACTCCCTCTCCCACTCAGCCTGAGAGGTCAGACAAAGCACATGGTCTCAGGCCCAAGCACAGGGGTAAGCTATGAGAGCCAGAGGCATGCTCAAGTTCTGAAACTCAGGAGTGGTAAGCCCAGAAGCAGAGATTGAAATGTAACTATTTGATAGTTGTTCTCTTGATGGTCCTAATTAGTGGGAAAATATCTGAATCTGTGAAGATTCTACAAACGATGTTTGAGTTCTCAACTAGACATTGAATGGTCCGTGTGTGTGTGTGTGTGTGTGTGTGTGTGTGTGTGTGTGTGTGTGTGTCTGTGTGTCTGTGTGTGTGTGTGTGTGTGTGTGTGTGTGTGTATGGAGGGCACTTTCATGTAAGGAGGGCTTCATGTCCTTAATTATTGGTCAGGTTCCAAATTTTATGCAACACATAGGAAACTTCATAGTTTTGCTAATGTTATGAATCATAATGTAATACCTGAAATGCAGATTGTCTTATGCAACCTCTGTGAAAGGGTCTTTCAACCCTCCAAAGAGATCAAGACCCACAAGTTGAGAACTGCTGCCTCATGGCTTTGATCCCTCAAGTAGATCTACTTGCTCACATTGTGACTGATTCACTCACCAAATTGTCGCTGTCACCACAGCACAAATGAGAGGAACTTGAGTGAATTCATTGAATCCCAGGTCAACTTTACCTAGTTCCCATGTGGAGTAGCAAATTTGTGAACACATGATCATCTATTTTATAGACTCTACTTATTTAACATCAATTTATATAAACTCCAATTTTTATTCTTACCTTCCTGCTTCTAATAAAAGGAACCAAAAAGACCAAGCACATTTCCAGTTCAGAATCAATGGGATACTTATTGTGTCTGTGTTTGCAGTGTCAATTTCTTCCTCCTCATCTCATAAATCAGAATTTCTTACCTGACAGAGCTAATTTAACCAGTAGCAGGAACTACGAATGTGGCCCTTGAGTCACTAGGAAGGATGATCAGGGAAGTAGTGACCCTACTTCATGTAGAGGGAAGTTTATTGATCCCGCCCTGCCTTATGGTTCTGAAAAATCTCTCCCACCTGCAGTCCCGCGGCCGCTTATAAAATAATCATTCAGACGCTTTTATTAATAACAAACCGTATGACCTATGGCTTCAGCTTCTTGCTAGCTAGCTCTTTCATCTTAAGTTAACCAATTACTATTAATCCATCCATATGTTGCCATATGCCCGTGGCATTATCTATCTGCTGGCATCTTATTGCTCCTTGGGTGTTGGGCTCCAGTCTCTCTAGACTCTGCCCTTCTTCTCTGTGTATCTCTGCTTGGATTTTCCAACTGACTCTGAGTTGCCTTGTCATAGGCCAAATTAGCTTATTTATTAGCCAACCAGAGCAACACATATTCACAGTGTATAGAAAGACATCCCAGAGCAACTTCAACCTTTTGGGTTAAAACACGTTATCTAAACAACTACTAATAAAACATTCAAAAAATTTCAATGTAATTAAAGTAGAGGGGGAAAAGGAAGATATGAGTCACTCAGTTCCTTGCTAAGAGATTATTCACTCAAGTTTATGTCCTAGTCGCACTCTATGGTGTCTGCAGACAGTCTGTAAATCCTATGGCCTCTGACCATTCCTGGATAAGATAGCCTATCTTGGTCATTTAATTTCAGGTACCTATCTGTTTAAAAACAACTGCAATTAAAAAAATAAACAGACTTCTTTCTCCTGGGGAAGCCAGGAGAGAGGCAGACACATGAGTGTTTGTGTACAGGAAGGAGGTGTTTTTGCAAGGCTGTGGATAAGCTGCTGGCACAAAAGTACAGTACATGGCTGAGTCCTCCAACATTATGGGTTGTATCTTCAGAGTGAAATATGAATCCTCTTTCCTTTCAACTGAAAACCGATCTTCCTTGAATAGATCAGACTTGTCCAAGATTTTACCACTGAAGAAAGAAACCAGAAACTCCATCTGCTGTCCCAAGATCAGTTTATACCAATAGAAGTAAAGGTGATTAGAGACAGGGTCACAGCTGAGGGTCACCATCTGCCCCACATGTACCACTTCATGACTTGGGATCTGCATGACTTTGGGTCCTGTGAGTCCTGTGAAAACAGAAAGAAGATTAATTGAATGGTTCAAAATTATCTCAGTATGAAATGAAAACTGTCAGGAATTTTTAAGAATCCACCTGCTTTTAGGAGACTGAAAAATAAACAGCATAGGAGCCAGATATCTATAGTGGGGTCACAGCAGGAGTGTTGCTTCTCTTATCTTGAGCAACTAGGCTTCAGAAACAGAGGCAGGACATACTACACTCCTATGGTCCCATAAGCAAGGTCTGACAATTACTGGTGAATGGTAATACAGTGCCATCTACAGGCGAAAGGAGCAAACAGTACCATGCATATACCAGGATTCTGTTGTGCCTATGAGATATTCAGGATTCTGTTGTGCCTATGAGATCTGATGGGGTGCTTAGGACAGAGGGCCATTAGTAGTTAGAGGGATTCTGGCATTCAGCATAGGAAGTTCCCAGAAATAAGTCTTTCTCAGAAATGCCAGAAGGTGTTCTTCTTTGATACTGTGGTGAGCAACAACTCAGAGGCATCAGAGTCTACAGTTAACAATACAGAGTACAAAGACTCAGTATGAAGATTAAAGAGATGTAAGGAAAGGATCAAGCATGAAAGTCTTATAAGCTTCAATGGAAGGAAAAAGCAAGAGTTGAGAACCTGACCATAAGTAAGGAGAGTAAATCCAGTATTAATACAGATCAAATCAATGATTTTTTTGGGATATGGAAACTCGAAGAGCCATGTGGGAGGATGAAGAGTGTCATGGAAAAGGTGTGAGCATACTTGGAGCCAGAATGAGGACTGAAGTACAGACTCTTGAAAATAGAAGTCACATGAGGGCACATATTGGCAGGGGATTGGTGAGAACAGTTCAGTGGTTCATAAAAAGATTTCTCAGGACTAAAACACTTGAAACAACTTTCAATTGAGCTTGTCAGTCCCATATTCAACTCTAGATGCCATCTTACTCAAGTCAAATACTGCTGCTATGCAGACATAGAATTTGGGAATAAGATATCTAATTGGCAGGTGGTGTTGTGGTCTGAGGTTTCTACATGAGGTCTGTGGACTACTGACTGAATCTCGGGGCTCAGATGGACCTGTTAGAGCAACCGTTTCCTGGATAGACTGAGGAGGTTTGTGTACAGGAGGGCAAGAGCTCTGCAGGGCTGTGTCTTGGCTGCTAGCACAGAAATATGTGGCTGAGTCATCAGGCTCCAGGGCTGAGATCTGAAGGTCTAGGTAGGATTTCCCTGGATTGTGAGGTTGGAATCGGGTTGAGATAGTCTGGTTTTCAATGAGTTTTTGGAGTCTATAAAAAAACATGAGCTGTAGGGACTTCTTAGCACTTTGTCTATACCAGTACATAGCATTATGAGATAGATGCTGTTCACATTTCAGGGTCCTTTCATTCCCCATGACTGTCACCAGATGTTTTGGTGTCTGGATAATTCTAGGATCCACTGGACCTGTGAGAATAAGAAACCAAATTTAATCCTCAAAAAAATTATAAAAGGATTTTTCATGGAAAATACAGAAGTGTATGGACCAAGGCTAAGACTCACCTGCCACCAAGAGACAAAGGGTCAGGCAATTAAAGAGCCTGGAACCCATCATAATGTTGCACAGGATGGGATCTATGTCTCCTTCTTTGGGACCTGACTGTCTAGGTGCCTTGTACTTACCATGTGAGAGGGTTTGCTTGGGTGCTTTCTGTTCTTGTAAGTGACTTCAGCTCACACTTCCTCCCTGCCCTTTGTGCTTGTCAGGGCTGATCATGCATACATAGTCTCCCAGACAAGGACCATAACCAACAGCCTCCCAAGGCACCTAACACAACTGCTTGTCCCAGAAAACAGCACACTCTTTCTTCTTTCTGCTTTGTAATACCTCTTCCTACCCTGACACAGATTTAACCCTTTGGATAGGTGCCCTTCGTTCTGCCTGTCATAGACCCAGATCAGGCACACTCAGCCTTTCTTTCCTTCATCCCAAGAAAGGCAGCCTCATTGCTCATGAGAGCCTTTTCTGAAGCCAGCTGTCCATCATTTCAAGATGCAGTAATTTAATAACGAGGTAAGAAGCACATCAGCACTAAGCGGGGAAGGAGAGGAATATGCTTCCCTCCAACACCCACTGGGAAGACCTCACCTTCCAGGGGCCTAAGCCTGCACACCTACAGGAGACGTGCAGAGGGTCGTCAGGAACAATACCCCACAGGTTCAGGAAGTCCAAGTACTTTTGAGCTGGATTCATCTCATCGCTCCATGAGAGCAAGAAACAAAGCTAGAGTCTTTACTTCCTGCCCAACTCCCTTCCATCTTCCCTTCTCATCCACGTCCATCAATAACCTCAAGAGTTTCAGTGAAAACTGTGTCCTTCACAACTCACACCCTGACAAGAAGCCACCAATTGTTTTCTTTAAGCTGCTGGCCACTGGGAGTTGGACCATGCTTCTGTGAGTATATGGGCACACAAATTGGACTTGATTGTTTTATTATTTTCTGTCTTTTCCTTTATTCTTTTTTGAAGGGGAGAGATCACAAGGGGTGGGGTACAGACCTGGGAGGGCTGGAAAGTGAATGCAAGCAAGGTATATTGTGTGAAATTCCCAAATAATCAATAAATATATTGGGAAATATATTTATTTTTTTCAGTGACATCATAGCTCCGCCTAGAGGAGAAACAAGCACATTACACTCCTCCCAGTCCTCATCTCCCTACCCCATCCCCATGGTTCTTGAGCTTGACATTCACAGAAAGATTAATTAACCAGGGGTGTTGAACTAAAGGAATTTATGGGCTAACTCCAAGGAAAGATGTGCTGACATTTATTCGTGAAAAAACCCAAATCAGTCAAAAATACTGAATGCACCTCTACTTAGCAGGCTCTGCTCACACACTAGGAATAGAAAAGTAAAATAGACTATTATGAAATAGGCTATTTTAGTTTGTTTAAAAATCACCAATGAATAATGTTTTTCTTGAATGCTGAGTGTAGGGATTCCAGTGCACATTATAGGAAAATTTGATTGTAATTGTTTTAGGCACCTAAGTACTCCATATTCCCATTTCTACTAAAAGCTGGATGCAGGTAAAGGCTGACATAATTATTTGGAGCCACCTGCCAAACATTCAGACTTTTGGGATAACCTTCTGCCAAGATGGTCTATACCAGGAACCCCAGTGTCCCCCAACTCTATCATGATGATTTACAAGGTAGAGATCGTTAGTTGTGTCTGAATAGATGAGTATAATGTTAGATAATAAAAGATTGCAAGCAAACGGCAAGTCTAAATATTTCAAAGAGTGTTTCCAATGTGATATTGTTGGCAGTGGCTTATTTATGTTGGTGGTTTTACATAAATTGAAAGTGCCACCTCAAGATACAAGATCAGAATGTAACTGACTAAATATATTTATCTGCCATGAGTTGGTTGAACATTTGTACTTTAAAGGTGGTCATGGAACAGTAGCTTTTCAATGTGTGCCAAGTGTTGTTTAAAGGATCTATGGGAGTGGAAGGGAGATGTTTCCTTTCTTAAGTCACCCTTCCTGTCAAGATCCTCTCATTCTTTGGAGACTCCATCGCTTTATGACACAAGATTTTGCCCACATTTTCCATCATCCCTTAGTCATATATATATATATATATATATATATATATATATATATATATATATATATATATATATATATTACTTATCTAAAGAGAACTGTCTTCTCTTCGTGGGGAGAAGATATTTAGGAAACAAGGAGTATGCTCTATGTATGTGTGCTTGGGATATGACACTGTTCCCAGGGCACAAGAATAACTAAAGTAGGAAGCATACACAGTATACAGACAACTGTACACATGCACATGTATTTCTAATTCCGTCTATCCATATTGAGAAGCTGGGAGGTTACTGATGTTTCTAGTTCACTCCAGTGTTGGCACTCTCCTTTCCCATATCTGCAGCTTTCTTAGGCAGTGCTGAGGATCCTGTTATCTGTTGTCCTTATGAGGTATCCATGTCCCATCACCAATCTGCATGCAGCCAGTGCACTAGTTCAGCTCTCTCCCTATTGCACCTGCTAACATCTCCCCACCCTATCTATGTTTTGTCCCCTAATGCCTGAACACTAATATGTAGAAGGTCTCCTCATTTCAGCTCAGGTTTCCACATCCCACACTAGGTCTGTGCTGTCTTGTCTGACCTCAATCTGCTGGGGCTTCAACAGCCTACATCAGAGGCTGCTTCATGTGACCCAAACTCAACTTCGGATATCCTCTTCACCTTATGCTGTCTCTATCTCCTTGCCCAGAACCCTCTTCTGCAGACACAAATGAATTCACTCTTTAGTCTTCTGACCACAGTGATCTTTTGATTGGCAGTGGGTGTAGTCAGATTTTCCTTGGGCTGCCAGCTCACAAGTAATGACATGGAAACACTGATTATTAATTTTGAAAGCTTAGCCTTTAGCTTAGGCTTGTCTCAACCAGCTCTTATAAATTAAATTAAACCATTTATATTAATCTACATTCTGCTACATGGCGCTACCTCTCTTCCACCTAGCACCTCCTGTTTCTTTTCCATATCTGGATTGTGACCCTTGTGCCCCTAGATTCATTCTGAGTTCCTCTCTTTGACAGGAAGTCCCTCCTGTCCTTTCCTGCCTAGCTATTGTCCATTCTGCTCTTTATTAAACCCATCAGATGATCCCTTGGCAAAGACACATCTTCATAGTGTACATAAATATCCCACAACAAGTATGCTTATTGTGTAATCTGTGTAATCTGAAGCACCAATAATGTGATAGAAAGGGAGTCTGTGCCTGAACCCACTTGCTCAAGATAGATGCTCCAAGGGTGAGGCTCCTGGTGATAGCCACTGAACATATACTTGCATCACTCAGGCACTCTGAGTCCTTGCTGTTTCTCTGTTCTTTTTCATTCACCCTGGGCCTTAGGAAGCATTGGTGATATCTTGATATTACAAACCCTAGAATCTTGTCCTACTTCAATCATTTTGTGCTTTGTAAAAATATCTTATGTGCATTTGGTCTTCATGAGGTCATAGTTTGTACCTTAACCACTTCCTTTGCTGTCCTTCCTGTTACAGCCTCAACCTCATGTACCAGTATTTGGAAATCACCTAAAATATCCATAGAAGTGGCAAAGTGGATGGGCAAAAGCATCTAGGCTTCAACACTGCACAAAGAACAACAGGCAACTAAAGAATCGTGAAGGGTGGAGAAATGGTCTTCCCCAGAGAAGAGCACACTAATTGGTTATTCAATACTAAATAGTCAACCCTGAAAACAGCCATACAAGCAATATTATACAGACCAAACAGGTTATATACATGTAAGAATAATTAATGAAAAAAGATGCCGTGGATTTCTAAAACACCAAGGAGTAGTATATGGGAGGTTTGGGGGGCAGGAAAGGGAAGGGAGAAATGCTGTAATCATATTGTGTCAGAAATGAGGAAATAATAAAAAAAAAATGAGGAAAAAGAAATGTATGGTGCTGAAAACAGCAACTGTTCCTGATTAAGTGCCTTTAGCCCTACACAACACTTGCTTCCTTGAAAGTGGATCTGGGAAGTGTGAACATCTCCAGGTGTGAAAACATTCTAATCACCACCCATTCATTGTCCTCACACTCAAGGTTTCAGAATTACAGAAAAAAAGCTGTTGTCTCAGCATTAGAGGAACTTCCCTGAATTATGTCCCCTAAGACTTCTCCTTGCTATGTGCTGGACACCAAACATGTTGAGTGTTTTCAAGTTCACTGATTGTAAGGAACACTAAGTGGACATTGGAAAAACTAAAGATAAATAATTTTTCTCTAAAAATATCGTCTGTATGTGTTTGTTATATTATGTGTGAATTTTGTAAATGGACAACCAGCACTAAGGTGAAAAAAACTTTTAAAATCACACTGCATGATATACAGACTATTGAAATCCATAATGCATAGGCTTCTGTCTTCTGAGCTTGGAGGGCATTCAGGCAAGGAATTTTAGGGAACTTAATTTGAGAAGAAAGGTGTGTGCCAAACCCTGTAATCTAGCCAGTCTTGGACCGTAGTCTCTCTGTTTTGGTGTGGAAGGGTGTGGAGGACAGATCTCACTCTGTAGCACAGGCTAGGCTGGAACTCACTACATATCCTCAGGTGACCTCAAACTCAAAGAAGCCCACTGCCTCAGCCTCCCAAATCTTGGAGTTCCAAGCATGCATCACCATACCTAGCTTTTTTTTCTCTAACAAATTCTGTTTTCTAAGAACTTCAACTACTGGCATGTGCTATCCAGCATCAAGAAGCCAGTTTTATGGGCATTTTTAAGAATTCTAGCTGCTATATAAAGAGAGAAAAGTGTCTTTTCTGGGTTGGCAGTTGACTTTTCTTGACTCACATGTTAACTGATTTAGAAGCCACACTGTCCAGTCATCTCTGGCCTATGGTGACCACTTAGGCTGTTGTGACTGGTGTCCTGATCCTGTGATCCCAAGGTGCAGTCGGAGCCAAAGCTCCGTAGTACTAAGGACAGAGTTTTCTCCTTCAACACAAGACATAACTTTCAACTGGAGGATTTGGAAGGCACTTTGGTGAAGCATAGAGGCTAGGTGATCCTTGGCAGGAAGTTGTAGATGAGGCTCAATCATCCCTCCAATAGAGTAAAGAAGCACACTGCTGCGCCTAACATTTGGAGCTTAAATGCAAAACTTATGTCTTACTGGAGCTTAAAAATAATTGAAGAAATGGACAAAGAAATCAAAACTCTCAGCAATATTACAAAAGCCAAGCTACAACATAACTTGATCTGTAACAGGTTACAGAATGACAAAAGATGAACAAAGGCACCTAAAGTTTTGACAAAATGTGGATGAAGGCAAGAGGAGACAGAAGAAATTTCAAAGACTACTCTAAGAACAGCTCATACTTGGGGTGATGTTTGATTGATAAGTAAAAGATTTATCAGTGAAAAATACAGAAAGTTATTGGATCCACTCATTCAGCAATTATTCACCAAGTTAATACTATGTGCTAGGTTCATGCTCAACTTGAGGGACAATAGTTAGCAAGCAAACATTGTATCTTCAGCAAATTTAAACTGCCTGGAACAAACAATGTATATACATTGTTTCACATAAATAGTATTTAAGTGGAAGTAATCCTAACAATGGGAAATTAAAGGCTGTTAGGAAAGCGAAGGAAGGACTGAGTTTAGTGGGAGAATGAAGTGAGAGGTGTTAAAAGTGAACAGAAGTTGACAGGGTGTGTATTGACCAGTGTGTTGGGAAGGCTCAGAATGGGCTAAGCTCCTTTGCTGTGCCCCAGAATTTAGGTATGACCTAATCTCACTGTGGAGTAGCTAAAGGATTTTTAAATATGGAGTTACATGATCTATGTCTATTTCACATCTAGTTCACTGCTGTGGAGGATGCATTGAAAGAGAGAGGCCATATCAGAAATAAGAAATAAGAGTTTTAATAGTACAGTTTCAGTAGCTCAGCAGGGAGAAGGAGACCCTGATCAAGACAAGACACAGGTGGTGACAAAGAAATTATACAATGATAAACCAAGAGTCTTTGAGATGAGCAGAATCTTCAGGTTTGATATTTGACTGCACATTATGTATAAGATGAATTGCAAAGGGAGGGGAGGCTTCCATGTTTCAAGTCTGAATGTCTTCCTTGCTCTCTCCCTCTCTTCCTTATTTACTCTTTCCCTTCATTGCTTCCTCCTTCCTTCCCTCCCTTCCCCTCTCTCCCTTGCTCTTTTTTTCTCTCCCTCATTTATTCATTCTTTCCCCCCTTGCTTCCTCCCTTCCTTCCTTCCTCTCTTTCTTCTTGCTACAAGTTATTATTTTTAATAGTACAATTTAAGATAACTTTAACTTACTGAATTATTTCTACAATACTAGAGTTCTACTTAAATTTCCCATTGGGTAGTACTATATTTTAAAAATGTTCAAAAGATTTGATGGGAACAGTTAAAAGTTTAAGATAGTAGGATGGTTCCATTTTATTGCTTTGCTGGATAATTAAGAGTGGGTTTCCTAGTACAAGTTTTGAAATAAAGCATAGTCTTTACCTGTTTTGATCCCACCTTCTCACCTCTGAATAGTGACAGTGATGGCTACAAGAGTGCCAGAGTCTAGACTCATAACAAGACCATTGTTCTGTCCTTGACTGTTGGGTATCTCCTGTGTTAGGCAAATGTGATAATCACTACACTATGGAAACCTGCTCTCCTGTGTGTTTAGGAGGGTTGTCAGGAGACAGAGGATGCAGTCAGCAGTTCACTATTACAGACTATAAGTACAAGCCCACTCAGCTCCTCTGGGCTGTATCCAGTGTCACTTGAAGGCTTCAACCTTGGCTGCAGGCTAGCTGACTTCCAGTGTTGGAGAAGGCCCAGACAGGCAAAGAGATTTTAGTTTTTGAGAGAGAATGACCACCAAGTTTTCCAAAAACTTCTGTTGTCTAAATTTGGCTTCATAGCCAAAAGGAAACTAATTTTGCTGGTATGGTGTTGTACAAATTTTCTCAGGCACTGCTGACAGAGCAGAGGGTTTTTGCTTTATTCGTATTTGCCTCAGGAAAAATCTCTTTCCTCTGCTGCTTGGACTTAGCAGTTTTGCTGTCCCTAGGCCAAACGTTTCCATAGAAATCTTTTCTCCCTGTTTTCACTCGAAATTTTCAGATTGTGTTCATAGCCCCATAATAAGAAAATTAAGGACATAGTTCCTCTGTCTTGATGGTTATCTTAAGTTTTCTTCCCAATATTCCCACTCTACCTTACTCTAATTTTTTAACACTATATTACTACTCTCTACTTCCCTTAATTTTCATAGATAGAATTTTAAGAGAACAAGAGAAACATTGATAGAGAAGGTTCTATGCTACAGCATTCTAAGGACACATTTTTAGTTCCCATTTTTCTTTTTTTCCCAAGGATGAAACCCCTTGTCTCATTTTTTTTTTCACTACAAAACTGGACTGGCCCAAATGCTTTCAGCAAAAAACAACTACCACCTTCACAAATAACCTTGGTTTTTGTGTGATCTTTTTGTTTTTTTGTTTTTTGTTTGTTTGTTTTGTTGATGTTGCTTGTCTTTGTCTTTGTCCCTTTTGGGGCTCCAATGGTTGGGGCAATCCCACCCCCACTTTTCCCCAGGTTCCTTGGTGCAGGAGGAGAAGGAACAATTAGATAGCAAGATGCTGGAGAGAGATAGACAGAAAAACAGTATTGCCTTGGGAGGTCCTGGATCCTAATCCATTGGGCCCAAACTGTCTCTGTCAAAGGGCTTTTAAATAAATGCCAACAGGTGGAGCAAAAGACCTCCCCACAGCCCAGCCAAGTGCAGACCATCCCAGACACCTGGTAACCATACAGGTGGTCAAGCCATCCCTTAATGTACCCCTGCTGTGTAAAGCAAGTTCAGATCTAACTGGGATATCTTTGTGGGCTCCAAAACTACCCTACTATTTTCTTCAAATATTCTTAACACAATCAAGGGAACAACTCCTAGACATGATGCTGAAATGACCTTAAGTGGAAAAAAATTTTTTTCACAAGAGACAATGTTAGTTCTAAGTTCTATTAGTTTTTTTAAGAGTTAAAAAACAGAAGATTATGTCCTGATTTTTCATTAATTGCCTGGAAGATAAAAAGAAACAAATGTTGTAAACTTTCCTTCCTGATAGGTCTAGCTGAACTAGAAAGGCAAGACCTGATAGAGAGAGCCAGAGTGAAGTCTGCAATCCCTAGCAAGGGCCAGGTTTCAGTAAGAAAAGTCCAGGGAGGGTGTGTATGAAAATGAAGCAATTGTAGCTTGGCTGTCACCTAAAAATAAAAATGTACAGGAGCAGTGGGAATGGGGCTGAAGGCCAGAGAAGAACCAGAACAAACAGGAAGTGGACTAGGCAACAGCCAGGTGCATATTCTGGTCACTGATTCTGAATTTGGCTTCTTTAAGCTCCTTATATTTGCCCACACTGGAGAGTGTGTTTCAATGGGAAAAGCATAGTATGTGTTCCTCGGTTCTGTATATGAAATCATCTACTTTGGACCAAAACTTCCTTTGTCACTTCTCCTTTGGGTGACTTCCATCAGAATAAACTCCTTGAGCAGTCAGGGGACACTCCTGAGTGCTCTGGCAGAGCAGGATGGAGACAGAATGTCCCACAGCCAGGCTGTCAGGTGCTTATTGCTGCACAGGAGCCCCAGGAGATTCCATTGTCCCAGATGTTCCCCTCCCTGGGCTCAGGCTGTTTCTCAAGTTTCCTAAAGAACAAGGCACAGGGCAGCTTTTCTGTTCTGCTCAGAGAGGGGTGGATTACAGTGGCTCTGACCCAGAAGAGAAAAATCAGCATTCTCACAGAAAAAAAAAAAAACCCAACAGTTAACATACATACTGTTTCTTGTTATTGACAGTTTCCCAAGTAAAAATTCAGACCAAACCCAAGGAGACATGACATTACAGGCCATTTGCCCTCCAGCTTTTCAAAATATCAGTTGTATTGTTTGCCTTTTTAACTACTGAATTCTTCTCTGTCCTCTTGAAAAAATGATATGTGTTATTTGTACTATTGTATGGATCACTAAGCATTTAATCCAGTTTCTTGTAAAGAACAATTAAAAATATTTGTAATATATTAATTATTAATATCATTTAAATGTATAATATAAATTATAGGCCCTTATTAGTTTTAAAAGTGGTAATATTTTACATTATTTTTACAATTGGGAAGAAGTTGGAGATATTTTATGTGACTACTAGTAAGAAATATCCAAATTATGATTTCCATGCCCTAAATTAAGTCCGCAGTATTAAATTTTAATTTTGTTGCTAGACCTGTGTGTACTTGCCTTTTTTGATGTTCATAATTCTCAGCAGATTTTGAAAGTAGCTGTTGACACAGAAAAAGATTAAGATTTCAACTTAGAAAATTGAGTTGGTAATCTTTAGTATATTTCTTTGTTTCATACTAAGATGAGCTACAAAATTAACCTTTACAGAAAAGGGGATTGTTTTCCAATTCAGTGATTTGGCTAGACTTTCCTTTGGTGCAATATGATTGCATGTGTTTGGCAGTATGGGAAGATGGCCTAGAACTTCCTTCTGCTACCTAGCATCTGCCCATTAAAAATGTAGTTTTATGACTTTCCTGGATTTCCAAGAAGCAAGGGAATTTCCAAATGCTGTAAAGGTGAATAGAGCCTTGTGTAAAAACATATTGTCACAGACCTGTGTTCTGGGTGCCAGTCAATGCCACCAGCTTTTCTATCTCTAGGTATCTTGATAGCATCAAAATGTTCAGGGGTATTGTAGATAGAGAAAGAAGTTTTAAATAGCATCCACACAGGGGTGTGTTCCTGCTATCTTTTAGTGTAGTTGCTGCTATTTTGATGGAAAATTTTTTAATCCCACAAGAAATGCTTGTTGTGTGAATGGATGAATTTTCATTCTTCAAGGATGGAAAGGACCACTCTGGGCCCCAGCAGATGAACAGCAACAAGACCTCTCTGGTATAATTCCTTAATAGCATGGCATGAGGGACATAGAAATGAGACTCCTGGTCTCTTGGCCTCACCTGTAGATTTCTGTTATATCCTCAATTGTCCTGAGGAGGCTCCGGTCTACAGCATTCGTTGTTGGGTATAGGAGCTCACACCATGAAAGGCTGGATAGACTAGACTTGACTGAGCTAAGACATAAATCCTCCCTCCTAGAGCTTTGTTTATTCCTTTCAGGCAGGTTCTCCACCTGCACCTGCCTGTGGGTTCCCAGCCTTCTCACCACAAACCCTACTTTCTAATCCCATGCAGGATCACATACAAGAAGTCAGCCAGGCCATCTGCTGGAACTTCAGTTCAGAGAAAGTCCCTTCACATGACAATCCCAGCTCACAGCCTCTGTAGACCACACTTTCCCATGCTATAAATAAGTCAAAGTTTCTCCTAACCCTTTCTTAACCAATGAATTCTCTCAAATCTTCCTTAGAAGGCTTAATCTCAGAGTCACAGCTCCTCCTTGTGGCCAGTGAATTAAAAAGCATTCTAAACTTGATCCCTATTTGCTTTCTGTTCAGATTTGTGTTACAGTAGACATATTTGAAGGCAAGGTTGAGGTGTAGCAACTGAATAAAGAACAATGTAACCTGAAGTGGGGGAGGGTATTCTGAAGAGACACTGTATATCTCATTTTGGCTATCAGACCATTGAAACAATGGACTTCAAGACATCAGACTACTCCTGGGAATCTTGTTGGGACATTAGGAATTTAAATTTTCTCCCAGAAAAAAAATGTGCCATTTGTCAGTCTACTTGTCAGAAGGATGAAGTTGAAACACTGTTGGACAGAACCACACTGTGACCAGTAGAAATTGCTTAGATATGCACATCTCTGGCCCTCTGTTTAAAACTGAAATGAAACTTTTTATCGGTGGAAGCCTGAAGATGGACTTTGGGGATTCACTGGGTCTTTCTGACCTTCTTTGCATTGTGAGCACATTGTATAAATCTTCTTCCTTTCCTGCTTTTCATTATTCCAACAAAATACAAAAGGGAAACAAAGCAAACAAATAAGACAAAAATGTTTTAGAATTTAGCATTTCTGCTGTGTACTACTATAGGTGAGTGGCAGAGTTCTTAGAGGTAGGGATACACACAGGAGGGGGATTGTCATTGGTCCAAGGCTTTCCCAATCCAAACTGATTTCTCAATAGGCAATATCTGAGAAAGTGGTCCTCAGAGAATAAGCAAGAAGGCAGGAACAGGGTGATGCAGGGGCTGACTAAGGACACTATGGACAAGAGGACTCCTGGGGTGCTGCTAAAGAGGGCAGCCATTGTCTTTAGGCACCCTTGACTTCAGAAGCATCTTACACAGAAAAAAAAGAAGAGCTTTTCTCCACAGAGGCCACAAGCCTGACCCTACCTCCATCTTTCACTCAGCCGGGGTCACACAAAGCACATGGTCTCAGGCTCATTCACAGGGGTAAGCTATGAGAACTAGAGCATGATTAAGTTCTAAAACTCAGGAGTGGTAAGCCCTGAAGCAGAGACTAAAATGTAACTTTTGGATAGTTGTTCTCCTGCTGGATATAATTTGAAGAAAAGTACTGTTTCACAGATTCTGCAAATGATGTTTGAGTTCTCAACTAGACATTGAGTGGTCCACATTTTGTGTGTGTGTGTCTGTGTGTGTGTGTGTGTGTGTGTGTGTGTGTGTGTGTGTGTGTGTGTAGTGTAGTGTAGTGTACTTTCATATAAGGAGGTCTTGATGCCCTTAATTATTGGTCAGGTTCAAATTTCATGCAACACATAGGAAACTGTTATTCAAATGTTCTGGACTAGATGCCAGTTCGGATCCCATTGATAAATAATGAGAATAAAGACTTATCAAAAACAAACTAGCATGTATCAGTATTTCATAAGACCCTAAAGAGTACTCATTCCCTATGTGGAAAACAAGAGATGATATCATTCAGGTCACTAATGTCAAATATCTTTAGATGAATTTATATGCTGGGGTTTCTAGCCGTGATGCTAGAACAAGTTGCAGAAGGTTGAACTCCTTACTTTCTTAAGGGTGTTTCCACCCCAAATGTGAGCATGCTCAGAACGTACCTTGGCTTTCAGAGTTGGATCGGATTATTAGAAAAATCAACTAGAAAAGATTATTAAATAGAAATGATTTGTATTTGGAGACATTTGTGGGTGCAAAGACAGTAAGGACACAAAAGGCCAAAAGTTCACAGCAAATACAACTGACAGGCATTTGCTTTAAGACCATTTGCCAACTTAGCACAATCTGCTAAGTGCCTGAAGGAAATAAGGCTGAGAGAGTGGGGTGCTTCCTAAAGCAACCAGTAGCTCTTGGATGTGTAGAATAACATGATGTTCAGTGATACTGACCATAAATTCCCTGGGAAAGCCCCATGCCTTGAGTATGCTGACAGGAGCAGGGGACTGCTGAAGATGAGCACAAAAGAACCTTGAGGAGAATGAAAATATTTTGGTGTCAGACCATCGTGACACCAGTACAGCTCCATGGATTTGTTAAAACGCATGGGATTTTACATTTGAATAAATATTATGTTATATGAATTTCATGTCAATAAAACTGCTAAGTGCTCAAAGCATTCTTTAAAACTTAAAACACTGACCCTTTAAAACTAAGAGTTAACAATGATCCCATGGACTCTTCAAAACCCACCTTCATCTTAACTCAATCATCAACTTAATGAAAATGACCTGCCTCTCTTAGAATTTCTTCAAAATCTCTGTCCTTTCAAAAGGAAGATGAAATCATTCAGGGCTTCAAATGTCTCTAATTTTTCATATTCTTCAGCTTTCACATGACTTACTTAGTATGTGAGGAAACAAGATAATATCACAAACCAAGACATGAAAACGACAGAGAAGTGTCTTCAACAAGATTAGATGTTGCAGTTATTAGACACTGGTTTTTAAATAGATAATGTTTTTAACAAAATAAATGTAATGGAGAATTTTAGCAGACAACTTGAAACTGTAATTATGGTCTAAATGGAAATTCTGAACTAAGTTATACTGATTGCCTAATATATACATTCAATATATTTGTTTACAAAGAGAATGAACAAAGCTTAAAAGAACAGTTAAGATGCAGAGATGAGGTGAAACTGCCCAGACTAAATCAGAGGCACAGAAAAAGAGAAAAGTACAAATGAAAGCATGTCAATTGGGCATTTGTGTAGGCAGGTGATTGACTGCCAATCTAAGATTTCTAGAGAATCAGACTAATGGAAATCCTCTGATCCACTGTTGCATACTTTTGGACTATGCCTGCATAAGTGTTATCCAGGCCACTACCATAACTCAACTCCCATACCTAAACAACTTTCCAATAGAGTGAGTCAATGTCTGCAGGTCTGCACGGAATTGCTCATCACAGCTGTGACTGGCATTAAATGATACAGTTTACACTTTTATCTGGGCCAAATAATCATGGCTTCGAGGTGATGGTCAGCCACAACAGCTAAAAACACAGGAGGTTCATAGCAGTAAACTTCAGAGCTGATGCAACCAGTGGTACCCAAGGCATAGCTGATGTTCCTCATTTTCTGTCTCTACCAGCAATTCTAGATTTCCTTTAGCCTTGTTCTGTTTTCTTCTGTGGGTTGTTCCTTGTTCAGTGGGATGGTGCCAATCTTTACTCCTTATGGCAGTAGTTCTCTGTTCTGTGTTTGTTTAATACAGTTCCTCATGTTGTAGTGACCCCCAGCCATAAAATTATCTTTGTTTCTACTTCATAATTTTGCTATTGTTATCAATCATAATGTAAATATCTGAAATGCAGATGGTCTTACGCAACCCCCGTGAAAGGATCATTCAACCCCCCAAAGAGATCCAGACCCACAAGTTGAGAACTGCTGCCTCATGGCTTTGATCCCTTAAGTAGATCTACTTGCTCACATTGTGACTGATTCACTGACCAAATTGTCGCTCTCAACCCAGCACAAATGAGAGGAACTTGAGTGAATTCATTGAATTCCAGGTCAACTTTACCTAGTTCCCAAGTGGAGTAGCAAATTTGTGACCACATGATCATCTATTTTATAGACTCTATTTATGTAACATCTATTTATATAAACTCCATTTCTTATCCTAACCTTCCTGCTTCCAAGTTAAAGGAACCAAAAAGACCAAACATTTTCAGTTCAGTATCAATGGGATACTTATTGCATCTGTGTTTGCAGTGTCAATTTCTTCCTCCTCCATCTCATAATTCAGAATTTCTTACCTGACAGATCTCATTAATCCAGTGGCAGGAACTCTAAATGTGGCCCTTGAGGCACTAGGAGTGACGTACTTCTAACTTATGGGTCGAAATCTAAACAACTTGTAATAAAGAAAAAAACTCCAATGCAGATCAAATGGAGAAAGAACAAAGAAGATATGAGTCACTCAGTTACTTGCTAAGAAATTATTCGCTCAAGTTTATTTCCCAGTCACACTCTATGGTGTCTGCAGACAGTCTATATATCCCATGGTCTCTGACCATCCTTGGATGAGATAGCCTATTTGATCATTTGATTTCAGATATGTATCTGTTTAAAAACAACTGCAATTAAAAAATAAATAAACAGCCTTCCTTCTCCTGGGGAAGCCAGGAGAGAGGCAGGCACATGAGGGTTTGTGTACAGGAAGGAGGTGTTTTTGCAAGGCTGTGGATAAGCTGCTGGCACAAAAGTACATGGCTGAGTCCTCCAGCATTGTGGGCTGGATCTTCAGAGTGAAATATGAATCCTTTTTCCTTTCAACTGAAAACTGATCTTCCTTGAATAGATCAGACTTGTCCACGGTTTTACCACTGGAGAAAGAAACCAGAAACTCCATCTGCTGTCCCAAGATCAGTTTATACCAATAAAAGAATATGTGATTAGAAACAGGATCACAGCTGAGGGTCACCATCTGCCCCACATGTACCACTTCATGACTTGGGATCTGCGTGACTTTGGGTCCCGTGAGTCCTGTGAAAAGAGAAAGAAGATTAATAGAAGGTTTTAAAATTGTCTCAGTATGAAATTAAAAGTGTCTAGAATTCTTAAGAATCCACCTGCTTTCAGAAAACTAAAAAATATCCAACATAGGAGCCAGATATCCATAGTGGGGTCACAGCAGGAACGTAGCTTCTCTTAGTTTGAGTTACTGAGCATCAGAAACAGAGGCAGGACATACTACACTACTATGGTCCCAGAGGCAAGGTCTGAGTTACTGGTGAGTGGTAACAGAGTGCCCTCTACAGGCGAAAGGAGCAAATATTAGGACTAATGCATACACCAGACACCCAAGGTTCAGGATTTTGTTCTGCCAATGAGATCTGATGGTGTGCACAGAACAGAGGGCCATTACCACGAATAGTTAGAGGGATTCTGGCATTTAGCATAGGAAGTTCCCAGAAATAAATCTTTCTCAGAAATGCCAGAAGGTTTTCTTCTTTGATACTGTGGTGAGCAACAATTCAGAGGCATCAGAGTCTACAGTTAACAATACAGAGTAAAAAGACTCAGCATGAAGATGAAAGAGATGTAAAAAAAGAGCCAAGCATGAAAGTGTTAAAAGCTCCAATGAGAAGGAAAAGCAGGAGTTGAGAACCTGACCATAAACAAGGAGAATAAATCCAGCATTGGTACAGATCAAATGAATGATTATCCTGGGATATGGGAAACAGGAAGAGCTATGTTGTAGGAGGTAAAGCTCATGGAAAGGTGTGAGGATGCTTGGAGTCAGAATGAGGACTGAGGTACAGGCTCTTCTTGAAAAGAAAAGTCTCATGAGGGCACATATTGGCAGAGGATTGGTGAGAACAGTAAAGTAGTTCATAAAAAGATTTCTCAGGACTAAAACACTTGAAACAAATTTCAATTGAGCTTGCCAGTCCCATATTCAACTCTAGACCCCATCTTACTCAAGGCAAAGATAGCTGCTTTGCAGACAAAGAATTTGGGAATAAGATATCTAATTGGCAGGTGGTGTTGTGGTCTGAGGTTTCTACATGAGTCCTGTGGACTACTGACTGAATCTCGGGGCTCAGGTGGACCTGTTAGAGCAACTGTTTCCTGGATAGACTGAGGAGGTTTGTATACAGGAGGGCAAGAGCTCTGCAGGGCTGTGTCTTGGCTGCTAGCACAGAAATATGTGGCTGAGTCATCAGGCTCCAGGGCTGAGATCTGAAGGTCTAGGTAGGTTTTCCTTGGATTGTGAGGTTGGAATCTGGTTGAGATAGTCTGGTTTTCAACGAGTTTTTGATGGTAATAGGAAAACAGGAGCTGTAGGGACTTCTTAGCACTTTGTCTATACCAGTACATAGCATTGTGAGATAGATGCTGTTCACATTTCAGTGTCCTTTCATTCCCTGTGACTGTCACCAGATGCTGTGGTGTCTGGATAATTCTAGGATCCACTGGACCTGTGGGAATAAGAAACCAAATTTAATCCTCAAGAAAATTATAAAAGGATGTTTCATGGAAAATACAGAAGTGTATGGACCAAGGCTAAGACTCACCTGCCACCAAGAGACAAAGGGCCAGGAAGTTGAAAAGCCTGGAACCCATCATGATTTCCATAGTTGCACAAGATGGGATCTATGTCTCCTTTTTTTGGACCTGGCTGTCTAGGTGCCTTTTACATACCATGTGAGAGGTTTGCTGGGTGCTCCCTTTTCCTGTAAGTAGCTTCAGCTCACACTTCCTCTCTGCCCTTTGTGCTTGTCAGGGCTGATCATGCATACATAGACTGCCAGACACAGACCATACCCAGCAGCCTCCCAAGGCACCTCTGACAGCTGCTTGTACCAGCAAATGGCACACTCTTCTGTCTGCTTTGTAATACCTCCTCCTCCCCTGACACAGATTCACTCCTTTGGATAGACGCCCTTCATTCTGCCTCTCATGGAGCCAGATCAGGCACACTCAGCCTTTCTTTCCTTCATCCCAAGAAAGGCAGCCTCATTGCTCATGAGAGCCTTTTCTGAAGCCAGCTGTCCATCATTTCAAGATGCAGTAATTTAATAACGAGGTAAGAAGCACATCAGCACTAAGGGGGAAGGAGAGGAATATGTTTCCCTCCAACACCCACTAGGAAGACCTGACCTTCCAGGGGCCTAAGCCTGCACACCTACAGGAGACATGCAGAGGGCCATTAGGAACAATACCCACAGGTTCAGGAAGTCCTACTGCCTTTGAGCTGGACTCACACCATCTCTCAACCAGAGCAAGAAACAAAGCCAGAGTCTTTACTTCCTGCCCAACTCCCTTCCCAACCTTCCTTCTCATCCTCCTCCATCAATAACCTCAAGAGTTTCAGTGAAAATGGAGTCCTTCACAACTCACACCCTGACAAGAAGCCATCAATTGTTTTCTTTAAGCTGCTGGCCACTGGGAGTTGGACCATGCTTCTGTGAGTATATGGGCACACAAATTGGACTTGTTTCTTTTATTATTTTCTTTCTTTTCCTTTATTCTTTTTTGAAGGGGAGAGATCACAAGGGTTGGGGTACAGACCTTGGAAGGCTGGGAAGTGAATGCAAGCAAGGTGTATTGTGTGAAATTCCCAAATAATCAATAAATATATTGGGAAATATATTTATTTTTTTCAGTGACATCATAGCTCCGCCTAGAGGAGAAACAAGCACATTAAACTCCTCCAAGTCCTCATCTCCCAACCCCATCTCCGTGGTTCCTGAGCTTGACATTCACAGAAAGATTAATTAATCAGAGGTGTTCAACTAAGGGAATCCATGGGCTAACTCCAAGGAAAGATGTGCTGACATTTATTGGTAAAAAACCCCAAATCAGTCAAAAAGTACTGAATGCACCCCACCTTCCAAACATTCAGACTTTTGGGGTAACCTTCTTCCAAGATGCCCACTCATCATCTATACCAGGAATCCCAGTGTCCCCCAACTCTATCATGATGATTTACAGGGTACGGATGGTTAGTTGTGTCTGTATAGATGAGTATAATGTTAGATAATAAGAGATTACAAGCAAAGGGCAAGTCTAAATATTTCAAAGAGTGTTTCCAATGTGATATTGTTGGCAGTGGCTTATTTATGTTGGTGGTTTTGCATAAATTGAAAGTGCTACCTCAAGATACAAGATCAGAATGTAACTGACTAAATATATTTATCTGCCATGAGTTGGTTGAACATTTGTACTTTAAAGGTGGTCATGGAACAGTAGCTTTTCAATGTGTGGTAAATGTTGTTAGAAGGAGCTATGGGAGTGAAAGGGGGATGTTTCCTTTCTTAAGTCACCTTTCCTGTCAGGATCCTCTCATTTTTTGTAGAACCCATCACTTTATGACACAAGATTTTACCCACATTTCCCACCCTCCCTTAGTCTTATATATATATTACTTATCTAAAGAGAACTGTCTTCTCTTCGTGGGGAGAAGATATTTAGGAAACAAGGAGTATGCTCTATGTATGTGTGCTTGGGATATGACACTGTTCCAAGGGCACAAGAATAACTAAAGAAGGAAGCATACACAGTATACAGACAACTGTACACATGCACATGTATTTCTAATTCTGTCTATCCATATTGAGAAGCTGGGAGGTTACTGATGTTTCTGGTTCACTCCAGTGCTGGCACTCTCCCTTCCCATGTCTGCAGCTTTCTTAGGCAGTGCTGAGGATCCTGTTATCTGTTATCCTTATGAGGTATCCATGTCCCATCACCAATCTGCAAGCAGCCAGTGGACTAGTTCAGCTCTCTCACTCTTGTACCTGCTAACATCTCCCCACCCTATCTATGTTTTGTCCCCTAAAGCCTGAACAGCAATATGTAGTATATCTTCTCATTTCAGCTCAGGTTTCCATATCCCACACTAGGTCTGTGCTGTCTTGTCTGACCTCAATCTGCTGGGGCTTCAACAACCTACGTGAGGCTGCTTCATGTGACCCAAACTCAGCTGTGGATATCCTCTTCACCTTATGCTGTCTCCATCTCCTTGCCCAGAACGCTCTTCTGCAGACACAAATGAATTCAGTCTTTAGCCTTCTGACCACAGTGATCTTTTGATTGGCAGTGGGTGTAGTCAGATTTTCCTTGGGCTGCCAGCTCACAAGTAATGACATGGAAACACTGATTATTAATTTTGAAGGCTTGGCCTTTAGCTTAGGCTTGTCTCAACCAGCTCTTATAAATTAAATTAAACCATTTATATTAATCTACATTCTGCTACATGGTGTTACCTCTCTTCCACCTAGCACCTCCTATTTCTTTTCCATATTTGGCTTGTGACCCTTGTGCCCTTAGATTCATTCTGAGTTCCTCTCTTTGACAGGAAGTCCCTCCTGTCCTTTCCTGCCTAGCTATTGGCCATTCTGCTCTTTATTAAACCCATCAGATGATCCCTTGGCAAAGACACATCTTCATATTATACATAAATATCCCACAACAAGTGTACTTACTGTGTAATTTGAAGCACCAATAATGTGATAGAAAAGGAGTCTGTGCCTGAACCCACTTGCTCAAGATAGATCCTCCAAAGGTGAGGCTCCTGGTGACAGCCACTGAACATATACTTGCATCACTCAGGCACTCTAAGCCCTTGGTGTTTCTCGGTTCTTTTTCATTCACCCTGGGCTTTTGGAAGCATTGGTGATATTAGAAACCCTAGAATCTTGCCCTACTTCAATCTTTTTGTGCTTTGTAAAAATATCTTATGTGCATTTGGTCTTCATGAGGTCATAGTTTGTACCTTAACCACTTCCTTTGCTGTCCTTCCTGTTACAGCCTCAACCTCATGTACCAGTATTTGGAAATCACCTAAAATATCCATAGAAGTGGCAAAGTGGATGGGCAAAAGCGTCTAGGCTTCAACACTGCACAAAGAACAACAGGCAACTAAAGAATCGTGAAGGGTGGAGAAATGGTCTTCCCCAGAGAAGAGCACACTAATTGGTTATTCAATACTAAATAGTCAACCCTGAAAACATCCATACAAGCAATATTATACAGACCAAACAGGTTATATACATGTAAGAATAATTAATGAAAAAAGATGCCGTGGATTTCCAAAAGACCAAAAAGTAGTATATGGGAGGTTTGGGGGGCAGGAAAGGGAAGGGAGAAATGCTGTAATCATATTGTGTCAGAAATGAAGGAAATAATTAAAAAAAAAAGAGGAAAAAGAAATGTATGGTGCTGAAAACAGCAACTGTTCCTGATTAAGTGCCTTTAGCCCTACACAACACTTGCTTCCTTGAAAGTGGATCTGGGAAGTGTGAATATCTCCAGGTGTGAAAACATTCTAATCACCACACATTCATTGTCCTCACACTCAAGGTTTCAGAATTACAGAAAAAAAAGCTGTTGTCTCAGCATTAGAGGAACTTCCCTGAATTATGTCCCCTAAGACTTCTCCTTGCTATGTGCTGGACACCAAACATGTTGAGTGTTTTCAAGTTCACTGATTGTAAGGAACACTAAGTGGACATTAGGAAAACTAAAGATAAATATTTTTTTCTCTAAAAATATAGTCTGTGTGTGTTTGTTATATTATGTGTGAATTTTGTAAATGGACAACCAGCACTAAGGAAAAAAAACCTTTTAAAATCACACTGCATGATATACAGACTATTGAAATCCATAATGCATAGGCTTCTGTCTTCTGAGCTTGGAGGGCATTCAGGGAAGGAATTTTAGGGAACTTAATTTGAGAAGAAAGGTGTTTGCCAAACCCTGTAATCTAGCCAGTCTTGGACCCTAGTCTCCCTATTTTGGTGTGGTGGGGGCGGTGGAAGACAGATCTCACTCTGTAGCACAGGCTAGGCTGGAACTCACTACATATCCTCAGGTGACCTCAAACTCAAAGAAGCCCACTGCCTCAGCCTCCCAAATCTTGGAGTTCCAAGAATGAATCACCATACCTAGCTGTTTTTTCTCTAACAAATTCTGTTTTCTAAGAACTTCAACTACTGGCATGTGCTATCCAGCATCAAGAAGCCAGTTTTATGGGCGTTTTAAAGAATTCTAGCTGCTATATAAAGCGAGAAAAGTGTCTTTTCTGGGTTGGCAGTTGACTTTTCTTGACTCACATGTTAACTGATTTAGAAGCCACAATGACCAGTCACCTCTAGCCTATGGTGACCAAGTGTTGTGACTGGTGTCCTGATCCTGTGATCCCAAGGTGCAGTTATCAGAGCCAAAGCTTGGTAGTACTAAAGACAGAGTTTTCTCCTTCAACACAAGACATAACTTTCAACTGGAGGATCTGGAAGGCACTTTTGTGAAGCATAGAGGCTAGGTGATCCTTGGCAGGAAGTTGTAGATGAGGCTCAATCATCCCTCCAATAGAGTAAAGAAGCACACTGCTGTGCCTAACATTTGGAGCTTAAATGCAAAACTTATGTCTTACTGGAACTTAAAAATAATTGAAGAAATGGACAAAGAAATCAAAACTCTCAGCAATATTACAAAAGCCAAGCTACAACATAACTTGATCTGTAACAGGTTACAGAATGACAAAAGATGAACAAAGGCACCTAAGAAGTTTTGACAAAATGTGGATGAAGGCAAGAGGAGACAGAAGAAATTTCAAAGACTACTCTAAGAACAGCTCATACTTGGTGTGATGTTTGATTGATAAGTAAAAGATTTATCAGTGAAAAATACAGAAAGTTATTGGATCCACTCATTCAGCAATTATTCACCAAGTTAATACTATGTGCTAGGTTCATGCTCAACTTGAGGGACAATAGTTAGCAAGCAAACATTGTATCCTCAGCAAATTTAAACTGCCTGGAACAATGTATATACAATGTTTCACATAAATAGTATTTAATTGGAAGTAATCCTAACAATGGGAAATTAAAGGCTGTTAGGAAAGTGTAGGAAGGACTGAGTTTAGCTGGAGAATGAAGTGAGAGGTGTTAAAAGTGAACAGAAGTTGACAGGGTGTGTATTGACCAGTGTGTTGGGAAGGCTCAGAATGGGCTAAGCTCCTTTGCTGTGCCCCAGAATTTAGGTATGACCTAATCTCAGTGTGGAGTAGCTAAAGGATTTTTTTGTTTGTTTTGTTTTTGTTTTTTTGAGACAGGGTTTCTTTGTGTAGCTTTGCGCCTTTCCTGGAACTCACTTGGTAGACCAGGCTGGCCTCTAAAGGATTTTTAAGTATGGAGTTACATGATCTATGTCTATTTTACATCTAGTTCACTGCTGTGGAGGATGCATAGAAAGAGAGAGGCCATATCAGAAATAAGAAATAAGAGTTTTAATAGCACTGTTTTCGTAGCTCAGCAGGGAGAAGGAGACCCTGAACAAGACAAGACACAGGTGGTGACAAAGAAATTATACAATGATAAACCAAGAGTCTTTGAGATGAGCAGAATCTTCAGGTTTGATATTTGACTGCACATTATGTATAAGATGAATTGCAAAGGGAGGGGAGGCTTCCATGTTTCAAGTCTGAATGTCTTCCTTGCTCTCTCCCTCTCTTCCTTATTTACTCTTTCCCTTCATCGCTTCCTCCTTCCTTCCCTCCCTTCCCCTCTCTCCCTTGCTCTTTTGTTCTCTCCCTCATTTACTCATTCTTTTTCCCCTTGCTTCCTCCCTTTCTACCTTCTTCTCTTTCTTCTTGCTAAAAAATTATTATTTTTAATAGTACAATTTAAGATAACTTTAACTTACTGAATTATTTCTACAATACTAGAGTTCTACTTAAATTTCCCTTTGGGTAGGTACTATATTTTAAAAATGTTCAAAAGATTTGATGGGAACAGTTAAAAGTTTAAGATAGTAGGATGGTTCCATTTTATTGTTTTGCTGGATACTTAAGAGTTGGTCTCCTAGCACAAGTTTTGAAATAAAGCATAGTCTTTACCTGTTTTGATCCCTCCTTCTCACATCAGAATAGTGACAGTGATGGCTACAAGAGTGCCAGAGTCTAGACTCATAACAAGACCATCTGCCCTTACAAGATGTCCTATGTCCTTGACTGTTGGGTATCACCTGTGTGTTAGACAAATGTGATAATCACTACACTATGGAAACCTGCTCTCCTGTGTGTTTATGAGGGTTGTCAGGAGACAGAGGATGCAGTCAGCAGTTCACTATTAAAGACTATAAGTACAAGCCCACTCAGCTCCTCTGGGCTGTATCCAGTGTCACCTGAAGGCTTCTTCCTTGGCTGCAGGCTAGCTGACTTCCAGTGTTGGAGAAGGCCCAGACAGGCAAAGACATTTTAGTTTTTGCGAGAGAATGACCACCAACTTTTCCAAAAACTTCTGTTGTCTAAATTTGGCTTCATAGCCAAAAGGAAACTAATTTTGCTGGTATGGTGCTGTACAAATTTTCTCAGGCACTGCTGACAGAGCAGAGGGTTTTTGCTTTATCTGTATTTGCCTCAGGGAAAATCTCTTTCCTCTGCTGCTTGGACTTAGCATTTTTTCTGTCCCCAGGCCAAAAGCTTCCATAGAAATCTTTTTCTCCCTGTTTTCACTCGAAATTTTCAGATTGTGTTCATAGCCCCATAATAAGAAAATTAAGGACATAGTTCCTCTGTCTTGATGGTTATCTTAAGTTTTCTTCCCAATATTCCCACTCTACCTTACTCTAATTTTTTTAACACTATATTACTACTCTCTACTTCCCT
Source organism: Peromyscus maniculatus bairdii (assembly GCF_049852395.1). Taxonomy (NCBI): domain Eukaryota; kingdom Metazoa; phylum Chordata; class Mammalia; order Rodentia; family Cricetidae; genus Peromyscus; species Peromyscus maniculatus. The sequence goes on from NC_134854.1 coordinate 50,055,021, forward strand.
TAATTTTCATGGATAGAATTTTAAGAGAGCAAGAGAAACCTTGATAGAGAAGGTTCTATGCTGCAGCATTCTAAGGACACATTTTCAGTTCACTTTTTTCTTTTTCTCTCAAGGATGAAACCCCCTGTCTCATTTTTCTTTTTTCACTACAATACTGGCAGAAATGCTTTCAGCACAACCCAGCTACCACTATCACAAAGGATCTGGGTTTTTTTTTGTTTTTTGTTTGTTTATTTTGTTGCTGTTATTGTTGCTTGTCTTTGTCTTTGTCCCTGTTTGGGCTCCAGTGGTTGGGGAAATCCCACCCCCACTTTTCCCTAGGGTACTCTTGAGCAGGAAGAGAAGGAAAAATTAGATAGAAAGATAACTGCAGAGAGATAGACAGAAACACAGAATAGCCTCATAGGTCTTGGATCCTAATCCATTGGGCCAAAACTGTCTCTGCAAAAGGGGATTTAAACATATGCCAAGGGGTGGATTAAAAGACCTCCCCACAGCATGGCCAAGTACAGACCATCCCAGATACCTGGTGACCATACATGTGGTCAAGCCATCCCTTAATGCACCCCTGTTGTGCAAAAGGAAGCTCAGATCTAACTAGGAAACCTTTGTGGGCTCTACCCTACTATTTTCTTCAAATATTCTTAACACAAACAGGGAGCAGCCCCAAGAAATGATGCTGAAATGACCCTAATTGAAAAAAGAATTTTTTTCACAGGAGGCAATGTTGGTTTTAAGTTCTATTAATTTTTTAAGAGATAAAAAACAGATGATTATGTCATGATTTTTCATTAATTACCTGGAAGATAAGAAGAAACAAATATTGCTGTATAGTTTCCTTCCTGGTAGTTCTAGCTGAACTAGAAAGGCAAGATCTGAACAGAGAGAACCCAGAGGTAAGTCTGCAATCCCTAGCAAGGGCCAGGCTTCAGTAAGAAGAGTTCATGGAGGGTGTGTATGAAAACGAAACAATTGTAGCTTGGCTGTCACCTAAAAATAGAAGTATATAGGAGCAGTGGGGATGGGGCAGAGGCTGGAGAAGAACCAAAACAAACAGGAAATGGTCTAGGCAACAGCCAGGTGCTTATTCTGGTCACTGATCCTGAATTTGGCTTCTTTAAGCTCTTATATTTGCCCACACTGGAGAGTGTGTTTCAGTGGGAAAAGCATAGTATGTGTTCCTCGGTTCTGTATATGAAATCACCTGCTTTGGACCAAAACTTCCTTTGCCACTTCTGCTTTGGGTGACTTCCATCAGAATAAACTCCTTGAGCAGTCAGGGGACTCTGCTGAGTGCTCTTGCAGAGCAGGATGGTGACAGAATGTCCCACAGCCAGGCTGTCAGGTGCTTATTGCTGCACAGGAGCCCCAGGAGATTCCATTGTCCCAGATGTTCCCCTCCCTGGGCTCAGGCTGTTTCTCAGATTTCCTAAGGAACAAGGCACAGGGCAGCCTTTCTGTTCTGCTCAGAGAGGGGTGGATTACAGTGGCTCTGACCCAGAAGAGAAAAATCAGCATTCTCACAGACAAAAAAAAAAAAAACCCAAAACCCAACAGTTAACATACATACTGTTTCTTGTTATTGACAGTTTCCCAAGTAAAAATTCAGACCAAACCCAAGGAGACATGACATTTCAGGCCATTTGCCCTCCTGCTTTACAAAGTATCAATTGTATTGTTTGCCTTTTTAACTACTGAATTCTTATCTGTCCTCTTGAAATGATGACATGTGTTATTTGTACTATTGTATGGATCACTAAGCATTTAATCCAGTTTCTTGTAAAGAACAATTAAAAATACTTGTAATATATTAATTATTAATATCATTAAATGTAATAATATGAATTATAGACCCTTTTTAGTTTTAAAAGTGGTAACATTTTACCTTATTTTCACAATTGGGAAGAAGTTGGAGATATTTTATGTGACTACTAGTGAGAAAAATCCAAAATATCATGATTTCTATGCCCTAAATTAAAGTCCTCAGTATTTAATTTTAATTTTGTTGCTAGTCCTGTGTGTACTTGTCTTTTTTGATGTTCATAATTCTCAGCAGATTTGGAAGTAGCTTTTAACACAGAAAAATATGTAGATTTCAACTTAGAAAATTGAGTTGGTAATCTTTAGTATATTTCTTTGTTTTCATTCAAAGATGAGCTACAAAATTAACCTTTACAGAAAAGGAAATTGTTTTCCATTTCAACGTTTTGGCTAGATTCCTCCTTGGTGCAGTATGGTGGGATGTGTTTGGCAGTATGGGAAGATGGCCTAGAACTTCCTTCTGCTACCTAGCATCTGCCCATAGAAAATGTAGTTTTATGACATTCCTGGATTTCCAAGAAGCAAGGGAATTTCCAAATGCTGTAAGGTGAGTAGAGACTTGTGTAAAAACACATTGTCTCAGACCTGTGTTCTGGGTACCAGTAAATGCCATTAGCTTCTCTATCTCTAGGTATCTTGATGGCATCAAAATGTTGGCCCTAGTTCCAGGGGTATTTGTAGATAGAGACAGGAGTTTTAAATAGAGTCCACACAGAGTGTGTTCCTGCTATCTTTTGGTGTAGTTGCTGCTATTTTGATGGAAAATTTTTAATCCCAGAAGAAATGCTTATTGTGTGAATGGATGAATTTTCATTCTTCAAGGATGGAAAGGACCACTCTGGGCCCCAGCAAATGAACAGCAAAAAGCCCTCTCTGGTATAATTCCTTAATAGTATGGCATGAAGGACAAAGAAATGAGACTCTTGGTCTCTTGGCCTCACCCGTAGATTTCTGTTATATCCTCAAGTGTCCTGAGGAGGCTCTGGTCTACAGCATTCGTTGTTGGGTATAGGAGCTCACACCATGAAAGGCTGGATAGACTAGACTTGACTGAGCTAAGACATAAATCCTCCCTCCTAGAGCTTTGTTTATTCCTTTCAGGCAGGTTCTCCACCTGCACCTGCCTGTGGGTTCCCAGCCTTCTCACCACAAACCCTACTTTCTAATCCCATGCAGGATCACATACAAGAAGTCAGCCAGGCCATCTGATGGAACTTCAGTTCAGAGAAAGTCCCTTCACATGACAATCCCAGCTCACAGCCTCTGCAGACCACACTTTCCCATGCTATAAATAAGTCAAAGTTTCTCCTAACCCTTTCTTAACCAATGAATTCTCTCAAATCTTCCTTAGAAGGCTTAATCTCAGAGTCACAGCTCCTCCTTGTGGCCAGTGAATTAAAAAGCATTCTAAACTTGCTCCCTATTTGCTTTCTGTTCAGATTTGTGTTACAGTAGACATATTTGAAGGCAAGGTTGAGGTGTAGCAACTGAATAAAGAACAATGTAACCTGAAGTGGGGGAGGGTATTCTGAAGAGACACTGTATATCTCATTTTGGCTATCAGACTATTGAAACAATGGACTTCAAGACATCAGACTACTCCTGGGAATCTTGTTGGGACATTAGAAATTTAAATTTTCTCCCAGAAAAAAATGTGCCATTTGTCAGTCTACTTGTCAGAAGGATGAAGTTGAAACACTGTTGGACAGAACCACACTGTGACCAGTAGAAATTGCTTAGATATGCACATCTCTGGCCCTCTGTTTAAAACTGAAATGAAACTTTTTATCGGTGGAAGCCTGAAAATGGACTTTGGGGATTCACTGGGTCTTTCTGACCTTCTTTGCATTGTGAGCACATTGTATAAATCTTCTTCCTTTCCTGCTTTTCATTATTCCAACAAAATACAAAAGGGAAACAAAGCAAACAAATAAGACTAAAAATGTTTTAGAATTTAGCATTTCTGCTGTGTACTACTATAGGTGAGTGGCAGAGTTCTTTTTTTTTTTTTTTTTTTTTTTTGGTTTTTCGAGACAGGGTTTCTCTGCGTAGCTTTGTGCCTTTCCTGGTACTCACTTGGTAGCCCAGGCTGGCCTCGAACTCACAGAGATCCGCCTGGCTCTGCCTCCCGAGTGCTGGGATTAAAGGCGTGCGCCACCACCGCCCGGCAAGTGGCAGAGTTCTTAGAAGCAGGGATACACACAGGAGGGGAATTGTCATTGGTCCAAGGCTTTCCCAATCCAAACTGATTTCTCAATAGGCAATATCTGAGAAAGTGGTCCTCAGGGAATAAGCAAGAAGGCAGGAACAGGGTGATGCAGGGGCTAACTAAGGCCACTATGGAGAAGAGGACTCCTGAGGTGCTGCTAGAAGAGGGCAGCCATTGTCTTTAGGCACCCTTGACTTCAGAAGCATCTTACACAGAAAAAAAGAAGAGCTTTTGTCCACAGAGGCCTGACCCTACCTCCATCTCCCACTCAGCCTGAGTCACACAAAGCACATGGTCTCAGGCTCATTCACAGGGGTAAGCTATGAGAACTAGAGCATGATTAAGTTCTAAAACTTAGGAGTGGTAAGCCCTGAAGCAGAGACTAATATGTAACTATTTGATAGTTGTTCTCTTGCTGGATATAATTTGAAGAAAATTACTGTTTCATAGATTCTGCAAATGATGTTTGAGTTCTCAACTAGACATTGAGTGGTGCATATTTTTTTGTGTGTGTAGTGTACTTTCATGTAAGGAGGTCTTGATGCCCTTAATTATTGATCAGGTTCCAAATTTAATGCAACACATAGGAAACACTCATTCAAATATTCTGAACTAGATGCCAGTTCAGATCCCATTGATAAATAATGAGAATAAAGACTTATCAAAAACAAACTAGCATGTATCAGTATTTCATAAGACCCTAAAGAGTACTCATTCCCTATGTGGAAAACAAGAGATGATATCATTCAGGTCACTAAAGTCAAATATCTTTAGATGAATTTATATGCTGGGGTTCTAGCCGTGATGCTAGAACAAGTTGCAGAAGGTTGAACTCCTTACTTTCTTAAGGGTGTTTCCACCCCAAATGTGAGCATGCTCAGAATGTACCCTGGCTTTCAGTGTTGGGTCAGATTATTAGAAAAATCAACTAGAAAAGATTATTAAATAGATATGATTTGTGTTTGGAGACATTTGTGGGTGCAAAGACAGTAAGGACACAAAAGGCCAAAAGTTCACAGCAAATACAACTGACAGGCATTTGCTTTAAGACCATTTGCCAACTTAGCACAATCTGCTAGTGCCTGATGGAAATAAGGCTGAGAGAGTGGGGTGCTTCCTAAAGCAACCAGTAGCTCTTGGATGTGTAGAATAACATGATGTTCAGTGATATTGACCATAAATTCCCTGGGAAAGCCCCATGCCTTGAGTATGCTGACAGGAGCAGGGGACTGCTGAAGATGAGCACAAAAGAAACTTGAGGAGAATGAAAATATTTTGGTGTCAGACCACCAGTACAGCTCCATGGATTTGTTAAAATGCATGGAATTTTACATTTGAATAAATATTATGTTATATGAATTTCATGTCAATAAAACTGCTAAGTGCCCAATGCATTCTTTAAAACTTAAAACACTGACCCTTTAAAACTAAGAGTTAACAATGATACCATGGACTCTTCAAAGCCCACTTTCAGCTTAACTCAATCATCAACTTAATGAAAATGACCTGCCTCTCTTAGAACTTCTTCAAAATCTCTGTCCTTTCAAAAGGAAGATGAAATCATTCAGGGCTTCAAATGTCTCTAATTTTTCATATACTTCAGCTTTCACATGACTTACTTGGTCTGTGAGGAAACAAGATGATATCATCACAAACCAAGACATGACAACAGACAGAGAAATGTCTCCAATAAGATTAGATATTGCAGTTATTAAACACTGGTTTTTAAATAGATAATGTTTCTAACAAAATAAATGTAATGGAGAATTTTAGCAGACAACTTGAAACTGTAATTATGGTCTAAATGGAAATTCTGAACTAAGTTATACTGATTGCCTAATATATACATTCAATATGTTTGTTTACAAAGAGAATGAACAAAGCTTAAAAGAACAGTTAAGATGCAGAGATGAGGTGAAACTGCCCAGACCAAATCAGAGGCACAGAAAAAGAGAAAAGTACAAATGAAAGCATGTTCATTGGGCCATTGGTGTAGGAAGGTGACTGACTGCCAATCTAAGATTTCTAGAGAATCAGACTAATGGAAATCCTCTGATCCACTGTTGCACACTTTTGGACTATGCCTGCATAAGTGTTATCCAGGCCACTACCATACCTCAACACCCACACCTAAACACTATTCCTATAGAGTGAGTCAATGTCTGCTGGTCTGCACGGAATTGCTCATCACACCTGTGACTGGCATCTAATGACACAGTTTACACTTGTATCTGGCCCAAATAATCATGGCTTCGAGGTGATGGTCAGCCACAACAGCTAAAAACACAGGAGGTTCATAGCAGTAAACTTCAGAGCTGATGCAACCAGTGGTACCCAAGGCATAGCTGATGTTCCTCATTTTCCATCTCTACCAGCAATTCTAGATTTCCTTTAGCCTTGTTCTGTTTGTTCTTCTGTGGGTTGTTCCTTGTTCAGTGGGATGGTGCCAACCTTTACTTCTTATGGCAGTGCTTCTCTGTTCTGTGTTTGTTTAATACAGTTCCTCATGTTGTAGTGACCCCCAGCCATAAAATTATCTTTGTTTCTACTTCATAATTTTGCTATTGTTATCAATCATAATGTAAATATCTGAAATGCAGATGGTCTTATGCAATCCCTGTGAAAGAGTCATGCAACCCCACAAAGAGATCCAGACCCACAAGTTGAGAACTGCTGCCTCATGGCTTTGATCCCTTAAGTAGATCTACTTGCTCACATTGTGACTAATTCACTCACCAAATTGTCGCTGTCACCACAGCACAAATGAGAGGAACTTGAGTGAATTCATTGAGTTCCAGGTCAACTTTACCTAGTTCCCATGTGGAGTAGCAAATTTGTGACCACATGATCATCTGTTTTATAGACTCTATTTATTTAACATCTATTTATATAAACTCCATTTCTTATCCTAACCTTCCTGCTTCCAAGTTAAAGGAACCAAAAAGACCAAGACATTTCCAGTTCAGAATCAATGGGATATTTATTGCATCTATGGTTGCAGTGTCAATTTCTTCCTCCTCATCTCATAAATGAGAATTTCTTATCTGACAGATCTGATTAATCCAGTGGCAGGAACTTCAAATGTGGCCCTTGAGGCACTAGGAGTGACAATAAGGGGAGCGGTGAGTGTACTTCTAAATTATGGGCCGAAATCTAAACAACTCTTAATAAAACAAACAAAAACTCCAATGCAGATCAAATGAAGAAAAAACAAGGAAGATATGAGTCACTCACTTACTTGCTAAGAGATTATTCACTCCACTTTATTTCCCAGTCACACTCTATGGTGTCTGCAGACAGTCTGTATATCCCATGGCCACTGATCATCCATGGATGAGATAACCTATTTGATCATTTGATTTCAGATATGTATCTGTTTAAAAACAACTGCAATTAAAAAATAAATAAACAGCCTTCCTTCTCCTGGGGAAGCCAGGACAGAGGCATACACATGAGTGTTTGTGTACAGGAAGGAGGTGTTTTTGCAAGGCTGTGGATAAGCTGCTGGCACAAAAGTACATGGCTGAGTCCTCCAACATTATGGGTTGTATCTTCAGAGTGAAATGTGAATCCTTTTTCCTTTCAACTGAAAACCGATCCTCCTTGAATAGTTTAGACTTGTCCAAGATTTTACCACTGTAGAAAGAAACCAGAAACTCCATCTGCTGTCCCAAGATCAGTTTATACCAATAAAAGGATATGTGATTAGAGACAGGGTCACAGCTGAGGGTCACCATCTGCCCCACATGTACCACTTCATGACTTGGGGTCTGCGCGACTTTGGGTCCTGTGAGTCCTGTGAAAACAGAAAGAAGATTAACAGAATGTTTTAAAATTGTCTCAATATGAAATGAAAAGTGTCTAGAATTCTTAAGAATCCACCTGTTTCCAGGAAACTAAAAAATATCCAACATAGGAGCCAGATATCCATAGTGGGGTCACAGCAGGAACGTAGCTTCTCTTAGTTTGAGTTACTAGGCATCAGAAACAGAGGCAGGAAGTACTACACTACTATGGTCCCAGAGGCAAGGTCTGACAGTTACTGGTGAGTGGTAACAGAGTGCCCTCTACAGGTGAAAGAAGCAAATATTAGGACTAATGCATACACCAGACACCCAAGGTTCAGGATTCTGTTGTGCCTATGAGATTTGCTGGTGTGCATAGAACAGAGGGCCATTACCACGAATAGTTAGAGGGATTCTGGCATTCAGCATAGGAAGTTCCCAGAAATAAGTCTTTCTCAGAAATGCCAGAAGGTTTTCTTCTTTGATACTGTGGTGAGCAACAATTCAAAGGCATCAGAGTCTACAGTTAACAATACAGAGTACAATGACTCAGTATGAAGATGAAAGAGATCTAAAAAAAAGAGTCAAGCATGAAAGTGTTAAAAGCTCCAATGAGAAGGAAAAGCAGGAGTTGAGAACCTGACCATAAACAAGGAGAATAAATCCAGCATTGATACAAATCAAATGAGTGATTTTCCTGGGATATGTGAACTTGAAGAGCCATGTGGGAGGAGGTAGAGTGTCATGGAAAAGGTGTGAGCATGCTTGGAGCCAGAATGAGGACTGAGGTACAGGCTCTTCTTGAAAAGAAAAGTCATGAGGGCACATATTGGCAGGGGATTGGTGAGAACAGTTAAGTGGTTCATAAAAAGATTTCTCAGGACTAAAGCCCTTGAAACAACTTTCAATTGAGCTTGTCAGTCTCATATTCAACTCTAGACTCCATCTTACTCAAGTCAAAGACTGCTGTTATGCAGACATAGAATTTGGCAATAAGATATCTGATTGGCAGGTGGTGTTGTGGTCTGTGGTTTCTACATGAGTCCTATGCACTACTGACTGAATCTCGGGGCTCAGCTGGACCTGTTAGAGCAACCGTTTCCTGGATAGACTGAGGAGGTTTGTGTACAGGGGGGCGAGAGCTCTGCAGGGCTGTGTCTTGGCTGCTAGCACAGAAATATGTGGCTGAGTCATCAGGCTCCAGGGCTGAGATCTGAAGGTCTAGGTAGGATTTCCCTGGATTGTGAGGTTGGAATCGGGTTGAGATAGTCTGGTTTTCAACGAGTTTTTGATAATTATAAGAAAACATGAGCTGTAGGGACTTCTTAGCACTTTGTCTATACCAGTACATAGCATTGTGAGATAGATGCTGTTCACATTTCAGGGTCCTTTCATTCCCCTTGACTGCCACCAGATGTTTTGGTGTCTGGATAATTCTAGGATCCACTGGACCTGTGGGAATAAAAAAACAAATTTAATTCTCAAAAAAAAATTATAACAGGATGATTCATGGAAAATACAGAAGTGTATGGACCAAGGCTAAGACTCACCTGCCACCAAGAGACAAAGGGTCAGGCAATTGAAGAGTCTGGACCCAATCATAATGTTGCACAGGATGGGATCTATGTCTCCTTCTTTAGGACCTGGCTGTCTAGGTGCCTTGTACATACCATGTGAGAGGGTTTGCTTGGGTGCTCCCTCTTCCTGTAATTGGCTTCAGCTCACACTTCCTCTCTGCCCTTTGTGCTTGTCAGGGATGATCATGCATACATAGACTGCCAGACACAGACCATACCCAGCAGCCTCCCAAGGCACCTCTGACATCTGCTTGTACCAGCAAATGGCACACTCTTCTGTCTGCTTTGTAATACCTCCTCCTCCCCTGACACAGATTCACTCCTTTGGATAGACGCCCTTCCTTCTGCCTCTCATGGACCCAGCTCAGGCACACTCAGCCTTTTTTTCCTTCATCCCAAGAAAGGCAGCCTCATTGCTCATGAGAGCCTTTTCTGAAGCCAGCTGTCCATCATTTCAAGATGCAGTAATTTAATAACAAGGTAAGAAGCACATCAGCACTAAGGGGGGGGGATATGCTTCCCTCCAACACCCACTGGGAAGACCTGACCTTCCAGGGGCCTAAGCGTGCACACCTACAGGAGACATGCAGAGGGCCATTAGGAACAATACCCTACAGGTTCAGGAAGTCCTAGCACTTTTGAACTGGATTCATCTCATCGCTCAACGAGAGCAAGAAACAAAGCTAGAGTCTTTACTTCCTGCCCAACTCCCTTCCCATCCTCCCTTCTCATCCACCTCCATCAATAACCTCAAGAGTTTCAGTGAAAACTGTGTCCTTCACAACTCACACCCTGACAAGAAGCCATCAATTATTTTCTTTAAGCTGCTGGCCACTGGGAGTTGGACCATGCTTCTGTGAGTATATGGGCACACAAATTGGACTTGTTTCCTTTATTATTTTCTTTCTCTCTTCATTTTTATTTTTTTGAAGTAGAGAGGTCGCAAGGGTTAGGTACAGGCCTGGGAGGGCTGGAATGTGAATGTAATCAGGATGCATTAATCCCCAAATAATCAATAAATATATTGGGAAATATTTTTTCAGTGTTGTCATAGCTCCGCCTAGAGGAGAAACAAGCACATTACATTCCTCCCAGTCCTCATCTGCCAACCCCACCCCATTGTTCCTGAGCTTGAGATTCACAGAAAGATTAATTAACCAGGGGTGTTGAACTAAGGGAATCCATGGGATAACTCTAAGAAAAGATGTTTTGACATTTATTGGTAAAACACCCCAAATCAGTCAAAAATACTGAATGCACCCCTACTTAGCAGGCTCTGCTCACACACTAGGAATAGAGAAGTAAAATAGACTATTATGAAATAGGCCATTTTTGTTTTTTTAAAAATCACCAAATAACAATGTTCTTCTTAAATGCTTAGTGTGGGGATTACAGCACACATTATAGGAAAATTTGATTGTAATTGTTTTAGGCGCCTAGGTAATCCATATTTCTCTTTCTACTGAAAGCTGGATGCAGGTAAAGGCTAACATAATTATTTGGAATGCCCTGCCATACATTCAGACTGTTGGGGTAACCTTCTGCCAAGATGCCCACTCATCGTCTGTACCAGGAACCCCAGTGTCCCCCAACTCTATCATGATGATTTACAGAGTACGGATGGTTAGTTGTGTCTGTATAGATGAGTATAATGTTAAATAATAAAAGATTACAAGCAAACAGCAAGTCTAAATATTTCAGAGTGTTTCCCATGTGATATTGTTGGCACTGGCTTATATATAGGTGGTTTTATATAAATTGAAAGTGCCATCTCAAGATACAAGATCAGAATGTAACTGACTAAATACATTTATCTGCCATGAGTTGGTTGAACATTTGTACTTTAAAGGTGGTCATGGAAGAGTAGCTTTTTAATGTGTGGTAAATGTTGTTAGAAGGAGCTATGGGAGTGGAAGAGGGATGTTTCCTTTCTTAAGTCACCCTTCCTGTCAGGATCCTCTCATTCTTTGGAGACTCCATCGCTTTATGACACAGAATGTCTCTCATATTTTCCATCCTCCCTTAGTCTTATCTCTATTACTTATCTGAAGAGAACTGTCTTCTCTTTGTGGGGAGATGATATTTAGGAAATAGGGCATAAGCTCTATGTATGTGTGCTTGGGATATGACACTGTTCCCAGGGCATAAGAGTAACTAAAGGAGGAAGCATACACAGTATACAGACAGCTGTACACATGCACATGTATTTCTAATTCTGTCTATCCATATTGAGAAGCTGGGAGGTTACTGATGTTTCTAGTTCACTCCAGTGCTGGCAATCTCCCTTCCCATGTCTGCAGCTTTCTTAGGCAGTGCTGAGGAACCTGTTGTCTGTTATCCTTATGAGGTATCCATGTTCTATCCCCAATCTGCATGCAGCCAGTGGACTAGTTCAGCTCTCTTGCTCTCGTACCTGTTAACATCCTCCCCACCCTATCTATGTTTTGTCCCCAAATGCCTGAACAGCAATATGTAGAAGGTCTCCTCATTTCAGCTCAGGTTTCCACACCCCATACAAGGCCTGTGATGTCCTGTCTGATCTCAATCTGCTGAGGCTTCAACAACCTACATGAGGCTGCTTCATGTGACCCACACTCAACTGGGGATATCCTCTTCACCTTATGCTGTCTCCATCTCCTTCCCCGGGACCCTCTTCTGCAGACACAAATGAATTCAGTCTTCAGTCTTCTGACCACAGTGATCTTTTGATTGGCAGTGTGTGTAGTCAGATTTTTCCTTGGGCTGCCAGCTCACAAGTAATGACATGGAAACACTGATTATTAATTATGAAAGCTTGTCCTTTAGCTTAGACTTGTCTCAACCACCTCTTATAACTTAAATTAATCCATTTATATTAATCTACGTTCTGCTATGTGGCATTACTTCTCTTCCACCTAGCACCTTCAGTTTCTTCTCTGTGTCTGGCTTGTGACTCTTGTGTCCCTAGATTCATCCTGAGTTCCTCTCTTTGACAGGAAGTCCCTCCTATTCTCTCCTGCCTAGCTATTGGCCATTCTGCTCTTTATTAAACTGGTCAGAAGGTCCCTTGGCAAAGACATGTCTTCACAGTGTACATAAATATCCCACAAGTGTGCTTATTGTTTAATTCAAGGCACCAATAATGTGATAGAAAGGGAGTCTGTGCCTGAATCCACTTCCTCCAGGCAGATCTTCCAAAGGTGAGGCTGGTGGTGACAGCCACTGATCATGTGCTTGCATCACTCAGGCACTCTGAGCCCTTTGTATTTCTCTGTTCTTTTTCATTTACCCAGTTCTTTAGGAAGCATTGGTGATGCCTTGACACTGCAACCCCCAGAATCTTGCCCTCCATCCTGACCATTGTGTTCTTTGTAAAAATATCTTATGTGCATTTGGCCTTCATCAGGTCACAGTTTTTACCTTAACCACTTCCTTTGCTGTCCTTCCTGTCACAGCCTCATCCTCAGTCACCAGTATTTGGAAATCACCTTAAATAACCATAGAAGTAGCAAAGTGAATGGGTGAAAGTGCCCAGTCTTCAACCCTGTACACAGAACTACAGGCAACTAAGGAATGGTGAAAGCTGGAGAAATGGTCTTCCCCAGAGAAGAGCACACTAATTGGTTATCCAAGACTTGATGGTCAGCCCTGAAAACATCCATACAAACAACATTATACAGACCAATAGGTTATATACATGTATGAATAATTAATGAAAAAAGAGGCCATTTCCAAGAGAACAAGGAGTAATATATGGGAGGGTTTGGGGCAGGAAAGAGAAGGGAGAAATGATGTAATCATATTATCTCAAAAATAAAGAAATAATAAAAAAGGAGGGAAAAAATATGGTGCTGAAAACAGCAACTGTTCCTGATTAAGTGCCTTAAGCCGTGCACACCACTTGCTTTCTTGAAAGTGAATCTGGGATGGGTGAATATCTCCAGGTGTGAAAACATTCTAATCACCACCCACTCATTGTCCTCATATTCCAGGCCTCAGAACCACAGGAAAAAAAAAAAAAAAGCTGTTGTCTCAGCATTAGAGGAACTGCCCTGAATTATGTTCCCCAAAGACTCCTCCATTACAGTCTGTAAATGCAAGCCCACTCAGCTCCTATGGGCTGCATCCACTGCCACCTGCAGGCTTCCTCCTTGGCTGCAGGCTAGATGACTTCCAGTGTTGGTGAAGACCAGGCAGGTAGGTGCAGGAAGAATTATGACTCTGTCCTCATGAACAACTTGTTCAGCATCTACTCCCCTTTGAAACAAATGTCCCCATTCTTCTTCAAGATTGACCCTTTCCCAATGATTTGAGACCTATTCTTTTTCTTGACTTTTCTCAAAACCCAGTCTTTCAAGCAACTTTAGGTTGTCCCTCTCTGAATGCACCTGGCTCTCTAGTCCAGTACACAGAGTATTTTCTTTACCTTGACATAATTTTCGAAGTTTCTCATGAAATTTCTAGATGCTAAGAGTTTGCAAAATGGGAGTGCTATACTCACTTTGTCAGTTTTTGCATCAGTCTCCTACCTGGCAAAGCTGTCTTCCAGCTCATCAAGAGCCCTAGGCTTGTCCTTGGACCATTTCATTTGCTTATCAGGTTCTGATGAGGTGAAACAGAATCAGCCTTCCACTAGGAAAGCAAGACTTGGCTACTTAGCGGGGGCCTTGTGCTCTCCTCCTTGCCAGAAGCTTCAATGTGAGATTAGATGAGAGACTGGCAGCTCATAAATGCAATGAAGATTATCAAGTGTCCCTGATACAAATGATGGAGAGGCATGGCCTCACCATGATCAAGCTAATTACACCCTTCCAGTGTGGCACCATCACCTGTCAGGCTTCTGCTCCAAAGTGAAGCCTTGAATGCTAACCTCAGTATGAGGAAGTACACAGTTATCTGTCAGTGAGCGGCCGTTAGAAAAGTCAAAGTACAGTGAACAACTTGATAACTGAAGTTGAGGGCTGCGCAGGCAATCTACCTGCTTGTGGGTTGCTCAGTGGTATGGAATGAATATATTGGCACTCACTCAATTCTATTTCTTCCAAAGTTACTTTACAGCAGGAGGAGCAATCACAGTAATTTCTATTTCACTATTTGATCTTAAGGATTAAATAAACTTAGGACAGCAAGTGCTCAAGAAGCATTGCTGTACATGTGTGTATGTGCTGTGCATGCATGTGTGTATAAGTACACATGTGTGTACAGGTATGAAGCATGTGTGTAGAAGCCAGAGGTAGGTGTCAGGTGCCTTCTTCAATCACTCTCCATGTTATTTTTTGAGGTAGGGTCACATGCATGTTCAACCCAGAGATCACTGATTCAGCCAGCTAGCCAGCTGCCCCAGGAATCCTGTCTTTGCCTCCCAAGGACTGTGATTATGGGAGGTCACCATGCTTACCCAGTGTTATATTGGTTCTGTGAGTCCAAACTTCAGCCTTCAGCCTCTCTGTCAAGTACTTTATCTACTGAGCCATTCCCCGAGTCCTGCTACTATTTTTTTTTTTGCCTTGTGCCTCAAATCTGAAATACTCCAAGATTCCAATATTTTTAAAACCTTAATTTCATTTTTACTTTTATGTATATGTGACTTGGGTTCGTGTGAGAGGTCATAGTCAAAATACCAGCAAAAGATAGGCGTAATGGTTCATGCCATCACCAGCAAAGCAAGGCAGGTGATTTTTGTAAGTTCCAAGCCAGCGAGGGCTACACAGTGAGATACTATATCAAGTGAAACAAAAGTCAAATAAATGAACAGCTTCCAGTTTATGGCATTATGTTAGCATCCAAAAAATTTGAAATTTTGGGGCTAGAGAGATGGCTCAATGGTTCAGAGCTGTCTGCTCTTCCGCCAAATGACCCAGGTTTGAGTCCCAGCTCCTATGCATTCTTCTGAATTCCTCTGGTACCAGTCATGCATGTAGTACACAGACAGTTATTCAAGTAAAACACCCATATATTATACACACACACACACACACACACACACACATATATATATATATATATATATAACCATGTACATATATCATAAACGCCATATATAAATATCATACATATATAGTATTTTTAAATGCATCCCTTACAATGAAGGTGGGTGTATTAACGTATGTTAGAATGATGATACTTGAAGACAGTGACAGGAAAAGAACAGATTTCTCTGAATTACTGATGTGTTCAACATTTTGTTGTGAATAAAGTTTGTTCAACACAGAACTTTTATAAAAATTTATATAAAATCTGCATCATTAGTTCTTGCCCCGTATCACTTATTTATTTGGTTTTGCTTGTTTTGGACAGGGTCTCACTATGTAGCCCCAGCTGTCATGGAACTTCTGTCATGGAACTTGCTTTGTAGACCAAAGCTGGCCTCAAACTCACAGAAATCTTCCTATCTCTGCTTCCAGGGTGCTAGTATTAAAGGGGTGTGGCACCATGCCCAGCCGCTGTGTCTTGTTTTCTGATGTATGTTTTTGTCTTTCAATTTCACTTCAGATTCTGTCCCTGTTTCTATTTTTCTATAACTCTCATTTCCTCTGATATAGTGAGTTCACTTCATAAAATCTTCACTGCCCTATCATATTCTACTTTTCAAATTGTGTAGTCTGAAGATTTCCTGTGTCCCAGCCTGCTGGCAGTTGGGACAAATCTCTCCCGCTTGCATCCCCCAAGTAAACACACAGAGGCTTATGTTAATTATAACTGCATGGCCATGGCTCAAGCTTTTTGCTAGCTAACTCTTATATATTAAATTGGCCTATAACTATTAATCTATGTGTTGCCACATGTTCTGTGGCTTTATCTGTGTCCCATCACATGTTGCTCCTTGGGTGGCTCACTGGCATCTCTCCTTGCCTTCTTCCTGTCTCTCTCTTTGAATTTTTCACCTGCCTCTAGGCTGCCTTGCCACAGGCCAAATGGCTTTATTTATCAACCCATAGCATACAGAAAGACATTCTCCCATCAAAATTGTTTCGTGTTATTAGTTGCACCTTTTCTGACAGGCACGGGTTTCTGGTGCACCCTCTTTCAAGCCTGTGTGACAAAACTGATAATTTATTTTAGTATGTTTGTGGGATAGAGTAGAGTCTGACCAAAAAACTGGAGAAGCATCTTTGAAGTGAACTCTTAGAGAAGAGCTAATCATATTGGTATTTTAAAGCTGTGTAATATGTGGACCAAAAATTATTCTAACTTGTCTGATTTATCCATTATTCTTTATGAGAAGTTCATTTATTGAGGATATTGAAGTCCAGATACCAAAATGCGAGTGATGGAGCAAGCATGGGAACTCATGTCCAAATCTAAATGTTCTTTTACAAGATTTTCTTCCTCATATTTTGATTCATATTCTATTTCTGTCAAACTGCACCCTCCACTAGTTTCTTACACCAACCTCCCAAATATAGACGCTCCTCAGCCTTCCTCTTCTTCACCTCTCCATAAACATGCTATAAAGAGAACACTAAGATATTACTACCTTTATTTCAAATCATTGCAGTCTCTGAAATTAAACTAGCATTCATTTCATTTTGAATCCAGATAAAGCCCTTTAAATGGTTTATCTGTTACCTTCCAGAGCAGACTAAGCAAGTTACTGCCTGTGGACAGTGTATGGCTTGCAATCTAACTGTTAAAAATGAAGTTTTATTAAAACATGGGTATACCCAATCATTTACATATTTCTCATGACTATATCTGTGTAATAGCACAGAGACTTTGACAGAGACATCCCCTGAAACAAATAAAAGTTTTTCAATTGACCTTTATACAAAAAAGCCATTGTAAATAGTTTTATGGTGAAAATCCCAAGTAACAAGAATAGAAATCTCCTAAACAAATACTCCATCCTTGAATAGAGTCTCAAGAATGCATGGATTAGGCATCAGGTTCCCATCAAAGAACCTTCTGTACTCTGCCAGCGATGGCCTGTATGTGGCACAGATTAGAAATGTAGCTGAGGGTGGACCCACAGGTGAGCATCAAGGTGAATTTTCAGAAGCACTTACTTTGTGACCTGTTCCTTTGCATTTTGGTCATCCTCTTTTCTTATATCATGTATTAGGTGTCTTATTAGAATTTTTGAAGTAAATTCATTTAATTTGGAATTTCCCATGTGCATTAGAGTTGTTAAGAGGAAGCATTGCTTCCCAGTAATGAATGACATATTAGCCAGGAAAACAGCTAAAGAAAAAGCCAATGGGAGTCAATAGAGGAAAGGAGAAGCTTGAAATGCCTCCCATAGCTGGTTCCTCCTGTTCCTTCCAATGTGAATGTCAATATATTTACTTGAGTTCAGACAGCCTCCAGTTTAGACTCAGCAAGTTGAGTCTTTCAAGGCCACTAAGCCATGTGCATGGGAAAGACAGCTAACAAACACAGACTAATTAAATATAAGCAGAGGCCTTTGAGACAACATGTGCTTGAATTCCCTATAGCTCATGTCTGGTGCTATGAAGAGGATGAGGAAGGACATCCTCAGAAAGTGCAGGAGGATCAGTTATGGTTGTAAGTGAGAATTCACGGTGTCATTGATCAAAGGTATTTTTTCTCTTTTTTTTATTTAATTTTCTTTTACAATACTATTCAGTTCTACATAACAGCCACAGATTCCCTTGTTCTCCCCCTTCCTGCTCCCTCCCCTTCCCCCCAGCCCAACCCCATTCCCACCTCCTCCAGAGCAAGGCCTCTCCCGAGGACTGAGATGGACCTGACAGACTCAGTCCAGGCAGGTCCAGTCCCTCCTCCCAGATTGAGCCAAGCGTCCCTGCATAAGTCCCAGGTTTCAAACAGCTAACTCATGCAATGAGCCCAGAACCTGGTACCACTGCCTAGATGCCTCCCAAACAGATCAAGCCAATCAACTATCTCACCTATTCAGAGGGCCTGATCCAGTTGGGGGCCCCTCAGCCTTTGGTTAATAGTTCATGTGTTTCCATTCGTTTGGCTATTTGTCCCTGTGCTTTATCCAACCTTGGTTTCAACAATTCTGGCTCATATAAACCCTCCTCTTTCTCGCTAATTAGACTCCCAGCGCTCCACCTGGGGCCTAGCCATGGATCTCTACATCCAGATTCCTCAGTCCTTGGATGGGGTTTCTGGCACAACTATTAGGGTGTTTGGTCATCCCATCACCAGAGTAGGTCAGTCCTGGCTGTCTCTCGACCATTGCCAGCAGTCTTTTGTAGGGGTATCTTTGTGGATTTTTGTGGGTCTCTTTAGCACTTTGTTTCTTCCTTTTCTCTTGTGGTCTTCATTTGCCATGGTCTCCTATTCCTTGTTCTCCCTCTGTGTTCTTGATCCAGCTGGGATCTCCCGCTCTCTTTCCCTCGACCCTCGCCCTTCATTGCTCCCACTCATGTCCAGGTTGTTTATGTAGATCTCAGCCATTTCTCCATCATTGGGCAATCCTCATGTCTTTCTTGGGGTCCTGTTTTCCAGGTAGCCTCACTGGTGATGTGAGTAGCAGTCCAGTCATCCTTGTTCCACATCTAGTTATCTTCCTATGAGTGAGTACATACCATATTTGTTTTTCTGAGTCTGGGTTATCTCACTCAGGATGATTTTTTTCTAGATCCATCCATTTGCCTGCAAACCTCATGATGTCATTGTTTTTCTCTGCTGAGTAGTATTCCATTGTGTATATGTGCCACAATTCATTTATCTATTCTTCAGTTGAAGGGCATCTAGGTTGTTTCCAGGTTTTGGCTATTACAAACAATGCTGATATGAACATAGCTGAGCAAGTGCTCTTGTGGTATGATTGAGCATTTCTTGGGTATATGCCCAAGAGTGGTATAGATGGATCTTGGGGGAGATTGATTCCCAATTTTCTAAGAAAGGGCCATATTGATTTCCAAAGTGATTGTACAAGTTTGCATTCCCACCAGCAGTGGAGGAGAGTTCCCCTAGTTCCACATCCTCTCCATCATAAAGTGTCTTCAGTGTTTTTGATCTTAGCCATTCTGATAGGCATAAGGTCATATCTCAGAGCTGTTTTGATTTGCATTTCCCTGATGATTAGGGATGTTGAGCAATTCCTTAAATGTCTTTCAGCCATTTGAGTTTCCTCTGTTGAGAATTCTCTGTTTAGTTCTATAGCCAATTTCTTAATTGGACTGTTGGTCATTTTGATGTCTAATTTCTTGAGTTCCTTATATATCCTGGATATCAGTCCTCTGTCAGATGGATCACAGATATTTTGCACAAAGAGTAGAAAAGGATATATTATTATGGGTCAGGGAACTTTCAACTCCATTATCCATTATCAAACATTACAGAATACTTCACAGAAGTTCAGAAGTTCAGGACAAACTTGTGATGCTCTTATAGGAGCTAAGAATCTATAGACTATGTATGCATGTGTTTTTCCCCAGATTTGTTCAACCCCTGTACATATCTATATACACACATATCAAATTATATGCACACACTCACATATCATATTCTTATCCAGTCTTCTTAATATCCTGACTAGCTTGAGTCATCCATACCATTTCCAGTCACAGACAACCATCACAGAAGCCACCATCATTGATCCTGAGCTTGCTATTTTCTGGACCTAACATCCTATTTCAAGTATGATATGCTGGTCATTATTAATCTTCAACTTGAATTTAGATCGTGTGAACAGGGTCATTTTTTTAAAGTAACCATTCATTTTAATGTCCATTAGATAAAACACTGCCAGCACATGGAAGGTCAACATTATTTTTTAAGAAGAGGTTAAGAATAAAGAAGTCTACGGTGCTGGAAAGATGGTTCAGATACTAAAGCACATACTGTTCTTGTAGAGGACCCAAGTGAAGTCCCCAGAACCCACATCCTGTGGTTCACAAATGCTTTTAACTCCAGTTCTAGGAGACTCAGCATCCCCATCTCCCCTCTGTGGGCACTACACTCAAGTTTACAAACACACTCAGAAACACACATATACAAATAGTTTAAAAAAATAAAATTGTTATTAAAAAAGAAAAGGCTTCTGTTCAACTCTCAAAGTATAACAGTGTTTAGCCACTGAACTAAGTGGTCCATGTGCACATAGGAGTAGAAATGTTACTAGAATGACTAGAGACCTGAGATCAGTATTTGATATTTTCCTATATGCCCAATACCACTTTTTGATGACTAAATCATTCTCATACCATTTAAGCAGAACCATGTTGTGTTGTCTTGTTTTGAGAGTGGGGAGAAGGTTGTGAAAATTATCATAGATCTACCTATAGCCTTACACTCCTGCCTGACAGCCTCCATTCTTTCCCTCTCGGAAGGAGTAAATGGGATAAAGCTCAGGTGGGATCACCAGACGGAGCACACAGCGGTACATGAGCTAATTATTGTAAGAAGTTCTGTACTGGGATGCATATCTCCTATAGACTGAGGTCTCAGATGAGAATCTGGGGAAGTTCTGAGGGTGATATGGAATGGTACAGCTTCCAGCATTGTCATAGGAATCAGCAGCAGATCACTGAAGAGAGTGAAAAGATGCCCCTCATTCTGACCACTGTTCCTTCTCTTACTTTTTAATATTTTCTGACTTGAGAATCATTTAATGGCAAATTCCTACCTTGGACTCAACTTAATCAGTGAATATCCAGAGTCTGTATTGGCCCAACATTTAAGGGCTCTTCTTTGACCATAGCCTTGGATGCAAGACCTTTTGGTCCCTTTTTTTCCTCCCCTTCATCTGAAATTCTCAAGTGGGGACAGTTTTGCTTGGAGGGACACTGGAATTTGGCCTTGGTTGTCACAACTGCAAGAAATAGGAAGTGAGTGCTCTTTGAATCTTAAGATTCTGGTAAACACCCTACATGGTGTGTGAGATAGATTCCCATCACAAAGACTTCAGAGGCCCCAAACGTCAATAGTGTCAAGGTTGAGAATCTGTCTTTCACTAATATATCATTTAGTCACAGTGACCATAGATAAATTAAGAGAGGAAGATTTGATGGCTCAAGGTTTAAAAGATTCTTTTCATCACGTGGGGAAAGACATGACATAGCAGACCATTTATGTCATTGTAAGCAAGGAAACAGAGAAGAGAATCAGGCACTCTACTGATTTCCTCCTTCCTAACCACCTTTTTACTTAGCTTGGGCCTCCAGCCCAGCAATGAAGCAACCTACATTCAAGGGGAGAATTAACCCTCAGTTAATTGCCTCTGGAAATGTCCCTATACATGGAGCAAGAAGTAGACCCCTTCAAGTTCCTAGATAATTCTAAATCCTATCACAATGATAATAAAGATTAGTCATCCCGACTAAGTCTTTCTAGCACCAAAGTTTTAAAGCAGCTCACCCAAGAAAGATAATTTTCCTAAACAGAAATAACATACTGGTGCATGTGTTGTGATTTGGATAGGTAGAGAACCTCACCATTGTCTTTAGCTAGTGAGTTACTTTGTATGAAGATTTCCTCTAACCAGACATAGTAGTACATACCTCTAATCCCATCCTCCATGGAGAAGCAAGCTAATGGACTGTGAGTTTGAATCTAACCTGGACAGTTTAACAAAACTGTCTCAAAATAAACTTTTTTTTTAAGCATTGAAGGGATAGGCATGATGGCACATGCCTTTAATCCCAGCGCTCAGGAGACAAAGGCAGGTAGATCTCTGTGAGTTTAAGGACAGCTGGTCTATATAAAGACCAGTTCCAGGGTTACATCGTGAGACCTGTCCCTAAACAAAGGTGGAGAGGGGTTTGTAGGTTAGCTTAGTGGTAGAACATATGTTTTCTGGCTTAGCGTGAGTGAGGCCCTGGGTTCAATTCCCAATACGCCATGGGAAAAATTTTTTTGCCTAGCTCTTGAGAGTTGACTCTTCCATTAATTCTGATAATTCCTGTTTCAGAAATGCAATTATTGAGAAAAAATCATGAATTCCTTAATAATCACTTAACTTGATAGCTTATTCTGTGTCCATCGTTTTTAATGTATAGTGTTGCCTGATTCTGCCAAGAGCCTGCCTTGCAGTTTGTAGATTTGGTTCCTTAGGTTCCTTCCCATCTGAAAATTGGGAATTAAAATGGGTATGCCATATCATTCTTCTTAGGATTACTAAGTTAATATAGGCAAAGTACTTAGAATACAGTATGCCCCTCTTTTATCTATGAGAAATATATTTTAAGATACCCAGAGGATACCTGAAATTATAGATAATCCCAAGCCATATATATATATATATATATATATATATATATATATATATATATATAATTTTTCTTATACATTTTTATAATAAAGTTAGGATCACAAATAAGGAACATTAAGAGATTGAAAACAAGTAAGAAGTAGAACAACAGCAATAAAATAGAAGAAATACAGCAATATGCTGTGACATAGTTATAGCAAAGTAATTAATTATTCATTTCTAAATGTTACTTTTAATATTTTTGGTTCATGGTTGGCTACAATCAACTGAAACCATGAGCAGTGGAAGGACAGATAAGGAGACCACCATACCAAGGACACAGAACAAGCTCTAGATGGACACCAGTCCTCATCTTTAACTTTATGAATTTTATTTATCAGAATTTCAAATAAGAGGAAATTTTCTTTTCTGGGGTGGGGGAATCCTTCCCACTAGTAATGGAAATGTAAGAGGATGTAGAAGATTAAAATGACCCTAGGACAAGGTGTACATTATGAGTGATTGCAAGATAGACAATAGCATGTCAAGGATCAGGGTTCTGGTGAGTCCTTAAGAAACACGTTCACACCTGAAATGTAGAGTACCTAATATTTTTATCTGAGAACGTGAAAACCTGAAACTCTGTCTTGTGACCTTACTCCAGCTTGTTTTCCCTCTATGGGGATAGCTCCTACCAGGTGAGTTTGTTTCTTCCATTCCCACAACCTTTGAAAAGAAAGGGTTGGTGTTTGGATAATTGAATTCTAAATTTAGATCTCTGAGTTTCCAATGAAAAATCTCTCCTGGAACCTATGGCCATGGGAGTTAACAAAAGCCCTGGGCTTATAAATAGCCACGGAGGAAAGCCTTCATCCTATTTTCTGCTCCAGACACAGTGAGCAACCATGAAGACCTTAATCTTTCTTGCATTCCTTGGAGCTGCTGGTGAGTCCCTTTAACGAACAAATCAGTAAGAATTAATCATACAACTAAATTAGTACTTTGTGCCCTGGAATGTAGGGTTTGTATATAGGAGGCATAAAATGTTGGAACAACATTATATAGTGGTGTATTTATGGATAGTTAAAGATTGCTTGCAGTGAAAGATCATCTTTCAGCATAGATAACGTAAGTAAGCAGAGTGTCTTGAACTTCTAGGTAGAGTCTATGAATTAGGGGGTAAAGAGTAAGGATACTCCATAACAAAGAAAGTATTGGTATTGACCCCTCTGGAATACTAACTTTAATAACAGTAATCTGGGACTGGAGAGATGGCTCACTGTTTAGGAGCATGTACTGCTCTTCCAGAGAACCTGACTTTGGTTTTCTTTATCCATGTCAGGTAGCTCACAACCATCCATAACACCATCTCCAGGAAGGGGAGGGGAGACTTCTGGTTACCTCGAGCACTTGCACTCATGTGCACACCCCACCCTCATAATTAAAAATAAATTTTTTTTAAAAAATGACAGTAATCTTTGTTCCTTGAAAATGGTATAAATATCAAACCTGAGTTTCCTGAACACTGAAAAGCTAATTATTTGATCTGGGGATTAAGACAGGAAAGAATGTTTTATTTCTCATGGAAAGAAACATGTGAGCTATCGTGCTCTCATATTTACTAATAAATTCTCCCTAATGTGAATCCATATGTCATTCAAATGATTAAACATAGGGACATGAACACTTCTATGTTAGTGTTAGTTATTTATTAATTTTCCACGGGGCAAGGATGGTATTTTGGACTGAACAAAAGGCTTAGTACATACCAGGAAAATATTCCCCTGCTACAACATCTATATGACCCTCCATTTTATTCTCAGCTTTCATACAGAATCTTGCTAAATTATCCAGGCTACCTTAAAGCATATTCTGCATCCTAGGCAGGCTTTAAGCTTGCCACTGTTCTGCCTCAGCCTCCAAGGCTGTGGGAATTACAGCCCTGGGCCAAAATGCAAGGATTTCACTAAAATTTTAGTGTTGAGATGTAATACTAGAGTTTCCAAAACTCAGTGGTATAAATTAGATGTGTCTGCTTATACTCCTGGAAATACCTTATCTAATAAAATTACTCATCTCATAAAAATAATGGAAGACTCTGGAACTGTAAGCAACCTTGGTAGCAGTGGGTCCTATTACACAATACAGAAGCATAGGTTGTTGGTAGGGGAGGGAATCCTGTAACGTTTGGTGAAATTGTTTATAAAAATTTAGGTGACAATCAATACAAGAGATAAGGAGAATAGAAACATTAAATAAGCCTTTGTTCTAAGCAAGAATACTCTCAGATTGCTCCTTAAGTTTTCCTTGTTTCTTTATGGAGACAGGCATGCCATGCCAACAACTCACCATCATGCAAAGCTATCCATTTGCATGACTTCCCAGCAGGGTTCTGCTTTAAAATGTTCCTCAAATAGAACCACCATTTCTTGATTATATGAGATAGAAAAATGAAACAATTGGGTTTTTTTTTATTATTAACATTCTTCCCTTTATTTTACATACTGACCACAGTTTCCCTTCCCTCCTCTCCTCCCATTCCCAACCCCTCCCTGACTTCCCCATCTACCCACTGCTCCTCTGTCTCCATTCAGAAATGGGCAGGTATCCCATGGGCTTGAATATAGCATGGCACATCAAGTTCAGGTAGGACTGAGCTCCTCTCCCTGTATCAAGGCTGGGCAAGGTAATCCAGCATGAAGAACAGGTTCCCAAAAGCCAGCTAAGCACCAGGGACAGGTCCTGATCTCACTGCTAGGAATCTTAGAAACATACCAAACTACATAACTGTCATACATGCAGAGGGTCTAGGTCAGTCCCATGCAGGCTCCCTAACTGTTGGTTCAGAGTCCTTGTGTTCCCATGAGCTCAGGTCAGCCATCTCTGTGGGTTCCTCCGTCATGACCTTGAACCCCTGGCTCGTAATTCCCTCCTCCCTTTCTTCAGGAGGACTCCCAGAGCATGGCCCAGTGCTTGTCTGTGGATCTCTGCATCTCCTTCTGTCAGTTACTGGATAAAGGCTCTCTGATGAGTTAGGGTATTCACCAATCTGATTACAGTAGATGGCCAGTTCAGGTACCCTTTCCATTATTCCTAGAGGTCTTAGCTGGGGTCATCCTTGTGGATTCCTGGGACCAGAAAATTTCCCTGGCACCAGAAAACAAAACAATTGTAAAGCAGACACTTTATGATGGCTATATTTACAAGAACATCCAACTCTCTTCTCAGTTGCTTTCCCCCTGAATGACGATGATGACAAAATTGTTGGCGGTTACACCTGTCAGAAGAATTCTCTGCCCTACCAGGTGTCCCTGAATGTTGGCTACCACTCATGTGGTGGTTCCCTCATCAACTCCCAGTGGGTTGTTTCAGCAGCTCACTGCTACAAGTCGTAAGTGACCAATATTCACATTTCCATGCTCTAAAGCCATGTTTGCCTTTAGTTTTGTCAGAGTATAATTAAGCAACATGCACAGTTATACAGTATAGTTAAAACATGCAGACAATGGACTGTAGAAATGGCTCAGTGGTTAGGAACATGTGCTGTTCTTCCAGAGGCCTATGTTGAGTTCTCAGCACCCACATCGGATGGTTCACAGCCACATGTATCTCCAGTGTCAGGGGATCTTATGCCTTCTTCTGAACTCTGTGGGCACCTGCAATCACACATACACATATCCACACAGAGATATACACATATATGTATAATTAAAAATAAAAGTATTTTTTTTAAAAAAATTAAATACTAAGAGCTTGATTCTGTCTCAACAATTTTATGATCTGTTGAGGAACATTTATGTGGAGCTTTGCTCCAGAACTCACTGCTATCTTCCTAGCTGATGATACTCGAGACCAAAAGGGGAGCAGTAGTTAACAAAGTATGTCTTCAGATTATGAATCACTACATAGCTCTAACAAAGGGGAAAGGCCATGCAGAGATAAAAACCCACTGTATTTTAAGCACATTGTTAAAAGCAAGCATACATAATTCTGTTCCTATAACATTGTACTCCTTTTGAGTCAGGCTTGGTGGCTCACACCTTTAATCCCAGCACTCCTTCTCTGAGTCCTATTTCATCACACTATGTATTTGTATTTATCTCAATATCTCAAATCCTTGTATATCTTGTATATCTGAAATCCTTGAGAATTACAACCAGAGGGAAAATGGCAAAATCCAATCAATTTCTCCCAATTAACTCTTCATCTCCAACTCTTTAGTAGGGGTGTTTCTTCTCATCTTATATTTTGTATTTTAATGTATAAAGAACTGTGAGTCTGTATTAACTAGCAGGGACACTTTTGCAAGAAATTCTCTGAACTGTAAGCTGCAAGGTGGTGCACAATGCTACCCAGGGTATAAAATCACCTGTGTGAATAAATGCTCAAACATGCTGCTATTTGGGTTTATTCTCATGACTGACAATTGGGAAGTGGAAAAAATTGAAGGATACTATTTTAAATGCTGATCTTTACATCCAGCCAAATTCAGGTGCGTCTGGGAGAACACAACATTGATGTCCTTGAGGGTAGTGAGCAATTCATTAATGCGGCTAAAATCATCCGCCACCCCAACTATAACAAAAGCACATATGATAATGACATCATGTTGATTAAGCTGAATTCACCTGCCACCCTCAACTCTCGAGTGTCCACTGACTCTCTGCCAAGTTCCTGTCCATCATCTGGTACTAAGTGTCTGGTGTCTGGCTGGGGCAACACCCTGAGCAGTGGCAGTATCACTGGGACTTGATTCCAAAATGTGAGAAGACTAGATGGGAAAGGCATGCTGGGAGCAAGGTGGTCCAAATTCTCACTCAAGGGAAGGTTCTCAGGATAGATTTAGATACGGGCAGTCTTAAAATGCACAAATCAGAGGGAAGAAAATACTTGTGCTGAGACCATACAGTAGACACAACAAAAAATGAACTATTAGAAAAACTCAAAGTGGTCAATTGAAATGGGGGATGTAAGTAGACATCTCCAAAAATGTTCTCCCAAATTATAAGTCAAGGGGAATTAAAAGACAGAGGAAGGGTTAAGAAAGAGGAAGAAGGTTGGGAACGATGCTTCCAAGATCACTGGATAATCTTCCATTTTCATTCTTGTGATTGACAGCCAACTACCCATCTCTGCTTCAGTGTCTTGATGCCCCCGTCCTCTCTGATAGTTCTTGCAAAAGTGCCTACCCAGGCAAGATCACCAGCAACATGTTCTGCCTGGGCTTCCTGGAGGGTGGAAAGGACTCCTGCCAGGTGAGTTTATTTGTGGTTATTCTCCTTCTTACTCATTCTCTCTCTTCATTTACTTCTGCTTTTCTGGAAAAAGGGAGAAGAACCTTAACAGCATCTCGGAGACTGTTGATGAGGGAAAAGTGTAGATTTTGAATAAATTATAAACTCTGTCTATGATATTGATGATTAGGACTAAATGTAAAAATGATACACAGAAATTACTATAAACATTCCATCTGACCATGTACCTCAAAAGCTTTATTGTAGATTTTACCTTTGAAAAAGAACAAAGCTTTTGAGATAGCATTTGGTCTCCCTGGTTCTCACATTGTCATGGATTGATAAGCTGACAAGGAAAGAAGTGGGTCTATAAGAAAGGAAGCTATAGAATATTAGCATTCTAAGAAGACTGAAGCTTGAGTTTCTGGGTGCAGAGGAGTTATTTTATGGAGAATCTACGAAAATGGCCCAAGATAATGGAGTAAAAGCTTGAAGCCCATCCTCTCAATTAGACATATGTGAGAGTGCTTATTATATTTTCTGTTATTCAGGGTGACTCCGGCGGCCCTGTGGTCTGCAATGGAAAGCTCCAGGGTGTGGTTTCCTGGGGCTATGGCTGTGCGTTGAAGGGAAAACCTGGTGTCTACACCAAGGTCTGCAACTATGTGAGCTGGATTCAGAAGACTATTGCTGCCAACTAAACACCTTGATCTCTTCATAAACCATTTCTTTGTAGTCAAATTCACCGTCCTTCTATGCCCCCATCTCAATAAAAACATTTTCTTCTTACTATATCTGTCTATGTATGGTTATTGCTTGATAATGATGAACTTTCTTTTAAAATTTACTGCTAAAGGAGAAAAAGCACGGAGATTTGGATTATTTTATAAAGACAATTGGGAACGTTATATAGTATCTCATCCAAATATCATTTGGTAATTTATTAATATATTTAATAGATTTTATTTGAATATTTGGCTATAATATATTCTTTCTTATGACCCAAAGTGGTAGATCTAATGTTAATTATTTATAATAGATTATGTTAAAGATGCAGAGATAAAAGCAATGGCTAAAATCATAGGAATGGTTAATATTGGAATATTTCTTCCTTGCTATTCTTCAGTCAATCCAAAACTCTATATACTTCACTTTTGCAAGGATTCACCCACCTGTAGTGTGGTCTGCCAAATATCTTGTTTTTAACCAGGCTAGTACTTCTGCAGCAAATGCAGTGTTCAGAGATCCTTCTCAGCCACATCTCAAACTTCAACTTAAATGCTGCACTCGAAACCTTCCCGCAATTAAATGAAATCATTTCAGATAAAATAGGCATATTAACCTGAGGTCATAAGTCTCAGAGGTCTTGCTGTTATTCTTCAGTCCTGCCAGACAGAGGACCACACTCTTAGTTTCTCATCAACTCTCCCCAAAAAACACCAATGCACAGATATCTGATAGAAGTGTGTGAACGAGAAGCCCCTACAATAATTCCTGTGATTATCTGGTATGTGTTGGTCAAGCGGTGGCACTCGTGGCATGCTGGAAGAGGAGAGTGCTGATCAGAAGAATCACAAGCCATAGTTACCTTTTTAGAGCTTTATTGGGAGAGAGAGGGAGAGAGGGAGAGAGGGAGAGAGGGAGAGAGAGAGGGAGAGAGAGAGAGAGAGAGAGAGAGAGAGAGAGAGAGAGAGAGAGAGAGAGAGAGAGAGAGAGAGAGAGAGAACAGAAGGAGAGAACGTGGAAAGAGAAAGGGACGCACAGAGGGCCCACATGCTTTTTAGGCTGGGACTCTGTCACAGGCTGGTGACATAATTAGGGACAGAATACTTACAGTATGGCCATGAGAAAAAAAAGCATAGCATCCTTGGATACACAGTGTAACACGAATTGCTAAAGGATCTTATTAATAGAAAACCCAGAGTCAGACATTGGGGTGAAAGATGAAAGATGAGAGAAGCAGAGCAAGCCAGCCACAAGTTCTTACCTCTACAACATCCTCAGTCTAAAGTAAAAGACTTCCTGTTTACTCATGCCTTATATACCGTTCTGTGTCCTGCCATCTTACTTACTTCCTAGTGCTGGGATTAAAGGCATGTGCCATCACACCTGGCTCTGTTCCCAGTGTAGCCTTGAACTCAGAGATCCAGATTGATCTCTGCCTCCTAAATGTTAGGATTATAGGTGTATGCTAGCACTACCTGACCTCTATGTTTAATATAGTGGCTGGCTTTGACCTCTGATCCCTAGGCAAGCTTTATTGGGTATACACAATATATTACCACAACACAGAATAATTTTGAACAGGAAATCTGTAACAAAAATTTCAGAAACAGAATAGATTCTACAGCACACACTTCTATCTCATAGTCCAAGAGACACTAAGACCGGGACACTAGCAGTTCTGGGGAGACATAGTTTCCTGGTTTCCTAATGTACTCTCTTATTGTGTATCAGTGTCTTCCTTGTGGCCCTGGGAGCTGTCTCTGATGTCCTCTTTCTTGGTAAATAAGCTGACCATCAGCCTAGAAGCACAAGCTCTCAAGTTCATCTAAACCAGATTACCTCTCAAGGATCCACATTTTTGGTGTCATAGAGCCTAGGGTTAATACTTTGATATAGAAATCCCAGGGAAACATAACTATATTGTCCATATGAAATATATCAGGAAAAGAGAGAAAAAGCTCCTTGGAGTCATCAATTTTCAATTTTTATATCTCTTAATTAATGGCCTTCAAAGAGAGATGCTTTAAGTTCTTAGTAGTGCATTTCACTACACCTTGAGTGAAGCCAAAGGTCCTTAGCCTTGCATGCAAGACTTAACTATTCCATCACAACAAACCTTTTCAGTCTTGTTCGTGAAGTTCTCCCTGTAAAACTTGGTTTTATTTTTTAAATTAGCATGCAAAGTAACAAGCTTCCTTATGGCATCTCCCCATCTCTCCACCCCACCCTTCCTCCTTTTAATTATATTTATTAATTCCTTCATTTCCAGAATTCCTGTTTGCTTCTGTTTTTCAGTGTCCCAAGATCCTTACTAAACTTTTCCATCATGGTTTTAAATTTTCCCTCCAAGGCTCTTATTTTCATCCACTTTGGTAACTTTCTTGTCTAGGTCTTGAACTGTGTGTAATTCCTTGTGTAGGTACTAAAGTAAATTCCTTATCTTCTGAAAGCTTCTTCTGGCATTTCAACGACCTCATCCACTCGGTTTTCCAGTACTGAGAATGTATCAGTTTGTGACAGTGTCCCTGTTGAATGCCACCTCACATCTTCTTTGCTAAATTTTAGATATCTGTTAGAGTGTATGTGTCCTACACTTTGCACTTTGCCTTCCTTCTTTCTTTTTTCTTTCTTCCTTTCTTTCTTTCTTTCTTTCTTTCTTCCTTTCTTTCTTTCTTTCTTTCTTTCTTTCTTTCTTTCTTTCTTTCTTTCTTTCTTTTTTTGCTTATTTTATTTCATGCAAGTTCTCTGTCCTTGGATTTATGTTCATGGAAAGCTGACTATAGAAAAATTTGTTGGGTCCGGGGTCTCGCAATAATGGGAAACAAACTACCAAAGTCTATTA
Organism: Peromyscus maniculatus bairdii; assembly: GCF_049852395.1. Taxonomy (NCBI): domain Eukaryota; kingdom Metazoa; phylum Chordata; class Mammalia; order Rodentia; family Cricetidae; genus Peromyscus; species Peromyscus maniculatus. Next base: position 50,086,320 of record NC_134854.1, read on the forward strand.
AACCAGAAACAAACTTTATTCTAGAAAAATAAAAAGTAGTTATAAAACACCGTGGGGCACAAAAGCTTATTGGCTAGCTGAGACCATAGCCAATGTTGGAATTCTGAGGCTGTGGTTATAGAGGTGGGTACTGGCCTCCTTTTATAGTATCAGGCATGAGGTGTATGCTTGGAGTCACATAGAAATATCAGGCATGGGATGCATGTTAGAAGTCACATAGAAACAACTATTAAAAGTTAACTTTGGTCCAGGTAGTTGTTGGCTATAAGGGGCAATCGGGTTAAAAGTTAACCCCTGACTGTTGACAGCGGAGCTGGCTGTAAAGCAGAGAACCATTGTTAGCAGTTAACCTTTAAAGCTCATGACTGTCAGTTTTCATCTCTTAAGCTTAAAATTTTGTATTTCTATATTCCTGGACACTTCAAATTATAATAGTTATACAGTAGTCCCATTGTCAGGTATGGGAGAAGATATTTCAACAGTTCACTGGTGTCCCCTAAAATGTTTGGAGACTGGGACACTAAATTACTGTTTGGAGAAAAACGTTTATAATTTTTTGTTTTATTCTGATTACTGGTTTTGATTTTTTCCAGGGTTAGGGAAAGGTCCAAAGGTATCAATATTTAAATAGGGATCTGAATGCAAAATGGGACAAGAAGAGATAAAGAGTGAAATGGAAAGTATATATGTTAGAGATTTGAAAAGCAGTAGATAAAATAGTGTATGCTAGGTTTTCAAAAAATGACAGCCTTAAAAGCCTTTTCCAATAAGATACAAGTTACAACATATCAAGATTAAATGTACATAAATAAATAAATGATAGATGTTTAATAATAATTTATATATATAAAACAAAAAGAAAATTTTGATACTAAAATAGCATGAACACAAATGGATGACACATGAAAAAGAGGGCATTATGTTGTCAGTTAATGTTTTTTCCTATTCGAGGAGGCATGGCCCTGTGGTTACCTTATTTCTACTGGTCAAATTATTACACCAAGTTTGATGACAAACTTCCGGACTGATTCAGGTCCTTCATGTAAAATGAGGTCATTTTTACGATGACTTAAGTAAAGCTTCCCACTGAACTGTTTGCCCCCTCTAGACATTTTGATAGTGAATGAATAAATTTGTGGAATTTTTATGTGGCACTTTCTTTCGAAGCACCACATTTGTAATCTTTGTACTTGGGAGGTGAGATGAAGGCAAGATTATCAACAGTTCAAGGATAGCCTCAGAAACACAGACATGAAGCTACCTGGGCCACTTGACTCAATTACAAACAAAGTAAAATGTTTGCAGAGACTCAATGAAGCTCCTTTACTATGAGTTCGTGAAAAATGAACATCACATTATACACTTCCAACAACCAATACATGAATTGTATAACAAACAAAATGAATTAGAACAAAGCAAGAAAGAGAAAAGTAGACCGGCATTTAACATGAAAAATATTATATCCTGCAGCATCAAGTCCAGTAGCCATGGCATATGGTACTTTAATATGAATAAGTAGACCTGTAGTTTTGCCGCCTTTACCCTTCATGAACCTCTCTTGGTCTGGGTATATTCACAGCCTTCAAATTTCCTCTCTCTATATTCTATGTTCCTGGAAATTCTAAGGTTTTATATCTTCTGTGTTATAAGTTTCACCATCACAGTTGGACAAGGCAGACTCTAAGGGAATTCCTACAGGTAATATGTGTTTATCTAGGCTCTCTAGTTTTCCTTTGAAATCTGGGTAGAAGCTTCCACAACATTGCACCAGTTGCATTCTGCACGCTTCAAAACCATCATCAAGTGAATGACATCAAATTTTGCCAAAAACACAACTGTCTAGGTTCAAATGAATCATTTTTGCAAACTCTATAAATTTGGTTTGATAAATATGCACACTTAAGGAAACAAGTTCCTAGGTGGTTGGGCCTAAGTCATACATTTAATGGTCATCTACCATGAGAAAGTAGGCTTCATCCGAGAGATGCACGGCTGCTTCATCATATGATAATAAGTCAATGTAATCAACCATATAAACAAACTGAGAGGAAAAAAAGAACATGTTCATGTGAAACATGCTGGAAAAACCTTTAACAAAATCCCATACCCCCTTGTGATAAAAATTCTTGGAGAGATCAGGGAAATAAAACACACTTAAACATAATAAAGGCAATTTACAGCAAGCCTATAGCCAACATCAAATTAAATGGCGAGAAACTTGATGTGCAATCTTAATTAGTCTTACTAATAAAAACCCAGAGTCAGATATCGGGGTAAACTCTGAACGATCAGATCAGAGAAGTAAAGGAGCAGCCACAGTCACCTCTTACCTCTCAGACTACTCAGACCAAAAAGGACTGAGCTCCTTTTCTGCCCACCTTACCAATTCCTCTCTCTGACCAGCCATATCACTTCCTGTCTCCTGTCTGTACAGACCTTCAAATCTCTATGGTTAACTAGTGGCTAGCTCCACCTTCTGATCTTTAGGCAAGCTTTATTTGTCAGAACACAAACAAAATATCACAACAGAAACTCAAAGCAATTCCACTGAAATCAGGAACAAGATAAGGCTCTACACAATCTCCATATCTGTTCAATATAGGACTTGAAGTTCTAACTAGAGTAATAAGAGAAAGGAGATCACATGAATACAAATTTAAAAAGTAGAAGTAAAGTATCACTATGTGCAGCTGATATGATAATATACATAATCCACCTAGAAATTCTACTGGGGGAACTCCTACAATGGATAAATACCTTCAGCAAAGTGACTAAATATAAGATTAACTGAAAAAAAATCAGTACCTCTCCTATATATACACTACAAACAGGCTGAGAAAGAAATCAGGGGAAAATACCCTTCACAATAGCCATAAATAATATAAAATACCTTGGGGTAACTCTAACCAAGTAAATGAAAGACATGTATGACAAGAACTTCCAGTCATTGAAGAAGGAAATTGAAGAAGATATCAGAATATGGAAATGATCTCCAATGGTCATGGATCTGTAGGATTAACATAGTAAAAATGGCCATTTTATCAAAAGCAGTTTACAAATTCAGTACATCAAAATTCAAACATAATTCTTTACAGACCTTTAAACAACAATATTCAAATTCATATGGAAAAATAAAAAAATCCAGAATAGCTAAAGCGATACTATACAAGAGCAGAACCATCCCTGATTCCAAGCTGCACTATAGAGCTGTAGAATGAAATCCGCATGGTATTGGCATAAAAACACACATATTGACCAACAGAATCAAATTGAAGACCCAGACATAAATACACACACCTATGGACCTGATTTTTGATAAATAAATCAGAAATATACAATGAAAAAAGGAAGTTTCTTGAACAAATAGTGCTGGTCTAACTGGATGTCAGCATTTAGCAGAGTGCAAATAGATCCTTATCTATAACCCTGTACAAAACTCAAGTCCAAGTGCATCAAAGACCTCAATGTAGAACCAAATACACTGAACCTGATAGAAAAGAAATTGGAGAATTTCCTGGAAAGCATTGACACAGGGGACAATTTCTTAAACAAAACATTTATAGAACAGGTATTAAGACCAACAATTAATAAATAGGAACTCATAAAACTGCAAAGCTTCTGTAAGGCAAGGATACTGTCAATAGAACAAAATGACAGCCTAAAGACTGGAAAAAGATTTTCACCAACCCCACATCTGACAGAGTGCTAATATCAAAAATATATAAAGAATTCAAGAAACTAGAATCAACAAACCAAATAATTCAGTTTAAAAATAAATCTAAACAGAATTCTCAACAGAGGAATTTCAAATGGTAGAGAAACACTTTTAAAAATGTTCAACATCCTTAGCCATCAGGGAAATGCAAATCAAAATAACTCTGAGGCTGCATCTTACGCCTGTCAGAATGGCTAAGAATAAAAACACAAGCAACAGCTCATGCTGGTGAGAACATGGACTAAGGACTAATACCCCCCTATCTCTGTGGAATTGCGAACTTGTACAGAGACTTTGGAAATCCATGTGGCAGTTTCTCAGAAAATTGAGAATCAATCTACCTTAAGACCCAGCTATACCACTCCTGTGTATACACTCAATGGATGTTCCATCCTTACCACATGGACACTTGCTCAACTGTGTTTATAGCAGCTTAATTCATAGCAGCTAGAAACTGAAAGAAACCTAGATGTCCCTTGACTGAAGAATGGATAAAGAAAATGTGGTGCATTTATACAGTGGTGAATTACACAGCTGTTAAAGCAATGTCATCATGAAATTTGCAGGCAAATGGATGGAATTAGAAAAAAAAAGTCATCCTGTGTGGGCAACCCAGCCCCAGAAAGACAAACATGGTATTTATTCACTTATAGGTGGATATTAGCTGTAAAGTAGAGGATAACAATGCTACAGTCCACAGACCCAGGTATAACAAGGAAGGCTCAAGTGGGGATGCATGGAATAGATTTTGAGGGTGGACTACTGGAGGGTGGGGATAGGAACATAAGGGAACAGGTCTGGGGGTGGGGAGGAGAGTACTGGGAGAGATGACTGCAATTGGGGAAATTTTCTGGCATATGTAAAAACCTAGTGTAACAGAAACTCTCAGGGATTTACAAGGGTGTCCCTCGAGAAAACTCCTAGTAATGGGAGATTAAGAATCTGAACAGGCTATATTCTGTAACTAGGCAAGAATTTCAGTGTAGGGACTGGGACACCAACCCAGACACAAAACTTTAGACCTACAATTTCTCCTACCTGAAAGATGTGGTAAAGGTGGAGTGCAAGATGGAGTAAAGGTGGCAAAAAACACTGTGGTCACAATGACTGTCCCAATGAGACCCATGCCAAGAGAGGTAGCCCATCCCTGACACTGTCTAGAGAGCCAGGGAACAGGCTGGATAGTCCAAAGGCCAGGATAGAACCAAACAAGTCTAAAAAAAAAAGTCAATGAAATGATTCCTAAAGATACTGCTATACTCATAGACCAGAGCCTAGCACAGTCATCATCAGAGAGGTTTTATCCAGCAACCTGAAGGGGGCAGATATAGAGACCCACATCCAAACATTAGGTGGAGCTCAGAATCCTGCACAAGTGTAGGTGGATTTTTCCTTGGGCCACCAGCTCACAAAAAAAAAAAAAAAAAAAACAAGGAGACTTATTATTAATTATGAAAGCTTGGCCTTAGCTTGGGCTTGTTTCTAGCTCTTATAACTTAAATTGACCCATTTCTGTTAATCTACATGGTGTTGCATGGCTTGCAGCTTTTACCTTTCCTCCTGCATGTCTTGATTCCTCTGTGTCCAGCTATGACTCCCCCTTTCTTCTTCTCTCCAGAGCTCTCTGTCCCCAGAAGTCCTACCTAACCTCTTCCTGCCTAACTAATGGCCATTCAGCTCTTTATTAAACCAATCACAGTGTAAAGGAATATTTCACAACACAGAGAGGATGAGGAAGGATTGTAGGAGCCAGAGGGGTCAAGACACTACAACAAAACAGTGCACTGAATCAACTAAGCAGGCCTCATAGGGACTCACAGATACTCAACCAACAATCAGGAAGCCTATATGGGTCTGACCTACATCTTTGGCTTATTTGTTATAGTTGTGTAGCTTGATGTTGCTGTGGGACTCCTAATAGTGGAAGAAGGGGCTGTCTCTGACTATTTTGCCTGCACTGGGGACCCTTTCCTCCTACTGGTTGCTTTGACCAAACAATATGAGGGGAGGGGCCTAAGTTTATGATAACTTGACATGCCATGTTTGGTTGATATCCACGGGAGGTTTTCCCATTTCAATGGGAAAAGGAGGAGTGAAACTATGGGAGAGGGTATTTGGCTGGGGCAGGGGGCAGGGAGGGGAGTGGAAAGAGAGGCTGCCCTCCTCTCGTTCCAGTTTACCTGCTCTGTAAACTGCAATCTGAATGGAATATATGAGAGAAAAGTAAATTTAAAAAACAAACATGGAAATGCCAGAAACATGGTGTGTATAGAGGAAATTTGAAGCCTTGAGTAGACCAAGATCAAGAGAACACCCTGTTCATGTGGGCTAAACTATGAAATACAGTCCATAGTTTCATGAGTTGAATTGGATCCTCAGTTCATGGTCCAATTTTGGGAGGCGAGGTTGAGTCAGGAAAAGTGGTTAACAGGGCCATGTCTTTGTGTGTTATCTCAAGTCCTAATAGCTTCTCACTCTATGTTCTGGTTGCCATGAACTGCTGAGTCTTCTTTGCCAACAGCTTCTGCCACCATGATTTGCTGCACAAGTGTATGAAGCCAAGTAATGTAAGACTCAATCCTCTCAAAGCAAGAGCCCAGGTCATTCTTTCCTTCCTTAACTTGACTTTGCATGTAATTGTCATAGAACTACAAAATTCAACCACCACTTATTTATGGTTTCTCAAGTTCTTGGGACAATGTTGCAAGCTAACATGGAATCACCCACAAATATTTATTCTTCCTCTGTACCATATGGCTACTTGGCAGATATTTAAGAGTAGAAGTTTATAATGCAAGATTAGAAAACTATGGAGGATAATTTTTATATGCAAGCTTTCAATTCATTCTATAATTAGTATCTAATGGACACATGACTACACTAATGTCTCAGGGAAGAAAGAGTACTAATAGTTCTCAAATAACTTGAGTTTTTGTGGAAAGACACTTGAGAAGAAATTCAGGTATAAAAGGCTGTTCAGCCTGGTTATTACTCACAGCTTATAGAGAATTGTGAGCAAAAGGGAGACTAGACTAGTGTAAGAAATGAGCATTTATGAGTTCAATTGCTTAGAAACTACTGAGGTCATAGACCAAAGGATAACTTTCCTTTTTGAAGTAGAAGAAGAGCTTGCTGTCTAAGAGGTAGTGGCATTGTGGGCATAAAGGATCCAAGTGTTACAGAGTTATGCAAGCTTGTATCTATATCAGTAGGAAAACCTGGCCTTTGAGCCACTGTGTAGAAGGGTCAGATTGCATTAAGGTAGCTTGTGAGTGGGCTCTGCATGAAGCTATGGTTGAAGCTCAAGTGGATGTGAATAACTACAGTCTTAGATGGGCCAGGAGTATGGCTCATCTGCTGAAAAATGCTAGTAGTTTTGGGTTTCGCCTGCCTGGGAGATAATGTGTACCGTGTGTGGTAAGACAAGAGAGGTGGGCGGTCCAAGACTCTTGGAAAGCATATATATGATGCCAGGATGTGCTCCAGGTAGTTCACAAAAAGTATCATGAGTCAGTGCTCATTCTTCAGAGTCAAATTTTTTGATTGGTTCATTCTTTCCTTCCTATTTCAATGCCTCCTTTTTGGCATGGAAATGTCTTTCTTGGATCATTGATTTTGGAAACATGTAAAGCTTTGTGTATTTGTAGGAGCCTAGTGTGTACATGCTTTGTGTCTCAAAGGGGATTCTGGGCTTGGGCTTTTGATCACTTGGAACTGTTTTGAGAGTGAAGACTAATGAGATATTTACTTCTGTTTTGAAGCTGGGCCCTGAGAAATTTTTTGTAGCATCCTGAGCTTCCTAAGTCAATATGCTTCCTTTCCTTACCTCTGAGAATATAGTTATTCTTTTCTAAACCCTTCCATTTATTCCACTGTGTTTTTACTCAAGTCCATTTTGTTCTTCATTTCCATGCATCATTTAAAATTATCCCACAAAGCATTTGTAGGCTCTTTTATAACGATTATGTAGTTTGGTAATCCATGAACAAATGATGATTAGAGGAAAGCAAGTGAGAAAACATAACTGATCTAAAAATGCAATTGACCACTCTATACTAAAGGCCACATGACAGTAGTGGAGTTAATACACATACTGAAAAACTTTTTAATGTATAATTGTTGTTGGACATGGATGTAATTCATATGCAGTCTGTATTTGAGTGAATGTTTGGGTGAATTGAGGTGACTCAAGCCAAAATTTAGAGGAAAAATATATTTAAAAAGAATTCTTCAATGGTTTTAGAGATGCTCAGAGGTAAAGAGCATATACTATTCTTATATAACCCCAGAGTTTGGCTCCCAGTAAACATGTCAGCCAGCGCTCAAATCCCAGTATATGCAGAACAATGGACTATAACACCTCTTTCCTCTACAGGCACCTGGCTTATATGTATGCACCTCCATGCCGGCACATATATATTTGTAATTGGGAAAAAAAAATCTTAAAATTTCTTCATCTTGAGTTTGCAGTCATTAGGTACCATAGAGATTCTCAGCTTTTAGAAAATTAAGAAAAAAGTAAGGAAGACACAGCACTGTGTCTTAGAGCATACAAGACACAAGGCATCAGGACTGTTCATGCTGAAATTCAGTATGTCAAAGAAAATACTTGGATAACTTGATAATGTGTAATAATTGCAGTTTTAGGTTATCTATCTTAAGTTATAAATATACAATCTGCCATGAAGCAAGTCTGAACAGGTGTGTGTGGTAGCTATGTCTTAAAATAAATTGTATCCTACCTACTAATAAAGCATTAACATTTTTTTTTGGAAAAAATAGTGATAATTGTAAGCACATTCAACACTGTATCCCATATACTTCACACACTATAGAAGGACATAAGTAAATCCTTATTGTCAGTTGAATGTTTGTTTGTTTACACTGTTCTCAACTCTCTGACCATATTCTCATTTAGCAACAAGTTCTCAGAGAGCACCAAATAATATGATTGTAGTGGGTACCCATTCCAGCTTTGATCTGGAAGTTCCAACCCGCATTGAGGCTTTGGTAACTGTCACGTCTATAAGGCAGGGACAAGGGAGGACCCCGAAGACCTGAGATCCGGATGCATTGGCACTCTTGGTTCCTGGACCCTGGACGCTGGAGGTAGACCAAGCAGAGTTCTCTAGAGAACACCGGCAGACTGTGCCAGGCCTTTCCCAGACTCTGTAAACTATCCATTCATATTTAAGTTACCCCACAAAATAAACTTCCTTTTAACTACATGGAGTAGCCTTAATAATTTCACCAATATAGGATGCAAGAATAAAACACTCACAGGTACAGAGCAGGAGAAAATGTATTTATTTTGGCCTCATTTCAGGAGGGGGAGGAAAGAGAAATGGATAAGGAACTGGTGATTCACATAAGGGAAGAAGCTCAGTTGGCAGCCATGGTCTCCCGAATCCAGCTCAGGTAGTTGCAGACCTTGGTATAGACACCAGGTTTGCCTCTCAGGGCACAGCCTGCACCCCAGGAGACAATGCCCTGGATCTCTCCATCGCAGATGACAGGGCCACCAGAGTCACCCTGGTCAGAAAGAAAAGACCATTATCACATGCTTATGCTGATGTGAACAAATGGACTTCAAGAGGGTTTCCCCTTATCATGGCGCTAGTGTGGCAGGTATTGACACCCTGAGAAGCAATGCAGACTCCATGTCTATCAACTTGTCCATTTCCTTTCCTTGTTCACCATTTCTCCATAACTGTATGCTTCCTAATTGACACACAAGGTCAGGAGAACCTGAGGGCTTTGGGTACTACTTTCTGTAATCCTTGCTGTCCTGCCAGAGTGGTCACATCCCATAAGACAGCTTCTCAGAAATTTGTTTTTATGTGATATTTACACCACACCATCTTCTGTACATATTTTACCATTGAGCTTAACCATCAATATCACAATGAGAAAACCTGTTTGATCTCTTGTTTTTCATCACAGGCTTTTGTAATCCAGCATGAAATCTTCCAGACATATGAATAGGCTTCTCAGCCAGGAAAAATATACAGAAGAGAACAGAGGGACTGCAAGTTTTGGGGAAGGACTGAAAGAACACTCACATCACAGGAGTCCTTTCCACCCTCCAGGAAGCCGAGGCAGAACATGTTGTTGGTGATCTTGCCTGGGTAGGAATTTCTGCACGAACTGGCAGAAAGAACAGGGGCTTCCAGACACTGAAGGATTTCTGGGTATTTGCCTGTTGTGAGCAAAAATGGAAGAACATTCTGTATCTTCCATGAAATCTCTAATTTTCAATTTGCCAAACATTTGTCATTTAAAGATACTTTTGTTTTGTTTAGAAGGTGTTTGATTTTATTAATTTTAACTAACATGCTGTTCTTTTCATGACAATATCATCAATGGCTTAGACTTCAAATACTGAAACACGGTTTCCTCCAAGTGGTAGATACCTCAGGGAAAAACAAATACTTGGGCATCACTTCTACTTCTCACTTGAACTTTCACTTCCTTCACATCACTGATTACACCCACAAAATACCTCAGCATCTTGCTAATAGCTCATTCTTGTGTTTTCCACATTGTCTCAGAAAAGCAATTTTCTGGACTTTAGAGAGTATATTTCAATGTCACCCATATTGAAAACTTTTGGGAGTATGGCTCCCAGTGAGTATTTGGGCAAGTGGCCACCAATATACCTTTCATCTTTCATACTGTGCACATGGAACTCAGAGTCATTGACACTTACCTCCAAGGTTCACAGTGTTTCCCCAGCCAGACACAAGGCACTGAGCACCTGTAGATGGGCAGGATGTAGGCAGAGAGATTGTGGACACTTGAGAGTTGAGGGTGGCAGGTGACTTCAGTTTAATCAGCAGGATGTCATTGTCAACAGTGGTCTTGTTGTACTTTGGATGGCGGATTATCTTTTCTGGATCAATGAATTGCTCACCACCCTCAAGCACATGAATATTGTGTTCTCCGAGGCGAACCTGAAGGCTCCTGCATGAAAAGGTTAAGGATTTCTGAGTATCCCTGTTGAGCTGTTTCTCTTCCATGCTCAAAGTTCAGAGTGGAAGAACACAAACACCATCTTCTTAAACCATTTAGTCCAACAAGGACTATGCAGTTAAGGTAGTATTATGCCCTACCACCAATGTACAGCATAGAGGATTCCCTAGGGTGTGTCCTGTAAGTACAGATTTATAAAGGGCCATCCCCTTGGAGCTGGTAAGAGAGGACTGATGGGCCTTAGATTACAGGAATTTGAGTATTGTTCCCTTACCTTCCCTTATAGCAGTGAGCTGCAGACAGTACCCATTGGTCACTGATGAGGGAGCCACCACACTGATGGCCATAGCCATCATTCAAGGACACTTGGTAAGGAATGGAATGTTTTGGACAGGCATAGCCTCCAATGATCTTGTCATCATCATCACCACCAGCAGGGAAAGCAACTGAGGAAGGAGTTTGGATCATTAGCACAAGACTTGCCTCAAACTTAGTCTTCTACATGATGTTTGTACAGAAATGACATGTATCTTCCTGTTGAGTAACATATACTTGTAGTATTTTAAAGGTATCATTTCCTAACTTTAGCAATACTCTTTTGATATCACTGCTTATAGAATCTAAACATGAAAAGGATATCTTCACACATTTGCAATATGTGTGTCTATATGTGTACCTCTCTCTCTCCCTCCCTTTCTCCTGTGTGTGTGTGTGTGTGTGTGTGTGTGTGTGTGTGTGTGTGTGTGCGCGCGCGCGTTCGTGTGTGTTTGTGTGTGTAGCATAGTGCCTTTGTGGAGGACAAAAACAACTTCCAAGTGACCACTCCATCTGTTCACTGCATGTCTCCCAGCATCTTTCCTGGGTCCTAAGACTTAGGGGCAAGCACCTTTATATAAGGATAAATTTTCCAGGCCAGATAATGTACTTTAATCTATTTTTTAGTCTTCTTTATACCTAATACATACAGAGATTGAATGAGTTAATTTTTTGGATACAATTTGTATACACCATTTAATCACCATCCTTTGATTTGCTTCCCAGAACTTCACTTTTATTCTAATTATCTACTGGACATATATCAATACATTTAGCATTTTTAATGAAGACTGGTTTCCTAGTTTTGGAAAATAATATTTTATTATTCATACTGAATTCCATAATTTTATATGCTTTATATAGATGATATCTTCCCCTAAGTTTTCTTATGAAGACTGTAATCAATCTCTCTGGGATACATCCCAATAGTTAAATTTAATGGTGATGTTTCCAAATATAAGAAAATTTACTAAACCAAAAGCCATTTGAATCCTAAGAATTTAGTTTTAAATTTAGAGATTTTGATAAAAAAAAAGAAATTTTTGTTCTTCATTATTGAATGACAGTATAATAAAAGACTGATTTCATTAGTAACAATTTTGAGAGACAGGGTCTAATGTTTTTAATCTGTGGGTAATAGCATATCTCTTGTAGTTATAATAACTCTGTGTAAATCAGCAGACCTTAATCTTCCGTGGACTCTGGATTTAATTTTCTCACCATCTTCTTGGAGCAGACAGTTATTCCAGTTATTTACACTACCCTATAGAGAGGGAAGGCACACACTTGGGTCATGTGTCCTTTCTTTTCCTGACTAAGCCATAGAACACATAAGTGTAGGAAATAGTGTTGGTGGGTCACTTGAAGGTCCTTGCACATGGAGTATGTACTCAAAATGGCCTTTACTGTTTTCCCACCCACAAATCACAAACTTGCATGTATGATAGAATCCTTGTGAAACATTCCTTTAAAGACTCACCAGCAGCTCCCAGGAAAGCAAAGAAGATGAAGATCTTCATGGCTTCTCAGTGTGTCTGGAGTAGGTACTAGGATGAAGGCTTTTCCTTCACAGCTATTTATACCTCTAGTTTTGGCTTCAACATCCAGGACCACAGTGCCAAAAAGGGTGATATCATTGAACACACAAAAACACAAATTTAGAGTTCTGTTCTATGATTGATGGAAGGTGATTCAGCATCAAGTTTCCACATCCCCTTTCCTCCCAGTTTTCCATAAAGGTAATGGGAATGGAAGTAACAACTCCAGCTGGTGGCTATGCATTCTTCTAGTAGGAAAGCACACTGTAGAAAGACCAAAGGTCAGGTTCAAGGTTTCCAGAAATCTAGACACAATTCACAGGAACCCTTTTCCCCTGGGAACTTAGAAATGTGTCTTCTTTATAAGTACAGCCTTGTGCATTTCACCTGCTGTGTTTAACTAATATTATGTCTTTTATGATTATATACATTTTGTAAGGTTTGTTTTAGATTTCAATTTGATATTATCTTCCTATTGTTAAAAAACAACCTGTACTAAATAGAAAAAAAAGAACAAATTTGAAAACAATTGTAAGCTATTCCTTATTTTCTTACTAAATAGAAAAAAATTTGAGAAACCACACATTTCTTATAGATAGGGGTGTTGTTATTAGTAAATTATGCTAGTTAGGAAATAGAAACTTAAAGCCTGAGAAAAGCTTCACCTGTAAGTATTCTGTTAGCTATTTTGGAAATGATTTAAATTCATTTCTCACTATGAAACATCCATGAGCTTTTGGGTGTCAGTTTCAAAAATTTTTGGTCAACTATGAAATGTACCTCACAGTCTTGTGTGTTAAATAACTCTTCCACAGTTTATAGGACTACTTTGGGAGGTGGTGTACAATTGGAGGATGTAGCATATAGGACCATAACTTTCTATATCTAGTCCTAATATGTTCTCATTCTTTGTTTTCTCCCTGTTACAAAGTCATGGATCTCCCCTGCCAGCAATTTCTACCACCATAGTTTACTACCCACCTACATGAAGCCAAGTAACATTAGACTCAAACTTATCAAACACCAAGCCCTGATAAGGTTGTCTTCTCTTAAGTTGTCACATAACATGATGTTTACAGAGATACAAAAGTTGTTTGATATCAGTGCCAAATACAAAAAATTCACTGATAAGATACAATCCTTAGAAAGACCTACTAATTAAACTAAGAAAAATATTCAAACACAGAGGCATTTTAGTGCAGAACCACTGCACTATTACATTATGAAACTGAAGAAGGATGGCCCAAGGTTATTAGAAAAGCAACCTTAATTTATGTACCTTTCAAGAACAACCACTAGATGATAGCCATCCCTAAAGCAATTTGTAAATTAATTGGGATCATATAGAAATGTTAGATATGAAGAGATTTAAGGAAGCAGTAGATTCCTGTGATATTCATTCAACCTTTGTAAAGCAGATGTTACATTTAAATTCATGGGCCATTTGGAAGAGGATTATTCCACAAGACTGGAAAGATTTAGGTACAGCTGTATTGGAAGCTAGTCTTTGGTTACAATGGAAAACATGGTAGAGAAGAAGAAGATAGGGTCATAGAACAATGAAGTAGGGCTAAAGATAGGGAAATTTCCCAATAAGAGATCCTCAGTTGGGCCCAGTTTGCTGATTTTCAAAGACAGATTACATTTGATGATCACATCTTGACTGTAGCTTGAGTTTTCCTGCCTGGCTTACATTCAGGACAAATCTCTCTCACCCGCCAGTCCTACAGCCGCTCAGAACCAACCAAGTGAACACAGAGACTTATTTTGCTTCAAACTGTATGGCCGTGGCAGGCTTCTTGCTATCTAATTCTTTTATCTTAAATTAACCCATTTCCATAAATCTATACCTTGCCACATGGCTCATGGCTTACTGGTACTTTACATCTTCCTTGTCCTGGCGGCGGCTCCAGGCAGTCTCCTTCTGACTTCCTGTTCTTTTATTTCTCCTCTCTGTTAGTCCCGCCTATACTTCCTGCCTAGCCACGGCCAATCAGGTTTTATTTATTGACCAATCAGAGCAACTTGACATACAGACCATCCCCAAGCACACCCAAGTGCAGACCATCTCAGACACCTGCACTCAGGCCCATGGTCCTAATCATCCTCTATGTGGACCTGCTGGGTAAAGGCACAAGGAACCCAAGAACAGACTCCCACAGGATCCACTTGACTCTATGCCATATTGCAGTGTTAAATTCTTTGGACAGGGATGAAGGATCAGGAAAAATGATTGAGTCATTTATTAAAATTATACAAGGCCAAAAAAGAAGGCTTCACTGATTTTTTTTTACAAAGATTGACTTCAGATATAAATAAGCTGATATCATATCAAGAAGTTAGACAAATATTAATTGAATCTTTGGCTTTTGAAAACACTAATTCAGAATGTAAAAGGGTGATTAGATCATTAAAGGGATGATGGGCACCAATCGATGAATGGATTAGAAATACAGCTGATATTGGATCTCATGCCTATGATGATATTTGAATAGGTGAAGTGATTTTTTTTATTTTAAGAAAAATCAAAAGGTTAGATGTTTTAATTGTGGTAAACCAGGTCATCTGAAAAGAAATTGTAGGTGAGTCGTTCCTAGAAAAAAAATGGTTTTTCTAGAGATAACCTGAACAGAGGTCCCAGCCTTCTGGAATATGCAAAGGTATAGCAAAAGCCAAAGTTGGATGAATGACTGCAGATCAATATGGGCTAGGCAAGGTAACCCTTTGCTATCAGGAAACATTTTAGCAGCCTCTTGCAGGCCCTTTTGTCAAATTTGCTTTAATCATGCCCTTTCAGAATTGGGGAAACTCCCCCATGGAGCAATTAAAAGACTTAATGCCTGACATAAAAAAACCATACTGCTTTGGATGACAGAACAGCTTCATTTCGTAAAACACAATTTTCAGGAGAGGTCATGAAACAAGTATTTTGGCAAACTTCTATAATTGATCACAGACCAATGTTAAAAATAGAAATAAATTTCTTTAAAATTGAGGGTTTGGTAGACACAGGTTCAGATGTATCAATAATTGCACCAAAATCTTGGTATCCAAATTGGCCTTTTTAGGAGGTAAATATTCAGCTTCTAGGGATTGGGATTTTATCTCAAGTAAAACAGAGTGCAAGATTGTATATGGGTATAGGGTCAGAAGGACAGAAAGGAAAAGTAAAGCCCTATGTGGCTTACATAGAAATGAATTTATAGGGACATGATTTGTTACAGCAATTGAAAACACAGATTAACATTCCTCCAATCTCAGAAGCAAACCATAAACTAACATATGCTCCTAAAAATTATTAAAAGGTATTATCAAGAATAGTCACCAACCATTAAGGATGTACTTACGCAGGACACAACAGATGCTGAACTTTCAAAGGTACCAACAGCTCTACCATTAAAATGATTAACTGACAAACCTATCAAGGTGAATAATGGCCTTTGATACCAGAAAAATTACAGACATTAGAATAGCTAGTACAGGAGCAGCTAAATGCTCAAAATATTGAAGAATCAACAAGTCCTAGGAACTCTCATACATTGTCATTAAATAGAAATCTGGAAAATGGAGAATGATAATAGACCTAAGAGCTATTAATAAGGTGATTCAGCCAATGGACTCTTTACAGTCTGAAATTCACTTGCCTTCTATTACCTAAAAGAATGATCTAGTACAGTAATTGATTTAAAAGACTGATTTTTTACTATGCCTTTTCAAGAACAAGATAGAGAACAATTTGTCTTCACAGGGCCTACTTGTAACAATTCCCAGCCTGTTAAAAGATATCAGTGGAAAGTTCTTCCTCAGGGGTGTTAAACAGCCCCATCTTGTGTCAATATTTTGTAGAACAGCCATTAGAAATAATTGGTAAACAGTTTCCCCAATCTATAATTTAGCATTATAAGGATCAGATCTCACTAGCTGATTAAAATGCAAATATCAGATCCCATACAGGTCTACCAGGCCCTGTAGCACAAGGTAATGATAAAATTGATAGCTATTGGTAGGAATAGCTAATAATGTGCTAAAACCTCAGAATTTCATAAGAAACACTATGTTAATAGCAAAGATTTGAAAAAAAGATTTTTCCATCACATGACATTAAGCCAAGGAAACTATAAGGAAATGAGCTACTTGTTCTTGGTGTAACCAAACTACACTACCTGCAGGAAGTAACACAAAGGGTACTCAAAGAAACAAAATTTGGCTGATGGGCGTGTTTCATTTTTCAGAGTTTGGAAAATTAAAATATATACACCATACCATAGATACATAGTCAGTATTTCAATATGCAACTTCTTTGAATTCTGAAAAGGCTGATTTTTGTAATTACACATTTATTAGTAGTTATGACCATCATGGGGATACCTGTACAAACTAAGACTGACATTGCTCCAGCCTAAGTCTCTAGTAAAATGAAACAGAGTTTTGCATATTACAACATAAGACATATTACAGATATACCATACAACCCTATATGTCAAGCAATTATAGAAATATCTAATTGTACCTTAGAAGATATGCTTAATAAACAAAGTGAAGTAATAAAGACCCCCAGATATAGATTGCACAATGCTTTATTAACTTTAAATCTTTTAAATGTAAATGAGAACAACAGTTAAGGAACAACACCTGCAGAGAAACAGTGGAGAGTAGAAAAAAAAACTACTGAATTAAATCAGCCTGTATACTTTAAGATGTATTGACATCAGAGTAAAAACCAGGATATGTGTTACATTGGGAAAGAGATTTTGCTTTTGTTTCCACAGGAATAGAAAATCTATGGATACCATCAACACTGCTAAAGATTAGATATGAACAAGAGAGACCTCTTGATTAGAAGAGATGACAGTTCATCAAACAGCATGACCATTCAGTCTAAACTAACTTATAAGACTAACAAATACCTTTCACTTGATCAACTATAACTTGACAAAAGGGAAACTCCATAAAGTTAGGGTAGGGGCAAGGTTTTGTTTCCCTTTTCCCAGGAGAAAAAAATATTAAACTAAGGAATCTAAAGACTACTGAACAAATGAGACATATGAGGAAAAAGGACAAATCATCCTGAGAATATCTCTGAAGAAAAAGAGTAATAATATGGATCATTTCTAACAGAATAAAATTTCATAAAACTTTCAAATGTTTGCTTCTGCTCTTTTCTACAGACATACAAGGCAAATGGTCTTTTTGTGGTCCCAGCTCAATTAAAAATTAAAGCTGGTTTTAGAAATGGTACAAGGCTCTCTCCTTCTCAACAGAACCATGCTTGTTAAAAGAGAATCCAAAATCTCTGTCTCCTGTCAAAACAGCCACCTGATATGGGACAGAAAAAAAAAACAAAACTCAGGGTCTATTCTAATGACAATAATATCATAACTTTGGATTTATTTTGATCTTTAAAACTTTTTTAAGGTATAAATATTATCTCAAATATATATGTGTATATATATACATATATATATATATATATATGTTTAAATCTTCTGTTGTGATAATAATGGTCATATAGAATACTAATTCTAGAAAAGGATTCATCTAGCTTCCTGTACATGATTTCAGGCTTGAGTCTCTATAAAGTAACTAGAAATCAAGTAGGTGTACTCTAGATGTACATAACAAATTGTGGTCCTTTATCCTCTTTGAGATCTGCTGCATATGACATTTAAAATGTTTAAGTTTTATGCAGTGAACCATAACAAGGTTGTGGGTCCTAGATCAACAGCTGGATTGCTGTCTATCTCCCACCACAGGGAAGCTAGCCTGGTTACAGAAAATTATTGGGTCCAGGCTCCATATCCTTCACTACTAGAAGACCTGGATGAGTGAGAGAAAGGTGATGAACACAGTTTCACTTCTTTTGTATCACTAATTCCTGACCTGCCCAAATGTGAACAAGAACACACACAATCCTAAACCAACATCCATAAACTGCTTCCAAGGCCTATGATGACTATACCCTCAAACCAAGATCATGAGTAAAATCATTACTCCTCAGTTTATGTATCCATAATCGCTAATAAAATACCAGGAGATAATGCTTTTTCCATGCTTTATGTTTCTATTTTATAACCAACACAATTTAAACAAATAATAACATCTCTATCCATAGGAAATATGTTGTTTCTCACAATAGAAAGAAAACAGCAAATTGAAATCTCAGACAAGTCTTAGGGAAAAGTATTTAATTGTAAAAGACACAATATTACTTTAAAAAAGCAGGTGAAATGCACAAGGCTGTACTTATAAAGAAGACACATTTCTAAGTTCCCAGGGGAAAAGGGTTCCTGTGAATTGTGTCTAGATTTCTGGAAACCTTGAACCTGACCTTTGGTCTTTCTACAGTGTGCTTTCCTACTAGAAGAATGCATAGCCACCAGCTGGAGTTGTTACTTCCATTCCCATTACCTTTATGGAAAACTGGGAGGAAAGGGGATGTGGAAACTTGATGCTGAATCACCTTCCATCAATCATAGAACAGAACTCTAAATTTGTGTTTTTGTGTGTTCAATGATATCACCCTTTTTGGCACTGTGGTCCTGGATGTTGAAGCCAAAACTAGAGGTATAAATAGCTGTGAAGGAAAAGCCTTCATCCTAGTACCTACTCCAGACACACTGAGAAGCCATGAAGATCTTCATCTTCTTTGCTTTCCTGGGAGCTGCTGGTGAGTCTTTAAAGGAATGTTTCACAAGGATTCTATCATACATGCAAGTTTGTGATTTGTGGGTGGGAAAACAGTAAAGGCCATTTTGAGTACATACTCCATGTGCAAGGACCTTCAAGTGACCCACCAACACTATTTCCTACACTTATGTGTTCTATGGCTTAGTCAGGAAAAGAAAGGACACATGACCCAAGTGTGTGCCTTCCCTCTCTATAGGGTAGTGTAAATAACTGGAATAACTGTCTGCTCCAAGAAGATGGTGAGAAAATTAAATCCAGAGTCCACGGAAGATTAAGGTCTGCTGATTTACACAGAGTTATTATAACTACAAGAGATATGCTATTACCCACAGATTAAAAACATTAGACCCTGTCTCTCAAAATTGTTACTAATGAAATCAGTCTTTTATTATACTGTCATTCAATAATGAAGAACAAAAATTTCTTTTTTTTTATCAAAATCTCTAAATTTAAAACTAAATTCTTAGGATTCAAATGGTTTTTGGTTTAGTAAATTTTCTTATATTTGGAAACTTCACCATTAATTTTAACTCTTGGAATGTATGGCCCAGAGCGATTCATTACAGTCTTTATAACAAAATTTGGGGGCAGGTATCATCAATATAAAGCACATAAAATTATGGAATTCAGTATGAATAATAAAATATTATTTTCCAAAACTAGGAAACCAGTCTTCATTAAAAATGCTAAATGTATTGATATATGTCCAGTAGATAATTAGAATAAAAGGAAGTTCTAGGAAGAAAATCATAGGATGGTGATTAAATGATGTATAAAAATTGTATCCAAAAAATTAACTCATTCAATCTTCATCTGTGTTAGGTATTGGTGAAATTATTATGGCCACTCCACGTAGTTAAAATGAAGATTTATTTAGTGGGTAACTTACAAAAAAGGGAAAGGTAGGTCATGGGGTCTGAGGAAGGTGTATCGAAGTCCAGCAGTGTTCTCTGGAGGTCTGCTCATTCAATCTCCACCATCTAGGGTCCAGGAACAGGGAGAGCATGCTGGCCCATTCAGATCTCAGGTCTCTCCATGCCTACCTTGGCCCTGCCTTGTAGATGTGACAGTTGCTAAAGCCTCAATGAGGGTTGGAATTTCCAGATCAAAGCTGGAATGGTTACCCACTACAGTTAGGTATAAAGAAGACTAAAAAATAAATTAAAGTACATTATCTGGCCTGGAAAATTGATCCTTATACAGGTGTTTGCCCCTAAGTCTTAGGACTCAGAAAAAACACTGGGAGCCATGCAATCAACAGATGGAGTGGTCACTTGGAAGTTGTTTTTATCCTCCAGAAGGGCACTATGCTACAGAGAGAGAGAGAGAGAGAGAGAGAGAGAGAGAGAGAGAGAGAGAGAGAGAGAGAGAGAGAGAGAGAAACAGAGAGAGAAACAGAGAGAGAGAGAGAGAAACAGAGAGAGAAACAGAGAGAGAGACAGAGAGAGACAGAGACAGAGAGGGACAGAGAAACAGAGAGAGATACACATATAGACACACATATTGCAATGGTGTGAAGATAACCTTTTCAAGTTTAGATTCTATAAGCAGTGATATCAAAAGAGTACTGCTAAAGTTAGGAAATGATACCTTTAAAATACTACAAGCATATGTTACTCAACAAGAAGGTACATGTCTTTTCTGTACAAACATCATGTAGAAGACTAAGTTTGAGACAAGTCTTGTGCTAATGATCCAAACTCCTTCCTCAGTTGCTTTCCCTGCTGGTGGTGATGATGATGACAAGATCATTGGAGGCTATGCCTGTCCAAAACATTCCATTCCTTACCAAGTGTCTTTGAATGACGGCGATGGCCATCAGTGTGGTGGCTCCCTCATCAGTGACCAATGGGTACTGTCTGCAGCTCACTGCTATAAGGGATGGTAAGGGAACAATACTCAAATTCCTGTAACCTAAGGCCCATCAGTCCTCTCTTACCAGCTCCAAGGGGATGGCCCTTTATAAATCTGTACTTACAGGACACACCCTAGGGAATCCTCTATGCTGTACATTGGTGGTAGGGCATAATACTACCTTAACTGCATAGTCCTTGTTGGACTAAATGGTTTAAGAAGATAGTGTTTGTAGCCGGGCGGTGGTGGCGCATGCCTTTAACCCAGCATTCGGGAGACAGAGCCAGGTGGATCTCTGTGAGTTCGAGGCCACCCTGGGCTACCAAGTGAGTTCCAGGAAAGGCGCAAAGCTACACAGAGAAACCCTGTCTTGAAAAACCAAAAAAAAAAAAAAAAAAAGAAGATGGTGTTTGTGTTCTTATACTCTGAACTTTGAGCATGGAAGAGAAACAGCTCAACAGGGATACTCAGAAATCCTTAACCTTTTCATGCAGGAGCCTTCAGGTTCGCCTCGGAGAACACAATATTCATGTGCTTGAGGGTGGTGAGCAATTCATTGATCCAGAAAAGATAATCCGCCATCCAAAGTACAACAAGACCACTGCAGACAATGACATCCTGCTGATTAAACTGAAGTCACCTGCCACCCTCAACTCTCAAGTGTCCACAATCTCTCTGCCTACATCCTGCCCATCTACAGGTGCTCAGTGCCTTGTGTCTGGCTGGGGAAACACTGTGAACCTTGGAGGTAAGTGTCAATGACTCTAAGTTCCATGTGCACAATGTGAAAGATGAAAGGTATACTGGTGGCCACTTGCCCAAATACTCACTGGGAGCCATACTCCCAAAAGTTTTCAATATGGGTGACATTGAAATATACTCTCTAAAGTCCAGAAGACTGCTTTTCTGAGACAATGTGGAAAACACAACAAGAATAAGCTATTAGCAAGATGCTGAGGTATTTAGTGGGTGTAATCAGTGATGTGAAGGAAGTGAAAGTTCAAGTGAGAAGTAGAAGAGATGCCCAAGTTTTTGTTTTTCCCTGAGGTATCTACCACTTGGAGGAAACCGTGTTTCAGTATTAGAAGTCTAAGCCATTGATGATATTGTCATGAAAAGAACAGCATGTTAGTTAAAATTAATAAAATCAAACACCTTCTAAACAAATCAAAAGTACTTTTAAATGACAAATGTTTAGCAAATTGAAAGAATTATAGATTTCATGGAAGATACAGAATGTTTTTCCATTTTTGCTCACAACAGGCAAATACCCATCAATCCTTCAGTGTCTGGAAGCCCCTGTTCTTTCTGCCAGTTCGTGCAGAAATTCCTACCCAGGCATGATCACCAACAACATGTTCTGCCTCGGCTTCCTGGAGGGTGGAAAGGACTCCTGTGATGTGAGTGTTCTTTCAGTCCTTCCCCAAAACTTGCAGTCCCTCTGTTCTCTTCTGTATATTTTTCCTGGCTGAGAAGCCTATTCATATGTCTGGAAGATTTCATGCTGGATTACAAAAGCCTGTGATGAAAAACAAGAGATCAAACAGGTTTTCTCATTGTGATATTGATGGTTAAGCTCAATGGTAAAATATGTACAGAAGATGGTGTGGTGTAAATATCACATAAAAACAAATTTCTGAGAAGCTGTCTTATGGGATGTGACCACTCTGGCAGGACAGCAAGGATTACAGAAAGTAGTACCCAAAGCCCTCAGGTTCTCCTGACCTTGTGTGTCAATTAGGAAGCACACAGTTATGGAGAAATGGTGAACAAGGAAAGGAAATGGACAAGTCGATAGACATGGAGTCTGCATTGCTCCTCAGGGTGTCAATACCTGCCACACAATAGCGTCTTGATAAGGGGAAACCCTCTTGAAGTCCATTTGTTCACATCAGCATAAGCATGTGATAATGGTTTTTTCTTTCTGACCAGGGTGACTCTGGTGGCCCTGTCATCTGCGATGGAGAGATCCAGGGCATTGTCTCCTGGGGTACAGGCTGTGCACTGAGAGGCAAACCTGGTGTCTATACCAAGGTCTGCAACTACCTGAGCTGGATTCGGGAGACCATGGCTGCCAACTGAGCTTCTTCCCTTATGTGAATCACCAGTTCCTTATCCATTTCTCTTTCCTCCCCCTCCTGAAATGACGTTAGAATAAATACATTTTCTCCTGCTCTGTCCCTGTGAATGTTTTATTCTTGCATTCTATTTTTTGATGCTCTCTGAAAACTTATTGCTAAATTAGAACAAGGTCAGAGAGTTGAGAATAGTGTAAATAAATATTCTATTGACAATAAGGATTTACTTATGTCCTTCCTTCTATAGTGTGTGAAATATAGGGGATACCGTCTTGAATGTCTTATAATTATCAGTATTTTTTCCAAAATAACTATTAATGCCTTATTAATATTTAAGATACAATTTGTTTTAAGACATAGCTACCATACACACCTGTTCAGACTTGATTCATGGTAGATTGTATATTTATAACTTAAGACAGATACCTAAAACTGCAGTTATTACACATTATCAAGTTATCCAAGTATTTTCTTTGACAAACTGAAATTCAGCATGAACAGTCCTGATGCCTTGTGTCTTTTATGCCCTAAGACACAGTGCTGTGTCTTACTTACTTTTTTCTTAATTTTTAAAAGCTGAGAATCTCTATGGTGCTTAGTGATTGAAAACTCAAGATGAAGAAATTCTAAGATTTTTTTTCCCAGTTGCAAAAATGTGTTTGCCTATGTGGATGTGCATGCATATAAGCCAGGTGCCTATAGAGGAAAGAGGTGTTAGCCATCTTTGTTCTGCATGTACTGGTATTTGAGAGCTGACTGACATGATTCTGGGAACCAAAGAGACCACATGTCCCAGCCAGCATAGCAATCTAAGTCTGAGAGATACTGACACCTTTAATGCTATTTTAGAATGTTGCTAGGAGTCTTAGTTGGTGTCATCCTTATGGATTCCTGGGGATTTACCTAACACCAGGTTTCTCCCTAGCCCCCTAATGGGTCCCTCTACCAAGATATCTCTTTCATTGTTCTCTGTCTCTGTCCCTCCCTCCACTCAGCCATCTCAGTCCCTCCTGTTCCCATCCACCATCCCTTCCTAGAATGTTTATCACACTTAGAAATATAAAATACAGCCAGGCAGTGGTGGCGCATGCCTTTAATCCCAGCACTCGGGAGGCAGAGCCAGGCAGATCTCTGTGAGTTTGAGGCTACCCTGCTCTGCAAAGTGAGTTCCAGGTATGGCACAAAGCTACACAGAGAAACCCTGTCTTTAAAAACAAAAAAAGAAGAAGAAAGAAAAAGAAAAAGAAAAAAATATAAAATACAATGCCCAATCCTCTATTTTCTAGGCTCATCAATAGTTAAAATTTGAAGTCCCTTTATGGGCTCTCTTCTTAGGAGATAGCAAAACAGCTGGATCCTCCTTCACAGCCACAGTTGCCCCACTAATCAGAAAGCTGACAGGTTAATTTCATGTAGCTCTGCTTCTTATCATTTTCTCAAGAAATGTAATGTGGCCCTCAAATGTATCTTTTAGATTATCTAAAGCTTTCTGTTGGATATATAAGCTGTGTAGAACAAAGAAAGGAGAGAACTTAGGAGAAATAAATAGGATGACCATCAGTACATGTGTGAGTCTTATTCCCTCAGATAGATAAGAACTGTTCCTAAGCCCTCACTACTCTGACGCATTCTTTTTATAACCCTGGAGCCATTCTGGGAGCTGGTCTCTCAGGCTGCATTAGGTGCATTGGATTTCTTCTATGGTAGAAACTCTATAACTATTATCATTGATAAAGAAACAATTCTGAACCGATCTGACAAGAACACAGACTGATTCCACCAGTACTTGTTATGTGCTGCAAGTACATCACCCTACTACTTTGGTCCCTCATATTCACCTCTTTAACGAGTTTAATCAGCCTCTCACATAGCTGTCAGGAAAATAAACTTATACAGAGAAATAGAATGCACTCATAGCCTTACCCATGGAGAATGCATTTCAGGACCTCCACTAAATACATGACAAGTTAAATTGTAAAAATATCACAAAGAATTTAATTTTTTATATATAAAATAAAAGTTTAGTTTATAGCTATTAAAAGTAAAAAAGCAACATGACTAACTGTTGATAAAATGAGAACAACACTATAATGTATTGTAACCATGTTGTTTTGCCACAAGGTCACTCTATAAAGCTGAAATTGGCCTTGAACTGGTGATGACTCAAATCCTTTTTTTGAACAATTATTTTTATTAAGAAATTTTTTATCCATTTTACATACCAACCAGATCCCCTTTCCTCCCTCCTCCTGCCCTTCCAGTCTCCCCCCTCAATTCACCCCCCATTCCTTCCTCAGACTGAAATTTTTAATCTCCCTGACTCCTCTCAGATTCAGAGACTAAAAACATGTGCCACTGTGAGTGGCCAAAGTTATTTCAAACTTAAGAATTATTTTTTTTCTAGAATTTTACATCCATTAATTTTCCTTCTTATCCACAGATAAACGGATCACTGTTTTCAGGGACACTGAAACTCCATCTAAGTGGGATTTCTACATCCCTTAAACTTGACAAGGTTTAGATAATTGAAACTTAGTATCATTACTTTGCTTTTCCTCTTAATCTACTATATTTTAAATAATAAAATGATAACTTGCACCAGGAGAACAATCTGTCCCATTAATAATGACAATTACCATGACATATCAGAATTACTCTAAGACAAAGCAGCTGATATACCAAGAGTTCTGTCCTTATGATAATCACTTGTAAAATAGTTCACATGTCAGTAAAACAACTATCAAGATATTTGCTGAGAATCTGGGAACTTTTAGCTGTTATCTGTGAGCTCATACCAATATGTTTTAGGAGGACTAGTTCCCACCAGGTGGCTTTGCAATTTCCATTGCCATAACTTTCTGGGATAATGTTAATTAAGTCTTGAATTATGCTCCACTTGTCATGGAATAGTTTTTTTTTGTAAGGATTCCTTCTTTATTCTCTCAATGTTGCTCTTATAATGTTTCTTTTTTATTAAGAAACTTTTTATTCATTTTGCATACCAATCACAGATCTCCCTCTTCCCTCCTCCCAGCCCTCCAGCCTTCCCCCCTAGCACAAACCCCATTCTCTCCTACAAGAAGGTAAGGTCTCCCATGGGGAGTCAGTAAAGCCTGGTACATTCAGTAGAGGCAGGTGCAAGCCTCTCCCCCTGCCTCCAGGATGTGTGAGGTATCTCGCCATAGGTATTGGGCTCCAAACAGCCAGCATAGAATAGGAATCTAAATTTAGTTTGTGACTTTCCAGTGAAATCGGGTTTTTGGCACCTGAGACCATGGGTGTCATTGATGGCTGTGTGTGGCTGCATTTCTGCTGAGCTGCACCTGGCCTGGCTCCAGAGAGTTACACCTAGCCCTAATCCATCCTTCGTTTAATAGATCCCTTTTGTTTCTCTAGCCACCCTATGTGATTCTTGTCTGAGAGTCTCCTAAGGATACAAAGCCTATGAAAAACTTGGTTTGGGGGAAACCCAGGAAATCTTGCTACCTGAGAAATTGAGGAACTTGTAATTGGCATTGTATTTTAAGAAGCTCCTTTCAGGTTGTTTTGAGCATATGGAAATTAACTAGCTAAACCATAATGGAGAGAACTAAAAATGCCTGAGGTGAAGGGAAGGTGCTTCAGTCCTTCCAGACTGGACACCCCTGCAGCCATGAAAGGCTAGATTCATTGTTAAGATGCCTCTGAGTCTTCTTTCCACCAGATACGTGTGAACCCACACACCTGTGCCATGACAAACAGCAACAGCTGTGGAGAAAAAAAAAAAAAAACAGTCTTATTGCCTGGTCCTGACCCAGTGAGCAACCATGAGGATATTCCTCTTTGTTCTCCTGAGAACTATTGGTGAGCCTTTCAAATTAATCTGCAAGTGTCAGAATTGTAAGTTTGTATTTTGTGCTGGAAAAATCAACAATGCTCACTGCATGTAAGGGCTGAAAGCAAGAAGCTTAAAAGGCAGAGATGGGAGTGTATAGTACCCATGCCCCATGCTTTTTTTTTTTTTTTTTTTGTTTGTTTGTTTGTTTTGTTTTGTTTTCGGTTTTTCGGTTTTACAAGACAGGGTTTCGCTGTGTAGCTTTGCGCCTTTCCTGGAACTCACTTGGTAGCCCAGGCTGGCCTCGAACTCACAGAGATCCACCTGCCTCTGCCTCCCGAGTGCTGGGATTAAAGGCGTGTGCCACCACCACCCGGCAGTCCCCATGCTTATTAGAGATTAAATCACTTGATAGTGTTGTACCCATTTCTCAAAACCCCCAGAGACCATCAAGGAGCCGGTTTCTGATACAAGCACATAAGGGTTCTTTTATTCAGGTTCAACCTGGGCCACCACACAGCAGATGTAAGGAAATGTGGCAGCAGCCATGAGCCCAGGTGTAAAGAGGTTTTATAGTGAAAAACTGCAAGCTGGGAGTTGGCAACTTGGGATTGAGTAGAAGGGATATGAGACAAGGTGACTTTTTGAAACTATTGGTCTAGACTTTAGGCAAGGAACCACATTTGAAACCATTGGGTTAGACTTTTGGTGGGGAACCACAACCTGCTGAACAGGATTATCTGGACTGCTCAGCAGGATTACCTAGATATCTTCAAGGGCCATAAACTGCAGACAGGATGTCTGCAGGAGCATACTGCTCTGTGTCTGTTCGAGTTGTCATGGCACATTCCTGAGGTCCTTCCTGGAACTGAGTACAGCAGGTGGTCTAAGATGGTGGCCCTTTCCCTAAGATGGAGCCTGTAAAGTCTAGACCTTCACAATGGTGGAAATTCATGGCATCAAGAATTGATTCAGAAAGGAGGCCTTATAAAGAATCAAAAGGTGTTTTAAACGTCCATGTTGATTCCAGGAATTTATAACAAAGAGGAAGAATAGTACACACACACACACACTTCCACTGACTTCTAGGATGGGCCTGTGATCATCAAAGCCTAAGTGCCCTGAACACTGAAGGGGCAGTTATTTATCCAAGAAATCCCAACAGATGAAAATATTTTATTTCTCATTGATAAAAATCTTGGTCTGTGCTTTCAGATAACTTTTTAAGTGAAATCTCTATAATATAAACTCACAAGTCATACAGTTGTGATAAACAGAGATGAGTATATTTTTAATACTACTGAATTAATTTTTAATGCTACTAAAATTTTATTACTAAAATTTAATACTTACCTTTCCTATGTAAAACCAGTAAAAATGTAATGAATTTGTATCCTGGTCTAGAAATTTCTTTCCGAAAATTATTTGAAGTATTTGATAGGAAATCCAACCACGCCCCCATGGCCACACATGCCCTGCAGGACACTTAATCATTTCTGCCTAGTCATTTCTGGGTCATACATCCTACATAACCCAGGCCCTGCAGCTGCATGGTCGCATAATCATGCAGCACGACCACGTGATCAATGCACATGTGTGGAATAGCCATGTGGGCCTGTGTGCACAGCCTCGAACTGGCCCTTAAAAGATGGGCCCCATGTTCCCCCTCCCCCTTCACACACATGTTCTTTCAGCAGGCCTGATCACATCTATCCCTTTCTGCTTGTCTTAATTAAACTCGTTAGTGGATTCTGTTATGTTTTAGGACTTTTCCTTGCAGGGTAAGAGCACTGCTAAAACCATCAGTGTTGAATAATAGAACTAACATTTTTAAATTAAATGTATGTGGGCTGTAAGAAATCTTAAAAGATAGTGGGAAACATGAAAATGCTAAGTGACTTGTTTGATGTTAGAAGGATAGTCAGATAATAATTTTAAAAAATCAAGTAGATTTTATCTCTCATTTGTGTTTGTGGACAAAAGGGTATTGTTTCACTGAGACAAGAATTTCACCTATAGTTTGTTCAGATTATCCTGAAACTCACTATAGACCTGTTAGTCTAGAACTCATATTCTAGAATTCATAAATTGCCAAATGATATGGCTACTTATTCCAGACTCCAAGAAAGAAGTTGATTAAATAAAAAAATCAAAACTATGATTTCTTTATAGAACAGAATAATCTCTTATGGCTTTTAAAAGTTTCCTTTTTATTAACATATGGAGGTACCTTTTCCATTTTAACATTTTTATCAACTATTACAAACATACACCAGGAAAACTCCTGGAAGGTTTTGTGTGTGTGTGTGTGTGTATGTGTGTGTGTGTGTGTGTGTGTGTGTGTGCTGGAGTACTCACCTGTGGATGTGATGACCAGAGGTCAACTTTGTATATCTTTTTCTGTCATTTTGTACCTTACATTTTTTTTTGTTTTGTTTTGGTTTTTCGAGATAGGGTTTCTCTGTGTATCTGTGTAGCTTTTCACCTTTCCTGGAACTCACTTTGGCACTTTGGAGACCAGGCTGGCGAAGAAGAAGAAGAAGAAGAAGAAGAAGAAGAAGAAGAAGAAGAAGAAGAAGAAGAAGAAGAAGAAGAAGAAGAAGAAGAAGAAGGAGAAGAAGAAGGAGGAGAAGAGGAAGAAGGAGAAGAAGAAGGAGGAGGAGGAGGAGGAGGAGGAGAAGGAGAAGAAAAGAAGAAGAAGAAGAAGAAGAAGAAGAAGAAGAAGAAGAAGAAGAAGAAGAAGAAGAAGAAGAAGAAGAAGAATCATCATCTGTGTTCAAGGTGCAGAATAATGAATAATCAAAAAGATTACCTAAAGCCAGTTATATTAGCTACTTTTCTCACTATTGAGACAAAACCAGACAGGAGCCACTTAAAGAAATATTCTTTTGGCTCATGTTGAAGAGGGTATGGCCAGCCTTGGCAGGGAAGCTGTGCTTGGGATAGCTCATAATAGTGGTAGGAGGGTAAGGCCAAGGGCTCTATGATGCCGACAGTCAGGATGCAGAGTGCTAGAGCTGATGCTCATCAGGCTTTCGCCTCTCCCCCTTTTGTTCAGTCTGGATCCCTACCCCATGAAATGACACCACTTGTGGTTAGAGTGAATCTTCCTTCTGCAGTTAAACCCCCATAAAAATAACCTCACAAACAAGTCATCAATAAAAGTTAACCATCACATTGATAGGTCTTGACTGTGTGATACAGGAGAGCATTATCATCTCTTTTGTCCTTAGCTTGAAATATAACTTCATGGTGCATGAAATAATATGATAGAACAATGTAACAGAGAGCTCCTCACTTTTCTCTCACAGCTTCCTTCCTCACTGAGGAGAATGATGATAAGATCATTGGGGGCTACACTTGTCAGAAGCATTCTGTCCCCTACCAAGTGTCACTGATTGCTGGATCTCACATATGTAAGGGAATCGCTCATTGCTGACCAATGGGTATTGTCTGCTGCTCACTGTCACCATGTGTAAGTAGCCAATATTCACATTTTTAAGCTCTAAAATCACTTTATCCTCTAGGCTTAAATTTCAGTTTGGCCAAAGGCAGAGTTATGCTTGATAGATAAAGTGTTCTGATCCTATGAGACTCCTTAGTCATCCCATGGTTTTATTAGGTCTGAAACAGAAAAAGGTAAATCTGTACCTGGGTCTCAATCTGGAAGGTGAAGAAGGGCTTTGAGAAAAATGTACACTGGCTTTCTCTTTCGATGTGATGCTGAATATTATGGGTAAAGGGCCAAAGAGCTGATGCTGGGTAAACTGTAAACCCCAGCGGCCTTGTGCTGTGGGGTGGAGTCCATATGTAAGAGACAGAGCTTGTGAGTCATATTAGATCTCTGCGGTCCTCACTCTTTTCTGCACCCTCCCATACAACAACTGCAGAAGAAAGAGGTGGACACAAAAAACGAACAAAGTAATACAGATAGGGATACTGAACGAATCGAAAACTGGACTTTAAAGGATAGTCAGTGCTTTGTGGAGGGTCAATGGCCTGCACACATATTCTGGGAACATGGAAGAACATCTTGAATCCCTTTATTCCTCAAAGGATAACCAAGTCTAAATATCTTATCTTTGTTGTTCCATTTGACTCTCTCTGGTAGCCCTGGTCTGCAATGGACAAGTCCAGGGTATTGTTTCCTGGGGTGATGGCTGTGCTTGGGAAGGGAAACGTGGTGTCTACACCAAGGTCTGCAACTACCTGGACTGGATTCATCAGATCATTGCTGAGAACTAAGTGTCTTTAGCTCTTCAGGAGTCACCCTCTGATGGCCTTCCTTCTATCTCTACAGTCCATATGAAAATAAAAACTTTTTTCTCTGCTCTAAATCTTTTTAATCTTGATGCCAAAGTGAGAAGTTTAGCAAAGTTGAGCAATTCAAGTTTAGGTGTTATTCAGTCATTTGTGCAACCTAGACAAACAATTTCATTATCACCTGATGTATTCCAGACTCTGTGAGGAAGCAGCAAGGCTAAAATAAAGTTGCCTTTAATAAAATTAATATATTAGATTAGCCATGCAATAAAATTCTGACCATACACATTGGGTCATAATATATATAGTATATCATGTGCTCATGACTTTCCAGAAAGCACAGAGAATTAAAATCAGTTGCTAAAACTCATTTATAATGTTACTAGGAAAAACACGGTAAGTCCAGGCTGTCCTTACCCACCCAATGTTTTGTGGAGATACTGGAAATCAAAGCTCAGCATTTAGAAATGTTTGGATTAACAAGATTCTTGCATTTGCCAATCTCACCTAATCTGTTTCTAGGGTCTCCTGTATTTCAGTGCCCTCTGGAGAGACTCTGTAACCTGTTAACAAAGCCATCTATACAAACCCAGCCTAGGACAAAAACATAAGCCCTGGGAAGTGAGTCTACCACAGCAGAGAAGTCTGCACAATGCAGGTGTAATACTGGGAGGCAAAAAGTTCTTGGGTTATAGAGGGGTTGTCTGGACTTTTCAGCCCTTACTGGGATGCACACAGTCTTTGATTTGGTTCCTTGGCAGCTCTCCTCCAAAGTGTCATTTTTTCCATAGATCACTATGAAAAAGGTTTGTAGAAGAGGCTAAACACAATATTCCCAGGAATATCAGGCACAAGATAAAGGAAAAGATGCAATGGCACCTGAGCAAAAAAACCATGAATGGCTGTGTCAGGTTTAAAGTAGAAAAACAAGGCTGTACAGTAAGGTGCAGCAAACATAACTAATTAATCGGCTCAGACTGCTGTGACAAAATTCCCATGGGCTGGAGGTATTCAACAACACAGAGCTTTGTTTCATATTTATGGATGCTGTTAAGTCCTAGATCAAGGTATCCATAAGCATAATTTCAAAGGAAGGCTGGCTTCCTGGTTTTCTACTATATCCATAATCTTATATGGATATAGATGAGAAAAGTGAATCCATTTTGATGGAGACAATTTTCTAGCTTTGTCTCTGCATGATTTATATGAAGACATCACTGCACAACAATCCTGTAGTTGGGTTTTTCTTGTCCTTGGCTACTTAGATAGACCTGTTCTTATTGTTGACCCCTCATCACCAGGCATTATGAAAGACTGGGAGTCAAAACTGTAATCCTTTCTGCTGCTGTGTTTGGGCAACCAAGAGATGTAAAAGGAGTTGGGTTCAGACTATGGGGAGTTCACTGTTATGTTTGATCTCATCTGTTCTGTAGCCCAACGCTAACATCCTACAGATATTTTTATATGACTTGCAACTATGCACTACATGAAAAATAAAACCTAAACTTACGGGATCAAAAAAAGGATTCAGTTATCTTAGATTTGAATCAGTAAACATTTTGTAAAACTTTTTCACAAAAAAATATCCAGATACTCAAAGAAAACCCTGTTTGTAAAATTCTTTAGTTCTATCAGAAAACTGCAAAGAAAATGGGTGTAGATACCACTAGACAGTACGTAAACATGCTGAATATACACAAAAATATGTCAGATTCATATGAATATCAAACAATCTATGAGAATATATTAATAATGCATCTATAAACATAGATCTGTGTTTTTTAAATGTCTGGGTCACCCTAGAAATCCTAAAGTTTCTTCTAGACCAAACATATAATTTCACATTTATCAAGTATATGAATGGTTTGAAATACAAATTTAAATAGGATCACTGTAAAATAGAACAATGGTCATAAAACATACTCATTTCTCTTCATAAGACAGACACACAAGAAGTGACAGGATTCTGACTGTTAATCAATTTAACTAAACACAAAAAGTAATATAATTAAAGTAAATCAGGCAAACCTTCTCATTTCAATACAGAAGATAAAAGTTTAACTTCAGAACCAGCATCATTGTACACACAAGAAATCATGGCACTGAGGAGGATAAGACTGGAAAGTACCACTTCAAAGCCACTCTGGGCCAAATTCAAGATTCTGTTTCCAAAATGAACAAGAAAACAAAAAGTTTAAAAGTATTTTTTTTAAATCTGTTCAGTTCCTACAAATTATAATTTTCACCAACCAGTCACACAAAATCTTCAAGTTTTAATATTCTCAAAAACATACTCATAGAGCTAGACATACTGCTCAGTGGTGAAGGGCACTTGCTGCTCTTGCAGGGAACTCAGTGGAGTCCCTGCACTCACAACTCCAGCCCCAGGACATGTAACACACTCTTCTGACCTCCATGGGCACCCATGCATGTGTGACTTTACACAGAGAAAAACATATACATACACCTAAAATAATGATGATGATATTAATAATAATAATAAACATACATATTCTTTCATGTGCTTTCATCTTTCATAGCTTGTTTGAACTCCTATTTTATATTCCATTTTTGCTTTCCTGTTATGGGATCACAGTTAATGTAACTTTCTGAGAAGAATCAAATCATATAATTACTTAACGTAATTCCGTATCTTCAAGTTACTAAAAAATTTGAAACGTAGAGGATTTTATTTGTGAATATTATTTCTGTGTATATTCATTAAATTTATCTCTTCTCAGCAATTCTGAACTGTTCATGGAAAATCTGAGGCATTAAATAAATCTAGGTGGTCATTATCTAGGTATTTTGTTTGTTTTTCTGGTTCTACTGTTTATTAAATAAATCTTTTTTTAAAAAAAAAAACCTACCTGCAAGGTCATAAGTGATTGTTTTATTTCCATTTTTCCATCTTTACCTAATGTTCTAGGCCCTGAAGTTTGCTTTATGATATAGAAATTGTTTCAACCCAGAGGTAAACACAGATATAATTTTGTCAGTTTTCTGTCATTATGCCTATAATCCACGAGAGACTATTTCTGGAACTCCAGACGAATCTCCTGTCGTCACAACCATCATCAGAGGTGACTACTCACATCTCTCTCCAATCATCATCCCAACAGCACCCCGACTGCTACCAAATGCCTGCCATTTCCTATCCTGGAGTCAGCCTGCAAATAGATTTCAAACAGAAGACAGAGGAGGGCGGGGGGGAAGTAATCCTTGAAAGAAAGTAATTTCTCTGTATCATGGCTACCTCTGTGGTAATCTCTGCTGCCCTCTGTCATCATAAGGATCTATGTTTAGGCATGGGCAGTCCCGATACCCGTCCATACCCACCGTGAATCTCAAGGATTTCAATACTTGCTGGTCTCCAAAGTAATCACCTCTCATGGGCAGGGCATCATCAAAGCTGTGTGTGTGTGTGTGTGGCGAGACGAGGAAGGCACTCCAGCCTGTGTCTGGTGGACTCTAGATTTCTGGCTTAGCCAAAAGAACAATCACCACTGTCAATTCCAGGCGTTTGATTTGCAACGTCTGCTGGAATTCCCCTGTTACCTAGAGACGCTTCACTGAGACTCAGGGCACGGGGCAGGGAATCCCGGTCCTCAAACTCACCCTAACCAAACATTTTCAACCGGTCTGGATTGCTGGATTCACGTGGTAAGCGCACTGCACTGATATCCAGTAATCTACAGAATTCCTTAATGGAGTTTTCTGTCACATCAGAGGGCAGGTTCCCCAGGCAAGCCGTGTGTAGGGTGGCACTTTGGGAAGATGGCGCCAGCTGACACTGGGTTCCGGAGCAGCTTCATGGAGCGCCGGGAAGGATGAAATGGTCTTTGGGCGGTGCCTAATATACACTGCCGTCATTATATTGTTGACACATCTCCTTCTAGGTTGTCTCTTTCATCAGCCCAGCTGACTAGTGTGGGGACGTAGGCTCTCTTCTACCAGTCCGCCCTCCTCAACCAGAAAGTCTGCTAGGGAGATGATCTTCCCTTCATACCTGTCTCTTTTGCTGAAGCCATCATGCTATGCAGGTATTTTCAAGGCCATCTCTTTAAATAAGAGCCCTATAACGTTAAATATGGTGATCTAACTAGCTACATTTTTATTAGAGAATGCACCCTATATAAGTTTGCCCAAGTTATACAAACTTTGAAAAGCACTTTTTACATTTCCAATTTATAGGCTGTTATTTAAGTCACTTAGGGCTATTTATACCCTGTATGAATAACATTATTGGTTTTGTGTTTTATCAAGATTTCCGAAAAATTTCTAGGCCTGTAGCTACTTAGGAAATAAATTCTTACTTTAGAAGATCTTTTATTTTTATTTTACACATGTAAATACTTGCCTGCATGTATGCCTGTGCACCATCTGCATGTTTGATGCCCTCGGAGCTTTGACAAGGCCTTTGTGTGCCGGGGAAGCAAATCTGGGTGGTCTGCAAGAACAAAAATGCTCTGAAGTACTGAGCCATCTTTTCAGGCCCAGGAAATGACTCAACAGAGTGCTCATCAAAACATCTTTTCCTGTGAAGTCTTTTAAATAATAAATTTATAAACAACTATAATATTGCAGAGTTCTTCTACATATCTATGAGCATATGTATGCAGATCTGAAATCTCTATTATGTTTTTATTTTTATTAAAATATTTTGCAAAAATGGAGAGGGTTTAGGGAATATGGGTTTAAAACATGCAAAGTGAGCAATGTGTGTTCTGTTTTGTACAATACATACTGCATGTGGGCCTTCAAAGTACAACAAAATGGCCATTAAGTTGTTTTTGACATTCTGACTTTTGTAAACCCTATTTTTAAAATATTTAAGCCTGGTCTACAACTATGTGCCTTGACTAAGACACTCTTGTCACTGTCATAGCAATCGGAAATACAGCTGCACATCAGGGAGTCACCTCTCTGCAGTCACTAACACCGCTGCCTACACTCGTAAGCAGCCTGTCCTAGCGACTTTCCTGATACTGTGATAAAAACACCCGACAAAGCCAGCTCAAGGCAGAATGAGTTCACTTTGGCTCACAGTTCTAGAGTGGATACAGTCCACCCTGGTAGGGAAGGAATGCAAGCCCAGGGGTAGTTGATCCCCGGGCAGCAGGAGTATGGAAGCAGAGAGAGAAGAGCAAGTGGAGTGAGGCGAGAAAACCTCCAAGCCCAACCCGAGTGGTGTGCTTCCTCTGGCAAGCTCCCACCTCCTGAAGGTTGCACAACCTTTACAAATAACGCCACCTCCTGGGTACCAAGCATTCAAACACATAAGCCTATGGGGAATATTTCACATTCAAACAGCAACCAGGCTTCAGGCCTTGATTTTTGTCAATGTGGGCAACCTCCAACTTTTTACAGCCCGTGATTCTAAATTTCACTACAAATATAGGAAAGTTAATATATATGGAGTATCTCTATGTAGCTGCAACGCTGATAGTTGCTGATTTCTTGCTTATTAGATGAAATTATGTGTTCTGTGTATATGTGCCTTCAAAACTGCAAAGCTTTGAAGAATACTTTACCAAATTTTTGTACTCCAAACTAAACTTGGGAGTCGTGCTAGCCTTGTTTAGGCTTGCATTCTTGTGCTCTGAACTGCTTCAAAATAACTCTGAATGACCAGGCACTGTGTACTATAAGCAGTACTATCTAATAATTAAAAGAGTTGGTTACTGAGAGAGTATAACTGTAAACAAATAGAGCTCATTCTACTTTATTTATAATTTTTAATCTCTTAAAATGCAAAATGAAATCGAGGTTTGTGTTTTAAATTCCTATTATTGACAAATTATGTCCCTTTTTAAGCTGAAGCAAAAATTTAAATGCATTTATAAAGGTATAATAAGAACAACTTGATGGTCTTGACATAATATTTTTATCATAATTGTTATCCTCAATGCTGCATGCAGAAACAACAGTATTGTTTTGTCAAGTGCAAAAAATTCCTTCAAAATTTGAACCAAGGCTGCTCTAAGTGTTTCGCCATCCAGTGATAAGTGACAATTAAAACCAAACCACAGGATGTTTTATCAGTGATGTCTTCAGAAAAAACTGTTCAGAGGAAGGGGGGATGTTGCCATAAAGTGATAACACACGACCCATGGTGGCATACAGCTGCAATCCCAGCACTCAGGAACCAAAAACAGGACAATTGCACAGACTGGCCCTGAACTTGCTATCAAGTTCCAGGATGATCTCAAATGCAGTCCCCCTAACAACGAAAAGTAAGTGTGAATATAAAGAATCAGAATTATCCTATGTCTTTCTAATGAATGAACCAGTGGGTTACACTCATTGCATTTAATTGTGTGCTCTGTGCCTAGAAAATCAACCAAGTATATAACTGTGAAAGAGCTGTTAGTTACACACCAGAGGTACAAGGTTTAACTCAGTCCTGTGGGCAAAAGTTCACAACAAGAATCTTTATTTTTATCTGGGAATCCAGAAACATGCAGCTTTGTACTGTGAGCTGAATACATCTTACTTCCTTTGGAGACAAACAATTTCCACCAGGTTTGCAACTTCCATTCTGTAGATTTCTAGGAAATTGGGAAATGCTTACATGTGGTCCTGCGTTCTCTTATCTGTCAAGGACTGAACTCTGTATCTTTCTTTTCTTTTCTCTTCTTTTCTTTTATTTCACTTTACAGTGAAATCTCTTTTCTGGCACCTATGGCCCTGAGTGTCAATGACAAATCTGGAGGCATAAATAGCTGTGGAAAAAAAGCCTTTATCCTATTGGCCTGTGGAGAACTAGTGAACAGCCATGAAGATCTTCCTCTTCCTAGTTCTCATCAAAGCTACTGGTGAGTCCTTCAAAAGAATTCATCAGCGGAGATATACATTGCACATAAATGTGGGCTTTGTGTTTAGAAATCAACAATGGTTGTTGAATATAAGGTCTGAAAGCAAGATGGTAGAAATGTAGAGAAATTAGTGTGTAGCATTTGTGTTTATAAAAGACTAAATTTTTATCAGAGAGAGTTCATCGAAACTAAGTGTCCAGTATATGGGGCAAAGAGATGCAGAATGTGTTCTGAACTTCCAGGTAGGCTCTCTAAGTTAGAGAAGAAAAGGAAACAGTAGTCCACATAAAAGAAGTGTTGGACCTTATCTCTCATGAGTTAATTGTTAAAATTAACCTGTGTTCACTGAAGAGTTTGTGACCATGTGAGCCTGAGTTTCCTATAGACTAAAAGGCTGGTCATTTACTAGGAACAAGAGATCTGACATGGCAAAGACATCTTATGTGTCATAGATAAAACCTTAACCAATTTTGAGAAAACTGTTAATGAATTCTCATTGGTATAAAGTCTCATATCATTCAACTGTGAAAAAAAAGAGGGAATTGTCTATTTCAGTGTTAGTACTACTAAATTGTATTACTAAACATTTATATTAACTTCTTCCACATTGAACTGGTACAATTTACTACAACTATCTACAAACTTAAAGACTCCTTTCCCAAAATTAAAAATTTAGATATTAAAAAGCAAAACCAATATTTCATAGCTACAAGAAATCTCAACAAATGTGCAGGTCATAATTCCCAATGTTGAATGTGGTGATAAACAGTAGAGAAGTAACCAGGATAACAGGAAAGATCAGGGAGGGCACTGTGATATTCTGTAAAATGTTCAATAAACACTTTAGGCTAAATCCAAAGAAAATGTTGACGAAATAAAAATTCAAAACAGTTGCTTCCTGAAAGAGCAAGAATATTCTCAAGTGGTTTCTGCAAACTCCATTTCTATTCCCTCCTAGAAACAGCTAGTCCACATCAGCACTTCTGCAATCACTAATAAACATACACAACAAGCAAGTTACTGTATAGGGTTTTAACGTATTTGCGTGGATGCTGAGTCTGATACCTTAAAACGACATTTATATCCACAAAAGTGGCTGTAAGACATTTATTTTCTGAGTCTCTGCTGTGTGTGAATGCCATCATGTGTGTGTGTTAAAATATATATGTAAGAATACAAGGTTTATCAAACCTAAAGCAGTATCTAAAGGTGAATGTTTTCTTATATAAGGAGGCTGATATAAAAGACATAATAAGTTACAAAAATATCTACATTGAAATAAATAAAATGTAAAAAAGAAAACAAACAACTGCCTACCTGAAGTCCAACATTTTCTGATTTGATAATGGTAGAGAACACTGGTACCTGGTGTAGTCTGCATAAATTTCATGAATGGAATTCCATGACAGATTTGTGTAACAGAGTTTCTGCCTCTTCCCTAACAGCTACTGTCCCCAGTAATGATAGTGATGACAAGATTATTAGAGGCTATGCATGTGGGAACAACTCTGTCCCCTACCAGGTATCCCTGAATGCTGGCTACCACTTGTGTGGGGGCTCTCTTGTCAGTGACCAATGGGTACTGACTGCTGCTCACTGTTATAAGCCGTAAGTATCCAATATTCACACTTCTAAATCTAAGGTCACTTTTCCCTTAGCCCTACAAAAGAATAAATAAGAAAAAGGTAGAGTTATCCTTTTTTTTTATTTTTATTTTTATTTTTTTATTTTTTTTTTTTGGTTTTTCGAGACAGGGTTTCTCTGTGTAGCTTTGGTACCCGTCCTGGATCTTGCCTGCCACTGCCTCTCAAGTCCTGGGATGAAAGTCGTGCACCACCACTGCCCAGTGGCAGAGTTATCCTTAAATGAGTAAAATAATTTTTATATTTATCACTTACTTTATGGGAGACACGTGTGGAGGTAAGTCGAAAAGTTCATGAGTTTTTTATTCTTCCACCATATGAGTCCCAGGAATTAAACTTATGTCATCAGGCTTAACAGCAAACACCTTTACCTACTGAGCCATTTGCCAGTCCACTTGATGGATTAAAAGACAAAAGATCAAAAGCTAGATGTCTTAGTAGTCATAGGAATTTTATGAGTGATGACATATATTGCCCTTGGATTTTACAGGTATTTTTCTTCTTTTTTTAAATTTTATTTTATAATTTAATTTAATTTTACATATCAGCCATGGATTCCTTTGTTCTCCCCTCTCCTGCTGCCCCCATAGTTCAAAAACCTGAGACCATATACATAATCTCAATAATTGTATCTCAACTGTGATTATAAAAATGTCATATGAAGTAATAAAATATACCATTTTTTATTATAACATGGAAAAGGAGAATTTGTTCTGTGCTCTAAATACTTTCCATCTTTGAGTCCTTCCTTACTTCTCTCTTAAATTTTGTGATCGCAACCAGAAGAAAAATATTAAGTGCCATTCAATCTTCTCCAATCCCACTTTCACCCATGACTGTTCTGTAGGGGACACGTGTCTCGATCTCCTGCCTTGAATTCTAGTGAGATGGTGGGTTCTGAGTCTGCACTAGCAGAGACGCATAAGGAACTCTGTGACTAGGATAGGAGTAACCAGTGCTACCTAAAGTGCAATGAACTAGATTCTTGAATAAGAGGTGTTTGTGTTTATGTTCATGGTTAAAGTTTGGAGGAGGGGGAAGAACTCCAAGATGGATACTTAGAAAACTTTTCATCCTTATAAATACAGCCAACTACAGGTTCGTCTGGGAGAATCAAACATTCGTAAAGTTGAGGGTAGTGAGCAAATCGTTTATGCATCCAAGATCATCCCCCACCCCAAATACGACAATGACACCACTGATAATGACATCATGCTGATTAAACTGAACTCGCCAGCCACCATCAACTCTCGCGTGTCCACTGTCTCTCTGCCAAACTCCTGTCCAACTTTTGATACTGAGTGCCTTGTGTCAGGCTGGGATGACACAGTGAATGTGGGAAGTAAGTGTTACCTAGAGCGTAAGTCCCAAATGTGAGAACCCCCAGACATGGAAGGCATGAAAGAGATTACCTGGTCCAAATTCTCATTCAAAGCTTGTTTCCCTAAAGATAATTTTGGACACATGCAGTCTTGGAACATGCAATTTAAAATTTAAGAGTTTATTTTGCTGAGATCATATAAAGATAAAACAAAATTTAATTATTAGAAAGAAGTCAATGAATTTAAGTATGATTGGTGATAATCATAGCATTAGATACTGGGATGGTATATAGAACATTACAAGATTCAGTTCAGCCTGGAGAACACAGCTTAAAGGAATGTCTCTGGACTTCAGATCTGTCACCACTAACAGTTATGTCAAGAAAGAAGAACTTGTTGGTTAGAACTATTTGGAAAATCTTCCAGGAAAAAAAAAGAATCCTCCAAAATTCTAAGGCCTAGTCAAATCGAAAGACGCAGAAAGTATTGGTGTTGTGAGAGAGGAGAGAGGGTGGGAGAGAAACATCACGGAACACGTGAATACTTTTCTGTGTCTGCTCTTCACTCCACAGACAGCTTCTCTTCCGATCTTCAGTGTCTGAATGCCCCGATCCTGTCAGACTCTGTTTGCCACAGTGACTACCCACATCAGATCACAAGAAACATGTTCTGTGTTGGCGTTGTGGAAGAGGGAAAGGACACCTGCCAGGTGCGTCCCTTTCCCCCCCTTCCCAGTCTGTCAGTCTCAGCCCCGCCAACGTATTTCTCCAGATGAAATGCAGAAGGCCATAACTCTGTATCTGAGAGCGGAGGTGGGGGGGGGAGGGGGAAGCGGGCATATGGCTCAGTAGATAAAGCACTTGCTTCACAGGGACCAGGGCTGAAATTTGGATCCTCAGAATCCACATAAAAGCTGACAGGCATAGCAGCCATCTGTGATGCTGACACTTGGGAGGTAAAGACAGGGGATCTCTGGAACAAGATGAATAGTGCAAGATGAATAGAGTACCAGGAATCCACAAGTTTAAGTGCAACGAGAGACTCTGTCTAGAGAAACAAAAATGGAGCACAGTGAAGGAAGATGTTCAGTATCAACTTCAGACCTCCATCAGACACTCACAACATATGCTTGCCCTTCCCCACAAAAACACAAACACACACACACACACACACACACACACACACACACACATCCCACATATACATACAAAATTAAAATTAAAATAAATTTTTTCTGAGGTTGAACCTGAAAGTTGGGGAATAGCTTTAGGATGAACTGTAAGTTTTCTGTTTGTGATGTGATAGTTAAAATTGGCAGTAAGACTGTCCAGACAATACCCACAGGCAACCTTTTGAAATGTATTGCAGGGAACTCTTGTGGAAACGCAGAGCTGATGAGGCAACCTTAAATCTCTCCAGTCTTCACCTTTTATAGCCTCTACAGGACTCGGACAGAAAGAAGTAGCACCATCAAAAAATAAGTGTATTAGGGATAGAGTAAGGATACTGCATGCTGGATTTCCAGGAGTAGAGTGGGTGTCACTTGAAGGACTTGAGAAATAGCCCCAGGATAATAATGGACTACATCTAACTTCATTCGGTCATCTGGGTATCAACAAGAACACTGATTGTCTTTTTCTTCTTGTTCAGTATGATTCTGGTGGCCCCGTGGTCTGCAATAGAGAACTCCAAGGGGTTGTCTCCTGGGGCGCTAACTGTGGTGAGAAAGGGAAACCTGGTGTATCCACCAAAGTGTGCAACTACCTGGAATGGATTCAGCGGACCATTGAGGCCAATTAAGTGTCTTTCCTGAGCCACTCTTTCAGTCAGCTGCACTTTCCCACTGTGCCCGACACGGGTGTGGAAATAAAAACATTGTATTCTGCCGTACATTTGCCTATGTATTGTCTTTGCTAATGATGAACTTCCTCTTCAAACTTGCTGAGAGAAGGATGTCATCTTTTTCAGTGATGCAGCCACTGATAAACTGCCCAGACTCCAGGAAATAAGTTCCTATGATTGCAACAACCATCATTAAACTCAATGAGTTTTTTATTTTTTTCTTTTTTATGTGTTTTTATTTTATTATTTATTTATTTATTTTTAATCTATTGATATGTTATTTATTTGTGTGTGTGTGTGTGTGTGTGTGTGTGTGATTGAGTGCATAGAGATATCGGAGAATGACATTGAGTGTTGGTCCTTGACCTCCATCTTGTTCACAACAGGATCTCTGTTGTTTTCCCAGCCGTGTGTGCCCAGCTAGCTGGGCCATAAGCCTCTGGGGATTTTTCTGTCTCCACCCCATTGCTCCCTGGAGGAGCACTGGATTACAGATGTTTGTACTTCACATTCAGCTTTTTATTTTGAACTCAGGTCCTCACCATTGTGGAGGGAGGTCACTTAATGCTCAAGAAGCAAATGAAACTTACAAGGTTCAGGACATAAATAAAACTCAAAATCTCAGGAAGCTTCTAAATGAAGGCTCACAAGGCCCAGTAGGCTCCTTCCCCAGGCTCCTGAGTTTTTTTTAAAAGGCACCAACATAAGCAAGCTTTTTATTTTTTAAGAAGGCTTTCATCAGGATAGAAGAATAAAAAGAGGTAATGTGGGGGCTGGAGAGATGGCTCAGTGGTTAAAAGCACCAGCTTCTCTTCCAGAGGACCTGGGTTCAATTCCTAGTATCCACATGGCAGTTCACAACTGTCTGTAATTCCTCTTTCAGGGGACCTGACACCCTCGCCCAGACATACATACAGGCAAAACACTGATGTACATAAAATACAAATAAATAATTTTTAAAAAGGTAATGGGGATGAAAACTCAGAATCATATTATGCAGACTAAACAGGTTATATTCAAGAATGTGTATCTTTAAACATGTACATATATGCATACAATAACAATTAGCAAAAAGAGAAACCACGAACTTGAAGGAGAGTGATGAATGGTATATGGAAGAGTTTGGAGGGAAGGAAGGAAAAAAGAAATAAGTATATTATAATCTCAAAAACTAGAAAGCTACATAAAAATAGTATACATGTGTATAAAATTGTCAAAGAATAAAAACAAGTCAAAAGAAAAAATGAAAAATGAGAAGGTGAGCAGATGTTGAACTATTATGGAATTTAAAGGCTTCTTTCATCATTTATTTAACCAAAAAAAAAATAAAATAAAAACTCACTGATTGCTTCACATATGGGAGACTCTATGAAACCTAACTGTTTTGAAAAAGAATAAGGTTACTGTTTCCATTACATTTTAAAGAAATAATTAGGTTTTTCTTAATATATCAGGGAAATGTTGCTACAACAAACATCCCTGCTACGTAGCATGAGTTATAGAACTCAGTGACACTGAAATGCAAAGTTAAGCAATCAGTTGCCCAAAGTCATTGAAATAGTTCCCAGCGAAGACAGAACAAAGCCCAGAATGTCCTTGTTCCCAAAGCATCAGGGCTTCAGTGACAGGGTGCTGCCATTTCTTCTTCTTTTATCAGTTTGTCTCTGTTTTCCTAACCTCCACCCACCAGTATGTTACCATTCTCCAAAATCTTGTTTCTCAAGGGTGTATTACCACTTGCCAATGTTTCTATGTTGGGTGTTTGGTGGAATTTCTAGAGACTAAGTCCCAACTGGAGGAAATACAAATATCAGAGGAATACAAGCATACT
Organism: Peromyscus maniculatus bairdii; assembly: GCF_049852395.1. Taxonomy (NCBI): domain Eukaryota; kingdom Metazoa; phylum Chordata; class Mammalia; order Rodentia; family Cricetidae; genus Peromyscus; species Peromyscus maniculatus. The sequence continues at coordinate 50,131,012 of NC_134854.1, forward strand.
GTCCACAGGAGACTCTGGATAGACAGTCATCAGGAAGATGGTTATTCCATTACTCATGTTCTAACCCTTTTTAATTCTTGCTGATATTTGATTAGATAATCTCTGAGTTCAAATGTAATACTATTATTTCCCCTAAGATGAAGCTAAAGAAATGTCTTAACTGTGAAATCAATAGGCTGCTAACTGTACAATCACAACTAACCTCAGTGTTATTTCCTCAGTTATCACTAAACTACCTTTTTGTTGTGTTGAGGGGAATGAGAGTTGGTGAGGAGAAATGGGGTGGTGGTGGATATGATCATATTTCATTATATACATTTATAAAATTCTCAATAAAACAGTAGAGGTAAACCCTTACTGTGTGTTACCTATCTCTGCGTAATCAGGAAACTATCTTGTCAGATTTTATTTGTTGCTGGAGGGCTTCTCTCCAGGTTCCACCAAGCCCCACAGTCCCACAATCCACTTATAAAATAATCACTCAGACGCTTCTATCACTTATAAACTGTATGGCCATGGCAGGCTTCTTGCTAACTGTTCTTTTATCTTAAATTAACCCATTTTTATAAATCTATACCTTGCCACGTGGCTGGTGGCTTACCGGCGTCTTTACATGCTGCTTGTCCTGGCGGTGGCTGCAGTGTCTCTCCCACTTCTTCCTGTTTCCCCAATTCTCCTCTCTCCTTGTCCTGCCTATACTTCCTGCCTGGTCACTGGCCATCAGTGTTTTATTTATATAGAGCGATATCCACAGCATTTCTCATAAAAAATACCATGGTCCATTCAGAAAAAAAAAAAAGCAGTGTACAAAATAACAAAAAGTGAAAAAGGAAGGAAATTCAGATTCAGGGTTGTTTTGCAATCAACAGAAAAAAGTTAGCTGAATAGAAAATGTTTAAGGATAGCTAATTTTAAGGAAATAAACTTCTATCTTTCCTCATCATTTATGATGAAAAATAAAAGTGAATTTGGTAAGTCTGAATATATCTGGCCTGGTGGGAAGATAGAAGCTCCAGGATCTGCTGTGGGAGAACAAGGGAATGAGTAGTCATACTGGAGTCAGAAAAAACAAAAGTGAACAGAAGGCCTGACCCATGTCTTATGAAGGTGGTACACTGTGTTGGTTTGTTTCCCAGTCATAGAACAGTGAGAGGATTTCATAACCAATGCTGTTTGCTAGGAGCCCAGGTCTCAGATAAAGCTCAATCTTGTCAACAGGGAATCTGAAGAATTCATTCTGAGTCCTGATTTTGCCACTAACTTCCGTAAGAACTACAGGCTCCTCAGCACAAAAAGGAGGGGAGAAGTCAAAATGGTATTGGCAATGTAGTTTATATATCAATGTTCTGAGAGCCTGCAGAGATGGCAAGGAGACTGGGAAGGCAGAGCTGCTCAAGGAGGCGGGTTTAAAGTCACAATCGGGGGAGGAGGAAGACAACAAAGAAAAACCATGTCACAAAGGGAGGAGGGAAGGGGTCAGCAGGTACATCTGATGACTGGGGAAGGTTTTAGTGTTACACAGGAAGCACCAAGGTCCCTGCCTTGGTCTTCCTCTCCACCTTCATCAGAGTCAGATCCTGGGGACTCCCACGTATCTCGATAGGTCAGATCTTGAGAAAATAGTTTGAAGATTCTTGTAAGACCTTTGCCTTTTCCTCCTACCACCAGTGTTTCTCCTTCAGCCACTGTGGTCAAGGTCGCAGGGCTCCAAGTTGGGACAATCAACAGTGTGGCCACTTAGTCTACTCTGGTGAAACCTTAGCTCGCCATGAAGATTTTTTTCATCCTCACTCTCTTGGGTGCAGTAGGTGAGTTTGAAGTCAAGTTTCTGCTGAGGGTGAAATCCAGATAAGTATACCAGTGCTTGCAAGGTGGAGTAACCACCCAAGCATGTGAGAGAGAGTGAGAAATGGGGATTCATTTTAAAGATAATATTATCTGCCAAAGGAAATCAAAGAAAAGGCTCTTATTTCACATATTTTCCTACCATATACTCTCTGGGTCCCTCTGATGTCTGGGAGCGTTTTGAGTACCCTGCCTGTGAGGGCTTTACAGAAACATGCCTAGGAATTTCTCAGTAGGCAGTTGATTCCCCCAACATAGTCTCAGTTCCTTTTCCCATATTAGATGTTAGGAAGTTTGGGTCTAAGTAGGAAGGTAGGCTAATCAGAAAGTAAGTCTATAAATTTTGAGTTTCCATGCTCTTTTCACTACCAAAGTCAAAAAGTATTTAATTTATACTCCAATTATTGGCAAAAATTGATGGTAAGAACTAATATTTAAAGTATTTGTTGATTTTGTTCATTTTTCTAATACACAGTGCTGTCAGAATTTTTGATCAGCATCAGATGAGCCCATGTGTTAGTATTAGATAGCTTTGATATAATTCCATCTTGACAAAAACAATCATTAGTTTCCTAACATGTATAGTTTGTATGACACATTATTTTGTGTGAATTTTTTAAATATCAAAAATAAAGGCCTTGATGTCTTTGAAAACTACCCTAACTAAATCTAGCTTACTAAACCTTTTGTTTCTGTTCCTTCCCTAATCCCTAATTCTCCAGAAACTGTATTGGGAGAAGATCAGGACTCAGATGAACCAGTTAGTCTTAACATTCCTTACATGGTCTATCTGCAGTCCAAGCCAGAGCCTTGTGTGGGGACTCTCATTGACCGTCAGTGGGTGCTCACTGCTGCTCATTGTTCCTTACCGTAAGTGGCTCCTTAATCATGGGGATCTACACTATGGAAGTTGGTCTAGGAAACAACCTTCCATGCTTTTCATGGATTAGATGATCCAAGAAGATTGGCTCTTCTTCCATTTTTACACACTTCAGTACAGAAATTAATAAGAAGCCTTAGAAGACGTATTTCAAATGTTCATCTATAAACTTTCACAAATCATTTACTATATTGTTTAATATAACCATTAAGTGAACATCCTGGAAATACGTTTCCTTCATGGATCATACATTCTGACCTAAGAAGTAATCCAAAACAGAGAAGTGATCAAAAGTAAATAAAACATGACAGCAGGGTGTGGTGTGTGAGAATAATGTACAAGGTGGGCAGGTTAGGCCTCTCTGAAGATAGGAGGCTTGCAGGAAAAACACAAGTCAGCTAAATGAATAAAGCCTAGAAATGTTCCAGGCAATGAGAACAACATTCAGTAGTCTCTGATGTTACAAAGCTGTGAGGGTTGTAGCATGGTGAGGAAGTAGGGTTGACTGAGTATATGTGGTAAGAGAGGTGGTCACAGGATGAAGTTGAAGGCAGAGATCACATCCTGCAGGTAAACAAGAGAAAGCAAGGAACCTAGTATAAAATAATGCATCTCTGGAAAATCCATTTTTCAATCATCTTATTGCAATGAAATCACAAATTAAAACATCACACAGCTAGATGAACCGAGTCACTCAAGCAAATACTGCCCAGTCCCAAACTTCACATGTCTCACTGAGTTTCTAAACATTTAGAATGACCACGTTGAAGCCACGGAGCTTCACTTAGGGCTTTATGATTTCACTATCAATTACATTTTTTTTTTTTGATTTTTCGAGACAGGGTTTCTCTGTGTAGTTTTGCACCTTTCCTGGGACTCACTTGGTAGCCCAGGCTGGCCTTGAACTCACAGAGATCCGCCTGCCTCTGCCTCCCGAGTGCTGGGATTAAAGGCGTGCGCCACCACCGCCCGGCCAATTACATTTTTATACACTTACAAGAAAAAAAGTCATGACAGAATTAGAAGAAAAATTGGCTTTATATCCTCTTTCACAACTTATGTGCTATTTCATACTTCCTCATCACCCACTACTACTCTTCCTTATTCTTTCTAAATGTTATTCTATAACCAGGTAAATATTTGTTTAAATACATACATGTATACAATACAAGCTAGGATCCCCAAATGAGGAAGAACATTTTTTTTTTCTTTCTGAGAATCTCAGTATTTTTGTTGGATATCAAGAATCCATTTGAGGAGATGGAGAGATAGCTCCACAGTTAACAGCACTTGCCAGCACTCACTCACATCACCACAGAACTCACAACAGTCTGTAACTCAAAGCTCCAGTGGGATTTGATGTCCTTCTCTGGCCTCCACAAACACTTTCACATATGTAGCACACATACACGCATGCAGGCAAAGCACTCATACACATAAAATAAAAGAAAACAAATTTTTAAGGAAAAAAAGGATGTTTTGAATGAGGGAGTCTGACCCAGAGCTTCAGCTCCATTTCAAACTTAGCCACCTGGTTGTTTAAGACAAATTTGACTCAATAGTGATTGAAGGCTTGCTCTCTGCATTAGGACAGATACACAGGAAACAAAAAATGGTTCACATGATGCTGGAGTTCATAAGCAGACTTTCTGTTACTACTGTGAACTACTTTGGGAAGGGAATATCTCTTTTGGTATGTTGCATGACTAACCTTGTGACAGGGGTATCTGAATTTGTGCAGAGAATGTAACAGGAAATGATGACTTGTTATCTCTACAAAACTACTCATGGAAATTTGAGAATCTGGGATCAATGTAGATGACACAGAAATAATTATCTAGTCCTGAGAAGAGTACTGGATAGGCTAAGAATGTTAGATGTAGTAGGTACAAGTTCAAAACCTGCCTGAGCAAATATGGAGTATACAAAGAGCTCTGGAACCATCAAATGTGGTGACTTCTCTCCTGACTTCTAGTTCAGATTATTCACATCTTAATTAGAATAGGAGCTATTGAGTATGCTGTAGATATCAGACCCCATGTTGGTCATTCCATGTGCATGCTGATGACATCATAATCCTGCAAACTATCATTTTATACACAATGTTAGTTTCACTTCAATTATGCAGCTAAAAAGCAAAACTAAATTGATTGGATAAGGCGACTTCTGACATTGTATGATGGTTTTCTCTTCATCTCTCTGCCTTTTCTTTTTTCCCAAGAGCTAAAATCCGACTGGGAGTTTACCAACCCAACATCAAAAATGAGAGGGAGCAGATATATAGTTACTCACTGACTGTCGTCCATCCTAATTTCGATGCAAATTTCCGGAAAAACGACCTGATGCTGATAAAACTCTCTTTCCCTGCTGCTATAAACATGCATGTGGGAACTATAGCCATAGCTATGGAACCCATGATATTTAATGAAACCTGCTTTATACCAACATGGACCTGGAATAGCTACCAAAACTGTGAGTGTTTGATTGTTTTCTTCATCTTGGGTGGGTTGGGGCTGGGAAAAGAGGTGGTTGAATATACTTGATAGAAAGAGGAAATATAAAGTTATTAACCCTGTAATGATTACTGTCAAGACTTTGTACTCCCAATAGGTGACAGATAAACTCATGAGACTGATGCAGGACAGCTACTATGACAGCAACAAATAGAGTGGGCCGTAATTGTTCTATCTCTAAAATAGTTGAGAACTGGGGCCTGTAAACTGAATACAAGTAAATTAGAAAGAACTGGGAGTCCTCATTCATAGAGAGGGTATTGAAGGTGGAGGGTGGGCTTCTCAGTGAGAATTACTGAAAGCCTACCATGTACTTCTTAGAAGAGAGGTTAGAAAAAGCAAAGCAAATCTTTTGCAATAGGTAAAGGAATGAAGGATGCTTTCAACTCTACCACAGAGCACCCAGGCTGTGTCGAGGAACATACGGACACGTTCTTTCCGTGGGACCCTGGATGACAAAGAAAAGGTTGAAGGAGGAGTCTACCCTCTTGCCAGTGCTGGTTCCTTGCAGAGTATAATTTTCGTAACTTGTGTCGCAACAAAAGCTCCTCACCTGTGTGTGTAGAGTTGGGTGGTTCATAGACTAGTTGATCATTACAACATGCTTGTAGTTACATCTCTAGGCTGACACATCTCACTGGAAAATAATCACAGCATGTAGTATAAGCACGCTTCTGTCTGCTTATGGGCACAACTTGGCAAGACTAGAGTGAACTGATGTCTGCTGGAGCTTCTCTTCAAACATGGCTTTCTCATGTGCTTTAGTCCTTGTGGGATGTGCAGTGATTGCTTGTATGTTGTGCTTATTTCAGGTTTTCTCAAAGTTGCTTAGTCAGGTTTAAACCCAGCTTCCGGTGGCCACACTGTGAAAACAAATGAGCACTTTCCAAATAAATATGATTTTCACAACAAATAAACTATAGAAACTTTGATTTTCTCAGTATTTTGAAACTTTGTACTTTAGAAACAAACTGACTAGGAATCTAAGTGTCTAAGCTTTCTGAAAAACACAAACAAATAGTACATTTCACATGGGTTTTGTCATTGACTTCTTAAGCTTTATTTGAAGTAATTCCATCACACCTTATGAAAATAATTTATGGGTTTCACACATGATGGAGAAATCCATATCTTTACTACATGAAGATTTTATTGTGTCAGTTCTGTATATTAAAATAACTACAACAGACTATCTCTAAATGACCTTCCTACAAAGGTCCCAATATCTATAAGGAAATCTCTATTTCAAGTAACTTGTTACTTTCATATAGCTTGTTAAGTGAATTTTTCCCCCAAAATAAAAATACATAAAACTGAGCATAACTTGTTTCTCTCTTTCTTCTGACTTAACACGTTTTGATCTAATCTACAGAACATCATCTTACTAGATATGTATCAGCTCTGTAGGTACCACAATGCTTAGCTTGACACATTGGGGTTTTTTTCCTCTCTTACTACTCTTTACTAGATATTAAAATACTTAGTCCCTTGGTTAAAGTACCCAGACTTTCGCAGTATGGTAGCAATTTCTGTGATGGAAACAAACAATATGATCTCTCAGGGGGAAATGTGTATGTGCATTTCTATATAGACACGCATACATGGAAATAACCACTTATAAATGATCAAATTTATAGCCAAGAACCACATAATGGTGTTTCAGACAATGAGGATAGACATGTAATAACAATCCCATAAAGTTCAATTTACATCTTAAAAGTGCCTAACAATAGTATTCTACCAAACCTTTCTATGTTCACGTATGTTTAGATTCATTCACAAGTAGCTACCATTTTGTGTGACAATACCAACTGCAGTCAACATGCTAAGCAGGCATACAGCCTAAGATGGAAATACTACAAAATATAGCAGAAATAGATAGTGGGCTCTACAACTTAAATTTGTGTAAGTAAATATTGTCTGGTAGGTAATTGTTAAGTGTAAGTACAAATTGATACAGTTCTCAGAACACATCCATCATTAAGTGAAGCATGACTGGTCTTGGGGCCTGGAAAAATGGCTTTTCAGGTAAAGGCACTTGCCACCAAAACTGATGGCCTACATTCAATCCCCATAACCTACATGTTAGAATCAAAGAACTGAATCCCAAAGTTGTCATTTGACCTTCACAGGCTCACATGGCATAAGCACACACTTATACACACATACACACACTCACAGAGAAGAAAGGAAGGAAGGAAAGGAGGAAGGGGGGGAGGGAGGGAGGAAGGAAGGAAGGAAGGAAGGAAGGAAGGAAGGAAGGAAGGAAGGAAGGAAGGAAAAAGAAAGAAAGCTTAAAAAATTAATTTTATATAGATTTGTAGTATGTGATAAAATGTAAAGATGATGAAACAGATCTCCAACAAAAGGTTGTAGAAGGAATTTTGGAGGCCAAGGGTTTTGTTTCTTTTTCTTTGTGGACATTCATAATCTCCATATAATTGATTCAAAATTTTTGGATTATGCACAGTAGATAGAAATATACATCTAGTGATGGATATATGAGGAACTTTGGGATCTATTTCTTCAAAATGGAGATTCTGCATGAGAAACTCTAAGGTTTGGAGTGTCTACAGCTACCTGCATTGGATATTCTCAGGGATTAATTGATTCACAATCTAAGGGCTGGTCACAAGGTCACTCCTCAGAACAACAACTCTGGGTCTCATCTGTCTTTTTTCCCCACAGTCACTGATCCTGACATCCTGACATGGACAAATCAGTATTCTCTTTCCCAAAGTGACTGCTGGAACATTCTCCAAAAAGAGAAACAGGAAACATGGATGAACATCATGTGCATAGGACACTCGCTTAATGTTATGACTTCAATTAAGGTATCTTTACTCATGCAAGAGGACAGTACAGGATCTGTTATAGGATAGAGGCAGGGTTGGGAAATCAAACATCACATATCAAAAAAGACTTTCCACAGAGTAAAGGGCAGAAAGCTGAAGTCCCTCTCCCTGACTGTTCATTCTGCGATGTACTTCATTTCCCTCATCTTAGAGTGGGAGAAATCTAGGGTAGGCCATTTGTCCTTTCTCTTACTTGCACTCAAGTTAGATAAAACTTGAACTGCAAAGAGAGAGAGAGAGAGAGTAGACCAGATAGAAGCAACAGTTGTCACCTCGCCCATTAAATGAATTCATTCCCCTAGATGATTTTGCTACTGGTACATGTCATGTCTTAGGATTTACTCTTGATCCATGGCAACAAAGTGACACTGACATCTAGTTATCTCTTTCTGTCAGGAAGTCTCAGCTGCTCCAGCCATCTGCAGTGGGAGGCTTCATGGAATATTGTCCTGGGGAAAAGCAGGCATAACCAAGGGAAGTGAAGGCTTCTACACTGAAATTCATCCTTATGCAAGATGGATCTTGAAAATAATGCATTCCCACTGAGAAGCCATACCACTCAGTGTAGAATAACGCAATCTCTACAAAGAATTAACTCTCTTCAAAATTCAAGAGAAAACACCCAATAAAATCACATCAGAAATTTATGACTCCTGCTTTTTTCATTATGTAAACTTTTAGAGTAATAAGAAATTTAGTAACATTTGTTCATTTACACAAAAATGATCAACCACCAGCTTCTTAGTAGATTCTGAGTAAACTAAGGGAAACATGTGACTCTGAAGTGACAGACACTAGGGGAACCTACTGTTGTCAGGTTTTTTGATTTTGTTTTTGCTAAATGATCATGTTGTCAAACTGCGTTCTAAGTATTTATGTTGTACCAATAAATGCACAGCTCTCAATCTTGGTCATAGAAACTCCTTTTTTTTTTTTTTTTGCTCTTAAATGAGGCATTTGTCACACACACACACACACACACACACACACACGACTTGAACAAAATCACATCAGTTAAAAGTAAATGTCCTACAAAGATAATGATCTCATCATCAGATAATGAAAACGTGGTACGTACACAACAGAATTCTTGTCAGCTGTGAAGAAAAAGATGATGGATGTAGAGGTTTGAATAGGAAAGGCTCACATGGGCTCATAGACTTGAATGCTTGGTTGCCCCACCTGCAGGGGTTCAGCGGGTTCTCGACCACCCTAAGGAGGGAATGTAGGGACAGGAGATACAAAGGAAAAGACACCAAATCTAGATTCTGATCAAGGTGCCACTTTATTTCTCTTCCACAAAGGTTTATATAGTTCTGCAGGGTGGGGGGGGGGGCAAGAAGCTGTCATCTGCATAAGGTGGGGCAAGCTAACAGGATGTTTACAGGGTGAGAGGGTCAAGGGCTCTGACTCAATGTCCTGTTGCTAGGCAACCTGACTGTAAGCTGATCTAGTTCCCTGTCTTATTGGGGGGGTCTGTATTTTTCCACTAACTAGAGATTCTTTTTTTTTTTTCTTTTTTTTTTTTTTTTTTTTTTTTTTTTTTTTTTTTTTTTGGTTTTTTGAGACAGGGTTTCTCTGTGTAGCTTTGCGCCTTTCCTGGAACTCACTTGGTAGCCCAGGCTGGCCTCGAACTCACAGAGATCCACCTGCCTCTGCCTCCCAAGTGCTGGGATTAAAGGCGTGCGCCACCACCGCCTGGCCTAACTAGAGATTCTGTCCTTGTCCCTGACACTTGGTCACCACAGAGTGGCGCTATTAGAAGGTGTGGCCTTGTTGGAGTAGGTGTGGACTTGTTAGAGGAAGTGTGTCACTGGTAGTGGGCTTTGAGGTTTCAAATGCTAAAGCCAGGTCCGGTGTATCTCTCTGCTCTTAATGCCTGCCGAATCAGATGCAAAACTCTCAGCTACCTCTCCAGCACCATGTCTGCCTGTATATTGCCATGCTTCCCACCATGACAATAACGGACTAAACCTCTGAAACAGTAAGCCAGTCTCAAATGTTTTCCTTTATAAGAATTTCTGTGGTCATGGAGTCTTTTCACATAGAATGCTGACTAAAACAATGGAATTTATAGGTAAATGGATGGAATGGGAAATATACTGAGTTGTGTAACTCAAATCCAGAAAGACAAATGTTGCATATTCTCTCATATTTGTGACTCCTAACTCCAAATGTTTAGATTTGAGTATATAACCTGCAGTAAACATAAAAAGTATAGAGGGAACAAGGAGTTCTAAAGAGGGAGGTGTAGCTAGAGTTTTCCTGCCTTGCCCACAGTCAGGACAAATCTCTCTCACCCGCCAGTCCCACAGCCGATCAGACCCAACCAAGTAAACACAGAGACTTATATTGCTTACAAACTGTATGGCCGTGGCAGGCTTCTTGCTAACTGTTCTTATAGCTTAAATTAATCCATTTCCATAAATCTATACCTTGCCATGTGGCTTGTGGCTTACCGGCGTCTTCACATGCTGCTTGTCCTGGCGGCGGCTGGCAGTGACTCCTTCTTCCTTGCTGATCTTTCTTTTTTCCTCTCTGTTAGTCCCGCCTATACTTCCTGCCTTGCCACTGGCCAATCAGTGTTTTATTTACTAACCAGTCAGAGTAATATGACATACAGACCATCCCACAGCAGGGTGATTGTAGGAGACAGGTGCTATGAAGGAAAAAGGGGAGAGAAATGGGGAGCATGTAACTGAGCAGAAGGGAGAAAGGATAATACAGAAGGAGAGGGAGGAAGAAAAATTAAATAATATTAAGAGTGTTTGATAAAAACATAAGGAAAATTATTTTATAAGCTCACTTAAAAATTTAAAAATGTGTGTGTGTGTGTGTGTGTGTGTGTGTGTGTGTGTGTGTGTGTGTAGTTTAAATGGAGTTATACCACATGGAGTGATACTACTTCCCCCAGGAGTCATACACTAACAAAAGTCCCAGTGTAAGACAAGGGAAATGCCCCTTTTAGTCAATTGTCATTTGGGGTGGGGGGTGGGTGTAACAAGACCCTCAGTGGTCTATATATACCAATTTATTAAAGGATCCTATGGGGAAAACAGACTCACTGATACAGGATAAGGTAAATCTAGTTGTAGAGTCCTTAGAAAGCTGGGAACCCATCACATGCTGCTTCATGCTGGCTGGTCCTGTCCTCATCACCCAAGAGAGTGCAGTGTGACCCCTTTCTCCTCCCCTTTAAGTGGTCACATAGGCAGCACTGCCTCTTTCAGACCAGATAGCCCAAAGTCATGGGTGGAACAAATTCCCACTACAGGCGAGGATTAGAAACTCTTCAAATGGCATAAGCTATTGTCATCGCCTCCCAAAACTGAAGAGAGGATCCTATTACCAAAAACATTACACACTCCTGACAGAGGACTTGGAGGAATCAAGCCAGAACTAACCTATAAGCTTCTTCACTGAGGATTAGCTCTCAGAGTAACAGAAGAAATGATGTGAGCTGCTAAGGGAGAAAAGCAATCAACAGTCCTACCAAGCTGTAAAGTTTAGGAACCACTACAATGACAAGCCCACTAAGATATTCCCAATGGTGAAATAGTGGCATTTCTATCTTGGGAGTAACCAGCAGCTCTCATGTTTAGGCCATCATGTTTGTGAGACTATAGTTGGAGATTCTAATATTTCTAGGAGATACAATCTTTGGCTCTTGCAATCTTTCTTCCCCATCTGCATCAATGCTTCCTGAGTCTTAGATGTGGGAATTGTATTGTAGAAGTATCCATTGGGACTGGACTCCACACCTATACATTTTGTTTCATTATGGTTTTCTGTAATGAAAATATTCATACATGTAATATACAAACTGAGCAGGTTGGATCTGTGTATTTAGGGAGAGCGAGAGAGCAAGAGAGCGAGAGCGAGAGCGAGAGCGAGAGAGAGAGAGAGAGAGAGAGAGAGAGAGAGAGAGAGAGAATAGACAGATATATAGATGACTGATTAGATAGATAGATAGATAGATAGATAGATAGATAGATAGATAGATGGATGGATGGATGGATGGATGGATGGATGGATGGATGGATGGATGGATGGATAGATAGATAGATAGATAGATAGATAGATAGATAGATAGATAGATAGATAGATAGATAGATAGATAGATAGATAGATAGAAAACAATTAGTTAACAAAAGGTCATAAATGTGAAAGTAAACAAGTAGAGGAATATGGGAGGGCTTGAAGAGAGGAAAGGGAATGGGAGAAATGATGTAATTATAATATCAAAACAAATTTTTTTAGTTTCAAAAAGCTATTAAAATAACTTTCAATGCTCACTCTCACCAAATGTCCTCTGATTTGCTATAGGAGGTGGTATCATTCAGCACAGACTGACACCACCAAACTCAGAACCATATCTAAATTTTTAAACCCTTTGACTCTCTGTCCTTTCTATTGTACTGGAGGAAGGGTTCTATTATCTGCAGATGGTATCTCAACCTGTGCTGTGGATTCTCCCTGACATCCCCATTGACGTCACTGTTTATTTTTCTGTATCTTGAATTTTTGTGTGTCTTATTGAGAAATAATATTGAACATGTTCATGGAGAACTGTAATTGAATACTCATATACAATAAGTAATGATTAAATTAGGACAATTTCAACCTCCTCAAACACTGTATTCTCCATGTATCAGAAAATATTGAACTCTTCTAGTTTAATTTCCCCATACCATAACTTACTGTGAGCTATAGTTCCTTCCAATGTGCTACAGAGCAGAAGAATTTTATCTCCTGTGTCATTGTATTTTGATGTCTGTTTTCTCTCCTCTCAGCTTCTTCTGCCATCACTCAAACTAGATAAACCTCATCCATTTAAAATACTGACACCAAGGACATGCTTCCTAAATCTGCTTTCTTATCACAGGAATTCTGAATTTGTTCTGTTCTATCTGATCCTCCTCTCTACTAGTCCTTCTCTGTCATTCTTCTCATAATTCTTCTACTCCCTGGTTCATCTTTCCAGAAATTTCTTCCCATTTTTCCTACTTCTCTCATCCTTTTTTCCCTGTGGAGTGTAGCCCTTCCTCTAAGAGACACTATTTCTTGAATCTTTGCCTCACTTTACCCCTGACAGTTTGATATCACACATGGTGGTAAATCTTAATACATGTCTCTTCTTGGACTGTGACCTAGGAGATCAAGTGAGATGAGGCCCTGTCCTCAGTTTTTGAAGAAGCTTCAAAGAAAGTAAGTATCCATCAATTAATCAAGATCCCATCAAAATTCATCTCCTGTGCTCACACTTCACAGGGCCCTGGTTTTCTGCTTGCTGCTGGTTGAACATTGCTACAAGTTCTTAGACTGTACTGTTTAGAGAGGTGGGCAATAGCTGGACTTCCTCACCAAAGCTTCTTTGCTATAGGATTCACAACATTGGAATTCATCAAACAAGCATGAAGACTCCCTTGTGGGTGTTAGCAAAACTTACATATCATATAATGTCATTACACATTAACACCATCATGTGGACATATCCCATACAGAGTGTATAATCTGCCCTTATGCATTAACATCATTATATGGACATACCCCACACAGAGTGTATAATATGTCCTTATGCATTAACACCATCATGTGGATATACTCCACACAGAATATACAATCTGCCCTTACACATTAACACCATCGTGTGGTTATACTCCACACAGAGTATATAATCTGTCTTTACGCATTAACATCATTGTGTGGCTGTACTCCATCTCTTCTGGGGTACTCTATTAGAAGCCAGTCAGAAGCACTGCTCATGTTCAAGGGAAGAGGACCACAGAGAGCAGAACATGGAACTTAGAATCTATATGCTACAAGAGTCAATAGATTTTTATCAAGTATTTAACTGTCTCAGCTCCTCTTCTCCTAGATGCTCTTAAAGCATATTCTAAAGACTTGTACAAGAAAGGCTTCACTGCCTTATCTCTAGATATTTCTTAGAAGTCTCCTTCTAGTACTTGATTATAGTTTCACAAACATACTATATTGTTTCAGAAACACATATTTGCAAGATAGGATGTGTGAGTGTGTGTGTGTGTGTGAGTGTGTGTGTGGGTGTGTTTGTGAACATGTGTGTATGTATGTGTGTGTGTGTTATGCACGCAAGTGAGTGTGTGGGTGTATGCATGCATGTGCATGCATTTGAAGACCAGAATAGGACAATGGATGTCCTCTAGCTAGGCCTCATTTTATATTGTGCACATCTGCAGACTTTGACAAGTGTTTAGTTGTGTATATATCATTCCAGTGTCATACCAAAAGGAATTCACTACCATAAAAATTCCCTGTATTATACCTCTCCACACAAGCCTCCCTCCAAACCTTTTCCAGCTCATCATATAAGGGGATCATACGGGATATACTGTTTTCAGAATCATGTCTTTCACTTAGAGATATACACTTTATTATTTTTGTGGTTTGCTAGCTTTGTTTCTAAAATCATTGAACTAAATATTTCTACATATGGATATACCACACTTTGTTTATCCATTTACCTATCAATGGACAACTTGTCTGCTTCCAAGGTTTAACAATTATGAATATTCATATGCAGCTATCACTGTGTAAATATTTTCTATTCACTAGGTTAAAACAGGAAGTGTGGTTGTTTGCATATATGGTAGTATGATATTTAGCTTCTGAGAGAACTTTTGAACTCCCTGAACTCCAGCATCACCTTATGTTGTCTCTGCATAACCAGAGTTAAATGAGATTACAGAGGGAAGAGGAATAGATTTCTTGAAGATTTTTATATTTAATCACATGTATACCTGTGTGTCTGTGTGTGAATATGTATATGAGTGCAGAGACTAGAAGTCAGGTCCCTGGAACTGAAGTAATTGTGAACCACCTGACATATGCCCTGGGAAATGAACTCAGGTCCTTTACAAGAGCAGTAAGTTATCATAACTGCTGAGCTATCTCTCCAGCCTCAGAGCTAGTGTTCTTTCTTAAAATGTTATTTTATTTAAATCTTTCACATATTTTGATCATATTCTTTCTTCTCCTCTCAGATCCTCCCCATCTCTGTACCCACCAAATTTCACTTCACGTTCTCTCTCTCTCTCTCTCTCTCTCTCTCTCTCTCTCTCTCTCTCTCTCTCTCTCTCTCAAAAGCTAAAATCCAATAAAATAGACAGAAGGAAGGAAGGAAGGAAGGAAGGGAGGGAGGGAGGGAGGGAGGGAGGAAGGAAGGAAGGAAGGAAGGAAGGAAGGAAGGAAGGAAGGAAGGAAGGAAGGAAGAAGGAAGGAAGGAAGGAAGGAAGACCAAATACAAATGAAACAAAATAACCCCCACCCCAAATAAATCATGGAGTCCATTTTGTAGTTTTGTGCTGGCCAGTACTCCTGGGCATAGGGCTTGCTCTGAAGTGTGGTTAATAAACCATCAGCATTCCAGTGGGAAAAAGAGATTTTTCCTTGCCCAGCAGTTATCAATTGAAAATAGCTTCTTGGTTAGGGGTGGGACTTTGTGTTTACTTCTTTGAATGCTAGTATTTTGTCTAGTTTGAACATGTATAAATCTTATGCATGCTGTCAGTCTCTGCAAACTTATATTGTATTGGCCCCAGTACATGTGGAAGACACTGCTCTTTCAGAGTCATCAACCGCCTCTTGCTCTTATCTTTCCACATCCTCTTCAATGTAGTTCCCTGAGACTTGAGGGGAAGGGTTTGATAAAGACATCCCATATAGGGCTGAGTACTCCAAAGTTTCTCACTCTCTTAACATTTGCAGTTGTGGGTTTCTGTCTTAATAACTATCTACTATAAGAATAAGCTTCTTTGATGAGGGTTTAGTGATGCACTGATCTATGTGTATAGCAATATGCCATCAGAAGTCATTTTCTATATCCATTAGCATAATAGTGGTAGGTTTCCCCTTAAGGTCCAGAACCTGTGTAGACTCAGGTTCTTAGCTACTTTAGCAGTGTCAGATATGGGTTCCATCTCATGGAGTGGGCCTTAAATCCCATAGAAAAGTGATTGTTACTCCCATAACATTTCCACCACTATTGCACCAGTCTATCTTACAATCAGGGCTCTGTTGTAGGGCACAGGATTTGCAGCTCAGTGATATCAATGATGACTTTCCTCTTCTAGTTGAATGCTAGTCAGTACTGGTGAAGCTTCTATTTGTGCATTAGCTCAATTGCCCCATTTTGATTACATAAATAAGTAGTAATTTCAGCAATAAGTCCTTGGCATTAGGATGTGGAAAGTAACCAATAGGCTTGGCAATGGCTTGTGATGTTTGAAGGAGTCTATGGGACCCTTTTGGCCAATGACTCAACACAATGTAAACTATTACTGACACAGAATCATTAACTTGATGGCATAAGATGTCTAGTTGGGACATTATCTCCTCCATTATGTAGTGATTGGTGCACACCTTTAATCCCAGCACTCGGGAGGCAGAGCCAGGTGGATCTCTGTGAGTTTGAGGCCAGCCTGGTCTACAGAGTGAGTTCCAGGATAGGCTCCAAAGCTACACAGAGAAACCCTGTCTTGAAAAACCAAAAAAAAAGTAATTCTATTTAAATTAATTTAATATGTGTATATGTTTTAGTATGTTTCTATTGATTTCGCCAAAGGTCTCTACTTGTTAGTTGTCCTTGCTCATATTCTCTTTGTTACCCTGCCCTTCCACCCCAAATTTTCCTCCTATTCTAGTTTCCTCTTTATCTTATTATAGCACTATATTCTATATTCCCTTTCTTGGAAACACCACCCCTAGTCCCTTACTAGATACCAACTTCCATTGTTATTTAGATTAAAACACACATTTAGAAAAGTTAAAAACTGCCGGGCGGTGGTGGCGCACGCCTTTAATCCCAGCACTCGGGAGGCAGAGGCAGGCGGATCTTTGTGAGTTCGAGGCCAGCCTGGGCTACCAAGTGAGTTCCAGGAAAGGCGCAAAGCTACACAGAGAAACCCTGTCTCAAAAAAACCAAAAAAAAAAAAAAAAAAAAAAAAAGAAAAGAAAAGTTAAAAACTAATATCTGCATATAAGAGAAAACATGAAAGATTTGTCTCTTGGGGTATAGGTTATCTCACTCAGAATGACTTTTTTCTAGCTCCATCCATTTACTGACAAATTCCATGATTCATTCTCTTAACAGTGGAATAATGTTCCATTGTATAAATGTGCCACATTTTCACTATCCATTTGTTACTTGATGGATGTTTACACTGCTTCAAATTTCTGACTATTACAAATTGAGCGGCAATGAACATGGATGAGGAAGTATCTTTGTAATAGGATGTAAAGTCCTTTGGGTGTATGCCAAAGAGAGATATAGCTAAATCTTGAGGCAGATCAATTCTCAGCTTCCTGAGAAGCCTCCACACTGATTTCCACAATGGCTGTACCAGTTTGCACTCCCACCATAAGTGTTCACCTCCCCTAACATCCTCACTAGCATGTGTTATCATTTGTTTTATTATCTTGACTGTGCTGATTTGGATAAGATGAAATCACAAAATAGTTTCAGTTTACATTTCCCTCATGGCTAAGGGTGTTACACATTTTAAAATTGTTTCTCAATCATTTCTTTTCCATGTTTTGGGAACTCTTTAAGTATTAGATTCTTATAAGAAAAAGAATAGGTTATTTCCTCTCCCTTGCTGTGCGCGTACACATGGGGGAAAGGCCAAGTGAAATCCCAGAAGAAGGTAGCCATCTCTCAGCCATGACAGAGAGCTAGCACCACCAAATTTGTCAGTAATTGGAGAACTGAGCTCCAACCTCCAGATCTATAAGAAAACTAATGTTTGTTGCTCAAGCTACCCAGACTGTGGTATTTACTTTCACAATCCAAGGAAATCAAAACATTCAGCAAGGTCACCAACTTTCTCAGATCCCAGTTCCCACTTCCCAGTCAGGTTGCTTGTTTATTATTGAATTTTAGTATTTCCTTACATTTATTTGGATACAGATCTTTTAGCACATGTGTTTTACAAATATAATTACCTAGGCTATACCATACATCAGTTCCTCCTATCTCTGAATACTTTGGTAGTACCTGTTTGCTTCACTACCTATCACTTTGTCCAGCTTGGGGGCTCCTTGAAGGTAGAAATGGAAACTTTAAAAGTATGTAGTCCCAACAAATACAACATTTTCCAGTTCTGGTGAGGTCTGTGTAGTGTAGAATGATGGCTGGTTGTTTAAAAATATGCACATTAAGAGTATCATGATAACTGAAGTACTTCAAAGAGGTGTTAAGTGCCCAGCAGAGGGGTTAGTGTCAGTACCAGAGTGCTGATAAAGAACAGTGTCATACCAATGGGATAGCATCACAGAGACAGGAGGGGTCTGTAGCATGCACACAGCTCAGAGAGCAGTCTGACTGCACAAGTCAAAGATCAGGGGGCTGCGGAGACACTGTGAACATCTCTCTTAAATTAAGTATCTTCTTCCAAGGAGGACAAAACTCAGATCTAGACAGTGGAAGAGACCAAGCTCATGATAAGTTGTCCCTTCCCTCTGACACTACCCTGTACTCTGACAGGGATACCAATCTTGCCAGGAAATAATTCATTGATTTTTTTTCCTCACCTGGATCTCTCTCTTGGTTTAACATTTGTGTTTCATCCCCTTCTCTCTTCTTTAGCTTCACAGAGACACTTAACTAAACTCCATCTCATAAACAGGCTTTCAACATCATGATGAAGTTTGTCTTCCTCAGCATTCTTTCAACCCTACTTGGTGAGTATCTGCATATCTGTCTCTATTTGCTAAAGAGGAGTCCTGGGGAGGGCATGGAAGATAGAAAAATGGTGGAGGCATCTTTTCAGACTTAGTGGATGACTGGTTCTCTAACTCTCAGTACTGCCTCTATCCCTACCCAGTTAGATACTCCCTCTGACAACACCTGCCTTCTGCACTTCAAGTTGGTTGCTTATGTGCTTTGGGGGAGGCATGGGTATTGAGACACCTACTTGAGATCCATTCCACATTAGTTGTTTCTGGACCTATCTGGTACATGATCGACATCATGGTGCAAAGGAGAAAGTGAAGACCCGGATGAAGAAAGGAATCCAACTAAGGAGTACAGCAGCCGACTTAAAGTTGACCATCTCCTGGCATGATTCAATTTCACACCCCATGTTCACTTGTTAGGAAAACATTATTTGATCTGTCTTCTTTTTTTTTTTTTTTTTTTTTTTTTTTTTTTTTTTTTTTTTTTTTTTGGTTTTTTGAGACAGGGTTTCTCTGTGTAGCTTTGCGCCTTTCCTGGAGCTCACTTGGTAGCCCAGGCTGGCCTCGAACTCACAGAGATCCGCCTGGCTCTGCCTCCCGAGTGCTGGGATTAAAGGCGTGCGCCACCACCGCCCGGCTGATCTGTCTTCTAAATATATCCTAAGTCAATCACATCTCACTACATCCAGTGTTCATGATGGTCCAAACCAACATCTCTTGGCTAGAGTATCCATTTTTTCACCTAATAGACCCCTTCATTTCTACGTGCTCTATTTCAAAGGTTTCTATAAGGGTGCTGTCATAACTGCCTTTTTTAACTCTTGAAGTGGTCCCACCTTCATTTAGAATACAAGTCTTTGTGATCCCAGTATTGCATAGAACCCACTACACCTTCTATGTCACTCTCTACCACCACCACCACCACCCTTCACTCACACCATGTAAGCCACATTGGCGTCTGTGCTATTCCTGAAACAGGACCTAGGCCTCTTGTTCTGGCTGTAGCTGTTTCCTCTGTCTGGAATCTCTGGCCCCACATATCTGATGATCGAATCACTCTGTCTCCATGGCATTGATCTTTGCCTGTTAGGTCAACCCTGACCTTTGGTTGTTGCATGAAGCTTTACTTCATGGGCTGACCACCCCCCTCCCCCTCCCCATGACTAGTATTGATTTTCCATCTTTCACTGGCCTAACTTTATCCCTGAGGCTTTAATCACCATCTAGCATGCCAGTTTATTTATTTACTTATGTTTTGTGTCTATTATTTTTTATATGCGTTGACCAATTCAGATGTTTGAGAGCAGGGCTATCTGTTTTATTCACAGGCTAGCTCAAGCTTCTAAGCAGAGCCTGGCATATACGAGTGCTTGACACTAATGTTAATTAATTACTCCCTGGTTGTCCTCAGACTCTGCAAGCATTAGTCTTGTTCTTGTCTTGATACTGGCATGTGTTCATTGTGCAGTAGTTGGAAGAGATGGATGACTTGGGAAAGTCCTTGTATTAGTTACTATTCTCATTGCTATGAGCAAAGAACTGACAAGAAGCAACAAAGGAGAAAAGGCTCATCTGACGTATGAGCTGAGGGTACACTCTATTACGGTGGGGAAGGCATAGTGGCAGGAGCCATTCTGGCAGTAGAAACATGGGGCTGCTTGCTCACATACAGGCAGATCAGAGACTGGACAGTAAGGGGGATAGGTTATCAACTTCAGAGCTTGCTCCCTAGAGATCAACTTCCCCAAATTAAGCCACCAGCTGGCATTTGGGTGTTCAAACACGTGAGCCTGTAAGGGGCATTTTTACAACCAAATGTTAACACTCTAAAATTGGTAAAGTGGTTTAGTACTTAGCTAGATAACAGTTCCCATTAAATTGTACAAAATGAGAGAGCTTGTAATTTTTGAAAGGCATTTCTTTATTATTGTGTGTGTAAGATGAGGAAACCTGTGTGCTATGGTAAATTTGTGAGAGTCAGTGGACTACTTTATGGGGAGAGTACTCTCCGTACATCTTTGTATGTGTTCTGTGGGAATCAAACTCAGGCTGTCAGTCTTGCTCAGCAAGTGTTCTACCCACTGAGCTTCATTATAGGCCTAAGAGAATCCACATTTCAAATTGAGGAATATTTATTTACAACTAAAGGAATAAACACTTTTTAATTTTTAAAGTAGGTGTTTCTTTCACTTGTCATTTTCTTCTGAACAAAATAAATCACTTTAAAATTTTGATTCACCATTTAAAAGTGCTGAAGAGGAGGGGTGCAACGGTTTGAAGCTAGTGAAATAAATTTATCTTGTTTTTTCCCTTGTTATTGTTGTTTTGGCTTTTTTTTCAGGGGTTTTCTAAGTGATTAACGAAAAAAACCCTATTCTGCCCTTTCCAGGTACTTTTGCCTATAATCCAGACCACATAGCTGGTCCCACTCCCCCATACTTGGTCTACCTGAAGTCTGATTACTTGCCATGCACTGGAGTCCTGATCCATCCTCTTTGGGTGATCACAGCTGCACACTGCAATTTACCGTGAGTGAAAACAACCTCAGACCATTTTGCTCTATGAGTTCTCAAGTTAGATATAGACCCAGCAACATGCATATGACTCTCAATAAATGAGACATAGAAGATCTTCAGGGACTGTTCTTTAGGGAAGGCTAATTAAGGTCCGTATGATTGCAGAAACATTGACAAAGTACTTTTATGAACACCCCTATCATTCTAGGAAACTTCGGGTGATTCTTGGGGTCACAAACCCGGCAGATGTTACTGAAGAGCATGTGGAAGTGACCAGCTCTGAGAAAATAATCCATCATCCATACTTCTCAATCTCTTCTATTTCGTATGACCTCATGTTAATCAAACTGAAAAGAAGAATTAGACCCAGTAACTACATAAAAATGGCTGAACTGCCTCAACACGTTATCCCTGTGAATACCATGTGCTCTGTCTCCACCTGGGCCTACAATCTATGTGACACCAGTGAGTTCAAAGCATTACATGATGACTTCTGACTTAGCTGGCATTCTCTCAGGACTCTGAGCTTCTGAAATTCTACTTTCATGACATTTTCTTCAAGTTTCTACAGTCAATGTTTCTTTCCTTTTCCTCCACCTCATTCAAGCCTTTTCTTTGCTATACCTTCTTATCTTCTTTACTTACAATATAAAAGAAATAGTTTTAAGGCCAGGCGGTGGTGGCGCACGCCTTTAATCCCAGCACTCGGGAGGCAGAGGCAGGCGGATCTCTGTGAGTTCGAGGCCAGCCTGGTCTCCAAAGCGAGTTCCAGGAAAGGCGCAAAGCTACACAGAGAAACCCTGTCTCGAAAAAACAAAAAAAAAAAAAAAGAAATAGTTTTAATAAGAATATATGTAGATGTCTAGGCCTAAGTTGATGTGTAACCGAACTTTATTTTGTCTCATAGCTTCAATCTTCTTTACTCTAAAATGAAATACAACCCTACATCAAAAGTTTTCAAACCATTTTAAACAAATAATTAGCTCAAATCCTTGAAATCTGAAAATGCATAAGACATCAAATATAAAACAAATCCATAATATTGTGGCAAGTCAGACAGAGCATGACTAGGTAGGACTGAGACAAATACCTGAAGACTAGAGAGAAGGGGAATGGGTGGAAGCTGACCAAGTGGCATAGAGCCTGGTGTTCGAATGCACGGTGGAGCAGCCATAATAAATAATCATATATTGTATACTTCAAAACACAAAAATTCCTAGAAGAAGAAATTTTGAATATTCTTATCACCACTAGAAAATAATAAACTGGGTTACACTCACTGGGTATAAAAAAGAAAAGTGACTTCCCCACAAAAACCATGTGCCTTATTTTGGTCTAACTCATGAAGTAAACATTTCTGAAATAACTCTCAAAAGAAATAATGGGGCTGTGAAATTTTTGTTATACTAGAAAGCAAAGCAAAGAAGCTCAATGTTTACTTTGAAAATTAGAGTCATATTTTCAAATAAAGCATGAGAAATAAACACACATTCAAATTAAGAAAAGTGAAATGTCAAAATACAAAACTTTTGCCCAAGAATCCCTAAGAAGGGCACCAGTAAATAGATGACACAATAGTCTCCTTATTTTCATCCCATGACAGAAGAGAAGTACTTACTTTTTTTGTTGTTTTGGGTTTTTGTTTGTTTGTTTGCTTGCTTGCTTGTAGATTTTGTTTTGTTTCTTTCTTTCTTTCTTTCCTTCCTTCCTTTCTCTCTTTCTATTTCTTTCTTTATTTATTTTGCATCCTAAGCAAAGTTTCTCCTCCCTCCTCTATTACCAGTCCCTCCCCCAACTCCCCCCCCCAGCTATTTCCTCTCTCCCATCTACCCCTCCACCCTAGAAACCCTTTCTTATGGGTATTCATCATTGACAATGCTTGTGAGACTTTGATGTAAAAGAAACAGCTTGAATTAGGAACCAGAAGACATGGTATTAAATCCTACTATACCACTTATTCTGATTGGTTTTCCTTTTCTTTTACTAGTGTCTTGGGTGATATTGTTATTATTTTATTATAATTATCATTATTATTCTATTATTTACTTACCAAATAATTATTTTTACCACCTGACAAATAAAAAAATTTGACACCTTATTTCTAAATTCCCTCAAGCTTTAAAACTTGTATAATAAAAGATACTCTCCAAATGTTTAAATTTCCAGGCGAATTTTTAAAGCAATTTGCTTCATTTTGTTGCAGAAGTGTCTAACACATACAAACCACCCTTCTAAGGAGATGGACATTTGCATTATGACGAGTTGTTAATTTGATGATCTCCTGTATACTTAGTATCTAAACTTCTTTGTTCTCATTTCTCTGAGTTTGAACTCTTTCCCTAATAATAAAACAAATGTTGCAAATAGAGGAAAGCAAAAGGAAGCGTTAGTGCTTAGAAGAGCTCATGACATGTGTGATTTCTTTCCTCTAGCCAAGGACCCTGACTCACTGCAGACTGTGAACATCTCTATAATCTCTAAGGCTGAATGTCGTTCTGCCTATAAAGCCTATGAAATCAAAGAAAACATGATCTGTGTGGGCATCGTGCCAGGACGAAGGCTACCCTGCAAGGTAATGGATTCTCGAAGCCTTGCTTTCCTCATTTGATTCCTTGTCTTCTGCCAGAAAGATGACCTGCTTTTCTCTTTCCTGGTAGGAAGTGTCCGCTGCCCCAGCAGTCTGCAACGGTGTGCTTTATGGAATCCTGTCTTATGCAGATGGCTGTGTTCTGAGAGCTGATGTTGGCATCTATGCTAGCATCTTTCACTACATGCCCTGGATTGAAGAAACCATAAAAAATAACTGAGCTCCCACAACAGGAAGAATTCAGAACCATGAAACAAAACTTGTGCCACATTCCACCTCACAATTAAAACAAATGGGCTCCTTGGAGTGTGATAGGCATGCCAGGTACTTCTTCTGTACACTCAGTGATTAAGGAATCATTCACACATCTCCCTTTCTCTCCCCCCATCACTGAAAATGGGAAATTCGAGACTTATAATTTCTTAATCCATCTGGTAATAGAATTATTGAAAGGGGCAATTCACGATCATTTGGAGATATCAAACTCTCTACTACTGGCACTAAATTAGGCATATTTTCAGAAAGTTGAACACATCATTTGGGAAAAGGTTGTCTGACAGTGAATGAGCTGATAGAGGAATCAATTGGAGTGAGAACTTAAAGACGGGGCTGTGGAAGGTACAGCATTAAGTCCCATATTCACACAACTATTTTTTATTTAGTTTATTTATTATTTTACATCATGAGTTCAGCTCCCCCTCCTCCATCTCCTCTCAATTTCTCCTCCCACCTCTTACCCGCCCCCCATTCACCCCTCCTCCATATCTTCTCAGAAAGGGTCAGGTCTCTCAAGGGCATCAGCAAAGTATGACACATCACGCTACAGTAAGACCAAGCACCTCCCCCTGTATTCAAGATAGACAAGGCAACCCAGCATAAGGAATGGGTTCCCAAGAGCCAGCCAAAACACCAGGGACAGCCCTTGCTCCCACTGCCAGGACACTCACAAATATACCAAGCTACACAACTGTCACACATATGTATGCTTAAGCTGAAAAAACATACTTGCACTTAGCAATTCACACACGGTTTGGGTTCCAGGAACTCTTACCTAAGAGTATGAGAGCTTTACTGTCACATGTTTTAAGAAGTAAAATTTTAGTTATGGGAGAAACAAATAGAACTGAGCTCATGGCAACTCACCGTCCAAAAATGTTTTTTCAGCTTAAACTACTATGAAAACTTCATTCAGCAGGACACACTGCTGCAGAGGTGTCTGAATTGCAAAGATGTGGGTGTCATCTCTCTTTCTTACCATAAGCTCTAAGACTTCCTTTATTGGAGATAAATTTAGAGAGAGGGGAGGAAGAATGCCTAAGTCGTGAAGGCAGTTCAAGAGTGGTAGTGGTTAAGGGTGAAAAGATACAAATCCTCACATACTATTCTGGTCCCACGTTTTATAATGATTTAAGATGAGACCAGTGACACTTCTGGGTTGTGAGAATGAGTAAGACAGTTTACTATTCTCGTGCAGAATAGTATTACCGCACTGAAGGCACTCAAATCTCTGTCAAGGGCTGATTGGGAGGACATGTTACCATTTCCTTATACCTACTGTCTTAATCCATTTGGGATACTTTGTTTAAAAAAGTGGGACTGGAAACTACAGATGAAACAAGCCTTTGGTATCTGGTGATGGCCTTTTTGCTGCATCTTCAAATGGGAAAATGCACAATGGCAAAAAATTAATAAATAAAATAATTAATAAAATGAAGGATCCATTTAGTTCCTTGGAGTCCCTCTATAAGATGCTATTCACATCTATGGAAGATATAGCCCCCATCTCTAACACTATGGCACTTCAGGTGAGTTTAAATATAAGTTTTGGAGAGGACACAAATATTCAAACATAGCACTTGATCAGAGAAGACATTATTTTAAACTCCACAAAATGAGAATCAAAGAGCCAATGGATATTCTGATATAATTTGGCTATATATGCTCTTGCTGCATTTAACCCAGAATGATAGAAAGAGGAGTCCTTAAATGTCAAAGAGGAGAGGGATTGTTGCTTCAACTTCTAAGGACTGAGCTAAGAAAACTGCAAAGCAAAAAGCTTGTCTTTGGAACCACCTTTAACCTTCTTGGTTACCATCTTCATGCAAATACACTGGACAGTTCTCCAGTTCCCAATGGATACCAATGGTCT
The DNA here is from genome assembly GCF_049852395.1 of Peromyscus maniculatus bairdii. Lineage (NCBI taxonomy): Eukaryota > Metazoa > Chordata > Mammalia > Rodentia > Cricetidae > Peromyscus > Peromyscus maniculatus. Next base: position 50,157,070 of record NC_134854.1, read on the forward strand.
CTTGTTGAACCAGTGACTGACCTCATTCTAAAAATCTATTTCCCCACCTTCCTTACATCTCTGTCTAATCTCCTTGACTTAATGTTCATTCATCCCAAGGATGATGTTGCCTTCATATAGCAGCAGGTGAGGTCGTTTGTTCTCAAGTGCCAACTACCTCAGTGAATTTGTAGAATTCTTTTTTCAGAAATATTTCTGATTTATTAGATGTTTCAGTACAAAGGAATAATGATGGGTTTGGGACATTTTTTGAGAGGAGGGAAATAGAATGATTTGAAGGTAAGTGTTCCAGAGAATCACCTCATTCATGTCAGTGAAAGTCTGTCTATCTTTGACATGGATTCCCTCACACCCAGAGTTCAGTCACTTTTTCTCATAGACTGAAAACAGGAGGGTTTTTTGTTGTTTTGGGGTTTTTCGTTTGTTTGTTTTACATGCAGGCATCCACAAAGCATGGGACAACCTGTAGGGTGGTTATCTTGGCCTCTTCTACCCTCTATGTTGCAGGACACTCACCTGACCTGCTTGTACTGCAAACTGTGACCTCCGTGTACACTCTGACCTCACCTGCTTTTCCTAATGCATCACCAGCAATATGATTAGTACTGGCTCTCAGGAAAGAGGCAAAGATGTTCCCAAGGATGTTTTCCTGCCTACTTCCCTCATCCTTGCAGAGATAATGCAATGAAGCACTGATAATCTTGGATTTAAAGTCAGAATTGCTTTGTGATGTACAAATAGTTAATATGTATGTGAAAAAGTGTTCAGCTCTTCAGCACTGATAATCATTAAGGAAATGTAAATCACATCATGATGAGATGCTTCTTCATCCCAGGAAGAATGGCTCTGGTCAAAAAGAAGTAAGATAACAAATGCAAAGGATGTGGAGAAAAAGAACCCCTGTAAACTACTGATGCACATGTAAATATACAAAGCCATTACAGACATCAATGTGGAAGCTTCTCAAAATTTTTCAAATAGAAACATCATATTAGGCAACTACAGTACTCTTGGGCATGGATCAAAAGGAAATGAACCAGTTCGACAAAGAGACATCTGACCTCTCCTGTTTTTTCATCATTATTGCTATAGCTAAGAAATGAAGACTGGGTTTCAATAAAATGAATGGATCAAAATATGTAGCACATATACACAACGTAATACCATTCAGCCACACAAAGAATAAAATGATGGTTACCAGGGGCTGGGAAAGTAGGAAAAAAGGAGAGGAGGGAAGACATAGATCAGTGTAGGCTGAGTTCTATTCATGTAGGAGGAAGCCCCATTGTGCTATCGCACAGGAGGGTGAGTACCAGCAGCCACGCACTGTGTATCTCAAAAACCTCAAAGAGGGCTGGAGGGATAACTCAGCCGTTAAAGGCTAGGCTCACAACCAAAAGTATAAGAGTTCGGTTCCCAGCACCCACGGCTATCCCTCCAGCTACCTTTTTCGGCTTACGCCGCACACAAAGTTAAAAAGTAATACTGAAAAAAGAAACGAAAACTAAATAAAAAAAAGTTTCATCTCTCAAAAACCTCAAAGAAAGAACTTGGCATGATTTTGCTATAAAAAAAAAAATAAGTGACTCGGGATGTAGATATACTTTTAAACATCTCAAAATGTATACAAGCATTGAGTCATCACATAGTACCTCATTCATATTTTTAAGTTTAGTGTTTTCAAAGGATATTTTGCTAGGTATAGGAGCACAAACTTACAATCCCAGCACTTGGGAGGCTGAAGCAGCATGAATAGGTGTTTAAGAACAGCCTCAGCTATATGAAGCCTGCCTGGGTTACATGAGACCCTGTCTTTAAAAAACTTAATTAAAATTAAAATGCATTTTTCTGACTCTGCTGGCAGTGTACCAGTATGGGTCAGAATCTGCGCACGTCCAGTGCAGTAGGTAATTGTAAGATTTCATATTCGGAATCTATGGTTGTGCTGGGGAAAACACTAAGGAAGGGATCCACACCAAAGTCTACAGTGACATGAGCTATCCAGAAGCTTTTACTTGCACACCCGTCTCTCATCTGAGCTGCAAGTTCTTCAACTCCAAATCTCCCATCTGTGGTTCACCTCTAATTCACCCTGTGACCCACCCATCCCTTACTAGAGACAAGCACCTAACTAGCTCCTGCGATCTGAACCCCACAACTCACTCCTGCTGTTTAGTTATTTAGATAGATAACTAAATCTATCTAGGATGATGATGGATTTTTGTCTCTATCTGATCCATCTGTCCTAAATTCTTCTCCTGATTTTGACACAGAACACATGGAATGTGGGTGTCAAGTCATGTGGTCACCGGGAGGACATTTTGGTAGTAATTTCCATTTGCTGCTCTGTGAAAGTGTGGGAACATATGTGAGAGAAGGTAGGGGTGTGTGGAGATGGAGTCCAGACCAAGACCACAAAAAAGCAGTGAAGGCTACTGTGACAGTTGGAGGACTGAAAAATAGTCCTCAGGTGTAGCTGGCACCACTTCGGGAGCAAAGTTCTCGATTTTACCATTCTAGAAAGAATGTCTGAGAGTCTTATTAAAACTGTCCTCAACAGCACAGTTTTAGAAAAGTTCAGAAACAGAAACCCATGGCCAGGATCTGGAGCCCAGGTTAGCCTGCCAGCTCCAGTATGAGGCAAGTCAATGTCACAGGCAGATGAACTTCTGGAGATCTGAAAGAATGGATGAAAGAAATAGATGTGGGAGCAAGGATGTCCTGTTGGGTCTACCAAATAAACCAGCAACACAAGAATTATGGGCAAAGGGTGCCCCCTAGTGGAATGATCCTCCATTATCCACAGAGCCTTGCTTAGGTTGAAAATCCAGTTCAGACTTGGGCTTTCTATTCCAACATTTACTGAGCCCTAAATGTACATTTTAGACTCTTATATTTTTCTTAGGGGCTTGTTTTCTGAAAGATGAGTTCAAATTAGCACAACAGTGAATACACCTCTGATACAGAGGAAGTGGTGATCAATATGTCTCTATCTCTCTCTCTCTGCCCCCATCCCGTGTGAGTGTGTGTGTGTGTGTGTGTGTGTGTGTGTGTGTGTGTGTGTGTGTGTAGGTGTGTGTTAGCCTGTGTGTAGATTCTAGATATTGAACCCATGTTCTCAGGCTTTATCAACTAAGCTATTTCCTCAGTTCACCATGATTTGCTTTTTAAATATTTTCTTTAGGCACAATCCTCATGAGTTTTTCTGTAACTATTTTGACTAAACTGGTAACTGGCAAGAAAAAAATCTGCATTTAGTAGCTTTGAGCTGGGAAGTCTGACATGGAAAGGAGATTTTAGTTTTCTTTTATATTTATTTGCTATGTTGAATGGCACGTTGAAACAATGTTTTATTTAAAATAACATACTTAATACAAAATAGATTGGACTAATAAAGGGACACAAAGAACATACTAAGATTGGATTTGTGGGGTCAAAATGTGTGAGTAATAAAAACTTGGGCATCATAGAAGCAAGGGTATTTGTTTCAAGGGTGTGGTCCAGTGGTTCTCAACCTCCCTAATGCTGCGACCCTTTAATACAGTTCCTCTTGTTGTGGTGACGCCCAAGCATAAAATTAGTTTTGTTGCTACTTATAATTATAGTTTTGCTATTGTCATGAATCATAATGTAACAACCTGTGTTTTCTGGTGGTCTTAGGGGACCCCTGTGAAAGAGTCATTCGACCCCCGGAGGGGTAGCGACCCACAGATTAAGAACCACTGGTGTAGTTGGAGCTGCCCATTCAACAATTCAGCCCATGCTTATCTGAGCTCTTGGAATTTCTCTGGGTTTTAACCCAACCCTACTTTGGGAAGTGACACTGTCATCACATTCAACCTGCTTTTCACTATGCGTCTTGGGGAAAGAAAAGCTAATGCCTAGGAAATGTTTTCATGTTGCTCTGCTTCACGTTTTACTGAAGAGTCCACCTGGACTGTGTTGCTCAGTTTTCGCAGCTGCCTTCTGGGAGGGCCACATTGCTGCCTACATCCAACAGAATCAGAAACAGATGTGTAGGAGGATAAAAGACATCTTCCAAGCTCACCATGGAGGTCTCAAAGTCTGTGCTCTGAGCTCTCCAGGGCCTGGGGTTAAGCTACTGTATGGCTCAGGCAGAAAAAGAACAAATGGTCAATCAGGGAGAGTCCACTTCTTGCTAGGGCAACGGGGTGAGGGAGTCGGGGTAGAAAGGAAGAAGGCTGGGAAAGGCTCACAGAGGAGCAAGGGCTGGAAGGCAGGGCAGTCTGTGTATGTGGTTTTTGTTCCAATGCGCCAGCAGAGCCTACCACTGTGTCTCTACTGCAGGTGCAGTACAAGGTTCTGCCCTGGGTCATGTTGGCCACTTGTAGCCTCAGCTCCGTATCGGTGACTCGTGTGGCCAGATAATCAGCACCGGGGAGAGATTTGACTTCTTTGTCCCCAGAACTCCCCAGAGTGACCAGCCACTGTAGTGGCTGTTGGAGATCCTGCTGGTACCAGCTCATCCAGGGGTACTGGGAATTCTTCAAGATACAGCGCAGGGTCACAGCTTGACCACGTGCTACCAGACGCCACCTTGGCTTCTGCTCCAGCAAAGTTCCTGTGGAGTCTGAAACACAGACAAGCCGAGATGAAAGCAGAGAGACTGGGAAACCCCATGGGTAGCCAACTGAGCTAAATCCTGAAGAAAATCTGTTGAGTTACTCAGACACAAGGCTGCTGAGACCAGAAGCCTTGACCTGGGAGAGAAACTGTGCCAGATGACTGTCTTAAAGGAGTTAGGGGCAGCTTCTCTGGTTGCTAAGCTAAAGCGGCCTGCCTCTTTTCCTCTCCCTCCACTCTCTGGCTTCCTCATTGGCCATCTGACCTGTAGTCACAGAAGCCGTGAGTACACAGAGGCACAAGGTGGAAAACTGCCACATCCCTGACCCCTCAGGCTCTCTCCAGCAGAACATCAGGCAAGAGAAGAGGGTCCAAACCAGTACAGTGGCAATCAGAAGCTTAAGTCCTGGGGCTGACGTTCGAAGGGCGTGACTTCCTCAGGAAACCGACCATAGCTCATCTTTACTCTAAAATGCAAACCTCAAGCTGAAATTTTACACCCTTTCCTGTTATCTGAGCTTTGCTCTCTCTCCCACACCCCTGCACATCACACGCTCACCAAGTAACTCAGTGAGTGGCTGGGCCCGCCCTATACTGTCTCAGTGGTGATCAAATATTCCTGGAAGTGGTTTGAGTTTGAGACTCAGCTCTTTCAAGGGACTGAACTCTCTCCGTATAATCAAGTAATGGTAACAGAACTGAGCAAAGACATCTCTCACCTCCAAGCTTCAACTGCAGGCGGGGGCTACTGCAGGGTCATATTAGGGAGTAGGACAGAGGACATCCATCTCCAATTATCGGTCTGACTCTGGGAATACAAATGCAAAATAGAAATAAGAGCTTTGTCCAGAGTCAAAGAAAAGATTCCCCTTTTGGGAACTGACCTGGCAGAAATAAAGAAATTCTAAAGAGACACCTGTGCCTTTCACTCTGACTATCAGGCTATTGAAACAAAGAACCCCAAAGAAATGGGAATTTCCCCAGGAATCACATTCTGGGAGAAGGAAAAGACACCAGTCAGAGTGGGAATTTGTCTCCTGAAATGAGATTTCACAAAACTCTAACAAACCTAAGGAATGAGGTCGATGGTGGCCACGACCACAGTTTTACCTAGACTGCTTACCCTTGGCTTCCTCAATATCAATCTTACTTCAGAAACACCAACTGACTTGTGGAGTTCCCTGGGTATCTTCTTCCCTTTCCCAATGTGTCCACACTAAATAAACCTTTTTCTACTTTTCGTTATTGATTTGGCTCTTTTGATTGTCTTCTTGAGGACTGGTGAACAAAGCCAGCTTGGGGTACTGGCTTTTGTCATTTCTCAAACCTGGCCCAAATGGCTAACCGAGGTGCCTATTTAACTTAAGTGGACCTGGCCTCCAGGTCTCCCAGCATCCCTTAGTCCCTACCTGTTACAGGGTATGACTGGGATTTCACACCCCCTAAACTTTTCCAGCCCAGGGGCTGGGCTACCCTTCCCCAGCTGCCCTTCCCTGTATAATCCAGCCATTTTTGCTATCCAGCCTTTCCCCCTTTTGTCTACCCGTCACCCTCCCCCCTTCACCTCCCCTCACAAGGCCAGGCTCAGGGTCCTATTCACTCTGGACTCTCCCACATGTCTCTGCCTCTGGCTATGCACTCTCTATCTACAATAAAAATTTTCTCCATATTTTGGGAATAGCTGTGTCCTTTTTATTTCTTTTATCATTCAGCTTTGCCCCCCCAAGTTTGATAACATCCTCACCCTTTATTTTTCTAGAGCACTTACTTTCAAAAAAATGAGTTGTCCAAGCCTCTATAAATCTTTTTTTTTTTTTAAATTGAATAAGTTCCCTATGAGCCGTAAGAGCCAGGAAGAAGAGGATACAGATGAGATTCTTTGGGTCTGAAGTCACTGGCTCCTAGCTTTTCCCAGAAAGCCCTGTTTCTTTCCTCAGGCAGAGCTCTGATTAGCCAAACAGACTCCAGGACAAAAGACCCTGGGCTCTTCTCAGTTTGTCTATCCTAGCTCCCTCCTGACCTCTCTTCAGCCTAATCCTCTAATGAGATTGGGATCTGAGTGTCTCCTATACTCCTGTTATCTCCCTGGCTAACCTTCCTGCCTCTCAAGGTCAGTCCCTCCAGGGATCTGCCTTGTCCTCTCTTATCTTGCCCAGCTTGCACTACTGAGCCAGGTTAAGCCTCTTGCTTCCAGATCAGATGGCTAGCTAGCTCCTCCTGGCCTCTGCAGGACCAGTGTTGGAGGTCATGGTTGCCTCCTAGGGACTTTTTTCCACCACCACCCCCAACTACATTCTAATCACTACTCAAGCGCACACAACAGTAGCTAACAGCTTTAGCAGTTTTGAGCTCAATGGGCAATTCAAAGACTTTTCATGCACATAGGAAAAATATACACAGCTCAGAGAGTGTCGTCTTGCCCTTCTTTGGACTGGACTTCTGTGTGTAGGTGTGTTGTCCAGCACATGTCTTCTCTGCTGTCTAGTAAAGGTCAAGCAATCGGGGTCTGGTAGAAGGATGTATCTGCCCAGGTCAGCTATGTCAGACACCAGGAGACAGTAGGCCTTGCAGAGTGTGGATTTCTGTTCTTTCTGAGAAGCAATGAGTGAGCAAATGACACTAATGTCCTCCACCATGACACAGGGTCATGGCAAAGCACTCAGGGGCTTGCTGTCCTGGGAGTGTCCATGGCTTGAGGAAATCATGGACATTGTGAGGATGAGGCAGGCTTCCTTGTAGTCTCCCCATGCCCCTGGACCGCTGACAGGGTGTGGGGCCATGACCTGCAGGTGCTACCCCCTCTCACTCACTTATCTAAAAATTAAATGAACAAATGGTCATGCAATTAAGCAGGCCTGGCGTTTCATTCTGCTCTGTTATTCAAATCTTCCCTTCGTGCTTTCTGTGGTTTCTATAACACGAAGGCACTTGAAAGAGCGGAAACTTGGCTGAGCCTGGAGGGCAGACTAACTGAATTGTGATTTCTTTGAAAAGCGACTCATGTTTGTGGCTACAGGAGGGGTATGCACAAAGCATCCCACGGGCCAATTCATAGCCGTTTCTCCTTTTCTCCCTCTTCATACCCCCTCCCCCATTCTCGCTCCTCTGTATGAATTGCTGAAATCAAAGCTGCCCCAGGCTTGTCCATCTAGAAGTCTTTCACCTCTAAATGTTCTTCCTAGGATTAGTAGCACAGGTTCCTTACAGGAGACTGAAACCACAGCTTTCCTCTCAGGCTAAGACCTCCCTCATGCACTGTACCACTTCCCCCATTCTACATGTGGACACGGTGGACAAAGGCCATAAAACTGGAGAAGGGGAGGCTGCAGTCCAGAAGAATATTATTTACTAAGGGTATTAGTGGGGTAGATGTGGAGGAATGGGGTGGGGCTGAGAACCTCCTTGACTCTACAGGTTCTCACTGAGCATGACCCTGCCAAGGAGTAGGTATGGAAGACTGCATGACTCTCTTGATAATTCCATTAGGTCCCTGACTTAAGGTGAGACAATCCCACTCTGTGTCCTCCCTGGATACTTCTGGCTCAAGTTATGTAAGTGGCACCACTCTGTACACAGTAGATAATCAGATCAGAAGAGGCCTATTCTTTCCCTCCTCCATGGCACAGTGCCAAACACAAGTAGAGATACATATAAGTCCAGAGCTCTTTAGTGTCATTCTTCAGGGAAGATGCTCCGGGCCCTGGCAGCCATGGCCTGTGTTCTCCTCTTCAGACTTTTCTTACTTTTGGTCCTGGTAGCCTTTTCACAAGGCAAGCGCCTGGGCCCTACATCTCCCCTCCGTTATTCCAGGTTTCTGGATCCTTCCCATTCTGTTTTTCTGCGCTGGGACTTTGACTATGAGACTGAGATCATCACATTTGAGCTCCAAGTTCAAACAACTGGCTGGGTTGGCCTGGGCATCACAAATCGCTACACCTTTGTAGGAAGTGATCTGGTAGTTGGAGGAGTCCTTCCTGATGGCAATGTCTACTTCTCGGTAAGTCTGGGAATGAGTAACTTCTTGAGTTAGGTTGAGGATGGCTCCATATCCATTGTCTCCAACTTCCACCCCGAAGATGAGCTCCTTCTCTGGGTTGAGGAAGGCTGTGTCTAGAAAAGAATTTCATTCTCCAACATACCCAAATGCACTGAATGCCAGTTGACTGTTTATCTCTCCCTACAAAGATGTTCCACCATTGTAATTTATGTCATTTAGGCCACTTGTCTGTTAAGACTTTTAAGAAAGAAGAAGTTTTATACTGAAATTGTCTAATATGACTTATCTGCTATGAGCAGAGGAAAAGCAGATCACTGGAGAAAATTCAAAGCTATAAGAGAAAGTCTCTGTATTCAATATCCTTTAGGCCCACTCAGGTAGACGTCAGTATGAAATTGTCTGATAATAGCAATGATAGCAAGAGAAGCAATTTTAGCATTGTTCCAAACTATCTTCATTTTAAAGCCCATAGCATCGCTGAGGTGGATTACTATAACCCAGTAGTCCTCAACCATGCTAAAGCTGCAACCCTTTAATAAAGTTCCTCATATTGTGGTGGCCTCCAACCATAAAATTATTTTTGTTGAAACTTCATAATTTAACTTTGCTCCTATTACAAATTTTAATGTAAATATCTGGTATGCAGCCCCTGTGAAAGGGTTGTTCAATGTCCAAAGGGGTCACAACCCACAGGTTGAGAACTGCTGCTATAATCTGCCTTTTACAAATGAAGTAATAGCTCACTTGTCTTCCAAAACTTACACATTCTAAGCTCACAATCACTGTTCTGAACTGCACTTATACAGGATAGTGCTCATCACAGTATAAGAAAATGTATAATCAGAGCCTCATTCGAGAAAGGATGAAATGTACTGATCATTCAGAGAACAAGCTGGCCTCTAAAGGCTTCAATGAAGGATTATTAAATTTTATGAAGCTAAGATTTAAAGTGAGAATAATAAAGTCAGGTGGTGAAACTCCAGCAGACATGCTCTGTCCCCTCTGAAAACACACCCATTTGTGCAATGAAAGTAGCTGGCTTCTGTCATGTTAGCATACACCTGCTGCCCCAAATCCTAATTGCTTGGGATCCTGGTTCTTACTTCTTAATGATGACTGAACCCCAGGATCAGCACCTTCTGGACGAAGATACTCTAGAACAGGATGGGAGCCAGGATGCTGAACTACTAAAGCTCACAGAAGATTCTGTCTCTACTACCATGCGCTTTTCCAGACCCTTCAGATCCTGTGACCCACATGACCATGACATTACGGTAATATGTGGAAAAGAGAAAAATTTTAGCCACAAACAGCTTCCCCAAGGAAGATATAGTCACCTCAATTCATGCAGCCAGTCACAAATTCATGGGACTATTATCCTTTAGTCTTCCTGGGTACTGTCCAATTGTATCACTTCTTGAATACTCTAATCACTAATTGGCATGGTCCCACCCAATGGCTAAGTGCCCGTTCTCTTCTCCCCCTCTTAAAGGACTCTAACCAATTCCATTGAACATCAGTGTTTGGATTTCAAGATTGGTTCAACCCTCTTATTCTGCAGGTGTAAAATAGCCGAAGAGGAAACATGGAAAGGGGTTAAGCATGACAAATGAGTTAACCTCAGAGATAGAACTAAAGCCAAACTATTCTTGTCTCAAGTTATTCTCATTCCACTGTGTAGATACGTGGTACATATAGAACCCTGGCTGTAGGTATATACAAGGTGCTTTTGAGTATTGGGCCTTCAATGCTCATGGTACCCCTAGAGTGACACCATGAGGGTCCTGGCTGCCTATGGCCTAGATGACGTACCAAAGATGAATCGGGAGCGTACTTTTGTCAAATCAATCTTCTTGCTACAAATGCTACAATACGACGATGAAGATGCCCCTGAGGACACCATTATCTATGATTTGAAGATCAGTAATGTAAGACCTCCACCACACCACCCGTCTGCCTCCACCTGTTTCTATCCCCCTGCTCATTCCAGACCCCTCACCTTGCACCCACCCAATACCCACACATTCCTTAGAATAAGTGACTATGAGTCCCCTTGGCTCTGTGAGGAGTACCAATCTAGCCCTAAAGTGAACCCTGCTCCCTAGACTGTCCACTCCCCTGCTTCGGGGGATCCTCATTCCCATTCCCCCCAGCTTGTGTGCACCTTTCCCCAGTTCCTCATTCCAGAGGATGACACCACGTATGCCTGCACCTTCCTCCCGCTCCCTATTGTCAGCAAGAAGCATCACATCTACAAGGTATGTGAACCAGATGATAAAGTCTGCCAAGGCAGGCACTGGAGCAAAGTGATGGGCATGTTGGAGTCAGGAGGTTCAAGAGGTTGCTGTGAGGAGAAAACAGGGAAGGAGATGTGGGGTAATGCCAGGTGGATTTTTGTAGGGTGGGAAACTACAAAATGTTCTAGGCCAAAACTATAACTGCCAACACTATTTTGTTTATGTGGATGAGATTCTGACAGAGGATAGTAATTAATAAGATTTTGAAAAGAACAATTTCAGGTCCCGTCAAATGATCCAGAATGGTTCTCTTTTAGCAATGGGGTGGTCAGAGCAAGGAAGTGTTGTGGCCATGCAGTCAGAAAGAAAGAAAATTCAAGCCAGAATAAACACAAACTCATTCATCTACTTTGCATTTAAGTGTTTTTAATTTAGGTCGAGTACAAGAATATAATTTGATAAGTTTCACAATATAGGGGGCCATTTTCAAAAAAATGGATTTCAAAGGGTGTGAATACATACATGCAAATTGTAAATTGACTGAGGTCACTAAAGAAAGTCAGAACCCTTGGAGTGCCTCTGGTAACTTAGCACTGTGAGCTGTGCTCCTAAGAAACGAATATAAAGAGATGAAGGTTGAGAGAAGAGTCCAATAGAGTTTAGAGAAGATGATATATTTCAGGGAGAGGGACAGATGAGGAGGAACTCAGAGAAGTGGAGAATGGCATAGCTATGGCAGGGGCTAGAGGAGGAATGGGGAGGATAAGAATGTGACAGAAAATCTTGACTATTGTCTACCTTCCCTTCTCTGTTCAGTTTGAACCCATGCTGGTGGAACGCAACGAGACAATGGTGCATCACATCCTCGTGTATGCATGTGGCAATGCTAGCGTGCTCCCCACAGGCATTGGGGAATGCTACGGGTCAGATCCCGCCTTCTCCCTCTGTTCTCATGTCATCGCAGGATGGGCTGTTGGGGGCCTTGTGAGTCCTGAGATGGAGGCATTTTGTGACAAGGGGGTGCATGCTGTTAGGCAATGGGCTAATGGGAGACCCGGGGGTATAAAAGTTCTGAAAGAAATTTTAGAAAACCAGGGAAGAGCCAGAGGTTGGATCCAAGCATCTTGTCTCTAGGCTTTCAAACATCACCGCCATGTTTTTCCTCTCTCCACAGAGTTATCAGTTTCCAGATGATGTAGGTATCTCTATTGGAACCCCCTTGGACCCTCAGTGGATTCGACTGGAGGTTCACTACAGCAATTTTCAGAACCATCCTGGTAAGTATCCAAGGGACTTACAGGAAAGCAGCTGGTGGAGTCAATTGGTATTTCTGGATATGGGGGAACATGTGGCATACATGTTGGATCCTTTTAGTAACAGACTATTCCAGCTTTCCTGAACATTGTGACCTATTCCCAACCTCTGAGGAGAGTATTTCTTTCTATTCCAGGTATATATGATACCTCGGGGATGCGGTTGTACTACACTTCACACCTTCGCAAATATGACATGGGAGTCCTCCAGCTGGGCATCTCGGTTTTCCCTATTCACTTTATACCCCCGGGTGCTGAGGCTTTCTTGTCCTATGGGCTATGCAAAACAGAGAAGTTTGAAGAGGTGAAGCTGAGAGACATACATTCTTTGAGGTTCCTTGTTCTCCAGCAGATTTCTGGTCTAATCACTAAACTCACAAGCCTGAGCCACAGATTTGAAGAATGATTGAAGCCTGGTGTTCAGAAAGAAAGTGACGAGCAGAAATCATGCAAGAGAGGAATGAGTCAGGGTTTTAGAGGCAATAAGGACAGGGTGGGTCAGTGGAAATAGGAGAGTGAGTGGGAACATCTGGAAGGGGGGTGGACAGAACATAGTGGTCAGAAGGCAGGGAAAGAGGCGAGCATGACAGAGCCAATGAAGTCATGACTTCAGAGCAGCAGTGGCTGCATGCAATGAGCCAGCTCAAGACTGGTCCTATCACCTGTCAGCCATGGATCAGGGCTTATGGGGTGGGTCCTGCCTTTCCCTGCTAAGCTAATGACTTCTGATGGGTCATCGGAGAAAGACGGTCATTATGTATTCACTGAAGACCCCAGCTGGATCCAACAGATAGTCCCAAGCCCATGGTCACACAGGTGATCCTGGTTAAACTCAATGAGTACCCCACAAAAAAAAAAAAAACAAATATCAAAATTGTGAATATGAGACAGGGGCTTGTAGGGAAGAGGGTGAGTATTAGGGTTAGCAAGGAAATTAGAATGGGGAATATATCAGAATACACTTCATACATGAAATTGTTAAAGAAAAACATCAATAAAATTTAAAGACAAAAAATTAAGAGAGCAACTCTCAATCAGACCAAGAAGAAGATGGTATCAAGCATGAGGAAAAGAAAAATAAAGCTAGAGGTCATAGTTCTTGACCAATCCGGTATGCCTTCTCTGTGTTACAGATGAATGGGGCCCCAGTACCCGACATATACGTATATGGCTACCTGATCCATACCCACTTAGCTGGGCGCTCCCTGCAAGCTGTGCAATACAGGTAACAGAAAGACTAAAACCTTTCCTTCTGTGTATGGGAACAGCTACAGATTCTGCATATTATATCTGGCTGAGAATGAGTAGCTGGACTAGAGATGAGTGGAAGAGGCTGTGGAAGAAGAATCTTTTGTGTTTATTTCATGGGCTATTTGCATTCACAGGACAAACCCACATACTGCATCTTTAATGGTTGGGCCTCATTGCTTCATCTTCTCAGTTCTGCCTTTCTGTTCTTCTCTCCCTCTAGAAATGGAACCCAACTCCAAATAATATGCAAAGATTACTCTTATGACTTCAATCTGCAAGAGACTCGAGATTTACCTCATCCTGCAGTGATCAAGCCGGTGGGAACCTGAGAGGGGGCAATGGCTGGAGCAAAGGGGGAAGCAGGATCATAGCTCATTGTTAGCCCACAAAAGTTTAAGGCTGTACCAGTTCCTCTTTGACTTACCCTTGGCTCCCATGTCTCACTGTGAATAGGGGGATGAGCTGCTGATAGAATGTAACTACCAGACGCTGGATCGTGACTCCATGACTTTTGTAAGTGTCTTTCTCCACAGCGATGTCAATGACTATGACTATAGCCCGAGAAGAGAGATGCATCCTGGCTTTAACTATCTAATAACTGATTGTTTCAGCTTATGCCTTTTTCTCTTCTGTGAGACTTTTCACGTTCTTAACTTCCATGCATCCAAGATAGGGAGAGATTCCCTACACTTTCTGTCACTGACCCATGAAGACCATGAAAGGATGTGTTATGGTATCTCTGTCTCTCACCTCCTTCAGGGAGGGATTTGAGCTGGGAAGAGGTCTTGAAGCACACGAGATGCTGTCCTGCCTACAACTATCAGACAACAGGGTCAAGCTGTCAAATTATTTGCAGGTCAATTAGAGAAGGGAATAGATTGGGATTTGTTATATGTAATCAACTAATTTGTCATCAAATAAATTATTATCAAAAGACAGTAAGATGCTACTGGAGTTCATTGACTAGGCAGATGAGAGAGTACAAGATACATATTATAGTATACTATATTATACTATGTTACGTTATATTATATTAATTATATTATATAAACAAATGATATGGAGCTGTAGAGAGAGAGAGAGAGAGAGAGAGAGAGAGAGAGATTGCAATACAGGCAGGTGAATGTCTGACACTAAGTGCAAAGCAGGGAGTCTACTCCAAACCAAGGTGGGGTGGGGGGTGTAGCAGTGGAGATGTAGAGAACAAGGGAGATATGTGGAGTGTTTTTTAGAAACAATATCAATACTTGTTCCATGACTGGAAATAGAAGAAAGGAAAGGAAGAGGTGGTAAGGCACAGAGAGCTGAACTCTTGTGTTTGGGAAGAGAAAGAGCTCTCTGGAAGAGTGACAGCCTTTACAATTTGTTGCTTGCCTTTTCCCTCTCTGCATGCTTTTGTATCCTTGTCTCTCCCTCTCTCACCTTCTCCAGGGAGGTGCCAGCACCATTAATGAGATGTGCCTCGTCTTCTTCTTCTACTATCCCAGAATTAACATCTCCAGTTGCCTGGGATACCCGGACATTATCTATGTAACCAATGAGTTGGGGGAAGAAGCATCAGAGTAAGTCATTCTAGAAGCTAAAACCCACAAGTGTGGGAAGAGACCTTGAAAGGACCTGGGGAAGGAGCAAAAGGAGTCTCATTCATTCCTCCTGGGCTGGTGAGCTAGGAGCCCTCAGTGGGTGGTCACTCATCCCCTGCAAATCCTCACCCTTGCTCCTTTTAGTGTTGGTTCAAAAAGCTCTGAACACAAGAGTTTTGTAAGAAAGCTTCTGTGTCAGTAAGGGCATTCAGAGGAGCAGATGACAACTGACCCTTGAAAGTCAGATCCCTTATGTACAAATTACTATCTTTCCAGCTGCACTTAAAAACCCTTAACACTCATGTCCCAACCTTTAAGTAAGTGCCCACTCTTATAGACTCTAACAAGAGGCAGGGAAAATATCTTTCTTAACAGGCACACACGTACAACTTAAGGGTAATTGCAAGTTCTCTGAAGTCAACCCAACCCACCTTTCAGACCCTATGTCATCTACATGAAGATCCACATCTGTAAAGAACAGCCTCTTTTCAATGTCCTAAGTTCTCTCTGATGTGTTTCTCTTACCAAACTTACTAAGAATGACAGCTTAGTTCTACAATGTTCCGTGTAGTTTATACCAGCATGGAATACATGCTAGCAAAAATGAAGGTGCTTTTCAACCTATTTTGTGAGAGAGGCATGTCAATGCCGATTACTGCCATGTCCCTGTCCTAACTCTACTATTCACAGGAATCCTATGGAGAACCTGATGGTCCTGAATAATGTTGAATGGACTCCAGAGAACATTAAGAAAGCTGAGAAAGCTTGCAAGGAGTCCCAGCAGACAGTGTTGATTAAGACCATTGATGTGCGTGTCCCAGGAGAGACCACCCTGCAAGGCTGGGGGATGGTATTAGGCAAGAGGAAGGAAGATGGAAGCAAATGACAATAATAGGAACCCTGAATTGGGGGAGGGAGCCTGAGGACGCAGAAAGGCAAGCCATCGCTGCCCTGCATTGTAGAGGTGGTTGGAGCATCTCAGTTAGCCTGGAGGATGGGGATGATAGAGTAAAATTTCAAGGAAAGAAACAAAAAGAGGAATATTTCTGAATTTGCTCATTTGTCCCATCTCCTGCAGGAGGAAGTAGAAAATACAACAGGTTGGATTCCTGATATTATCCCAACTCCTCGAGGGCCGTGCTTAGAGTCCTCTGGAGGTAAAGTGGAACCTCAGGACAAGACCCCTGCAGGCTTCAGGGCTGCACCAATGGCCCTCTCTGGCTCCAGTACTGCTACCCTGAGGAACCTGACCCTGGTTGCTATCTTGTTCCTGCAGGGTACACTCTCATGGCTCCTTGCCATGCTGCAGACTGGGGTATGATTCTGTCTCCTTATGCCACCTACTCCCTTATCATGAACTATAGAAACAACCCCCGATATGACCCCTCTAAATGACCTCTGTCTGTGCCACTTCCCATAAACCAAACCATGACACTGAAGGCTCTCAGGTTTTGTCCACAATCACTGTTCAAGTTATTCTTAAAGCTTCAGAACCATTGATATGATCACATGTTTTCTAAGAAAGTCTGCCTCCAAGTCTGAGTGTTAGATGATGGATTCACTCTCTAAGAATTCTAGTGTGCTGCTTTCTCTCAAATTGATGCTATGAGTAGGATGGGACTTGAGTGCAAAGGGAGAGCATTGTAAATCCCTTGGCATGTGCATGGCCATGGGAAAAGCTATTACTTCTCTTTTCTAATGGTATTTTGTAACCAGTTCTTTCTGAGGCAATGTGAGTATGCTATAAGTATACTCAAGAGTAAAGGGCAGTTTTTCATAAAGGCAGGGCTTCTGTGTACATAGGGAGAAATTTTTGAAGTATCACATTAAAGAGAATTCAACTTGCTTCCTTTGGCAATCTCTTTCATTTGTGTCTTTGGCCCATGAGAAGCAGCTTGGAAGCCTCTTGAATTGCCAGGTTAAAGCATCTGGAGGCTTTGGTTGCCCTTAATATAACATTTTTATTGCTTATCCATCCATATGTTATATTGTCACTTGTAAATCATTCAGTGTGAAGAGCCTGTCTGGGAAGGATTGTGAATTGAGCTGTGAGGATAAGTAAAAACCAAAGTAGAGAAAAGTAAGTCCTTAGCCCCACGGTGTAATGCTTGTTCAAGAACTCTATGGGGAAAGAATAGACTAAGTACAAACATTTTGTGGAGTTTTAATGGTTACTAAAGTCCAAGAGAGTGTGCTTACCTGGGATTTTCTGGATGCCATGTCTATTAATTCTTAATTAGATTTCAAATCACTTTGCCAATCTATGAGTTGCCTTGCTCATTATGTCCTTGAGAAGTCACCCCTACTCTGGTTGTCCCAAGGTGTTCGGCAGGATCTTAATGCCCTGGTGATCAAGAATATGATTTCAGTAAACTCTATTCACAGCTCCAATGGCTGTGATCTGACATTGTAGCCCTGCTTCCTGATGAAGTGGTCCCTCTTCTCACACTGGTGACATGTACTGAGGACACGAGAAGTAATAAGGTCATCATTTCGACTATCATTGCTGGAATATGACAATATTTAAGGCTCTTCACTCTCAGAATCTAAAAAAAAAAAAAACCCTCAACTCCTGGACTGATTAGAACTACTTCCCAGCCTCATGACATATAAGACATGTAAGCAGAAGGTCTTGTCACCTTAATCAAAGAGTTTTCCAAGTTCATGTCTCTTTAGGACATCTTCCTAAACAACTTATAGTATTACCCAACAATTTAGTAGGCAAACTTTTGAGGAAGTACTGAATCAGATGCTGATGTCCTGGAAGGTGTGGTATAAGGAAACTTTTATGGGTTGGAAATTTTAAACCATTTTAAACCCTTAAAATCAATTTTTCGCTGGTGTATTTATCTAGGCACACTGAAAGATCTTAGACTTTGAATTCAAGGGGGATACTGAGTCAGATTATCTTTTTGTGAAAGAGATTATTAAAAGGTATTAATACCATAAAAATATAATGAACAGAGAGCATTATGGCAGGGGTTGAGGCAAGCTCCTTCTTATAGGTTTCAGAGGAGGAACTTTATGTCTCAGAGTTGATGCATAATGATACATTTGCAGCTTGTAGTCAGGGCATCTCTGATTCTAGGAGGAGAGTAGTGGGAGGGCGATCCTGAATTCCTAGCAAGGGAGAAAGGAATCTGGTTAACTTGTGATTTAGAGGATGTGAGGTAAGTAGGGAGAAAGGACACATTTAGTTAAGGTGTACTGATTATAGGGGTGGAGGATGTACCATTAGTAGCCCTCTGATGTTTTGAAACTGGTAGCCTGGGCCTGGAAACTTCCTTGAAGAAGTGAGAGCTAGAATATCAGCTATAACCCAAACCTGGCAAAATCCCTGATCTCATTGACCAGCAAGTCTACCTAATAAATGAGCTTCAATTCCATTCATTGAGAGATCTTGTCTTAAAAATGGGTAGAAAGTGACTAAGAAAGACTCTATATTGACTTCTGGCACCTATACACATGTTCTCACATGCACATGTGCACAAATACAAAAACGTGACCATATTCATACACACCACAGACAACAAAACAAACTTTTCAGCCCACAGCTCACTCCTGTTTGTACTTCCAAAAACGCAGCACATTGGACATCTCTTAGTGAAGGTACAAGTAAAGGAGTCCATGACAGTCTATGGAGAAAATCACGAGTCTTGTTTGGGTAGGAAGGATCAGGCAAGAGCCATGTAATCCCTAACATAAAGTCACATCTTTGTTCAAATGGCTGTAACTTGTGTGTCAATTCCAAGAGACAAGATTAACTGACGAATCTATGTTTTTCATTTGGAGTGCCATTGAATGGTCCAAAACATAGTACCTCTGTTATGGCAGGTCAGAAAACCAGAAAGATGTTTGTAGAAGAGGAAAGGGTGTTCAAGTAGAGTAAATCAGAGATTCTGGGGCTGTTGCTGGTATAATTGACCAGTACATGAGGATGGAAATAAGAAACACTGTAAACATAAGGAAATGGCTTTCAAATTCTTTGGCCTCAGGATCTCGTTATATTCAAAACCAGTGAAGATACCATGTCACCTATGTGAATTATACCTGTTAATATTTACTGCATGCAAAATTTAATTTGAGTCACTCACAAAATATTTTATAAATATTTATTTTCATTAATTAAAAATAACAATATGTCTACTACATGTTAACATAAATAATATCTTTGTGAAAAATAAGCATATTTTCAAAGGCAAAAACAAAGAGTAAAAGAATGGTATTGTGTTATTTTTTTTGAGTCTTTTCAATATCTTTTTTTTTTGTTTGTTTGTTTTTTGTTTTTTTTTTGTTTTTTGAGACAGGGTTTCTCTGTGTAGCTTTGCGCCTTTTCCTGGAGCTCACTTGGTAGCCCAAGCTGGCCTCGAACTCACAGAGATCCGCCTGGCTCTGCCTCCCGAGTGCTGGGATTAAAGGCGTGCGCCACCAACGCCCGGCCCAAGGCGAGAATTCTACCACTGAACCACCAATGCAGGCTTCAATATCTTAATAGAAAAGTACCTTCATGCTGCTTCTATATTTATCTATTGCAATGCCACATTGAGTCTCTGAAAAATGCCGCTATGTACCAGTAAGAGAACAAGAGTGAAAGAGACAAATAACAACTTGGTATTATGAAAACAGATTTTATGCTATTAACTTTACAAATGGTCTGGTGCACCCACAGATTTCATAACTACATTTTGAGAATACTGCTCAAACCTTCAATAGTGCCCAACTGGCTAGATTGGGTAATATCCGTGAGTCTACTGATGAGGGTAGGGAGTGGTCTAAGAAAGCAGTAGATCAAAGGTTTGTGGTAAATTTGTTTATGAGAGATCAGAACCATTCAGGAAATTCTAACATACCAAAGGAGAGACTTGACAATAAAACAACAAAGTAAAAGAATAGGTGACCAGAAACTCCAATCCAAGATAGACTGCCTCCTGGGGTTCTGACTATAGTCATACCTTGGTCTGGGAAAGTTCCAGTTTGTAGGCACATTGGAGTTAGTCATTTGCGGGAACAGTGAGGACCCAAAACTAGCTCAGAAGAGTGATTTCAAAATTCTAGAGCAGTTTGGTATCTATAAACAGAAATTCAAGTAGGACTATTCATAATCCAAAAATATAACACATTTTTAGTACCAACATAATGCCACGGGTGGAAAACTTCACACCATGAACTTTGTTTTATGCATATAATTACTTTAAGTGTTATATGAAATAATCTTCAAGCTCTATATGTCTAGAGTATACATGAACATTAATGAATGTCATGTTTGGATTTGATATATCACTCTGTAGATGCAAATGTTCAGACATGTGGAATATAAAATCTGAAACAGTTTTAGTACCAAGCATTTGAGATGAGGAATGCTCAATATGCTTATGGAAGCTGTAGAGTGTTACTAACACTTATCAGAGTAATTATTGCAAGGCTAGGGAACTTATATTTTTAGCACCTGTAATCTTATATTTATTTTCTTTGATAGTAAAATTGCTATGTCTATAATTTAATGACTTCAGTGATTGAAGTTGAGATTTATAAACATCTATAATAGTAGCAGTTTCAATGTCTATACCAATAGCTGGAATCCCCTTGAAAGCAAACATGGTGTTAGTAAGCTACAGCATAGACAGGCAAAATAGAATATTTGGGGGGAAAAAGTCCATAGGGAAATAAAATGCTACTTTTCACATCATTAGTTAAAGAATCTACAATGTAAACAATTGCTGCCAGTGAGGTAACTTCAGTATCATTAGGGCTCTCCAGTATTGGATTAGGCCTTGTAACCACCCCCCCCCCAAAAAAAACAGTAGGAGTGGGACTATTTTACAAAACCTATAGCAATAGTACTATAATAATACAGAATGTGGTGTGGTATGGTAATGAGGTACTAATATTGCAAGTGAAGGCCATGGATATATGTGTCATTTAACCAATAAGGCCATAGGTATAATAGCAAACATAGGAAATAATTGTGGTATGCATTCAGACATCAGGATAAGCATGTATACCTTCTTTGGTAGAAGTTATGTTTGGAATGGATACATCCTTATACATCTACAGTTGTTGTCATTCTTGGAGTATCTATATCTAAGATGAGACAAAAACTATTTTTGGAAGCCAAGCTATGCTAAGTACATTCACAAATTTTTGTAGCAATGGCTCTCAACCTTTGAGTCTCCACCTCCACAGGGGACACATATCAGATAATATACATTATTATTAATAACAGCAGCAAAATTACAGTTGTAAAAGAGTAACAAAATAATTTTATGGTTGCAGTTGACCACAATATGAGGAACTCTGCTAAATGGTCACAGAATTAGGAAAGTTGAGAACCACTGTACTAGACCCTTGAGTGACATCATGGCACCACAGTAGAGTTTGCAGCATCCACAGTACTTGTTTCAATAGCTGTCACTGTGACAGGGACCACAGTACTAGTGCTAACAATTGAAGTACTGTTAAGGAAAGGTGCAATTGTTGGAGGAAGTATAGTACTAGTTGCATTGTCAACAGTACTTTCTTCAGTAGTTGTGGTTGTGAAATTAATTACATCACTAGTGTCAGCAGTGGGACGACTGGTAGGGAAATTTGTAGTTATAGCAGGAAATGTGGTATTAGTTGTGTTGTCAACAGTGGTTGTTTCAGGAGTTGTGGTTGTGAAAGGAATCACATCACTAGTGTTAGCAGTAGTAGGACTTGTTGGGAAAGGTGTAGTTATGTCAGGAAATGTGGTATTAGTTGTATTGTCAACACTAGTTGGTTCAGGGGTTGTGGTTGTGAATGGAATCACATCACTAGCGTTAGCAGTAGTAGGACTTGTAGGGAAAGGTGTAGTTATGTCAGGAAATGTGGTGCTGGTTGTACTTGGTTCAGGAGTTGTGGTTGTGAAAGGAATGACATCACTAGTGTTAGCAGTAGTAGGACTTGTAGGGAAAGGTGTAGTTATGTCAGGAAATGTGCTGGTTGTATTGTCAACACTAGTTGGTTCAGGAGTTGTGGTTGTGAATGGAATCACATCACTAGTGTTAACTGTAGTAGGACTTGTAGGGAAAGGTGTAGTTATGAAAGGAAATGTGGTGCTGGTTGTACTTGGTTCAGGAGTTGTAGTTGTGAATGGAATGACATCACTCGTGTTAGCAGTAGTAGGACTTGTTGGGAAAGGTGTAGTTATGTCAGGAAATGTGGTATTAGTTGTATTGTCAACAGTAGTTGGTTCAGGAGTTGTGGTTGTGAATGGAATGACATCACTAGTGTTAGCAGTAGTAGGACTTGTAGGGAAAGGTGTAGTTATGTCAGGAAATATGCTGGTTGTAGTGTCTTCAGTAGTTGGTTCAGGGGTTGTGGTTGTGAATGGACTCACACCACTGGAGTTAACAGTAGTAGAACTTGTAGGGAAAGATGTAGTTATGTCAGGAAATGTGGTATTAGTTGAATTGTCAACAGTAGTTGGTTCAGAAGTTGTAGTTGTCAATGGAATCACATCACTTGTGTTAGCAGTAGTAGGACTTGTAGGGAAAGGTGTAGTTATGTCAGGAAATGTGGTATTAGTTGTATTGTCAACAGTAGTTGGTTCAGGGGTTGTGGTTGTGAATGGAATCACATCACTAGAGTTAACTGTAGTAGGACTTGTAGGGAAAGGTGTAGTTATGTCAGGAAAAGTGGTATTAGTTGTATTGTCAACACTAGTTGGTTCAGGAGTTGTGGTTGTGAATGGAATCACATCACTAACATTAGCAGTAGTAGGACTTGTAGGGAAAGGTGTAGTTATTGCAGGAAATGTGGTATTAGTTGTATTGTCAACAGTAGTTGGTTCAGGAGTTGTGGTTGTGAATGGAATCACACCACTAGAGTTAACAGTAGGAGAACTTGTAGGGAAAGTTGTAGTTATATCAGGAAATGTGCTGGTTGTAGTGTCTTCAGTAGTTGGTTCAGGAGTTGTAGTTGTGAATGGACTCACACCACTGGAGTTAACAGTAGTAGAACTTGTAGGGAAAGGTGTAGTTATGTCAGGAAATGTGCTGGTTGTGGTGTCATCAGTAGTTGGTTCAGGAGTTGTAGTTGTGAATGGAATGACATCACTTGTGTTAGCAGTAGTAGGACTTGTAGGGAAAGGTGTAGTTATGGCAGGAAATGTGGTATTAGTTGTATTGTCAACAGTAGTTGGTTCAGGGGTTGTGGTTGTGAATGGAATCACATCACTAGAATTAACAGTAGGAGAACTTGTAGGGAAAGTTGTAGTTATATCAGGAAATGTGCTGGTTGTAGTGTCTTCAGTAGTTGGTTCAGGAGTTGTAGTTGTGAATGGACTCACACCACTGGAGTTAACAGTAGTAGAACTTGTAGGGAAAGGTGTAGTTATGTCAGGAAATGTGGTATTAGTTGAATTGTCAACAGTAGTTGGTTCAGAAGTTGTAGTTGTCAATGGAATCACATCACTTGTGTTAGCAGTAGTAAGACTTGTAGGGAAAGGTGTAGTTATGTCAGGAAATGTGCTGGTTGTAGTGTCTTCAGTAGTTGGTTCAGGGGTTGTGGTTGTGAATGGAATCACACCACTAGTGTTAGCAGTAGTAGGACTTGTAGGGAAAGGTGTAGTTATGTCAGGAAAAGTGGTATTAGTTGTATTGTCAACAGTAGTTGGTTCAGGAGTTGTGGTTGTGAATGGAATCACATCACTATCGTTAGCAGTAGTAGGACTTGTAGGGAAAGGTGTAGTTATGTCAGGAAATGTGGTGCTGGTTGTACTTGGTTCAGGAGTTGTGGTTGTGAATGGAATGACATCACTTGTGTTAGCAGTAGTAGGACTTGTAGGGAAAGGTGTAGTTATGTCAGGAAATGTGGTATTAGTTGTATTGTCAACAGTAGTTGGTTCAGGGGTTGTGGTTGTGAATGGAATCACATCACTAGAATTAACAGTAGGAGAACTTGTAGGGAAAGTTGTAGTTATGTCAGGAAATGTGCTGGTTGTAGTGTCTTCAGTAGTTGGTTCAGGAGTTGTAGTTGTGAATGGACTCACACCACTGGAGTTAACAGTAGTAGAACTTGTAGGGAAAGGTGTAGTTATGTCAGGAAATGTGGTATTAGTTGAATTGTCAACAGTAGTTGGTTCAGAAGTTGTAGTTGTCAATGGAATCACATCACTTGTGTTAGCAGTAGTAAGACTTGTAGGGAAAGGTGTAGTTATGTCAGGAAATGTGCTGGTTGTAGTGTCTTCAGTAGTTGGTTCAGGGGTTGTGGTTGTGAATGGAATCACATCACTAGTGTTGTCAGTAATAGGACTTGTAGGGAAAGGTGTAGTTATGTCAGGAAATGTGGTGCTGGTTGTACTTGGTTCAGGAGTTGTGGTTGTGAATGGAATGACATCACTTGTGTTAGCAGTAGTAGGACTTGTAGGGAAAGGTGTAGTTATGTCAGGAAATGTGGTATTAGTTGTATTGTCAACAGTAGTTGGTTCAGGGGTTGTGGTTGTGAATGGAATCACATCACTAGAATTAACAGTAGGAGAACTTGTAGGGAAAGTTGTAGTTATGTCAGGAAATGTGCTGGTTGTAGTGTCTTCAGTAGTTGGTTCAGGAGTTGTAGTTGTGAATGGACTCACACCACTGGAGTTAACAGTAGTAGAACTTGTAGGGAAAGGTGTAGTTATGTCAGGAAATGTGGTATTAGTTGAATTGTCAACAGTAGTTGGTTCAGAAGTTGTAGTTGTCAATGGAATCACATCACTTGTGTTAGCAGTAGTAAGACTTGTAGGGAAAGGTGTAGTTATGTCAGGAAATGTGCTGGTTGTAGTGTCTTCAGTAGTTGGTTCAGGGGTTGTGGTTGTGAATGGAATCACATCACTAGTGTTGTCAGTAATAGGACTTGTAGGGAAAGGTGTAGTTATTTCAGTGCTAGTAGAAGATGGGTGAGAGGTTGTGGGAAATACACTGGTTGTCATTGGTGTGGGAAGTGCAGGATCTCCATATACCCAAATAACCTCAGTCAGCTCTTCTAAGTTCATATTCTTTTCAGTCAGTTGAATTGTTAGTTTCTGCCAAAAAAAAGATTACATTGATATATTAGAACTTATCAAACACTATATTGAAGTCACTGTTCAACTTTTATATTAGCAAAAATATATATATTCATTCCTTCCCAAAGAGTAAATGACACAAATCTCTTCAGCTTTTATTGGTCTCAGATCACCATGGTGAGGTGTTCTGTGTGTAACCAGTGCCATACATTCTTTTTTCATACTCTCTTATGTCCAAGCTCTGTTGTTCTCAAATATTTACAGTTGTGGTTATAATTAATATTTACTTTGTTTTGTCATTTTGTCATTGACATTTTCCTTTCCTGACATAAGACTGGTTTCATGCCCTTATTACCATCACTCCAAATGTGCCTAGCAAATAATAGGCATTAAATATGCTATAGTGTTTTCCCAACATGGAACTTGGTCATTTTCTGCAGCTAGGTTAATTAGAAGCAATCCTTTCAGAGTAAATTTGAAACCAGTAATCCAAGGAACATATTATTGTATCTAAATATGTATCTAAGAAGACCACAGGGGGAAAAATCTACTTGGTTGCTCAGAATCCTCATTTTCCAAATTCCCAGTACTGGTAGGGACACTGTTTTCCCCATGTAGAAGTGGGAACTCCAGCTAACCATTTTCACCTCTCTAATCCATTCTGCTTGAGCTACTGCATCCGTTTATAATTAATCCATGGTGTGAAGTTACTGTTTGGATTCTAAAGTTAGGATTACACAGACTGCTGTCCTATGAGCAACCCATCTTGCAGAACATTGTTTCATCTGGGGCAAAGCTGTCACTTTAATAGTTTTTATAGTCTGGGATTTACAGGACTCTGTTTTGTTCATCAAAGAAGCATATCCTAGGCTACGAATGAAGCATAGTCACTTAATAATAGTAACAGTTAAGCACCAACTTAAAACTTCAAAGAACCATTAATTTGCCCAGGGATGGGCACACTGCAGGAAGGAGAGAGGGACTTTCATAACCATTCCTTGTCTTTAGCCTCTAAGCAAAAATGTTTCTATGTTTTGTTAGGTAGCCTAGGAGCCCAATGTACTCAAAGCTAATCAAATTCATAGTGAGCACAACAGAGAGGATATCATCAGACTACAGATCATCAATACCAGACTAGGAACAGAAGACCACCAATGTTGTATACTTTACAATCCAGGCCTCACAACTTTTCAGAAACGTATTTCCATGGAGGCACACCACTTCTAATATGTATCACCTATATAAGATATTAATAGCAGAGATAATTTAATAGAATAATAAAGTGAGTTGATGATGGCATTCCTTTCAGACATACCTGATTGTAGGGGTCACTTGTGAAATTGTTTTCAGTGAATGGCTGGTTGTTGTAGGTAAGACTAACATGTGCCACATAAGAGGAATTTAAACCCCAGATTCCAATGTATCCAACTTTCAGTGGATTTGAGTTACTCAGATACTGATTATGTATGACCTGGATTTTCAAGGTGTCCTATAAATAATTCATAAGAAAAAAACATATATCACACATGTAATAGACAGTAAATTGTGTTATACATTACAATGTGAAAATATTTTAATGACTTTTATTGTACTGTTTTTAAAAATTTATTTATTCACGTATTTAAGCATATGAGTGCTCTGTCTTCATGCACACCAGAAGAAGAAATCTGATCCCATTATAGATGGTTGTGAGCCACCATGTGGTTGCTGGGAATTGAACTCAGAACCTCTGAAAGAACAGTCAAGTGCTCTTAACTGCTGACTCATCTCTCCAGCCCTTGTTTCTATTTTTTTTATTAAATATTTCATGACGACATAGTTCCCAAGTACCAGCCATGAGTGATAAATTTGATGATGTCTGTGATGGATAATCTTGACTGCCAACTACATCTAGAATCAATGAAAACTCAAGTCAATGGACACACCTCTGAAGGGTTTTATTTGAAGTGGGAAGAACCACCCTAAATCTAGCCCATACCTTCTAGTGGCAGCCCACATAAAAACCTAAAGGAAGCTTTTTTCTTTTTTCCTGCTTTCCTTCATTCTCTCTGGCAAATTTATCTATCCTATTTAGGTGGCATTCATTTACTAATATTAAACCTTACTGCTTTGAGATTCTAACAGACTGAAAAGCAGCTGAGATATCTATCTTTGTGGACCAAACAACTTCTAGATTCTTAGCTTTTTAGTCAGGATATAGCCATTATTAGTCTAGGCAGGACACAGCCTGTAAGCCACTCTAATAAATTCCCTTTATATGTGTGTTCTTGTGTGTGTGTGTGTGTGTGTGTGTGTGTGTGTGTGTGTGTGTCTGAGTGTGTATGTTTGTGTGTGATTGTGTGTGTGTGTGTGTGTGTGTGTGTGTGTGTGTGTGTGTGTGTGGATTCTATCAGTTCTGTTCCACTGGAAAATCCTAATACAATATCAAAGGTGATGTATGAACCAAGAAACGTTCTGGAAATTATTTTTGGTGTACTCTTACTAATTCGTATAATAAAGTATCATTCTTTCTGTTTTTCAGATGAGGAAATTGAGATAATAGGAGGTGAAGTCATTCATTTTCACAGAGCTAAGTGACATGGATGGGGTATAATGATGGTATGTTGGTATAATACAGAAACATAGTAAACTGTCACTGAATTAAGAACATTTGCAAAGAACACAATAAATTGTCTAAACCTTGAAGTATTATATATAAACATCAATACAAGTTAAAATGAGATAAATTATGAGATGTTACATAATTAAAGCAAAATGAAAATCATAGCAAAAATTACTAAGGGCACTACGGAAATTGAAGAAAAGTAGCTGTGGAAATAGAATATACATAAAAAGCATTAATGAATACATGGAACTCCAAGAGTCTTAGGGCAGTTAAGAGTTGCAGGCAATATATGTGGGAATAGTGTAGCAGGTTCTAAGTAAACAGAGAAATGAAACTAGATAGAAGACCAAGTTATGACAATTCTATGGAAAAAAATAAGGGAGACAGAAACAATAGAGCAAAGCTGCATGTGGCTTGATTCTGATAACATTAGAAAGAGAAATAAAAATATTCCATTCCATTTTTAAAAACAAACAGAGTCAAATGCAATGGTATATGACTGTAATCCCAGACCCCGGAGAGGCTAAGGAGGAAGTATCACACTTTGAAGGCCTTCTGGCTATACAGCAAGTTCAAAATCAGTCTGGGCAGGAAAGGATGAGATTCCATGTCAAAACAAATAAATATGGAGCTAGAGAGATGGATCAGTGGTTAAGAGTACTTGCTGCTCTTCCAGGGAACCCAAATTCAATTCCTATCACCATGTTAGGCTCACAACCACCTATAACTACAGTTCTGAGGGATCTGACACCTTCTTCTGACCTTCTCAAACACACATACACATAAAAATGTTATTAAAAATAAATAAGCAACAGCACATTTTGTGACTGACTGGGCATGCAGAACCAAGAAGAAAAATCAAGAAAAAATATATAACTTGAAGGAACTATTTAAACTGTATCTTATTGATTTAGGAGAGCTTATTATTAAATTTATTTCAACTTTGAAAGCTACTTAATAGAAATATTCACAGAGACCCACAACCAGACATT
This sequence comes from Peromyscus maniculatus bairdii, assembly GCF_049852395.1. Lineage (NCBI taxonomy): Eukaryota > Metazoa > Chordata > Mammalia > Rodentia > Cricetidae > Peromyscus > Peromyscus maniculatus. The sequence goes on from NC_134854.1 coordinate 50,185,638, forward strand.
ATAAGGAGAGAGAGTCTAAATTGGAGGTTTCCATCAGGCCTCTCCTCTCAGAGATCTTGGATCCCCACAGAAGATGGGGAGGAAAGACTGTAGGAGTCAGAGGGGATGAAGGACACCCAGAGAACATAGCCCACAGAATCAACAAAGCAGGGCTCATATGGGCTCACAGAGACTGAAGCAGCAAGCACAGGGCCTGAATGGGTCTGCACCAGGTCCTCTGCATATACATTATGGCTGTTAGCTTGGTATTTTTATGGGACTCCTAACAGTGGGAGCAGGCGTGTCTGACTCTTTTGCCTACTCTTGGGACTCTTTTCCTCCTACTGGGTTGCCTTGCCCAGCTTCAACATAATGATATGAGGACTTTGGCCTTGTCTTACTGTATCTTGTTTTGTCCTATTTGGCTATTGTCTCTTGGAGGCCTGCTTTATTCTGAAAAGGAAATGGAGGGGAGTGGATCTAGGGATAGAGCAGAGTTAGGAGGAATGGAGAGATGGGAAACTGTGGTTGGGATATATAGTGTAAGAGAAGACTCTATTTGCAATAAAAATTCTATTTCACCAAAATGAAAAAGAAAAGAAACACAGAAGTCTAAATCATGCTCTTGATCCCAGCCACCGTGTTTTAAGAGAAATCTAGATTAACTAGCACTCAGAGTGATCAGATCTAGGAACCAGATAAACACAAAACAAAGAAAATGCCAAGTTACCCCAGAGGTACACACAATAGTAAGAGAGCACAGAGGAGTAATGAACAGACATCTACCATTTGAAGCACTGTTACAAAGAGGTGATCAATTGTTCTACAGTAGCCCATGTTTTCAGTCAATGGGTAAGTGATAAGCAAATTCTGGACTTGACATAGAATGGTTTATTTAATTGTCAAGAGAAGACAGATTGTCAATGGAATCATCCAACATGCAAAGTATTCTTTTCTCTAATTTATTTATTCCTCTATAATTTTCATTTCCCATGTAACTCTTATATTTTACCTTTCTGAATAAGATATGCTGACCCACTTTTGCTTCTGGTCTTGGTCATGTATGCTTTACTTTGCTAATGAGAAATTTATCAATTTGATAAAAATGTAATTTTTACATAATAATTTGGTATTTTCACTTCTAATTTTTTAAGATGTGCTTATTTACTTATGTATGTGTGTGCATGCCTGTGTGAATTTATGTGCACCATGTACATGCAAGTGCCTTCAGAGGCAAAAAAACATTGGATTCTCTGAAACTATAGTTACAGGTGGGTGTGACCTGCCTGAAGTGGTGCTAGGAACCAAACATGGCTCTTCTACAGAAGCAGTAAGCACTTTTAACCACTGAGCCCTCTCTCAAGCCCCTCAACTTTCACTTTATGCTATATCATAATCATGAAAAAATCATTATTAGACACCACCCATAAGGTCAGCTGACCACCAACTATGTAAGTCTAATCAAGCTCATCCAAGCTGAGCAATTGACAGATGGCTATCTACAGATATATATATATTCCAGCCAAGGTCAGTTAAGTGTTGATAAGATCACCTGAACTCTGTAAATTCATGATCTCAGTAAACTTTTGCTGTCACATGACAATGAGGCTATGAAGTTATCAACTCTACAGCAGTATTACATAGGATTATTTATATAACATCTACACTTCAAAATTTAAGAGCCAGAAAGCTTCTTATCTCTAGGAATAAGCTGAACATTGAGGGATCCATTTTCCCCAAGGTTAACATGAGTTCCAAACTTCTTTTCACATAGTAATGGTATTATGGATAAATGTAAAATAAGGACTATTTTCCTTCCTTATTTCATTGTCAACAACATAAATTAGAGAAGTAAAGGCAGGAAACACTTCTTAATATGTAAATGTTATATTTATACAGACAGCAGGTGATGTCTAATCTGTAGGTAATATCATTTATAAACTCAATAAGGTAATCTTACCTGTGTTACTATAAAGTTAGCCAAGAAATAATTTCCCTTTTCATATGTGTCTGCAAACAAGAAGAAAATAAACAGTTACCTGCTTCAGTTGTAGCAGATAATCTCATGTTGAGTCTGAAATATCTAAAACTGATCACAATGACTGACAAGGTATTCTTCATCTTCCTGAGAAGCAATAAAGATACTAAGCAAGCACTTTCCTTTTGTGTTTTGTTTGTTTGTTTCCTTTTGTTTTAGAAAGGCTCTCATTCTCTAACTCAGGCTATCCTGGAACTTATATGTAGCCCAGGCTTGCTTTGAATTCCCTCTGTTCTTTCTTCCACTTTCCATTTCAGGTTATTATCTGGCATTTGCTTTCTTATACACCCAGGACCACTACCTACAATAGTCTGGGCCTTACCACATCAAACACTAATTAAGAAAATGTACTACAGGCTTTCCCAGAAGCCAGTCTCATGGAGACATTATCTCAATTGAGGTTCCCTCTTCTAACATGACTGTGTCTTGCATCAACTGAACATCAACTAGATAGCACAACTATTTGACAAAAATCCCAGTACCAGCATGAGAAACCCCCACTTGAGTCAGAGTAGTCTAACAATAGACTATTGCTATTGCCCTTGATTGTTTCTCAGAGGCTAAAGGCAAATCACTATTTCTGAAGACACTGCATACTTTGGACATAGGACTCAGAAGATTTGAAAATCTCCTTCCCGTGATCCAGCCTTCAGAGCACCAGTAAGTACTAAGTGAACTATCAAGGGAGGGGAATAATCAATATTCCTATCCAGCTGTGACATCTAGGAACTAGAACAATGGCCAGTATGACAAGATATCCCTAAAGGTACAATAGTGGCTTGGTGGCAACCAGCTGCTGTCCAATTAGACTTCAGGTTTACTCAATAGGCTAGAAATTATACCTAGTACTAGAAACCTAGACAACTACCTGGGCCTAATGAGTTGATGGATTTTAGAGGAGAACCTACTACCATCACTTTACTAGATCAGCGTAATTCCTAATTGCATCTTAAAATCTATCCTTACACCCACAGATAAATGTAGTTCACAACCCTCACCAACAAAGCTTCTTTTTTTACAGCAAACAGACACCATAACAAAAAAAGAAAAAGAAAAAGAAAAAACAACACAGATGGTCATAATGCAGAGACCAGTGGCTCATGGATAGCCCAACCTCAACCTACATCTACAATACAGCTTCTTAGGTGACATCTGGAAGAGGGGGCAGGAAGATTGTAGGTGCCAGATCAAAAAAATCTGCTGTGAGATTGCTTCTCCTAGAACCAAAAAGAAGCTATGCCCAAGATACCTAAAAATATGGCTATTTCAACAAGGCTGTTTCAACAAGACTTAAACAATGATAACACCAATATACTAGCTAACACAAAAAGGGAATCTCATGAGGTACCACCCCTAGACAAGAAGCACAGGCTACTAATGCCTGCTGAGATCTGAAAAACAAAATAGATTCTTCTAGGGATGACCCCACTAATTGGCTGTATAATACAAAGTGGACAACCTTGAAGTCACATATACACAAGCCATAAGAAACAGATTCACCGGATTCTGTTTAGGTGTTTATAAATTGTGTGTGTGTGTGTGTGTGTGTGTGTGTGTGTGTGTGTGTGTGTGTGTGTAAGTAAAGGAAAAGGAGGCCATTAATTTGAAAGGGAATGAAGGAGGAAATATTGGAGGGGTTAGAGGGAAGTAACAAATGGAGGAAGTGATATAATTATATTTTAATTTAAATTTTTTAATAAAAATTCAAGGAACTATATTCTTAAATGGATATTTTTATGTAAATTTCAGCTAAGGTCATATACTCTGGAAAACAATATAAAATGCAAATAAAGCTAATACTCAAAATACAATTTATAACAATGAAAATTAACATCATATATAGAGAAAATAATTACAGTTAGATAAACATTACAATATTTTCTTCATGGGATATGATCATAGTAATGATGTTTACAAGGAGAACATGTTAATATCCAGCTGTGTGTGTGTTATTTCATTCAGTAAAAAGAAACTAGATTTACAAAATAAATTTGCCATGTTTTCAGCTATATAAAAATCAAGCCAGGTGGTGGTGGCGCACACCTTTAATCCCAGCACTCCAGAGGCAGAGGCAGGTGGATCTCCGCGAGTTCGAGACCAGCCTGGGCTACAGAGTGAGTTCCAGGAAAGGTGCAAAGCAACACAGAGAAACCCTGTCTCAAAAAACAAAAAAAAAATCAAGCATTTTCCTAGGTATATAACAACAGAAAAACAAAAGACAATACAGCAATATAACTAAATGTGGTTGTATGTTTTCTAATTTTGTACCCTTAAAGCTTTTGTGAATATTTCACACTTCAATGAGAGTGAAGAAAACCAAGGAAGAAAGCCTTAGGTATATTAGTGAAGGAAAATAGGCTACAATTTCAGAAAGTGTGTCATTTTGCAAATAGTAATAAAAGTGTGAACAGGTTAATAGCAGCATGCCAGTATTCTTTAGAAATGTCTGAACAAGAGGGTACTCTGATGATAATGATGGGTGGCAGTTATCTACAATAGAATGAGTGAAAACCCAACTTGAAGACAGAAAACATACCAAGTATTAAGCATCCTGGCAACTCATAATTCTCAATTTTTGTGTCACCAAGATTCTCCTGAGTTTCCCTACTTATAAGGGAAAAGATGCCTGATATCGTTGGCTGACCTGAGTAGAGCTATGACCCTGCCCCATGAGGATGACTTCATGATCAGCCTGATATCTCCATCTATACTGTCTTATCAGAGTGAGATATTTCTGTGAGGATACTGGCTGAATCCATCATGTCAGGCTCATGAACTTCCAAGACTGGGGAACCATACTTGGTCTACAATAACTTGCAGTAGAATATCTGAGCTAGCCAAAGTCTCCTCAACACCACTATCTTATTGGAAATAGACAACACAGATTTTTGGATGCCACCTGTACATGGTGAGCTTCTATGACAGAGTGCTCTGAGTGACATATAGCCTCGCTGGGGGTTCATACTCACCCATGCTTTGTCCATCATCCCAAAACATCTGACCTTCAGCCTTCCCCTTATCGTCCAAAGCAACAGTCAATCCCACAAAATTTTGTCGACTATATAAAAAAAATCATTATTTTTTAATTGGTTGTAGGCTGTAAGAACAAAGAACATCTGCTGAAAATATTCTTTATCCAGAAATAAAACTCAAAGCTCCGGGTATTAAATATGTACATAAAATGACAAAAATAAAGTAAGATTAAAATATAAGATACAAGTCAACAGAATATCATTTAAAGATTAATTAAACATTTGTCAACTTTAACTTTCACAACTCAAATAGGCACACTTTCCAACATACCTGCTGCAGTAGTACAATTCCTTAGTATGAAAATCCCAGAAAATTAAAACTTCAACAGCTTTCAGGTGCCAAGGAATAAAACCCAAACTACTGATGATACCATTCAGAGCCTTCCATGAGTTAACTGTTTCAATTTTATGTACCCAACTCATTTTCACCTTTATTTCTTTGAATATCTCTCTTTGTCTTCACACATGCAAATCCACAAATCCTATTTATTATTCAAGAGCCATCTCTGGCTCTGTTCTGATAAAATCATGTCTGAGAGGAGACTGCTTTTCTGCGCCATTTTTATATGCTTTTGACATGTTTTCCTAATGAGTGTGTGTGTGTGTGTGTGTGTGTGTGTGTGTGTGTGTGTGTGTGTGTGTGTGTGTGTTGTGAAATCTCTTTGTGAGTTCATCAAAAGTACCTGGAAATTGATGCTATATTCCTGTGCAACCTCTGCAAGTGAAGGTGCTTGTTAATATCCCCCCTTTTCAATAACATGAGGAGAATCATAGGTTTCTATTCTCAAGAAAAGTTTTGCTTAGGAGAATTGTGCTATTGACTCAAGACCACAGGTGAAAGATCTCCCAGGGAATAGCTTCATGAACTTGTCTTCCTCTAGCTCCTATCAGAAGTCACCCACAGAATCCAACCAATGAAACTCTGCAATTTAGTTTCTATGCAATTTTCTTATTTATCCATATGTCCTGGTAAAGGGCCAGGTTACCAAACACTGCTTCATCATACCTGTAGTGAGTGTTCATTGCAGGCTCTTGCCAAGGCAGGATGTAGCCTCCTCTGACATGAAGGTTGATGTGGTCCAGAGGAGCTGCCAATGTTTTCCATTCACCTATTGATTCTTGGCCAGATCCCTAGAAGAAAACATATAGATGAGAAATGCTGAAGGAGAAATCAATGAAATGAGTTACATATTTTACTACAAATTCTTCCTTACTAAGGGAGCATGTTGGAAGATCAGCAAAGCACTATAAAAATGAGAAAAAATAATCTAGTTTCATTTTTGCTTAAACCTTTGAAAACCTAGTGTTTTCTGTGTAAGTCTACAGAAGGTATAGGGTGGCCAACAGGAGAAACAGGTGTTCAGATGTTTCCTGTGCCCTAATGCAGACCCCATTTATACAGATCTAGCTAGGGTAGAAATGTTTCTGGTCTGGGAAGTAAGGAAAAAGTTTTAGCCACCTCTCTAGCCTGCACAGAGCCATCTGATTCCTCCTAAAATAATTATAACTCACCGTGCTATGGTCATACCACCGGGCTCTGGGGAAATAAGCAGATATCTCAAATGTGTTCTGAAACATAAAATCAGTATGATACTATAAATATCCCAACTGGGAAGCAATATTGATTTTTAAAACACTTCCAAAGAATTAAGATTAAGATGGAATTTTATTAGTGATGTCAAGAATTTAAGAAATCTTAATGAACACACTTTGAAAACTCCTCTTCAAATATACAGAAAAAAATGTTTCAATTAATGAAATTATAAAAGTAGTGGATCACAGAATTCCCAAATGAGAAATCAGTGTTGAAAAGCTTTCATTAATATCTTGGGGGCAAACATCCTTTTGATTTTGTTGGAAGTTATCTACTTAAAAATAATGAAATAAGCAAGACAAGAAAATGTTCAAAATGTTTTCCCTGGAGTTAGTGAGGTTGTCTCAGTGGGTAGAAGCATCTGCCACCAACCCTGAAAACTTGAGTTTGATTTCTTAAGGCCAAGTGGTAGGAGGAAAGATTTCAGTCCTAAATGTTGTCTTCTAATACCTATACATGTGCACGCACAGACGAGCTCAATATTTTCTTTTAGTCTTAAATAAAATATTCTTTTTCACTGTGTCTTTGGGTCATGTGGTTGGAAGGCATCTGGTCTACAATGAGGAACTCACACTCTTCAGAACGGGGCTGATCAGGAGAGCAGGACCCAGCATGAACTGTTGGTCTATATCCCAGGTGTTATTGTCATCTGTGAACCTGAAACATCCACAATGGAAAAACTCATCCCTTGGCTTACAACCATTGCGAAGTGTTTTCCCAGATGTGCGCGCGCTCACTGTTTGGGGAAAGAGACGACACTCACTCATGGAGAAGCGCTCGAACGACGGTGCTGCCCTCAGTGTGAGCTTTGTGCATCAGGGTGTACAGATACGGCAGCAGGGAGTACCTGGTCTCCAGTACTCTCCTTGAGTACTCCTCAAAGGTTGAATTCCAGGCCACAGGATCTTGTCTCTGGAGGGGTGAGTGAGCATATGGTAAGCTCTTCACTGCACCCCAGGGATCTCAGAAGAGGATGGCTGGACACTTACTACGTGATTAAGTCACATGTCACTTCTCTCTCCATTTCCAGCCTACTGATCCCTCTGTCACCTACAAAACTAGTGTAGATGTTGTTCCTCGTTATCACCAATTCTCAGGTCCTTTGCACAGTCTAGCTTTGGCTTTGTGTGTGTGTGTGTGTGTGTGTGTGTGTGAAGCTTTACCAATAGGCCCCTATGTAGCACTGACTTATCAAAGATGGTTTGAGCAAAATATCAACTTAATATTCTGTCAAGCAAAGGAACATGTCATATTGTAGTTCATTGCAGTAGCTAGAAAAATAACTTTTCTTGGCAAAAATGCCTCCAAGAGGTGAGAAACTTGCACTATTAAGAGTTATTGATAACCTTGGAGTTCTGAACTTTGTGGATATTCTAAAACATGGATATCCTGGTAGTCTTCATGATTTGTCAGGAAATAAGAACAATAAAGAAAATAAAGCCCCTGCAATTTTGATATAAGCTGTGATTTGACATTTGATAATACAACTTCAGCATAAACAATGGCTGCCTCACCCTAGTCCCAGCATTGTTGTGGTTCCTGGAAAATGGATAAAATGCACCCAGTTGCATCCAGCGGATACACATCTCATACTCAGCATCTCCAAAGAACCCACAGATGTCTGCTCCTGTCTGAGAAGGAGCAAAATCAGAGTATCAGCTGGGTATTCTTTCAAGACAGACACATATACACTGAAATCTGGGCAAGGTGCAGCAGTTCTGATACAACTTACATAAGGTATTCCAAAGAGACTGAACTCCATCATGCCTGCAATGAGATAAAATGGTCATGTTAAATGAAGACAACCCTTAGGTCGGAGAGAGAAAGCTCAACCTGCCTCTTCCTTTACTTCATTAACAGCCCTGGGCAATTCCTGCTGAATATATTGAGAGATGGTCATAAGCTAAAACTCACACTGACAGAACAGTCAACTTTTATTGACTTCACTGCCACCCAGATGCCAATCTAAATATACATAGTATAGCCACGTTGTACACACTACAGTTCCAACCCCACCACCAGCAGAGGCCCCTGGGCACAACCACACACCAATGATGGATTTCCCCAGCTGGTCCCAGGCAGCTGTGTTGTCCCCCAGCCAGTGTCCTGCCCAGCGTCCAGAAGAGGGGAATGTGGAGCGGGTGATGACGACCCCTCTCTCTCCTGTCACCTCCTGCACAGCTCTGGTGGGGAAACAAGGAGGAAAATTTGAAGAGGACAGCCATGGAATTTCACGACAGAGAGTAGCTGCAGCTCTGTGCATGTTGCTCTAAGAGTCAGAGAACATCTTCCAGTAAAGAAGCTAGAAGTCATGCATGACAAGAGTCCCAGACAACCTCACAGCAGGGCACATGAGGTATACCTGCACCTAAAGTGAGAAACTTACTCTCTTTTTTAAACTTGCTTTAATGTATTCTTCTCTCACATATTATATCCCAATGATAATTCCCTCACCCTTTTCTCCTCTTAGTCCCTCCTCAGCCCCATCCACTCTTCCTCAGTTTCCCTTCAGAAAAGGGCAAGCCACCCAGGTATATCACCAAACACGGCATATCAGGTTGCAATAAGACTAGGCATCTCCCCTTGTATTAAGGCTGGATACGGCAACCCAGCAGGAAGAATATGGTCCCCAAAGCAGGCAAAACAGTCAGAGACAGCCCCTGCTCCCACTGTTAGGAGTCCCACAAGAAGATCAAGCTACAACACCATAGCATACATGCAGAGGGCCTAGGATAGACCCATGCAGGCTCCCTCATTGTTGGCTCAGTCTCTGTGGGCCCCTAAGAACCCAGGTTAGTTGATTCTGTAGGTTTTCTGGTAGAGGATCTTATTCATAAGAGGCCCAATTAGCAAGCTATATGTGGAGGTCAGAGGAGGGGCTGGAGAGATTGGTAAAACAAGTATTTAGGAAACAAATTCCATACCCAGGAACACATCAATCAATCAATTCCACATGTATCATTGCACAGTCTCTACAATGGGGGTTTTTCTTGAGTTCCTACTACTTGAGTCCCAGCACAGTTACCAAGGATCATTCAAGGAATACATAGACAGACCTGGGATCTGAAGTATGGTATATATGCTTTGGGGTATTATTAACATACTCCACTATACTTTAGAATGCAGAGTATGTTTTGTGCTCACAGGCATACAGGTGTAAAAGGTATGTAGACAGTTATGTAAACATGGTTTTTATCTATAGTCACACACATAACTAGGACTAGTGTGTTTTCAAAACACACTAGTGGTTTTAGGTTTGCTAAAGAAAGAATCACACATCAGGAGACACAAATGAACACTCCCTTACTGAAAGATCTCTGGCCCACAAATGTACTGGAAACCTGACAAAGGAAGGTATTTTCACAAAAAAAGTCCTAAGACACACCATGGCACATGTGTGCCTTCTCTCCTTCTCTCTCTCTCTCTCTCTCTCTCTCTCTCTCTCTCTCTCTCTCTCTCTCTCTCTCTCTCTCTCTCTCTCTCTCCAACACACACATACAAATAAATTAACTTAATTTCAAAAGAGGTAAAACATGATTCTTGCCCTTGGGTGTACAGAACCACCAAACTCTGGGTTATTCCGTAAGGTCACCAGGTAAGAGAATGGAGTGAATAGAAGTGATAGACCAGGCTAAAAAGTTTTTATGAAGGAAGTAGGTTTAAGCTAGGCTTTAGTGTATGTGCTGAGAGGTCAGCCCAGACAGAGTCTGTATGGTCAGCATAGGTGACTGATAAAGCAGGAAACATAAAGGTGTATGAGAACCATGGAGGTTTAAGAGTATAGTCTCCCAAGCTATTAAAAGGTACACACACACACACACACACACACACACACACACACACACACACACGAATACTAAAGGGATTTGACAGTTTGAGGAGGATGTGGGTCAAGGTCAGCAAGAGCAGTTCAAGTTCCGGAGCTGATGAAATGGTTAAAAGAAAAGAAACACTGCTAAGTGCTCACAGTGCTTCAAACATTTGTGGACTCGTTTTGCCGTTGAATGGCAATTACAAGCCAGGAGGGGCTGTGGCGGTGGCTAACTAGGAACTGGCGTTACGACTGCGAACCACCAATCTAAAAACCAGGGCCCAAGTTCTAAACCAATACAACAAACAGAAAGGAAGCAATCAAAAGCCATTCATAGAGGATCAAGCTTCTCTGGGCTGAGGAATAGACTATTTGTTTAACTATGTGAAGATGTGTTCCATCTGTTTTTATGCTGAGTTTGTTTGACTATGTACAGATGTGTTGCTGTTTTACCTTGCCTGTCTAAGGTACCTGACTGTTCTAATTAAAAGCTGAATGGCCAATAGGTAGGCAGAGTAGGGATAGGCAGGGCTGGTGGGCAGAGAGAAAAGGGGAGCCAGCCAGCCAGCTAGCCAGCCAGGGCCAGACACAGACACAGAGGAAGCAGGAAAGCAGGGTGGACAGTGAGTATATGAGGTAAACGAGCCTTGGGCAGCACATAGATTAATAGAAATGGATTAATTCAAGTTAAAAAAAAAACTAGCTAGAAACAAGCCTAATCTAAGGCCAAGCACTCATAATTAATAAAATGTCTCTGTGTCATGAAGAAAGCCTGCTACATCCCTGAAAGATCATTTATAGATTGAGCTTCCCTGAGGGAGGAGATGGAGTTGATGGGATCTGTGACCAATAAAGTTTCCTGGAGGAGAGAGGAGGAGTTGGCAAGAAGGTTCAGTCAGAAGCTAAAGCAATGGCTCATGTCTTCTCTGTGCTGCAGTCTGAGCTTTGCAAACCCCCTCTCTGACAAGAGAAAATCCTGCTCTTCTAAGAACCACTCAACTGCCACTTCTTCCATGAAGTCCTTCTGGATTATTTGTTAGCTATACTTTTCCTTCTGGTTGTTTGGCTCTTCCAAACAGAGGAGGGGCTCCTTGACAGTAAGGGGTTCACTCCCACTTATCCTCCTGGAGGTCTGAGGTAAGGTTACACTTGAGGATATAAAATACCTGTTTTCTTATTTCATGGGAAGAAAAGCTTGTTTTCTGGAAGAACCAGTTTCTGCTTGGTCAGAGTGCAAGAAATATTAAATATTAATCTTGTCTTACAGAACACTGTAAAGAGGTGTTTGTGACTAAGAATTCAAGTCCCCCTCCTTGTAAGACTTTTACTCAAGTGTTTCAATCACCTCCCCACCCCACTCCCAGTAAAACCTTGCTTTACACAAAGCCCCCCTCCCCCCGCATTCTTGGAACTTAAGGTAGACCATCTCTTTCCCCTCCCCTTCATTTCCTTTGGTGCTACTTTTTTTTCTTGATTAGCCAATCATGAAAGACTGTGAGGTTGGACCACAACCAATGAGAAAAGGTATAGTCAACACCTGAGTTAGAATAAAAACCAAGTATACTTACTACTTGTCAATTCCAAAGGAAACTCCAATTCCCCAAACTCCAAAATGCAATCCAAATATCCAGAAATGTGCTCAAACTGGACTATCAGATGATTTCTAGCAATTGGTTAAAAGTCATAGTTCCTCAGGAGCTTGTGAAACTGGCTCCCCTCTACTAAAAGGAGTCATTTCCTTACCTCTGGCAAAGGGACATGTGGCTCTCCCATTAACAAGTACCTGTGGCACCAATAGCTTAGCGTGGTCCATTCTAGCCTCCAAGATCCCTCTGTGCCCACTCAAAAGTACTCGCTATACATATCAAAACCCCCACACCAGTCTCCTGGTCCTTCCCTCCTCCCAGCTACTCATCCTTTTAAAACCCAGCTATTCTATTGTCTCTGTTCTCCCATGGTCTAGCCTCTCATGCTATGCTCTGTTTCTTGTTATCTCCATTCTCTCCTGCCTCTCTAGACCTGGCTATGTCCAGTCTGCTTTTCTCTCTGTTCCAGACTCTTTCAGATGCCTCCGGCTGTTCTCTCTCATATCTACAATAAAAATGTTCCCTTAACCATACCACAGAGCTGCCATGTTTACACACCACCCCAGTGTGCTCACTCTGCTGAGCACACCCTTTAGATCAAGAGTAAAGTTGTGCCTTGTCCTAACACTTCAGCTGGAGTGGTGGTCTCTCTCTCTTTGTGATCCCAAACGTTTACATCTGATGAGAGGAACCTGGGGCTGTATAAATGAAGTGGCATTATGAAAGAACACTGAAAAAATGACAAAGAAAGCAGAAAAGATGACAAGAATTTTGCTGGGAAAACCATGGTATCAGTGTGCATCACCTCAACCTGCTGATAGCTCCTGCAAAACACGATATATTCCTCTAAGCCCTGAGAAGAGAAAAAGAGGGCTGAGGATGAGAGCCTTTGAATAGAAATGAGTGTGAGAGCAGAAAATACCATTTTGCCCTATAAACAAGCAAACAAAAACAAAAAAACCTGAACAATCTGGAATTTTTCACAACTCTGGGAGGTGGGGATGATGCCATCACTGCTGTGCTTAGATTGCAGGGGAGTTTCCTGCATGAAAGAGGTTCTTAGTGATATGTTGATAAATACATATGAGATATATATATATATGTATATATATATATAAATGAGACATATTCATATTCATATATATATGAATGTTTACAGAAAAATCTGTCTTAGACCAAAGTCTGAAAGGTGAAAGAGGATGTCTATGAATATTTTCTTCAAGAAAGCAATCAACTATACAGGCAGAACTGCTGAAAGCAAGCATTTCAGAACTCAGGGGCCACTGGTCAATAAAGGATAAAAATCATCTTCCTAAGAGAAACTGTTAAATCTTGTCAAGACAGTGAGGTTTATAACACTCTCCCTTAAGGCTTCTCCCACCTCAGCCCATTCCCTGCCATTTTGTCAGCAAAGGGCCAGCAGTTTTACAGTAAACTAAGAAATCTGAACCCCCTTCCGGTCTGTTAAAAGTATTCTCCCCCAAATACTTCAGTCCTCTAGACAATGTCTCTTCTGAGGGTTCCATGACTCAAACCTCAGATCAAGATTGAGAAAAAAATCCCACCTCTAAAGAATTAGTTGCAAAGCTGGGCAGTGGTGGCGCACACCTTTAAGTCCAGCACTCAGGAGGCAGAGCTAGGTGGATCTCTGTGAGTTTGAGGCCAGCCTGGTCTACACAGCGAGATCCAGGACAGGCTCCAAAACTACACAGAGAAACCCTGTCTCAAAACAAACAAACAAACAAAACAACAAAAAAAATTAGTTGCCAAAACTTCAACACTCCGCTGGCACCCTCATGGGTGCTAAGGCTGGGATTTCAGCTTAGGTAAAACATTTGGCTCAATTTTAAAAGTAATTTTTGAGGATTAGACTCATACAGAACTTCGTAAAAGGAATGCATATTATCGGGCATCTTAAACATTGTGCATGCCCAGGTTCCAGGACATTTCCAGACAAGAACCATGAAAGAAGGCTGAAATGAAAAGGAAGGCTGTCCTTTTGTCTTTTAAATAGGCGAGGATTTTCTTTTTCACCTTTCTAAGCAGTAAAGGACTTAAGAGGCCAGGCATCCATTGTGACTGGAGTATGCTTCATTAAGACAGTCACCTTCCAGACTCTAAGCCTTTGAACTAACTTTCTTGGCGTAATCTCTCTCTCTCTCTTTTTTTTAAAGCCAACCTTAGGAATTCGTTCTCTGCCCCTTTAAGATGCAAATCTTTTTTTTTTTTTTTTTTTTTTTTTTTTTTTTTTTTTTTTTTTTTTCCGAAACAGGGTTTCTCTGTGTAGCTTTGCACCTTTCCTGGATCTCTTTCTGTAGACCCGTCTGGCCTCAAATTCACAAAGATCCACCTGCCTCTGCCTCCCAAGTGCTGGGATTAAAGGCGTGTGCCACCACTGCCTGACTTGCAAATCTTTTTTTAAAAGCTGGTTGTGTGGAATTTAGAATCAGGAATGTCTTCCTCAAGGCCAAATGTATCCCTTTGTATGCAATCAATAGGAAGGTGGTGGGTCCACCGCCTCAGCTCTGAAGGAGAGTAGCAGCCAGTTTTCAACAAGTCTTGGTTCAAGGAAGGAGAATCACCTCCTCCCTCAAAGACCAGAGAAGTACTTTTCCTTTGAGAAAGGGAGGGGAAGGGAGGGAAATAAATGGCTACAGAATCCAGAAAAGTTGCTGATCAAATAAGAACAGAAAGAGCAGCCAACCCTAAGGAAAGTGGGAGAGCTATAATTTATTATTAGAAATGCCCAATATTCAACAATAACAACAAACACATCATGCAAAAATTAGAACAAAAAAATGAAAGATACATAAGAAAAAAGTAGCCAATAGAAAATGTTGCCGAAGGGACTTGGTAGAGAAGGAGTTTACACAAGATATTGTAAATATATTCAAAGAACTAAAAAAAAGCATGTCTTACTTCCTAAAGAAAAATATGACTTGTCATATTACTAAATGGATAATGAGGCACGATGGAAATTATAGGGACACCAGATGGGAAAGGTGCCTAACTTGGATGAGAGTCAAAACTTCCAGCCCAGTTAACAAAATTTGCTTAGAGGCATTATTCCTTTTACATAGAAGTATTTTAAATAAGATGATAAAGCAGCAAAGGGCCGGGCTAATGGCCTAAGCACATATGACCTCTGACTAGAAGAACCTTATTGCTTTCTCATTTGTGAACCTGAAATATCTAGGAATTTCACAAACAAGATTATTAACTGTGCTTATAGTGAAAATATTGTTAGTATTCTGAACCACCCCTGGTTCCCTTTAATAAAAAACTCCCCCCCGTCTCTCCCCCCATCCCCTCTCACCAGAGGTAGCCCCACATCTCCTTCTCCCCCCCCCCCCCCCCGCACCTTTAATAATAAAACTTTACACGTGGATGCCATGTCTGCATGGTAACTTTCCACAGCTCCTTCTCTCTCTCTCTCTCT
This sequence comes from Peromyscus maniculatus bairdii, assembly GCF_049852395.1. NCBI lineage: Eukaryota > Metazoa > Chordata > Mammalia > Rodentia > Cricetidae > Peromyscus > Peromyscus maniculatus. The sequence goes on from NC_134854.1 coordinate 50,201,117, forward strand.
CTCTCTCTCTCTCTCTCTCTCTCTCTCTCTTTCTCTCTCTCCTCTCTCCCTTTAATAATAAAACTTTCCATGTGCATGCAGTATCTGCATGGTGTGAGTAACTTTCCGCAGCTCCACACCACAGCCCACCACCGAGTCTGCATGTTGTGTCTCCCTCACCCAGTGGAGTACTGTGGCCCAACCCACCAAGGCCTCCTGCATCCCCATGCCAGCCTTTATCTTTGCTAACAGTAACAAAAGCATACTTACTCATAGGTGGGTCTGGTCTGGGACCACCCATAAAGGCTATGCACATCATAGTGCTGGACCCGGGAGCCATCAGGAAGGATCTGCTCACTCTCCATGCACAGTGTGTTGCTGCTCAGGCCTCTGTCCCTGCCTTCCAAATCTGAGGGGAAATACTGAGTTAATTTCCAGACATCTTGATTTATATGTTGGCATGTCTATCATACCAAGTCAAATTACTTGAGATTTTTAATATAGAAAAGCAACATCCTATAATTTCATAATTAAGGCTAAGAAGAATATGCAGGCTCCATGAAACATCCTCTTTTGGTCCACCTCTAACTCAATGTTTCAGATGATTTTTCACCATGACAAACTCTTTTGTTGTTAGGAATGTTTCTTCCTCTAGATGGTAATGTTCTCAAGGGAATAAATAGGCCTTGTGCAAATTAATTCTATATTGATGTTTCTAAATCTTTCTGACTTGTCAGCACTTGACTGAAAAATATTAAATTAAAGGATGGAGGAGTAAGTGAGTGGGTGGGTAGATGAATGGATGGATGAATGGATGGTTGGGTGAATGGATGGATAAATGGAGGAGACGGATGGAGATGTGATCAATAATCTAGACATTAAAAGACCTAGATTCTAGTTGCTGATGAACTGTTTATAGGGGCTTCATTCCTTGGGCTTCTTTGTGGTGAGAGGACTCAATATTCTGAGATGTCTTTGACCACAGCCTCTTATTCCAGTTTCTGGTGTAGTTAGCACAAAGAGCATCTTTCATGAAGTGTTTGAACATGGGTGGAAAGCTTGGGGACTAGATTTTCATGCTCTATTCAAATGAACCTGTGTATTGAGAGGTACACCTGCACATAGAGGGGTGTATTTACAACTTTAGCTGTGAATGCAATCAAGTGTATTGCTTAGCTTCTTTTATGACACATGTCATTATTTTTAATACTTAATTACTAACTTAGTAATTTGAATACATTCGGAGATATTCTATTTGTGAATTTTTTTTTTTTTGGTTTTTCGAGACAGGGTTTCTCTGCGTAGTTTTGCGCCTTTCCTGGAGCTCACTTGGTAGCCCAGGCTGGCCTCGAACTCACAGCGATCCGCCTGGCTCTGCCTCCCGAGTGCTGGGATTATTTGTGAATTTTATGCCATGTTGAGAGTATGTTTACCCCTGCACTCCAAAACTTTTGGCTTTATATGAGAATAAAAAGAAAGAGGATCTTGAGCAGGAAAGAACTCATACATGGCATGTAGGGTGGTTTATTGAGAATTTCATTGCGGCAGCCATTGACAGATCCATCCACGAAGTTTGAAGGCTCATTCATATCCTGAAGTAAGCAAGCAAAGAAAAGATTCTGTCAAGTCAGGGGCAGTATGTCATTTCTTCATAAAACACTAACCTCAAAGAAATGACCTTTAACCCCCCTTTATGCTTGACAAAAAAAAATGGAATCTAAAAACCCATGCCACCTTAGTGGAGTGAAAACTCCTTCCCGTTTACCTGGCCTTTTCAAATTAAAAAAAAAATAGCAAAAACACTGAGGTAACATTGGATCCTGAACCTAACAAAATTATCTCAGTCTATCCCCCTATCCAACAAACCTGTTTTAATTTTTCTATTCATAGATTATTTACTTTGTATTTATAGTCAGTGGCAATTATGATCTTTCTCTACTTTTTCTTATGGCCCTAACCTGGAAATTATTCTGGGGCTGACATAGGCTGAATATACTCTGAGCAGTTGTAGTAACTCAGAAACAAGGCTGGAAATAAAACCTTACATTACAGGATGTATAGCTCAAGTGGAAGCAGGAGAGGCCCTGAGGGACAGTGTTCATTGTCTGCCAGCAGAGTAAAAATAAAATTGGTCTATCTTAAATAAGATAATCTTAATTAAGTAAGACTACAAGCAACAGCAAGCATTTGAGACTAACTATAAATTGTTCTGTTACCCAACAACAGTTTTCTTTCTGTAGGATAAACATCTCATAGTTTTCAGAATCTCTTCTTCAAAGCTGCCTACATTTCTTCACTGTTTGACTTATCTGTTTGGATTAACTTGTGCTTTTCCACAAATCTATAATATGCTTGTGTGGCCTGAAGGTTCAAGTAGCCAGTGAGCCAAAAAGCAGCTCTGTGCGAACTGTGAGCTTCTTCTATCTGACCCAGGGTCTGGCAGCTCTTCAGAGCTGGACTGGAACTTGCTTAGGATTTCAGGGGACTAAATGTATGGGAGGAAATCATGACACTAATGAATGTGCTTCCCACCCCTAGGAAGATGCAAATGGAGGAGTCCTTTAGAGACTTTTCCCAGAAACATCCCAAGAATCCCTGCCCAGAAAACCTGTGCAACACACATTAGAACAGGCTTTTAAAGACATTCCTTCAGAGTAGTCATCTATACTAGTCCAATAGTGAATGTCTTTTGGGCTCCCAAGTTCATGCTTTGTCCATTCCCAGGCCTGCCCTGTCTTGCTGGGTGTACTTGGAGGTTTCAGAGTGGCCTTGATAGCTGGGAAACAAAGTCAAGAGACTAACCGATTGGAAATATGAGGTAACAGGATGTTCCTCCCTGTTGCCCATGCATTAGCATCCCTGTTGCCCATGTATTAGCATCTTCAGCAGCTGACAAACTTCCACAATGGACTCCTCTACTGGACATGTCCCTGGGAAGGCCAACAATAATCTTTGCTATTCCTGGTTCTAGACACTAAATTTTCTTCCTTTCAGCTGGCTATCTAGTCCTAGCTGCCTATTCCACTAGTTTGTAAACTATTTCCCTGAGTTCTGACTGCTCACATGTCCAAAGAATTAAAGGTGCACTTACGATCCACAGCCCATCAAACTTCAAGCTCTTCCCTGGCTCCCGAGGATTTGAATAGAGCTCCTCTATCTCTTTCTTCCACCATGCAGATGTGCTGGAGCGCAAGAAGTCGGGAAAAGCAACATAGGCCCTGTATAGCTGGAAGAACAACACACACTTTCATGGGAAGATCTCGTTCTGAAGCCAAAAGGGGAAATGGGCAAGCATTTAGGCCTGTCCAGTCTCTGATCTAATCTTGGTTTTGCTACTGTTTTTGCTGCATGGTTTCGAATGGACACAAAGTTGGAAAGAGAGGGAAAAGCCCTCTAATCTCTTAGGAAGAGGTAGGGTAGATTTAAAGCCCCTTGTAAGCATAGGACTTGTTTTATGACTAAACATTAACTGTGGACAATAGAAAACTATTTGCCAGTATCTAAACAGTTGAACTGTAAAGATGCATGTTTTTTTTTTGTTTTGTTTTATTTCTGTTTATTTTTTGTTTTTGTTTTTTATAGATTGCTCAAACTAAGGAGGTCCTATTTGTCTTTGGTGGGGGTGGGACAGAGAAACGCACTGAATGGTGACCAAGTGTGTAGGCTTGATGGGGTAGAAGGTGTGAAACCAAGAACTTTCCTCCTTCTAGCCTGCTCGTGATGCCTTTGGTCCTCAAGGAATTCACCAGAAACCATTTGCTTGTGCTAGTTCTCTACCAGGGAAAATATTCTAGACTTTGGTTCATTATTTTCAAGCAACATTATATTTGAATCACAAGCTAGTAAGTGCATATATAAGGGATTTCATGGATTTCTTTTTAGATCCTTCCAGTTTGGTTGCCTGTAAAGTTTTTCATTTGAGCATCTCCTCTGCTAAAACTGACCACCAGGTCAAGTTATAGCAAGCAGACTCAAGTTACAGTTACTTAACCAGAAAGGGAAAGTGCCTCGTCCACTAAGAGAAAACACAAAGCCGGGCAGTGGTGGCGCACGCCTTTAATCCCAGCACTTGGGAGGCAGAGGCAGGTGGATCTCTGTGAGTTCGAGGCCAGCCTGGTCTCCAAAGCGAGTTCCAGGAAAGGCGCAAAGCTACACAGAGAAACCCTGTTTCGAAAAAAAAAAAAAAAAAAAGAAAAGAAAAAAAAGAGAAAACACAAGCATTCAGATGTTTAGGGTGATACTTCCAAAAATTTTTGTTCACCTTTACCTTAACTTGAGTCTCATGGTCAAGGGATCCATCCACATTTACATTGGGCAAATCTGGCCAAACCTAGACAAACAAGAAAAAAATTGAAACCTTTAAAAGTTACTGCACACAAACCATGAGGTGTTCTGCCCGCAAAGCTCTAATGGAGGCAGCTCTACCATTGCCTCCATCTTCGTCTTGAACTGAAGTGTAGAGGCTGAACGTATGGAATTCACCCAGCTGACAATGCCCAGGGGTTCCTCGCTTATTCCATAAGTTCTCACATTTTAAGATTTGAACTCAAGTAACAAACTACATTTTAAGTGTACCTTTGGCACAATAATATTTCAAATGAGTCCTTGGCTCTTGTTTATATTTTATTTTTACCTATAAAAATTATTCTTTACAAATAAATGTGAAATATGATGTTAAAGACATGCTTGGTTGACATTCCATCTTGCTGCCTGACCAAGGTCAGGCCCCTCCTAAATTCCTGTCTCATTACATACTGTTGCAGGATATTTGATCATACTGTTAACCCTAAGATTGTGTTATTTACTGGAATAACCTGCTTCTCATTGTGGTGCGGCTCAACCCTAGCACATACCTTTAATCCAAGGGCTTTCTTCTTAAATAATGTAAACAGGATTAAATAAAGTAAATCATAGGTCAAGAGGCAGAGCAAACAACCAGTTGACAGGAAGTGAACATAGGATTATTAAGAAAAAGCCATAGAGAGTAAGAGGGAGTCAGGAGGACGGATAGAGAGATACACAGGAAGTAGAAGGGAGGGACATTGAATTTGAGGACACTTGATTGAGAAGCTAGTAGAGAGAATTTTCTGGGATGTCAGCAGAGGAGGAAGGTTAGTCAGGTGCTTTCTCTGCCTCTCTGAGCTAGCAGGCTTTCACCCCAGCATCTGGCTCCTGAGTCACTATTGACTATTGGTAAAAATTGAACAACTGAGATTTTGTTTAAAAAAAAAATACTCCTCCATACAAGCTTTTCAATCCTTCAGGCTTGTTCTCAATATTTTTGAGCAGTATCAATACTTGTTGAGTAGTATATGTAGAATTAACAGTCTATAGTATTAGTCAATTTTGTTTGTAACTAGCAGTACATTAATTGTATACATTGATAAATCACCAGAAAACACTAAATGAGCATTCTTCTAGAATCTATATATTCTGAAATTTCAGTAGGAAATGCTGCTTGTTAATATTATGACATGCCCCGTGATATCTCACCCCTTGGCGCCGCCCTACATCCTGACCTAAAAGTCTCTTTTTAGGAAAAATTCCGCCCCTTCCTCTCTCTCTCTCTCTCTCTCTCTCTCTCTCTCTCTCTCTCTCTCTCTCTCTCTCTCTCTCTCTTTCTCTCTGTCTTTCCCTTTCCTATCTTTCTCTTCATCTCTCTCTGTTATAATCAACTCTCCACGTGGATGCAGCATCCGGGTCGTGAATCACTGGCCGCTGCTGCCGCCATGCCCACTGTGCTTCCCTGGAGGTTCAGCATACCTCGGGGGTCCCCCCACGCAGTAATTCATAACACTGCTTGCTTTCTCTGAGTTCACAGAATTCTTACAAAGTTAATATGCAACACTTCCTGAGGGGAATGGCACAGAAACACTTTCTATAACACAGCTACACCAGTCATTGAGAGCTTTACAAGAGGTCAGGTGTGTCAGGTCACGTCTTGAAGTGTAAGTCCACTGGGTTAGGTGAGAAGGCAGTGTTCAAAATGGTCAGAGTGTACACACAGGACGATAGGCCAGAGCACAATAGGTTACGAGGGGAGCTTGAATCTGAGAGCTACTATCATCTGGGGTCCAGGAATCTGCCTAAATTACCATTGATATCATATCATCCATATGAGATGAGGATTGAGGCCATAGAAAGGAATCCAAAGTGACAAGATAGACTTCGTGAATTTTTTTAAGCCTGATTAAGCATCATTGGTCAAAACTAAATGCTTGTTTTTCATTTATGTGACAGAGGCACATAGAGCCTTGAGGGATTTTTAATGTTTGTTTTAAAAACCATTCTGCTAAATATAAATATGAGCAATGGGACTATCAGAATATGTGTATGCAGTTGCAGCATTCCATGTTTTAGAGAATTTGACCTGTAACTTTGAGCGTAATGCTTACTGTGCTAGGTAGCATTAGGAAGACTGCTCGTTTTGCAATGTATTCATTATACAGCATATATTTACAGAATTTATAGGGACTTCTTGTGAGGTAGATTGATTATAGGTACCTTTCTCAAGCCTTACCTTGCCCCAGACAATGTCATTGGAGTCAGGCCATTTGATGAACACATTGTTTTCCTGTCCTCGAGTAAATGTTAGATAGTGTGTCTCATTGCCAGAAATGGCTGGGTCCTGTAGTGACAGTTTTAAGATCACAAATATGAGTGAAATATCTCCAAGGAAATTCCACTCCAAAAACTGACAATTCATAATGCAGAAAGAATAGGTGACCCAAGAAGTAATACTATTTTTTTAATTAGACTTGTCTTTACTGAGTATATTATCAAAATCAATAAAATAGAACATTTTGCCAGAGGTACCCAAGGGAAGATGCATAGTTCTTAAGGGCAATCTCTTTCAAAGAGAATAAAAATCTATATCAATAAACAAAACTTCATATATTATAGAATGTACCTACCCAGAGGTATAACTAATATAATGGGGGAGGGGATTACAGAAACTGAACTACAACATGACATGAGTGATTTTTTTCCAATTATGCATAAATCCATTTAAAAAAGGAAGAAGGGAAGGAGAAATAAGAATTAAAGGAATATATTGATGGTTAGCCATAAATTCTGTATGGTTATATTTGGAAAACAATTCCAGGAGTAAACCAGATTAGTAAGACATTACCTTCAAGAGGAGGGTCCATTTCTACTGTGTAATAGCAGTATGCCTTAGGAAAGCAAACTTAATTTTATTCTGTGGTCCAACTTACTCAAATCTAACGTGGCCACTCCCACCTACTGCATCTCATACTGATCCAGCTCATCGCTATAGTATGCTGGTTCATAACTGTCACACAAAACATCACTATCTGAAATTACTTTTCTAATATTTGTCTCTTGATTGCCTCGGCCCACTGAAATACATACCTTCTTAAGAAAAGAACATTGTCTTCTTTACTAATTCAGATTCCACCCTCTCCCTACAAACACCAATGTTCAACAGATATTTGAATTAACAAGTAACAAAAGCCATATTCTAATTTTGGAAGCCGGAAGATTCACTTGCAAGTAACTAGGCTGGCATTCTGAATCTGCTTGTGAGTTCAATGAAATGTCAATAACATCCCTAAGATTCATCACTTCTGAGGATGATACCAAAATGGATTTTTAGGGGGGAGCAGAGAGGAGGTCAAACTTTTTGAGATTGTACTTTAATTACACTTCTTTCCCTTCCCTCCCTTCCCCTTCCCTCCCCTCCCCCCTCCCCCCTCCCCTCCTCTCCCCTCCCTCCTCCCCTCCTCTCCCCTCCCTTTCCCTTTCCTTCTGTTCCTCCAAACCCTCCTGGTGGATACATCTATAAAACACCCCAACACCTACAACTCAGGGAACATTGCAGGAGAGTGGGTGGAAAGCCTGTAAGAACCAGTGGATCAGGAACTTCACTGTGAGATTGTGTCTCCTAGGAACATCAGAAGCTACACCCATCAAATCTCACCAACATGATTGCCAAACATGAGCTGAACAAGGAGAACACCAATGAACACACCAGACTGCACAGAGAGAAGCCCAAGGCAGTCTTTGACATCCCCTTCTTCCCTGGGAAGATATGCAACCGAGACACAGCTGTTCCACTGAGGCACAGCCAGGAGCAGGGGGGCATTTTATTTGCTACATGCATTGTTTTCTTTCCACAGGTCTAACTTTAGTAAGAGAAAATTATCAATAGATGGCTTCCAGTGGCACTAAGCTATAAAAAAAATTTTCACTTCTTTAAAGTAATTTTCACTTTTCTTTCCTACTTCATTTGCTTAAATTTAAAAAAATTATATATATATATATATATATATATATATATATATATATATATTTAAATGTTCACAGGAAATTTCCAAAATGTACAAGAAGTTTTCTTGTAGCTGTCATCCACTTTCTCCCAGTGGTATTATTTTGGAATCATAAAGACAGGAGCCAAAAGTCTGTCATAATACCCACCAGAATAAGAATAAACCTCATGCCATTTTTCTTCATTTGATTAATCAGGACACTGAGATTTTGAAAGCTGGAGCTGAGGGTGAAGTCCAACTTCCGGTCCATGTAATCGATGTCTACATGCTGGACGTCCTACAGGAAGCGACAGGCAAGGTGTTCAGTGGCCTGCAACAGATGTTCTGCAGGTATACTCAGTGTCCTGTAACAGATGTTCTGCAGGTACACTCAGTGTCCTATAACAACAGATGTTCTGCAGGTACACTCAGTGTCCTGTAACAGATGTTCTGCAGGTACACTCAGTGTCCTGTAACAGATGTTCTGCAGGTACACTCAGTGTCCTGTAACAGATGTTCTGCAGGTACACTCAGTGTCCTGTAACAGATGTTCTGCAGGTACACTCAGTGTCCTGTAACAGATGTTCTGCAGGTACACTCGGTGTCCTGTAACAGATGTTCTGCAGGTGCACTCAGTGCTCTGCAGGCTCTGCCACTACTTCTGACCTGGCCAGGGCTCCTTCTAAATTCCATCTCCTAACACACACACCCCTGCACCACTTTTCAATTTCATATGCTGAAATCACTTTCTGATTCCTGCTCATAGCTCACTGGTCCACATTCCTCATCTGCTTCATCAACTACTGTTCCCTCTCTCCTTTCCCTTCCTCAATTCCTGTCCTCCTAACCCTTCAAATCTCATATGTGGTGAGCCCATCAAAGTGCACTCAAAGATAGATAGTAAAAACTCTCCTAAACAGCACATTGTAGACCTGGTGGTTGTTTGGTTGTTTCAGTTAATCTTACAGAGTTTATTCACTAGAGAAGTGTATTATTTTTAACTGCCTCTACACAGCCCCAAAAGAGATTTCTGCACTTGAAACTCAGCTAGCGCCAGAGTACTGAACAACAGGTAAAGTTAATATTCAGATGAAAAAAGAAAGCAAGCTACTTCTTTTTAGCCCCAAAGTGGAATTCTCCTGTGTTGCCTTAGGACTCTATGTGAAATGCATTTGGAGAAGCTCAGACGGGTAGAAAAGCCAAAACTAAAACAAGAATGAACTAACATACTAATGACATTGATGACTTGGGTAAGTTAGGACTATGGAAATTTTTAATCTTGCATTCTTCTTCTATTTTTCTCATCTCTGTTTAACAAGTACATTATACAATGTATATAAAAAGACAAAAGTGCAGCTTGTACATAAGTATCAAATTATCTTCAGTGAGAGGATCACTTTATTCTCATTTTATAATCCTTAATTTCCCTCCAAAATCTCAGCAGATGATCTAAAAGCCGAGAAAGAGGAGTGCCAGAGAACTGACAATTGTACGAGCAGAAAGAGCACACGTGTCTTTTTGCTTGTTGACAGCAGCTATGTTTCTCAGGATTTACTTGGAGAGCTAGATTATAGGATATGCACATGTATGTTACGAAGAAAGCAAAGTCTAGATCTTCAACTGCTTCCTTACATACTGTCATTTAAAGCTCATCTCTACAAGATGCCCATTTCTGAGCTTCTAAAGTCACAGCTCGAACAAGTCATAGCTACTGCAAACAATCCCCAGTGGCAGGCAATGAGTGACAGCATACTGCAACCGTCCCACTGCCTCCTGAAGGATGCATATGCAGCTCTTAGTTATGAACCTTACATACCAAGGTTTAACATGCCAAACGGTAGCATGCAGTATGTTTAAAATGTAAAGCATTCTACAGAAGACGATTGCCACAGCTACTTTTCTTCTACTAAACTAACCACTGCTTTAATTTGTATGAACCCTGTTTTCATTACACAAGTAAGCTAAAAAACCAGAAACAGAGGGAGAGGTTCATACGTAGGGAATCTGGGCTGCCACCATTGCATCATACAAACTGGCGATTTCTTCATCACTCTGGTATCCATAGCGACTCAGCTGGAAACCTAAGGCCCAGTATGGAGTCATGGCTGGCCGACCAATCAGCTGGAATAAAAATAAAATGCTAATTATCACAATTTCAACCTTCCATGTTGCACACATTCACTTAATCACCATGCCACACACCACAATTATTTTTAAAAGTCTATATTAGTTTAAAATAGTAGTGGTTAATTGATCAACTAATTAATTAAAACAAAAGTCTACATTTGTTTAAAATAGTCTAAGTGAAATAAATGGATGCTACTAGACTTCTTAAGGAAGAAATTTGAACAGTTCTACTGAGTTATAAGAGCTCTCAAGATGAATAAGGAATATTTAGTCAAATATAGAACAGCCAGGGAGGTGAAACATAGAAACATTGTAGCTGAGGTTTCCTCCCATTGCCTCCAATTCACTCAGAAAACCTGACACATTCATAGTGAATCTTCATCAGAAAATCTTCAATAGACTACTGAGCAAGCAATCAAGACATACATGGGTTATTGATATGCTGTCAGTACCTCATAACACTAAAGTTTGGTGTGTCAGCTTGAGTGAGGTCTACAAAACCATTGTCAAATAGAAAACTGTAAAACTCCTTGAACATCTGTTTTATATTGCAAGAAGAATAGCAGTCCTCTCATGGGAGCATCCATGAGTGAAATGAACTCAAAGGATCTTATCTCAGCATTAAGAACATGGTAGCAATATGCACCAAATACGTGATGGTTTATCAGTGAATAGACAGGTTTCCAACCTGGGTGTATTGCTGAGTTACAAGTTCAGGTGTTGGCCCCAGAACCATATAGAAGTCCAGAATCCCTCCTATGGTGCGATATGTCAGGGCAGGGGTAGGCTGGAGTGTCACATCTGTAAAGATTAGAAAAAGCCAAATTGGTAAGTAGCCATAAGTTACCCTGATGGAGAATCTATCCTAAACTTTTCCATTTTCACCCTCATGCCTTAACAGCTTCCTCCTCTGGAAAGTCTTCTCTTAGGCAGTGGGATTGAGATGGACTCCATGTGCCTAAAATAAAATATACAATCCCAACAACTTATGTCACCCTATGGAAAAGAAGCTAAGGTGTCACAGAAAATAAGGGAACATAGAGAGCCAAAATTTCACATTTAATATGTGGTTTGGAATATTTAATAAATCTTGAATTAATAGATGATTGAGTGAAAGCCATTGCATCCAATTTTCCTTGCCTTTGAATGTCCTTATTAATAGTAACATCCTAGACTCTGACAGGGTGGTCACAGTTGTCACTGATGGCATGTACATGTGCATCCCCGTCTTACCCATGGCATTGCTGTTCAACAAGAGCACTCCAGTAGCACTGCCATCCTCTTCCAATGCCATATAGTAAGGGTGAACACCATAGGAATTCTTCTTGTACTGTAAGAAAGAACTATAAGGTAATTACAAATAAAAACCCAATAAATTGTGTCCATATCACAAAGCAAACAGTAAACCCATACTCAACATTGAAGATTGAACTCACCAGTGGTGTTCTTTAAAAAGCCTTGCTGGACCTTGTCTTCTACCACAAGCCTAAAGTCTGTGCCCTCCACACTCGGTGCCCTTTTCCCTATTACATAAATCTATCTTAGCATTGATTACACCATGCTATCATTGTTTTATTATCTGTCTCCCCCAGCATTATAAATCTTTACAGGGCATAGATAATATCTCATTAAATTTTCAGCTGAGCACTTAAAATAAATAAAAGTTGTGTTCCACAGGAGTAGAGAAATTAAATGTTTTATAAGCAAAGGAGCATGAGAGCATATGCCCTTTTGGATCTGAAAGCATAATTTATCAGTGCAAGGAAAAGCTGATGAATATAGAATCATTTACGGACACAAGAATTTGAATAAGTTTAGATAAAGAGAACACGATTGCTAATTTTATTCTTGTCCTTACCGCTGGTGGCTCATCCCGAGCAAACATTCCCCACGTGTTCCAACTCATATTTCTTCTGAAAGATTCATGCTCTGTTTCCCCGAAGCCATAGATGTACTGAGATGGAAGGCGAGTAGAAATTGAAAGAAACATCTCACTGAAGGTGAAGCCAGGGAGTTGAGAATCCCAACTGTAATGCAAAAGCAGACTTCAATGCTGAACTACAAATCACAAGCCAGAGAAAACACAAAACATGTTTTAGTGCCTAATTCACTTGGAAGTTTCCAATTATTGGACGTCTGATCCTGGTTCAAGTGTTGTGAAATGAACCAGGTCATAAGAGTGGCCATAATTCAGCTCCAAGTTTCCACATTTACATCTCTATTCTTAGTTTGCAAGACTAAGAGTCCTTTTGCTGGGTCATTAAGGGAGAGAAAGAAAAAAAAAATGTCTTATTCATCCTTTTATTTCCAGTTAAGAGAACTGGGAATTCTCATTGAGAGAGAGAGAAAAAAAAAAAAAACCCTGTCTCATTCATTCTTTTGTTACCAGTTCTTAGAGCCTGGTACACCAGCTTGTGGGAACCTATTAATAAGGTCTACAAAACTACTGTGTAATAAAAAAATGTGAAACTCTTAGAACAACTATTAGATTGCAGGAAATTTCCTGAAGACAGAAAGCGAACATTGAATACACAGTTAAATCACCAAAAGCCACACACAGGAAAAAAACAGACATGCACATGTATGTGACAATCTCTAATGGGGCAGAGACCTTCTTCTCAGGCAAAATCTAGACCTTTAACAGCAGGACAAGACCTAGAGATGACATCATTGGTGACTGACAATCCTTGCATAGTTAACACCATGGAAAGGCTTTGTCTATACTAAGAATGGGAGCAATGATCCTAGGAAGCCATTTCTCTCTCCCTATGGACCTCTGTCCCTCTCTCCTGCTTCCTCAGCTATTTCTTAATGATGCTTAATTGAGAACAGACTCATGACTTATGAAATCTGTCATGCTTATCAATTAGAGTTTTCTGTCCTCGTTAGCATTACAATAAACAGAACAAATTTTCTTTTTCTGAAGTCAAATAACATATCTTTTTAGAAAATCTTTCATCATTTATTTCTGAGTTAATGAATGGCAGAAAAATCAGTTCCCTAAAGAATCAAGAGAAATTGATGTTTACTTTAACAAACATGCTCATAATTCTATGTTGTCTCAGAAATTAGTGGTTCACTTGCCATGATTAGAATCATTGTAATTAGATCTACATTTGCTTTGATTAGGACCAAATAAACAGAGCTTACATCACAGTACTGGAGCTTTTCCGTCTAATTTGGAGTCCAAATGGGTTGGTTTTAACTGTGACATCATACAGGCAGTTCTCAGAGGAGCCAAGTGGTGAAGGAGGGATGTTCAGAGGTACTGGGACCTCATATCTCTTGTTAGTGGAGCTATAAATCTGGGAAAGAGAAAAGGAAGTTTTAATGGTATCTTCAGTTGACACTAATGCATGTTGAGAGTTCCCATTACAGAAGTTACTAAAACTGCTGGAAGTGAGTTAGTGTCTTTTCTGTGTGTTTCCCACAAAGCAGACTCATGCTTTTCAGGGAGATGGGATGGGTTTTAATGACATGTGTGATATAGAATATTGATCATAATAGAATATGCAAAACTGTGGTGGATCTAAGTTCACATCCTGACTAGCTATCTACTACCTTTCTGATCTTTACCTCTGATGGACTCAACTTCTGCATCTGTGTGGTGATATTTTATTTGTGCTTTAGTAAGTAAAGCTTGCCTGGAGATCAGAGGAAAAAGTCAGCCATTATAGTAAACACAGAAGTCAGGCAATGGTAGCACATGCCTTTAATCCTATCACTTGGCAGGTAGGGATCTGTCAGGATCTCTGTGAGTTCAAGGCCACACTGGGGAACAGAGCCAGGCATGGTGACATACTCCTTTAATCCTAGCACCAACCATAGAGGTCTGGAGGTCTGTACAGACAGACAGGAAGTGACAGAGCTGGGCAGGAAGAGGAAGTGATTTAGCTGGACAGAGAGAGCAAATCAGATGGCAGAACAGCAAGGCATATAGGCATGGGTCAAAAGGAAGTATCTCGCTTTTGGAAGCTGTGGAGTTGGTGAGGTAAGGTCAACTGTGGCTTTCCCTGTTTCTCTGATCTCTCTCAGGTTTTCACCCATATATCTGGCTCCCTGTTTTCTATTAATAAGACTATTTGTAAATTAGTCTATACATCTGTAACATAGGGATTTGCATTAACAGTTTGTTTCTTTGTTTGTGACAGAGTCTCAGTGTAGCTTTGGCTGGCCTAGAACTCGCTATTCAGACCAGGCTGGCTTCCAATTCACAGAGACCCACTTATCTCTGCCACTTGAGTACAGAGATCAAAGGCATGCACCACCATGACTGGCCATTAACAGTCTTTTCAATGATCTCATGTGTACAGAGCCTTGAGTCAAAAACATCCGTGTTGAGAACCAGCAACTATAACATGAGGATTACCTTGACCTGCAGCATGTTTTCTGTATGGTAGGTCACATTCAGTTTAAGAGAGCTGATCTTTCCAGAAAGAGGATCAGAGACAACGCTTGGAGCTGCTGCTGCCCGGGCAGATGTTGAGTCTGCCAGGAGGGCCAGGTCCATGGTGATGCCAGTGGGCTGGTACTGAATGTTACTGGCAGCATACTGGGGAATGGTGTCGTAGAAACAGGTAGGCACTCCAGGAGTAGTTGTGTGCTGGAATAGTAAAAAGAATTCTTGGTGAGCTGCTACACAACATTTTGAAACTCTAATCACTGAAGAAACCAGTTAACAAAGAGTAAGCTTCTAAGAACTTTGAAATAGGTTGAAATGTTCCTTAACAAGAGAGAGAGAGAGAGAGAGAGAGAGAGAGAGAGAGAGAGAGAGAGAGAGAGAGAGAGAAGAGAGAGAGAGAGAGAGAGAGAGAGAGAGAGAGAGAGAGAGAGAGAGAGAGAGAGAGAGAGAGAGAGAGAGTCCTAAGCCCTGGTAGTATGCATGTGACATGTTGAAGATAAGGTCTTTGCAGATGATCAAGTTAAGATGAGGTCATTAGGGTAGGCTTTAATGCAATATGACTAGTACACTTGTTAGCAGGGAGAATTCAGACAAATAGGCATGTATACACTTAGGAGAGCACCATAAAGTCATGAAAGCAGAGATCTTACACAGGCTAAGAAACGTGAAACACTAGTAACAAACCACCAGAATCTAAGGGTGAATAATGGACCAGATCTCATTCACGATCCTCAAAAGGAACCAACCCTGTCACAACACCCTGATCTCTGACTTCATGATTCTTTACCTGAGGATAATAAAATTGGTATTCTCTAAGTGATTTCTAGTGCTATACAAGCCATAGCAAAGGTCCAGGTTCAATTAAATTCACAAGTACGTGCACACACACACACACACACACACACACACACACACACACACACACACCTTCTGTAAAGAGTGAAATGTGAATGATGATGGAACAGGAAGCCTAATCAGGTACCACAACCCTCAGTTAGGGTCCTCTTTGTGTCTCCTGCTTCCAATGCAGCTGCTAACTCTTTCTGATTTTATTCTTTCCATCATCCAAACAGATTGGACAAGACTAACACTTTCTGTTTAGGTTTTCCAGTAAACAAAAGCTGTTCACTTACAATATTCAATGCACAGTATATACTGTGATGGTAAGACTGTTTTACTAGCATGTATTGGTTCTAAAAACAATAAGTTTTGTGGTGATATGTTTATAAATCTATATAATAAAGTTTGACCATAATCATCCTTGTATTACCCTTTTATCCCCTCCTTCCCTCCTTTTTATCCTTTTATCTTCTCTAATAGTTCAAAATAGGATTTTTGAATGATACCATTTAAGATGCAATTAGACTGGCTATAATTTTTTTAGATGCAGGATATCTGTGGGAAACATGTAGATCACCCATCACATGGAATTCACAAAATGCATATCATCACACCTTCACGATGACCGTCAAGTCATCAACCTTTTCAAAGTGCTTTCCAGTTGTTCAACTACTTGGTGCAAAATTCCTACAACTTCCTGGTCACTGTGGTCATTACCTCCCAGAGGCACCCCCGCTGCTTGCAGTTCTCCTCAGAGACTGCAGGATCCTCGGGGAAGCAGTTAAACTTCTCCAGGTCACTGACTACAAGAGTCCACTCAATGGAGAATTCTTGTCCCAGTTTCAGACCTGTGAGGTTATTGATGACCAACACCTAGGGAGAGAAGAGACTCCAATGACAAACCAGGTGACTCAGAGCTATGGAGACAGTGTTATTGGCTGATGGCCAGGAAGTCAGGACCAAGCTTTCTCCAATATCACCTAAGAATACTTGGAAGTTGTTTGATTCCTGACCTTTTGGGCCCATTGTGAAAGTATGGAACGTGGAGCAATTTAGCCACGTTAAAGTATGAGTATCACAGTGTGGGTGTCATTTTTAGTCTTATTATCCTTTTGGTATGGTGCTTGTTAATATGACTAATGATGGCAGTAATCAATAGATCAGTTTTACTGAGCATACATGTGAGCCAAACACTATGACCATCATATTATAGGTCGTGCACATTAATGTTATAGAGTGACCCAGGGCTATGAGTAATGTGGTTGTCTCCATGATACAGATGTTATAACATGTATAAGATCTCACAATGGGGAGAGAATAGCCAAGATCAGCACCCCATTCTGCTTAGAAGTTTTGTTCCTATCCTATGTTACATGTATTTTCTGGAAGAAGATGGTTTATGTAAGAAACAATGAACTTCTCAGGTCTTAAGTGAGTAAGCCAATAACTAAAATCCTCTCTATCAAGTAAGATAATCACTCAGTGATGACTTAATCAGAGTATAGCTTAGGTTTTCTCCCACTTATATTTTATGTGATAATATAAAATAGCTTTGTAGAAATAGCAGCAAGGGAAAACATCAGCTGTGTCTCAAGGGTACTTCTAACTTTAACAATAACAAACTGTAAATACTCCCCCGAACTAGGACAATTTATTGAACCTCATTTTTACTATTCCATCTGAGACCATCTTACCTAGCTTTAAATGAACAGAAAAGAACTCTTAGGGTGCCAACTCTTAGAGCCCTAATGTCAACAAGAGAAAGTATTCATACTCGCATGCACACTTTTCTCCTAGATCCTCCCTATGATATGGTTGGTAGTTGTCTCAGCAAGAAAATTGTCTCTGTGACTATGCAAACTCATGAAAGTGGGAGAGGGAAAGCTGTCAGAATCCCAGGCAGTGCTTTCAGCCTGAGTCCTGCAGATGGAATGATCTCTCACCTTTGCTGAAGCATTGTACTTGTAGCTTGAAATGGGGATGATATTGCCATTAAGTAAGACTTTAAGAACAGTTGGCTCTTTGTCCAGCCCCAAGATTCTGATGTCTGTAAACATGAGGTCATTGGGATCCACATAATTATTGTTTAGAATTTTTGCCTGTAAACGATTCTGGGGGAGGGGGAAGAAAATCATTTTAGAGATTGAATGTACACATCAACATCTCCTCACACAGGCTGTCTTCTTAGCCTGTTTTCTTTTCTAACTTCATCAATAACCACCCCTAGCACAGGTGTTGTTTCAGATACCAGCACTCTCTTCCTTTGGTTAACTGGCTCTTTTCTGATTCTACTATTCAGAAGATATGATCCTGATATGTAGCATGTTTAAGTAGTTACAAAGCAAAGAAAGACTCAAGCACTCACAAAACCCAAATGACACACAACCATCATACACACATAAAAGCGCCACAATAATTTTTAATTTTTATTTTAACATTAATAACAAAAGCTAAATTTTATGAATGCTTAATGTATGCCAGACAATATGCTTAAGCATCTTGCATATACTATCCCATTTAGATGATTCAGCAAGTTTTGAGGTCACAATCTCCATTTCTTTCAGATGACAATACTAAAACACAGAGAAATTAAACGATTCTTTTATAGAAATAGAGTTGAAAAGCAGCAAAGCTGAGCTAAGCCCAGAAGGCAGTGGGACTGGACTCTGAGGGAGAGGGGCACATTTTGCTAAGTACAAAGAATATAGTTTCCTATAAACAAATATGACCTAGTGGTATTTGACAGGATTTCAAAAGCAATAGAGTGGAAGAGGGAGCTGTTTCAACAAAGGTACAGGGGCACCTGGACCTACATAGGCAAATAGATGAACTTTGATCTAAGTCTGACATATACTAATTAGTCCAATATAGATCTTAGAGTTAGATATAGATAATAAAATTTCAGAGAACACTAGATTCTAAGGCCAGGCAAAGAGTTCATAGACATGACATTAAAAGGTATGATCCAGAAGAAAAAGATAATTAGGTATATCCAAATTTAAATATTTGCTTTGTGAAAGTCTTTAAAAGGAAGAAAAGAGAAGCCTACATATAGAAGTAATTACTTGCAAAAATATTGAATGAAGGATAGGTATCACAGACATTTAAAAACCATTAAAACTGAGCTGTTAACCAATGCCAAAAAACATCCAAATCAGAATATGGACAAAGAGGTGATTTTTCAGCCAAGATAATATGGAAAAGGCAGATAGACATATGCAAAGATTTCAACATAATTAGTCATTGGAGAAATAATAAGACAAAGTTAAAGTCACAAGAAATGGTCACACAGAATAGCTAAAAGGAAAAACATCAACAGCCTCAAATGCAAGTAATTATCCAGAGAAACAGCATCACTTAGATATTGGTGGTAGAATTATAAACTACACAGCCACTCTGCAAAAACAGTTCAGATGTTTCATACATTAAAAAGCATGTGCTAATTTAAGACTTCAGTCTGAATTTCAGAGAAATAAAAGCATACATAGAACACCAAAACCTCAAAACATAATCACAATAGGAAACATGAAACATATGTTCCTTGAAAATGGTACTTACAGATGTAACAGAGAAATCATACAGAATGTACTTCCTTTCTACCACTGTGCCTGAAAGAGATGGGTAGACATGTATGTATCATTACTATGGGAAACAATGAAACTGTGGAGTGAACATCCTCCTTGTTGGGAATTCTTCTGCATATAGTTCTGCTCATCCAAACAGATGAAATCATACATAGTTCTGCTCATCCAAAATCCCACGTTTTTTAATCTGTGTAGAACCTTAATGGACTACTTTCTCTGAAGTCACATGGCACTCTGTGGCTCCACTTGCCAGCATTTAAATATGCTGATTTTCATTATGGTTCTCTATCTTATTATACCATGAGTTTGTCAAGGTCAAAGTTTATGTCACATTCATCTCTATCTATGCTTTCCATGCAGAGCAATAATGAGTATCAAATATTAATAAATTCTAAATCCACTCAGCCTAAAAGCTACTATGTTTTAGTCATATCAAATCTTACAATGAAAAACACAAGACCTACACCAGATATGTCTTTCTCAATGGTAACTGAAACAGTGCCTTGCTAAATTATTAACTAAAAGGTATTGCTTTATGATAATGATGATATGTAGAAAAGAATAATGAAATCAAGTGCAATACTATTTATTCCATTGGCCATGTCAATAACATAGGAAGGTCTACATGTGAAGTTGCCTAATGGAATTTTCAGAATGAGTTTTAATTTTCCAAGCTACTAAAACCTCCTAAGATACTAAAATATACAACAGTGATAGTGGGGTTGGTGCTTTATTTGCAATGAATTTTCACTAAGAACCACCACTATGTTTCCATTTGGAAGTCTACCTTTAGACACACCATCATCCCAGTACAACTGGCCCTCTGCTTCTCGCTTATAGTCCAAGGCAACAATGAGTCCCAAGGGATTCTTCCGGCTGAGGAAGAACAATTACAAGTTTTAGACAATGAAAGAAAAGCAGAAATGGATGAATCTGCCCCTTGATGAATGCACCCCTTGATGAGTCTACCCTTTAATGAATAGCGATGGATCTTCCAGAGTCCACCCCAGAAACTGAGGAGATACTAGCACTGTGGAAACACAGGTATGGGGAGATAGCAGGCTGTGGAAAAGAGAAAATGTAAGAACAATGGCAGGGTGAGGTGGTTCCTGAAAACTAGGTTTGTGGTCATTCTAACAATGCTTCTAGGACTCTGTAACAGGCACTCTCCAGAATGTGTCCAGATCCTGTCATTTGTAGTAATCCACTTAATCCTCACACAGGTGCTAAAAGATCAGGCCGTCATCTTCTCCAGTTCATCAGTAACAAGTATGAACACAGAGATGCTGTCCAAGCTTACTGTATGTAGGACGCTGTCAGGCCAGAGTTTGAACTCAAATTCTCCAGAATCTGAGCCCTGAAACTCCAAGTCATGCTGACCTTTGCTTCCTTCTAAATTTTTCTCATGTATTGGGGAATACATGTTAAGATAATTTCTGTCCCTGAGGAAATCCTCATGAAGATTATTTTGACTATTTCTTTTTTTTTTTTTTTTTTGATTTTTCGAGACAGGGTTTCTCTGTGTAGCTTTGTGCCTTTCCTGGGACTCACTTGGTAGCCCAGGCTGGCCTCGAACTCACAGAGATCCGCCTGCCTCTGCCTCCCAAGTGCTGGGATTAAAGGCGTGCGCCACCACCGCCCGGCTTATTTTGACTATTTCTATAATCTGATTTCATCCAAATAGAAGAACTATAAAATTGAGAAGGAAAGTGAGACTGTATTTACTCCCTCTGAAGACAATTTTGGGCCCTTGAAATGAGGAGAAGATGGCTGACAGTAGCTGCATTCATTTGGCCCATCTACTCCTGGGCTTTGCTTGTCTCCCCCGTGAATGCCCACTGAGCATCAGAATAGTTAGAAGACACTGGGTCTTACCTGGCCTCTGTGGTTCTGTTTGGCTGCTGGGTGGGAAATATGTAGCCTCCTCGAAGGTGAAGCCCTATCCTGTCACCTGGTAGTATCATGTCTACAAACTGTTTCCTCCATTGGATAGCCAGTTCCTAAGCAACAAAAGGAAAACAGACCAGACAGAGGACTGCAGACAAGAAGGACCATAGAGACCCCTTAGTCAAGTCCTCACTTTAGAGACAAGAAGATGGAGACTGCCAAAGTGAGGTGATTTCCCCAAGGTGTATGGGTAGTAGAGATAAGAGCTGAGACGCCAACCTCCCCTCTTGTTTACTTCTCATCATACTGTGTTTTATAGTTCGTATCTTAGATGTCCCCCAAAGTCTTTTGTGTTAAAGTCTTGGTCCCTGGCTCAGTGCTATTGGGGGCTGATAGAAACTTTGACGGGTGGGGTTTAGCATGAGTTTTTAAGTCATTAGAGTTTTGCTCTTAATGGGAACTGTAAGGCCCTGGTCTCTTCTTTGAATTGCAAGACCCTGGTCTCTTCATTTTACTCTCTGTCACTTTGTAGCCATGAGGTGTTTGTTTGTTTGTTTGTTTGTTTGTTTAAAGTAGTTTTGTTCCTTCTCCTGCTTTCACAAAAATAGCCTGCCACTAGCCCAAAGCGATAGAACAAGGACTAGAACTTCTGAAATTAAAAGTAAAAATATAGAGACCCTTTCTTCTTATAAGCTTACTGTCTTGGGTATTTGTTATAGTAACTTAAAGTTGACTGACACACTGTAATTTCACTGAACTTGAATTCTCTGCTTCCACAGACAACAATTAATGCAATGATTAGCCCTAATTATCAGCATAGCAATCAAATTGAGAGGATTGAGCCAGTGAGATCCTATAAACCTACTGCAGCTGTTGGAAATGTCTTCTGCTGTGGCATGAATGTTAATATGCCTCTAAAGTCCATATGTTGAAACCTAATATTGTATGTGATATTACTAAGAGATGATTCCTCTGGACAAGCGGTTGAGTTATGACAATTCAGTGGTGAGAAGCTCCCATTGATGAAGTTGAGAAGAGCTTGATCGTGGAATTTATAACCTCCAAGAGTTATGGACAATAAAGTTCTGTTGTTTATAAATTATGCAGTGTGAGGTCCTTTATTATACCATCCTGAATAGACTAAGATGCCTCAAAACATACCCATACTTTACTGACTGTAAAGGCTTGTGAAATATTACCATGAACTCCCAAGAATTCTGTTTTAGAATTGTCCTCTTCTAGAAGAGGTCTCTGAAATAATAGAAACCACCTTACTTACTGTCTCATAGTCATACCAGATGGCATCTGGGATATAGGCTTTTACTTGCTCCATTCCCTAAAGAAATAAAATCAGTAAGCAATATTAGCACACACACACACACACACACACACACACACACACACACACCTCTTTATAGTTTAGAAAACCCCTCCACATCATTGCCCCTGGTACTCAGAATAATCCTAAAAGCCATCTGAGATTATCCTGGTATACCAGTGAAATCACATGAACCCAGAAAGGCCAAACAGTTTATTCAAAGCCAAGCTATACCTAGAAATAAAGTTCATTTTGCCTCTGTGCTCATGAATTTTCTAGAAGAAGCAGAGAGTTTCATTCTTGGAGATATGCCCTCTATTAGTTCAGAGTAAGCTAAGCCAACCACATCCACAGGAAGCAAAGCTACTTGTTGAGCAAAGCCAGTTGTAGCTGAGACACTAACAGCTCAGTGAGCCTTTGTTAGCTATCTTTTTTCTTGAGTGCTATGTTGGCAGTATTTAACAAGAGGATCAGTATCATAGCAATCCTTCCTCCACACTTGACTTCTTTACCCTTGCCTGTGGTCATTCCTTCCTGTACTCCACTTCCCTCCTTACTCCTTTACAACCTATTCTATCTTCTCAACCTGATTCCCCTGGATAAGAGGATATATAGATAGTTTGTGCACATGCACCAACCTACACACACCAAGGCATTCAAAGCCCAGTGCATGGCCACATGCCTAAGAACATAGTTTTTAAAGGTAATTTTACAGCATAGAAACTGTTTTAGTTGATGCATCATTGTAACCAAGAATTCTTATTTTCTAAACATTCATGGTTGTTCTCATTTATATTTATATTTAGACTTAAGCACAACCATATACTCAGCAGTTAGATTATCAGCTATCAAGCTACAAGAACATCCTATTCCATTATTCAGATTACAAACATACTTCATATAACACAGGTGTGATAAGGAGTCCAGGCCCCCATAAGAACTGTTCATGCACCTCCCATGTAGCTGGGTCTTGATAGAACCTATAAAACATAGAGTACATTCACAGTGAAGTGAGTGTAATTTACAAGAGGAGACAGCAACACATCACATATCTTAATGGACCTTGTTACACTAGCAAGGGAAAGGGAACTTGTGATCTGAATGGAAGACCTAGGTCTAGAAACTCACTCATGTACGAGGGGCCTTGCTACTGTCTCTCCGAGTGTGTGAGCACGGTAGAAGAGGGTGTAGAGATAGGGCAGTAAGGTATAACGGATGTTCAGATAATGTCTCGAGGATTCCAACAGCATAGAGTTAAGGCCAAAGGCAGCGGGGTCCTGGTCCTAAAAGTAAATGCAAGCAATTAGTGAATATTTCTTTCTATCATGATATAAAGTTTGGAGAAGGTTGGGATATTTTCAGAACTCAATTGATCTTGGTCCTGCTCCCTTTTTTCTTGGCTGGAAAAACATCAGAGATCACATGAGTTCTCCAATGTAGACATGTATTCAAGAGGCAATTTTCACTTGACAGGTTCTTCTCAGTGCAGACTATAGACATCCCAAGTGGCAAGAAGATACCACAAGGGTTTCAGTGGCCATAAAGAAGCCAAAGGGGATCTGCTACCTTCAGAGACATGCCAATATATATTTGAGATACTTCATATTTCACTTGGGAGAGAACAATAATAATCATTTGATCTAAACTTACTTTTACAATTTTTAAAAATCCATTTACTTAATTTACAATGCCTAACTATGATCTCCATTCCAAATCTTTTCTTTTCTCTGGAATTTAGTGAATTTGCAGTTTTTAAGCTGTTGTTGTTGTTGTTTGTTGTTGATGTTGTTGTTGTGTGTGTGTGTGTGTGTAGTTTCCTCTGTAATTGTCTTAGCCATCACAGTTAATTTCATTTTCTACACCCCAAAGATAATGGCCTTTATATCTTCCCTGGTATATTAATACAACATGTAGAAAGATAATAAAGACTGATTTTAGCAGATTTTATCAAGGAGAAAACAAAGAACCATTGAGCAGAGCAACCTAATTTTCCTAGGACCTAGAGGTAGACATTTGCCATCAGTAGTACGCACTCATTTTGCTCACTCTTTGTAGTTCAGAAGACCTGAAAGATGTATATATCACAATTGACTTCTCATCTTGTATCACATGATAGAAACTGAATTTTGGAGAAAATTATGTGAATCTATTCCTCTGTGTTTCTTGATAAGAGGCCCAACCCTTTCCTAAATATAGCCATTCTACAACCCTAGTATAGAGTTCATGAAAACACTAAGGCTAAACACGGAAGAAAAGAGTATTCTTCAGCCTCCATCATCTTGTTTCCAGCTGAAAAAAATGTAGAGCTGTACTGGATGTTGTGCTGGCTGAGACCCTGAGACGTGGTTTCTAAGACTGCAGAATCCAACTCTACCCAACTGGTTGATGATTAACTCAAGTGCAAATCTTGAGGCTGAATCAATGTAAAATATTATTTCCATTGGCTTTTTGACTGCCTTGTGGGATTATATTTTATCTCAACTTCTACAACTTTAACACACAAACTGAAGTGTGCAAAACTACAAGCCAAGTTTTGAAGACTTTGAACAAGATATAAGTAGCTCAACCACTAATCCCTTATGCTGAACACTAGTTAAATAATAATGATATGAATATATTGAGTCACAAAAGATATATGTTGAGTGTCTCCTATTTGTTTCAACTTCCAAATTTAAATTTAAAAGGGCATGCAGTGTTCTAGTTATAATTCCATTGGAAAGAGCTAGTTTAGGAGATAACTATATCTTTACCCTAGTCACCTGGGGCAGCTGAGTGTTCTTATCTACATGAGTCTTGACAGGTCATGATTTGTGAACACTACCTACCTTCTCTGCCCCAAATCACCTACTGAGACCTTCAGAAATAGTTCGCCTCTCTCCAGAACACAAATGTACAAAGGAATCCACGAATAAAATACTTTGAAGAATTGACTCTACATCTTCCCAGAAGAGACATGTCATCACACATAGTCAAGAGCCAGAACCAAAATGATAATGAACTTACTCACATGAGCTGCTTTTTATTTTGTGTGTGTGTGTGTGTGTGTGTGTGTGTGTGTGTGTGTGTGTTATGTATGCATGTGTGTATATGTGTTCTCCTGTATGCGGATACATTGTCTGAGTTAGGATTTCTAATTATCATGATAAAACACTATGACCATAAGCAACTTGGGAGAAGAGGGTTTATTTTGCCTAGACATCCGCATCACAGTCCATCATCAAAAGAAGTCAAGGCAGAAACTCAAATCAAGAACCTTGAGGTAGGAACTGATGCAGAGACCACAGAGGAGTACCTCCTACTGGCTCCTCATGGCTTTCTCAGCCTCATTTCTTACAGCATCCAAGACTAGCAGCTTATGGGTAGTAGCTCCCATATGATCTGGGTCCTCCTATGTCAATCCTCAACCAAGAAATGCACCACAGGCTTGCCCACAGGCTGTTCATTTGAGGCTTGTCTTCCAAAATGTCTCTATCTTTTATCAAATTGTCAAATAAAACTAGACAACACACACACACACACACACACACACACACACACACACACACACACACACACTCTTGTTTGAGTGTGAGTTTAGAGATCCAAAGTTGATGCTCAGTATCTTCCTTGGTACACTTATTTATTGAGGCAGGATCTCTTGCTGAACTGGAACTAACCCATTCAAGATAGTCTATCTAGCCTGCTTGTTTTGGAGGTCCCTGCCTCTGCCTCCAGAATGCTGGAACCACAGACCACTGCCGTACCTGCCTAGCTTTTACCAGGTTCTGGTCATCCTAACATTGCCCCTTGCATTTGTGCTGCAAGCATTTTATCCATTAGTTGTCTCCAAGGCCACTTTAATGAGTTTATTAAAACCAAAGCCATTGTGTTTGAAATATTTCAATTGTAACTTATTTTATTAAAAGAAATCACTTTTTTGGTCCTGCTGCATTATAAACACCTTAAGAAGGACTTTAAACTACTTTTGTAGACTTGCCCATCAAAAAATATTATTTTAGATAAAAAAAGGGATAATGGTAGAAAGAATAATGGGACATAATAGAAGGCTGGTCTTCCAAACTATTCATAAAAAACAGAATGTTATAACAAAATAAAATACATTTTAGATCACTGACTTATCCCTTCATAATCTTTCTTCCTTGTTCTCTCTTATGTATGAGTAATCTCATCATATTATATTAATATTTATATTGATATACTATATTATGTAGGTTACCATAATACATTGATATAGCTAATAGTTATGTTAATAACTTATATTAATATAAAAATTGACCTCCCAGTGTCCCATCTTATACAAGGTGATAGCAAGTGATGGAAACAGCATAGATTTTTGTTGTTGGTGGTGGTAGTACTAGGCATTGAACCCAGGGCCTCACATGAGTTACCTTTGTATGTTTTGAGACAAGTCTTATGCAGGCCCAACTGACATAAAACATGCAACAATCCTCCCACCTCTGTCTGTTGAGTGCTGGGATTTACAGGCATGTGCCACCATGCCCCACTCCCAGCACAAAAGATGTGCCAAAAGTGCTCACCTTTGTGGATGAGTTTTTGACAGTGATTCAATATATAAATATTCATCCTTCTCACATTTTCATGCTTATTCCCTGCTTTTTAGACATGCCACTCAAGATTTGGCTACCTTTGTGAAGTAAGGGCTAGTATGTAGGAGTTTTCTATAACCCCTCTTTGAAAGCAAGTAGATAATATTCAAGAACTTCCTACTTCTTTTCTTAGAGGAACTCACCATGTATGTAGGACCATTGTGATTCCTGGACAGTGGGTAAAATGCTCCAAGTTGCATCCACCTCCTACAGAGTTCCTCTGTGACATTGTTTCTGTAGCCACAGATGTTGGCCCCTACCTGGAGAATTAGCACATATGCAAAAAAGTGATTACTAGAAAGGCAAAAATCATTTGCTATATTCTTATGTAGAGAAGGAAAAAGAATCTCTTTCTGATACTATTTAACACTTAAAATATCCCAAAGTCTCAAAGCAAGCCCCAGAGAAACAAGAGGATGCTCATTTTAGGATATACTAAGCCAACTTTCTAGACAGGCTGCCTGTATCAAAGGCCCTTCCTCATCATTCAGTCCCCAATCTCATACTTTCCTATTCATTGTTATGATCCTGGTAGGATTTTTTTTCTTATACTCATACATTTGATTTAAAATAATTCTTTCCTCACTACAGAGACTGTATGGAAGAGAAACTAATGTTAACATTTATATCATTCTGTCTTCAGAACCATCTTACAGCACACATAGAAACTGATTTTGCTAAAACAAAGACCATGAGACATGTCCATTAGTTTTACAAATACATTAATGAATGGTAATAGAAAGAGTAACAAAGGACAAAGGTTGAGAATGAGGCTTACCATGGGGATGCCAAATAGGTTAAACTCAAGGATGCTGGGGATGGACCATCGGAGATCATCCCAGGTGGCTGAATTGTTTCCCAGCCAATGAGCAGCAAATTTGCCAGACCCAGCGAAAGTAGAACGTGATAAGATGAAGCTCCTCTTGGGAGAGAAGACAGTTCCCAGGGCCCTGAAAAAGTTCAGCCAGTTGTGTGTGAGGTGACTTGTGACCACCTAGAACCCAGCTTATGCCAAATGCAGCAATGGATTTTTCAACCAAATGGAAAACAACAAAATCCAAGTATCAAAAACTAGACTTGCAAACAAATCTGCCATTTTATGAGTTGCTTCCCAGTTCTGAGTAAAGCTTAACATCCTGTATAAGATAATACAGATCAGTCCCAGCCTCCAAAGAAATTTCTTTCAGCATCTATACTTCTGATTACAGTTTTTATGAATTCTGCATCTTGTTGGGTCTGATTTTGGTCTAGCTCTTTTGAAGAAGAATATATGTCACATATCACAATGAGTTGGATTCTGGCTCCATCTACTCCAATGGGTTAGGTGTTTTGTTTTGTTTTGTTTTGTTTTGTTTTGTTTTGTTTTGTTTTGTTTTGTTGTTTTTTGTGTTTTTGTTTTTTTTGTGGTGTTTTCTTTTCTTTTCTTTTCTTTTCTTTTTTTCCTTCCAGGCCTTACTGCCTGGTGTATAATCCTGCTTATCATAATAACCCTGGCTCAGGTTCAAGCTGTGTCTTGGTGTGGACTCTTTACACTCATTACCTTTATAGCACCATTGGTAAGAGAAAGATGTGTTCAGCTTACACAAAGTGAAACCGAAACAGGATCAGGAAAGCAGTTGAGAGGTTACAGTTGAGAGAAGGCATTTATGTAGCATAGACTATATAACATGCATCTTATTGACAGTTTAGAGAAAAAGACAACAACAACGTATTGGAGATCCTTTTATTTCTCTTCCTTCTTTGTCTGGAACTGGCCTATTTATGATCATTTTATGATCTCTGAGATCTGCCTCCTTTCAGCCTGGAGAGAGATAAATTTCACTCAACTTAGCCCTCTGGCTGCTGTCCCCAAACTATTTTTCCAACTGAAGTTGTGTTATGCCTTGATCGGATCAATGCCCCCAGTTCTGAGGTGCTGACCTCACTGAATGAAAAATTATGACTTTTTGGAGACCAAAGTCAGGTATGAAGAAGTAACTAATGGATGACCCAGATATTTACTTTTTAGATCTAACAGTACCTCACGTCCAAAGGCCAAGGTCCATTTATCTTTACTGTTTTCTAGAAATTTAACCTGCTCTCCCAAGACCAAGTATGTCATAAAGACATCTAGTTCTTACCGAGTCACAATTGCTTTTTAACTATTAACCAGAACTTTTAGAGCACACTAACCAAACCAATTATGATTTTATAACACTTTTATCACACGGAGACACTGGCAGTGAAGCAATCTGGAACTCTTTTCCTTCTCAACACTCTCTGACTCGTGTGACTCATTCACTGTCCTGCTAAGAGGTAAATCTAAGAGGTAATCTAAGAGGTAAAGCATATTAGATCAGGGAGGGGTTGATGGGAACTCGCTGCAGTTCCACCATTTCAGAGATGAGCAAACTGAGTCTTGTTTATTTGGTCTATTTTCCAAGAAAGATAGGAAAAAGAGAGGAGGAGGGGATGAAGAAGGAAGAAAGAAAAAGGAGAAGCAGGGGGTAGGGAGAACAAAGAAAAAGAAAGGGCAGGAGAGGCAGAGACCATCTGGCTGCTTCTCAACACTGTCTTGACTTCCCATTACATTGGGCTGACCAGAAGAGAAAGGGTCCTTGTCCAGAAAATGCATAGGTTTGGATGTTAGTGAAAGCAAACTCTGAGAAGATCTCTGGTTCCTGATCACATTTCTTCTCTTTTCTCATCTCTGCTTCTTCTCATTCACTCCCTTATTCCTCTTCTCATTCACTCCCTTATTCCTTCTCTCTCAGAAAAGAGAAGAAATGTGATCAGGAACCAGAGATCTTCTCAGAGTTTGCTTTCACTGACGTACAAACATACGCATTTTCTAGACAGGATTCTCTCTCCTGGTCAGCCCAGTGTAATGGGAAGTCATGACAGTGTTGAAAAACAGAAAGTCTGTCTTTGATCCAATAGGTCCCATCATGCACTTGTTTTTCTCAAGCCAGGCATTTACTCCATTCGCATATATTCAATGTACTGTCCTTCAAGCTAAGGATTTCAATAAAGGAGTTTATAATCCAGCAAGAAGAAAATGAGCATCTAAACTTATGGAACAGTGATTTTCATGTTATAAAATGAAAGCAAAAATAATTTTGTTTATCGCAATATGAAAAAATATAACATATAAAATAGTCATGAAAGTTTCCAGAAATGACAACACAGGTAAGTTTCAAACTTGGGAAATGGACAAGATCAGAAAGGCTGTCTAGTTTGGGACTAATAGCTCATGAACTATGTGGAAGAAGTATTTAGGTCTGGAACACACAGAAATTAAGCATTATCTGAGCATAAAGTACGAGAAGTGGCAAAGGAGTGAGAGACTAGGTTATGAAGTATCTCGGTCTGTTCTAGGGGCTGACATTTTATCATATAGAAAAGAGTATAATGTAAAAAAAATGTCCTGGGGAAATAAATGAGAAAACTCAAAAGGACCACTTTGACAGCAATATAAACAGTTCTTTTTAAACTTTGACATCCATTCAACACATCTTGAGGTGTTGGTGAAGGCTGTTTTGATTCCTGGGGTTCAGATTGAGGCTCAAGATGTTGAGCTTTTAATATCATTCCCAGAGATGCTGATGTTGCCTGGCCTTAACCATACTTTGAATTGGTAGAGGATAGATTATTTGGAGATAGTTTAAAGTCAGAGAGGTAAGCAATACATAGGCATTAATGAGAGAAATAGTGAGGAGTTTAATTAAAAAGTGATTATGGAAAAAATAAGAGATGATTATGATTAAATTTCTAAAGTAGAAACAAAATAATCAAAGGTTGATTTCAGGTGGAAGTAGAAATACTTAAAGATCATATGAAGTTTATCATTTCAGAGTCTGGGAGATAACAATGGTGTTGACACTAACCAAGACACAGAATTTAAAATACTAGTCAGAGTGTGGTGGTTAGTGTGAAAAAGGAATTAGAGCTATGTGACTGGCATGAGACACTGAAGAGAGAGACAGCCAGAAGATACTTATGGTATATATATTGGTGTACATATATATATATGTATATATATATATATATATATATATATATATATATACACACAAATGTCTGTGCATATATCTCTCTCTTTCTCTCTCTCTCTCTCTCTCTCTCTCTCTCTCTCTCTCTCTCTCTCTCTCTCTCTCTCTCTCTCTGTGTGTGTGTGTGTGTATGAATGTAAGTGCTCCTGGAGGCCAGATCAGGGTAGGGTGTCAGATACCCTGGAATTGAAGTGATAGGTTATAAGTCACTTAACATTGGTGCCTTGTACTGAACCACAGTCCTCTGCAAGAGCAGTGTGCACTCTTAACCACTGGGCCATTTCTCCAGCTCCAGTTTTGTATATTTGTGTCAGCAAATCAAGGTGAGGCACAGGTAAAAATACACATTGTTAAAATTGACAAAATGCAGTAAAATCCATGGTAAGGAATAGATTCGCTGTGGTGGCCTAGAGTAGAAAGAAGGAAGTCCAGGGGTTATTGCTGTGGCTTATCAGTAGAAGAGCAGATGAAAAGAAACAAAAGGCAGATACTAACGGATGTGCAGACAAGAAGGTGTGCTGTGAAGAGCACGGGATGCTATGTAGACACACCTCTCAAGAACTAAAGGACCATGGTTTGAGGGGAGGCCGTGAGACATAGAGACGTGAGGTGAGTGAAGTGAGGAAAGCATGGGGATGTGTCCATGAAAGAGCCCTGGCTGACTCCCTGTCACAGAGTTGACACTAGTGTAAAAGAAAGCAGCGTGGGAAGAGTCAGCCTAGCCTTGTCCCAAACCTCTTGAAGAGTCTCAACAGCTACCCAATGCATTTCAGTTCTCCGTCTCCATTGCAAATCTAAAAGTTAAACCTTCTCAACTCTAGCCCAACTTTTTCCTCTCTTAGGTACAATGATTATATTTTACTGTCATTTAGAAGAAGAACTGAGTGGAGTGAAGGGTAGCTGTTTCTCTAGTCACAAAGTCATGGCTAAAATCTTTGTCACCAGGTCTGAAAAGGATGCGATGTTTTACCTTATAAACCTGATTCCTTATAATGGGTAGTACTGGTGGAAAGAGTGGTTGTGTGGTGTGTGTGTGTGTGTGTGTGTGTGTGTGTGTGTGTGTGTTACATACAAAGAAGAGAATTGAAAAGATAGGATCAAGAAGAAAAGAGACAAGGGAGAAGGGTGAAATACAGCGTATGTCATATGAAAGTAAGACACCCAGTTAAACTTGAATTTCAGAAAACCAATGAATAATTTTTATTACAAGTATGTTCCATGGAAATTTAACCTCACATTTTGTACTATTTTATTCGCTACAGTCTGTGGTAACTTTAGCAATTCAGTAGTGGGACCATGGCTGTTGTCCAGCCAGGAGCTTCAACTGCCTTGTATTTTATTGCCTGTGATTATCATTGGAATGACATCGTGCCTGAGCCATAAACCAATCAAAATTAAACTGACACAGAAAACCAAACTTTGTGCATCTTAAGTATTGCTATATGCCAGTTTCTGTATTCTCATAATCACATAAAATTTGAACAACACATTTATGCAAGAGAATCCCATCTATTTGTCACCTCCCGCATTCCATTTCCCACCTTCCCAAATCCAGAACCAGGTAGACAACCAAAGTCTTACAAGTCTGTGGCTCTTGACATGGTGTAGCCATACAGGCTGTGGACATCATAGTGAAGGCCTGAGTAAAACTCTGTGTCCATGCAGAGGGTTCCTACCAACAGAGAGCCATTCAGGATGCCTAGAGAAAACATTCATCAGTGTGGCAATTCTCCATCAAGCAACTGTAACAAAATAGACACCTAATCCTTTTCCTCTGTATTATCATACCTTCACCAACCCCCACTTGATAAAAAAAAAAACCCTTTCCACTTTTTAAATGTTACTCTTTACTGCCTCCTACATCAGGACTAAGCAGAGCTGGCCATTGATTCCCTGGAGCTCACTAAGGATGGTGGCAAGCAGAGGCATCTAAGAAACCTGCTCAAGGCCCTGATCAATTGATAGGAAAATAAACATGAAGCCCCTACTGTCTATCTGCATATGCTTAATCTAAGAGAACTACATGTACAATGTTCAAGGATGAGTGATGTAAATAGGGGGATATCCTCTTTTATCTCACAGGTAAAGCAGGAGTCATGTGACACTGGATATTTTCATGAATGAGAACTCAAATCCCAACCCTGAGAATCCAAACTGTGGCTTTTATTTTTGCTTTTTTTTTTAAAGCTAAGACAGTCCATGTCTTATAAACTCATTTTTTTTCTCCTTTCTGTGAAAGCAAACCTGGTGTGTTGTCCTGTGTAAGTCCTTACTAGGAGGCATAACTCCAGAAAGACATGTGAGAAGGAACAAATTAAGGTTAAAACTTTCCCACCAGCCATGTAGGGTAAGGATTTGGAGCAGGAAATTTAACTGCATGGTAAGCTGTAAGGAAAGTTATATTTCTGGACTATGTTAATTATGAGCAGAACACTAACATTTTTCTAACGCTAAAGGTAGTTGTACTTGTGTCATCATCATGAAAACATGTACTATGTGGACATAAAATCATGAGAAGTGGCTCAGTCAGGCGGGAACATGGCTGGTCCCATGTTAATGACAAAAGGCTGCAGGGACAGAATGAGATGTGTGTCAGAGCAAGCAGACAGTGATATAATGAGGTTTTACATAGAAAGACAAAAACAAACAAACAAAAACCTTAACAAGAATAATATTAAGGGGGCTGGAGAGATGGCTCAGCAGTTAAGAGCACTGGCTGCTCTTCCAGAGGACCCAGGTTCAATTCCAAGCACCCACACGGCAGTTCATAACTGACTGTAACTCCAGTTTCAGGGGATCCAACAACTTCACACAGACATACATGCAGGCAAAACATGAATACACACGAAATACAAATAAATTATTTTTTAAAAGAATAATATTAAAAGATTAAGAAACAAAAATGATAAATTGATCTAGAATGACAATATAAAAGGGTAGGAAACAGACTGAGTAGAGGAGAATGAAGTTGTTAGGTGATTGTGGAGAAGATTTTGCAAAAGTGTAAATGGTCTAAATTCAAAGAAATTCAGAACTCCTTCAGGAACCAGAGAGGAGGTGAGAAGCAACAAAACCTTGGTCTCCCGAGAATATAAAGGGTGGACAATCACAATAAAGTTGTTAGAGACTGTCCAGATGCCTGTCCACCCAGTAGTATTCTATAAGTTCTGGGGCTTGTTTGTGAAGATTAACTTATCTGGAAGTTGATGTATGCCTAGGGGGTCAGATTCTGGCAAAGGAATATAGGCACCCTAGGTAAGAGACTCAGTCCATCTTATCAAATCCTCTTTACCTTCTCCCCCTTCACCTACAAAGCTTGAACCAAAGACCTTCATCATGGGAGAACCAGACAATGCAAGAAACAAAATCTTTGATCCTCAGCTTGGATTCAGGCCCCCATACCTCACTACTGTGTGACTTGAGTCAAGTACACACTTTCTTAGAGTTAATCCACTAAGACTCTGGGGTTTCCTTCTTGCCATAATAGAATAGACAGTATATTCTACACTGTCTATCATGGTTGATCTTCATTGTCAACTTGACTGGATTAGATCAGATCCAGTGCATTCAGGGTAGTATGGCTATAGACTTAACTGGATTTAGAATCCAGGATTTAAGAGACACAATTCAAGGTTTATCTGTGCTTCCAGGGAGGTTTAACTGAGGAGTGAAGACCTGAAAGTGGGTAGTACCATCCCATGGCCTGGGAGCTAAGACTGAATAACCAAAATTGGTGAGTACCAGCGTTCATCTCTGCCTTCCTACAGGGGTCAATGGTAAACAGCTGCTGTGATGCACTGCATTCCTCTTATCTGGGACCCAGAATGAACCCTTCATTCATGGAACTGCTTTTGCCAGGAATTTGGTCACACAAGCAAAAAAGTCAACTAATACACTTCCTCATTTCCATGCAAATACACATATTCTTCAGGAGGCAAGAAAATCACTTTTGACTTGAAATAGGACCAATAAATAAGACATTGAAAGAACAATTGATGCTTGACCTGTATTTTTAATGAGAAAAGAGAAGTAAAAAGGAAGGAAAAATTATAGATTTACTTTAATTCAATAAAGTCTTATCATGAGGTATTACAAAATTCTCAGAAGGTTTAAAAAAATCAAGCTACTTTAATGTTAATCTCCATTAAACAGGGGACCATTGATGTGTTAAACCTTGGCTAGAGCTGAAGAGTTGGCTCTGTGATTAAGAGCAGACTGCCCTTCCAGAGGACCTGGGTTCATTTCCCAGCACCCACATTGCAGCTCACAACTGCCTGTAGCTACAACTTCAGGGAGTCTGACACCCTCACACAGAAATAAATGCAGGTAAAATACCAATGCACATAAAATAAAAATAAATAAATAATCATTAAACTATGGCTACTAAAAATGGGTGGAAAGAGACAGTGGGAGAGAAGGAGGAGGGAGGGAGGGAGGAAAGGAGAGGGAGAGAGAGAGAGAGAGAATATGAATTACAGATATGTAGTTTGTACCTTAGAGTGTTTAAAATTTCTCACACAACACAAAACACAATCTCCTGAGAGCTTTGGATGCAGTGAGGTGGAAAAAAGAATCTAGAGCTCTTGTGGAAGTGCCACCGAGTGGGGAGCAGGGTGGGGGGTGGGGACATGGGGGAGTGTCAGATTAACACTTTAACCACATGTTGCTCTTTGCAGTAAAAGGCAATTAGTGGCCAAGGGGTGCCACATAGACTTTAGTAAGAATCATTGGGATGTCTGGAGATTCATTGAGCTGGGAAGCTAATTGCTCCTGGCCAGGCTGCATGGCTCTCGTGTTACTTGAATGTGTCCAGTTCCAGGATCGCAGGCAAACAGGAGCACTTACTGGGAGTGAAAGGAGGGAAGTTCAGGTTGTTGGATTCGCACTTGAGGTTGGAACCTTGGAGAAGCGTAGACAGTTCATCCATTTCCTTCAAGACAAAACCCACAAGATGGAAAAATGTATTGCCATAAAGTTAGCTGGGCAGGAAGTGCTTATAACTAGAAGCCAGAATATCCAGGTCTCCTCCTAGCTGCTTTCAGGATTTTAAACACCCTCTCCAGCTTCGCTTGGCCTCTTTGTCATTCTTAATAAAAATAAGTAGTTTGGATTAAATTGTATCAAAATTATATTACAGTTCTAAATAGATATTGAACATATTTTAATTTTATAAACTTATTCAATCTCCTAATTAAGATGTATAATTTCAAAGGTTGATCTTGGCCTTACAAATTGTGAATATTTTATTGCTGGTGTTACTGCTTCAATGTATTTGAAAAACTGAGGACAAGGTGATATTCTTGGTCTTTTAATTTTCTCTGTCTTATTTCCACTGGGGAACAATAAAAGAATATAATTGAGGTCAAATACATTTTTCTAAAATGAATTAAAAAAATAATGTCTAATCTTGCCAGCAAAAATATCTGAAGTTTTCAAAGAAACCTCCTCAATACTCTACAACAAAACCCACAAAGCCTTCAGTAAGTTATTTTTAATGATTAAATCTTTATGAACTAATGCAGTAAATTTAGCAATCATCACTTTTAATGAGGCCATATTGTGAGTTGAAATTGAGTTTATAAAGAAAAAAGTTAATTTCTTAAGAAAACAAAGAACTTTATCAAAATGAAACAATCAGTTGGTGGTAAATGTAGAATAAGAACGTAGTGTTTTAGGAGCCCAATTTCCCAGATATATACTGGGCACGGAGTAAAAAAATCGTATATGCCAGTATGTCAACCAAACTATATTACTATGGATCAGTGTCAACATCTACATGAAATTTTGACATGTCCACTTCCAATGGATATTTGAGTTTGGAACGATAACTTACAATCCACACACCATCAAACTCCAGAAGTTTGTAAAATTGAGTGAGCTGCTGGGTCCACCACAGAATAGAGGCTGGATTGGAAAAGTCGGGAAAGACTGACTCTCCTGGATAGCCCTGCAGAACAAAGAGGAAGGCCGTGGCAGTGTGTATGATGGTTCTGTTCATCATTGATTATTCGCTGCTATTTCTTTTTACCAGAAATCTCATACTGCTTATTATTTAGAGTCAGACTTGCCTTTCTTCCAGCAAAATCCAAATATGCAGTAAAATGCCTGCAAGGATCCAGAGGAAGAAAAGCTCACTGATTAAATGAAAGTCTGTCATACATCCTTTCCTATCTAAAAATGTGAATTTTCCATATGTAAGGCCAATTAGGAGATACGAGATAAAGTCTTCTGTCTGTGACTAGGAAGCTGCACCCGTGAAACATCAACAACATGGATGCGGTAACAAGACTTGTGCAATGACAACACCAACTGGCATATAAACGTGGATGGGAGACATTTCACAAGGGCCGACTCCTAGGTGAAGAGCTACAATCAATGGTTGCTGAGAGAGGAAGAATCAGTCTTCCCCAATGATGACCCCGAAAACAGATCATCTAATCCCAAGTGGTCAGCCCAAAACACATGTACATAAGAAAAACACTAAATGAACTCAGCAGATTATACTCATAATCTTTATGAATACATATCAATAATAACTAAAGAATGAGAGGCCATGAATTTGAGAAGGAGTTAGGAAGGGCCAGGAAGAAGTTGGAGATTGGAAAAGGAGGTGGTAAATAATATAGCCACATAAAATTTCTCAAAAAATAAAATTTTAAAAATTAAAATAAATTCTGGAAATTCCAAATGTTAAATATTTTAAGATAATAATGATGTATGTTTAATATATTGATAATTTGAGATTATATAAAACATGTTTGGGGCAATTGTTATAAATAATTGTTGATTTCATCATATAAACAATATTTTGTAAATGCTTGAATAAAGTTACTCTTACTCCTATCAAAAGTGTGCAATGTTGTCTCTTTGTCTTTTCCACATCTATTGTCTAGGCATCTTCTACAAACACACAAAGATATATACATAGCCAAATTATTAAAACATCTGGCTTACTAGAATATAAACTGAAGTATAACATTCTTACTGATTTTCTCTATAAATTTATAGTTTGAGAATTTGGAATAATTTTGTACTCACACAATTAATCATTATATTTAGTAAACTGCAAAGAATTCTTTTAAAAATGTGTTCTTTGTCAGGCAGTGGTGGCACATGCCTTTAACTACAGCACTCAGTAGGCAGAGGCAGGCCAATTTCAGTCAGTTTCAGGCTAGCCTGGTCTACAGAGTGAGTTTCAAGACAGCGAGGGACAAAGAAATCCTGTCTTAAAAAAAAACTAATAATCATAATAACAACAATAAATTAACAAAAAAATCTTACAATTCCTTTTTTGAATATGTTGGGTTATTTGGGCTATTGGTTCTTTGTTTTAGTTGATAGACACCAAAGAAGGATGGGGTAATTTTCATATCCCAAGGAATGAGTAGTTTAGCAATAGAATCCCAACAGCAGCGTAAGAGAGGCCAAGCTAACTCCACTGTAACCCAATGTGTTTGCAACATCCCACAACTTTCCTCTACTACTATTATCTCTGCCTAGGCCTTAGAACAAATGGTTCTTCGTATTTGCTGGTCAATCCAAGCAGTCACCCAATTAATTGCCTTAATTATAAAAATTCTTCATTGCAGCCCATCCAAATACCCCACCCTACGGAAATGGCTCATCCAATGGGGATTAGTTTTAGATAACCACAGTTTTTATTTGACTATGGCCTCTGACTTCTACTAATACATGAAAATGGGTCCATCTGGTGTTTTAGAGATTCACGTCTAACAGTAAAAGCAAAGGCTTGGTTTGGAGAAGAACTCTGTACAGCTTCAGAGGAAATTAAGAGCAGTGGAAGGACAAGTAATTAAAGTAAACTAAGTCAGTGAGGAAAAAGAGCTGAATGGAGGACAGGGCATTTACGACACCGAAAAGATAGCTTTGCAAAGTAAACAACTCAGAAGCTGTACTACGACACAGATTTCTGAGATTACGTTGCAGTTTTTATAAATGTCACACAATTCAGTCATCTGGGTTAACTTTATGTATGATTGGAATAAAAGCTTAGCTATGAGAATCATCTGAAAGTACGTAGTCTTTTTTTTTTTTTTTTTTTTTGGTTTTTCGAGACAGGGTTTCTCTGTGTAGCTTTGCGCCTTTCCTGGAACTCACTTGGTAGCGCAGGCTGGCCTCGAACTCACAGAGATCCGCCTGCCTCCGCCTCCCGAGTGCTGGGATTAAAGGCGTGCGCCACCAACGCCCGGCGAAAGTACGTAGTCTTACAAGCACTGTTGTTCTGAAAATCAGCTCTTTGGTCATTTATCCCAGTTTCTGAACCTGACACCACAGAGTCGAGCCTGGGCTTTAACTATGAGTTTTGTGTAAATTAAGAAATATTTTATCATGCCGGGCGGTGGTGGCGCACGCCTTTAATCCCAGCACTCGGGAGGCAGAGGCAGGCGGATCTTTGTGAGTTCGAGGCCAACCTGGTCTACAAAGCCAAAGCGAGTTCCAGGAAAGGCGCGCAAAGCTACACAGAGAAACCCTGTCTCGAAAAACCAAAAAAAAAAAAAAAAAAAAAAAAAAGAAATATTTTATCTGAACCAGATTCCACGTTCATCACAAGCATCTTGCCATGTTACTGAAGTTGAACTTAACATCTCAGGGAAGAGAAATTGAGAGGCAATCAAACTTAACGGAATTTTCTACTAATGACATATTTGTTTTCTATTATCTAAAATATTAGTGAGTTTGGGGCTAGTGTTTTATATCTCTTAGAATTTTAATAACTTTATTATCTTATCTATTAGTTTAAAATAGAGTAAAACTACTAAAGCCACAAAAGTATCAATATTGCAACTTGCCTCCCACTTATTTTCATATAAAAAGCACAACCTTTGCCCAAACTATTATTTATTCTGAATCTCTTGAGAAGTTACCTCCCCAACAGCAAAGCCACTGGAGCTCATGATCCACACTCTGCTCTTGCTTCCATTGTCATAGACCGCATAGTCAGGGTCCTTAAAGATGCCAGGGTTCTAATAAATAAGCAGAGTATAAATGTTATTTTGGTAAGTGTCTTTTGCAACTTGAAAGGAAAACTGAGGCACCACATTGTTTGAACATACCAGAATAATTACATATTTCTGTCCATTGTCATGCAGGTCCTTAGCAAACTCTGCGAGCTGAGGGTAAGCCTGCTCATCAATAGTGAAATCTTTCCTTCCAGCCATGTAGTCTATGTCTGAATATTGCACATCCTGAAAGATAGTTCTGGGCAGTTAGAACCTAGGAAATAATCACCTTGCTGATTAGAAGGTTTTCAATTCAGTTCCTAACCATTATAAGAGAAGCCGTATAGCTTCATAGTCCAGGAACTCTCCAAGCTTGGCTGGCTCCTAGAAATAAATAAGCCCTCTGTGAAAGATGCTTCTGCTCTCAGACTGCAGCAATGTGTCCACATCCTGCTAGAAGTATGTCATGAGGTACCTTGGGGGACTTAAGATAGGAAGCATGTATCTTGTTTATCCTTGTAATTTGAGGATTTGGATGTTGGACATGTAGCAGGTACTCATGAAATGTGTATTTGAATGAACATATGAGGGAACTTAACCACAAACACTTTGGATCTCAAACATCAAGTCAAAATGTAAGTTTGTAAGAGAAGAAAGGGGTCTTTTGATCTATTAAACTGCTAAAGGAATGATTAATAATGTTAAGTGACAAAGAGATATAGACATTTGACAAACCAAACTCTCTTACATGTATTGTTTGTGTGTTTGCATATCAACATGTGAGGACAAGATGCCATTATTAATGTGACTGGAATGTAAAGAGGTTAAAAGTTAAAGGTTAGTGGTTAAAGATGTAAAGTATGACTGCAGCTTCAGTATAGGCACTTGACTCTGGATATTCTTTGTTTTCCAATCTTCCATATACTCCATGATCATATGAAAGTATCACATACGTTCTTCACATGGCTTGAGGCTTGTTGCCCAATGTGGTATCATCTGCTCTGATCTCTAGTAGTTAGTTAGGTCCTAGGTGCCACACATACCCACAGAGGGGGGCACTCCCAATCAGGACAGAAGAGCACATTTGTTCCCATAACACCAACGGAAGCAGGGGGACAGAGCAGAGGGAGCACTACTACAAGTCAAGTGACAAGAACGGTTTGTACAAATCGGCCCTTCTGATGAGTAGTGCCATCCTGGAAAAGGGGAACCATACAGTTCCTCATTCGGAAAACAGTGGTAAATTGAGAGCCAGCCAGGCCTGAGAAAGCCTTTTTAAGCTAATACAGGCATGCAAAGCATTGGCCTGGTTCTTCCTGAAGTTGAGTGTTTTCAGACAGTATACACAGGGAAAGTAAAATTAAATACTACCAATTTCCCCTCAGTACCAAACAACATGCTAGGAATATTTCTCCTAAGAAAACTTGCTCACTGTATCAGCCCTCTTGGATTTTCTGGCATTAGGCCAGTCATTTCCACCCATATAGT
The DNA here is from genome assembly GCF_049852395.1 of Peromyscus maniculatus bairdii. NCBI lineage: Eukaryota > Metazoa > Chordata > Mammalia > Rodentia > Cricetidae > Peromyscus > Peromyscus maniculatus. The sequence goes on from NC_134854.1 coordinate 50,242,610, forward strand.
TTCCACCAAATGCTAACCACATAGACATATGTCCAAACTGAAGTTCTGAAGCTTTAAGAGTTAGTCCTGAGGAAATTCCACAACTTCATTGACTGTGTGAGGAGCTTATCAGACATTAGACACTTGGAGTTGTCTTTTGATTTACAGGAGAACTTTGAACATCATAAATACTTTGCAACCACAGAGCTCCAGAGTTAATCTGGAAGGAGTTTACAAGGTAGCTGTGAAATTAGCTTACCGTAAATCATTATTATCATCTTCAGCTCTTGCTGACCACATCACCATGTGTTGATTTCACTCATAAAATGACAACTGAGTTTGATGGTGTTCATGCTCAGGGCTATCTGCTTTACATGCATTATGTAAAATATTTCTCACCCCTCTCCAAGGTAGGTGTAAAATTTTTACTTTTTAAAGACAGAAACCACAATATACAACTATTAGTTAACTAATCCACGACTGCATGGAGATGTAAAATGATAAGACTAAAATTCAAGTCCTTTGGTTCTATGAACTATGCCCTTTGCATGGGCATATGAATAATTCAGTATACTAATTCCTGATGCTGTGTGTGCCTCTATTAATCATCCTATTTTTCCATCTTAATTGAATGGAATGCAAAGAAATGAAATCGAATCTTAAACATGATAAGAAAAGCCTCAACTTACATATGGGATCTCAGCATCACGATTTCGATCTACAACCTGTCTCAACCCATTAATGCCACCATAATCCCTGCGGCTGAGCTGGAAACCAAGGCTCCAGTAGGAAGGCAAGAATGGCCGTCCAACAACCTGAGAAGAGAGGAGCAAAAGCACCTGAGCAGTTATAACAAACACAAATGAACATGGCAGCAGCAAGCCCATCTGAATCATTTGTTCCTTTTCATTTTCTATAAAGTCCCCAGGTCTTGTCAGAAACAAAAAGAGTCTCCTGCTGCAAAACTCCAAATATCATGTCTCTCATCATTTAAAATAACTAAATGTGTCCCAAAAGCAGCAGCAGTGGTACAAAATAGGATTTTCAGAATATGTTGGACTAATAATGTCATTTTGTGGCAGTGGTTCACAACCTGTGGGTTGAAACTCCTTTGAGGGTCACATATCAGATAGTCTATATATCAGACATATACATTATAATTCATAATAGCAGCAAAATTGCAGTTATGAAGTAGCAACAATATAATTTCATGGTGGAGGGGTCACCACCACATGAGGAACTAAAGGCTGCAACATTAGCAAGGTTGAGAAACAGAAAAGGAAATGGGCTGGAGATATAGCTCAGTTGGTAGAGTGTTTACCTAGCACGCAAGAAAGTGTTGGTTGAATTCCCAACAGTAAAATAAAAAAAAAAATGGAGGAAGGGGAAAGCAGTCATTGTCCTATTGGGTCGGAAGGTGATGTCTTAATTTCTTTTCTTTTTGCTGTGATAAAATACCTCTAATAAAAGCAACTTAAGGGGACAAGGTTTATTCTGGCCCAAGTTACAGCCCATCATGGCACAGAAGTCAAAGCAGCAGAAGGTTGAAGCAGCTGATCATATTGCATCTGGGGGAGGGGGAAGGAGAGAGGGAGAGAGAGAAAGAGAGCAATGAATACTTCTAACGCTTTCCTTGTTCTCTCCATCCTCCTAAGAAATAGTCTCATCTGCTGTCAAGGTAGGTTTTGATATATAATTAATTTATTCAAGAGAGTTCTCTATGGGCATTCCCATGGGCCCATCTCCTAGATAATCTAGGTTCTGCCACCTTGACCATTAACACTAACCCTCATGGTTGGTGCTTTGTTCTGTTGCTGAGTGGTGCTGAGAATAGAGGCCAGAGTCTCATGTATGGCAGACAAGCGCTCTACCACCGAGCTATAACTCTGGCCCTGAAAAACAGTAATATTTATTCATCCAATCATCTCTTAATGTTTGCAGTGTCATAAGGTCCCTCATAAGCACCGAGAGTACAATGACACAAAGCCAACAGTATTCCTGGCTTCGCAGAGCTTGAATGGTGTAAAGATGACTCATGTAACTGCAGATGGTGGTGTTTGACAATGATGAAAGTGTAATACCTTATGACTCAAGAGTGTGATGGGTGAAAAAATACTGTATGCTTGAAGTATTCAAAATTCTGAGCACCTCAAGCCAATACTCTAAGAAGAACCCTGTCCCGTATCATTCTAAGAGTCCCTGCCCCCTAATCATAAGTTTTCTCCCATTTCATATAATTCCTTCCTTCTTATTTATTTATTTGTTGATTGAATGCACTTTTTGGATTTGTGGCCTTGGGTCCTTGGAATAATTATACCCAGAGGAACAAGAGGAGATAGACAATGGGCATGCCTAGGAAGCAGAATTAAGCTTTCGCTGGCATTTCTCAAGGCTTCCTGTATGGTGCTTACAGTAATGCAAAAAACATCCAGTCAATTCACCAAAGAAAAAAATGAAATACTTGTAAGCTCAGCATTTATATCCATAATATGTACTAATAATTTTAACTTTCTTCTTGTTAACTCAAACAAATAGATGATAAAGTAGCAATAGAGTAGGGAGGGCAGAGCCATACCTCCAGGTACTCCTGAACTACTTGCTCTGGCGTGTTCCCCAGGAAAATGTAAAAGTCAAGAACGCCCCCAGTTGTGCGGTAAGTGATGGCAGGAGCAGGTTGAAGTGTGGCCTCTGGAAGGATTAAAATGAATGATTAGAATCTTTTGAAAATACACCTCTTGGAAGCTTGAATAGCTTTAGTTGTCACAAATTCTGTTTCATTTTCAAGAGAAAATGAATCACATCCATTCACTTTATCTGAATTTTGTTAATTTGAACAAGATACCCATCAATGTGAAATTTTGTCTTGTTTCATATTGCTTATGAGGAAAAAGAGAAAATTTTATTGTTATCTGGCTATATTAGAATAAATTCTATGATATATGAATCGTTTAATCCCAATGAAAAATATTGTGGAAACTTATCAGGTAAGTTTGACATATATATGCACACACACATATATATATGACAGTTATATTTTTAAATCAATAGTGCTTCTTGGCACATACTGATTAGAAAGCTGAAGGGAGATGGGTGTAGAGTGAGGCTGAGACACACTGCACAAACACGGTCTGCTGCCTACAGGCAGACAGAACAACACATGCTCAAGTCTACAGGTATCTTTGGAGTGTGTACATCAATGGATGCTGTTATCCACACAATGTTTGGAGAAGCATCCCATCAGAGGAAGTCCCTGAAGGAGGTTTAGGTCAAGTGTCTCTAAGTCTGAGCTGGATCTCTGAACAGCTAAATGGCTCTCAGGTCCTAGTTTCAGTAGAAGCACTACATGCAACACATGAGGATTATATGAGGTTCTCATGATAAAGGTAATCCTTAAAAATAAAAACATCATATCTAAATCTACTTCTATCCAGAGAAGATTAAAAAAATACTTCCTACCCATAGCATTGCTGTTCAACAGAAAAACTCCCAAAGAAGCCCCACTGGTATCTTCAAGGCACAAGAAGAATGTGTGTGCTCCATAAAGATTAGCCATTCCCTGTCAACAAGAAAGGAAAAACAGAAGTAACAGGATTATGTGCTTAAAATATTTATCCTGAAACACACCTTTAATTCCAGTACTTAGGAAACAGGCAAGAGGATAACTACTTTTAGGTCAGCCCATGATACACAATGAGTTCCATGCCAGCTTGATCAACACAACAAGGCTCTGTCTCTAATAGACAAACAAATAAATAATAAATGTGACTCACAGGACCAAAAATTCATGAATATACTTGCTCAACATTTAATCATGTTATACCAAAATGGCATTATCATAGTAAATGGGGAAACACAATATGGTGCATGTATTCTATAGAATACTATTCAGAAAGGATATACTGCAATAATACAGCCCAAAATGTTACATGAAATGGAAGAAACAGCCAATACTGCTGTCTTTGAAACATGCTGACATGCCATACAAAAACAGTTAACGAGGAACTTTCCATCTACTGACTCCACTGAGAATGGCCCTCGATTGATATTCTACTCACCTTAGTTACTAAAGCGAGAAAGCATCATTTTTGCAAAAGCATTTTCTTCTCGTCTTTTTGTGATAATGGTATGGAATCCAGAACCCCACATACACTTAAATGTAACTTTCTACTGCTAACATACTCAGTCCGTTTCATGGTTTTAATTTTGAGACAGGGTCTTACTTCTAGCCCAGGCTGGTCTTGAACTTACTCTGTAGGCCAGGGTGGCCTTTTAGTTGCAAGCCTCCTGTCTCGGCCTCCCGAATAACTGTGATTATGTGCTTGCACCAAGAGGCCTGGTTGTTTTCTGATATTATCTTATTATCATTAAATTCTATTTTTCCAAGAAAGTTTTTTTTAATTTCTGTATTTCTAATTTAAAAATCTATTAAACTTAAGAACAAGTAGTCCTCAAAACAAATTCATGTAAATTGTGAAAAATAAGACATGGCTGTACTTTTGTCAGCCATTTTTGGGAATGGAGGGTGAGTATTCTCGGCTGTGAGCTATGAACAGGGGTCAGGGTAGGCAGAGCCTCACTTCTGTGGGAAGGGCATCCCTGGTGAAGATGGGCCAGGTGTTCCAGCTCATGTTGTGGAGGTACTGCTGGTGTACGTGTTCCCCCAGCCCATACACATTGGAACTGGGCAGTCGGAAAGACAGCTGCAGGTACTGCTGGTCAAACTGGAGAGGCCCAATGCCTGTGTCCAACCTGGACAATGGGGAGAGAATAAGAGTCACAGAAGCTCTGGCTCTGCAGAAAGCTGTGTCTGCCTCTCCACATGCACTCAGAGATGAGTGACCTCAGATTTCAGCAACAATTTTCCTGCTGCCCCCAGGGTGTTCTCATGGTATCATCAACTCTTTGAATTTAGTAGAGCATCATAGGATGGGACTCCATCATCACAGGTTTATAACTGGAGGAAGAACCAAAGTGCATCTCCAGATATGACTGTGGATGCTAAGTATCGCTAGCCCAGGCCCCTCTGGAAAAGCAGTGAGGTATATGGCCTTATAGCACACAGGTGACTGGGGACTTGCTAGTATCAGGATTTGGGTGCAGATTTTCTTGACATTAGTATTCATATTTCATGCCATGCAATTTGTGGTGTAAGCCCAAATTGGTGTTAGGTAAGATTCAGAGGTAATGATACTTTGGTAACTCAAAACAACAAAATTCCCTAGTCCATAACATATGAGAACCATAAATAAGCATGTGTGGATACTTACTGTAAATGTATATCTGAAACTTAGTAAGCAGTATCATTATAGTTTCATACTCTTTGCTTTACAGTCATAACAGATTGCCATTGTTAATTAGGCACGGTACTAATTTTGCATTTTTCTGAGGATCAAATGCATTTCCATGTCTTACTCATCTTGCTGTATAAGTCAGGATGAGTTACATGGGGACTCTGTATTCAAAGATGGACAAAGAGTGTGGAGCTCACAAGACTCTGTTGTTGCTCTTCCGCATTATTCGGATGCTGAAGGGCTTATTGATGACCTCTACATAGTAGCTCAAAACGGACTCATCGGCAGTCCCATTCATGAGGTTGATGTTTTCATGAGGGACTTCATAGCGCATCTCATTGAAATCAGTGATCTGAGAGAAGAAAATAGAATTCTGAGTAAGACCACTCCCTTGTAGTGCTGTGGATAATGCTGCCTTGGAAGCAGTGGCCCATGGGAATGCCTCCAAACCTTGGCCCTGTAGATTTTGGTTTCTGAAATGAAATCATCCAGACAGTGTGTCCTGTCAAGTCAAGTCAAGATGCCTGCCTGTCTCCTCCAGAGATGCCCTCAGAAAGGGGACCTCTGCACTATCTAAAGAGTTGTGTCCAGCGGTAAACTCCTTACTAACCTTAAAGTGAAAACGATTGGATGTCTGATACTCAGCTGTCAAGAGGGCATCAATGATATCATTTCCAAAAAGAGATGGAGATGCAACTTTTTTCAATTGAGCAGTCAACCCTAAGGTAAATGAACGAGGGCAAGAGACAGTATTAGCTTTCATTTAGCAGCTACCTTGGCTGGACCACAAACAGTGACTTCCTGGGACCATCGGGCAGTGCTCACCTTTGCTTGTATTTGTAAGGACATTGGTGACTTCATAACCCCAGTTCCTAGGGAAGAAGCATCCAGGGACTTTGGTATCTGCCACTGGATTCCAGCAGCATTTATACTGCCATCGGCAAACATCCTATAACAATAGAAAAGGGCCACCATTACATAAAATAAAGAAAGAAAAGTGTTACTTACCTACCAATTTACAACCCATGTTATGACAAGGAAGATTTGAGATAGGTTATAATTAAACTCATCCATGTAGTCATCCTCAATTTATTCATACAGTTATCTAGCCATACAACACACATTCTAGATTTACCAGAGAAGAAAATGGTAACACAGATAAGTAATATTTAGCTTGTGTTTCACTAAACTAACTGTTTAGTTGGAAGTCTAGACAATTAAAATAGTAATGATGGCATGATGAGTTGACTGTTCCAATAGAATATCTCCCAAGGCAAAGGAAACACAGCCAACCATTTCTCCCAGGCTAATAGTCTAGGTGAGGCATTTTAGGTAGGTAAGAGGTAAATCTGTTCTTAAAGCACCAGGGCAAGTTAGACAGAAAGCAATGGACATGGCAAGATCAAGAGATGGGCACACATTAAGCTGTTGCCTTGATTTTAGGGAAGGAATTTGGAAGTAGAAGAAAAATATGAATGGACTCCACCATTTGTTATGTACACAGCTAGAATGTCTGACTCTTGTTAAAAGAATGCATCTGGTCTGGGTTCTTCTATAAAGATTAAGAGGATGTCATACCATTGCTTATTTCCAAATACTACTGACAAGATTTTTAGGTGTCAATAGATGTAATTGGTCTGAAAAGCCAGAATGACTTTTATAACTATAATGTAAATATTTATCGAGAAAATCCTAGCATTTCTAGCCATACAGTCTTTTGAAATATGCACTTATTATCCCAGATTAAACAGTCTCCACCTTGTTTGTTCTTTTCACATAAAAAAAAAACCCTGCAGATTAGAAGAGAAGGACTTTGGGTATCCCAGCTGCCTCTGGGGCAGACACTGAGAACCTCTACCACCTCTGAAACTGAGGTCCATGAAGCCCCAAAGTTCAGTTTCGCTGCAGTAAACTATGTCAAAGTCTACAGGCCTCTATAAAGAAAATCAATATCCAGTTAAACATAATCTTTGTGTGTGCAATCAGTTCTGCCAGTTTCTTTCAGCCCCACTTACCAAAGGTCAAACCCTGGAGACGAGTAATTACCAATAAATCAAACTCTGTGTCCCTTTCATACATTGCTTCCCCATAATAGCTTCCTTTGTTTTCCATCTCATTTCTCACTAACCAAAAAGCCCTCCTAAACTCATGTCTGGACTATGGGTGTTGACTCCCAACCAGTCTCCTTGTTCCCCACTCCTACCCCATAATACCATATAACCCTAAACCGTGTCCCTAACTTATCTCCCAAATAGATTCTGTGCCATTAGATAAAAATAGCTAAAAGAATTTAAGAAGAGACAACCGACAAGGAAATCACCTGGAAATCAGCTAGCTCACCCCTGTGTGATGCCAGCATTGTGGCAACAGAGTTTCTGATAGATGATTAAATTCTATTAACAATGTATACAACTTGTTTCAAAATCAGGAAATCTTATTTATATATAGATATTATTTTACCACACTATTTCCTATGCTTAGATAAAAATTGGACTTTATATAGTTTAATTTTCTAAAAGCTACTGTGGTTGAATTATTGGCTTTAAAAATGATCTCAATACTTTATTGAGATTTCAGAGAGGAAAAAATTATTTTCTTTGTGTGTGCATGAGATGAAAAAGAAGTGAAATATATATATATATATATTTTAAAACTAAATTTATCTTTATTTTCAAAGAATATTACTGTATTATAAGACTTCAAAAAGCTCTACATAAAGAAGAGGAGAATTGAGAAGTAAATTTAAGAAAACTTCTGGTTGCAAAACCAACTTCCAATCTATACTAATAATAAGCAGAAACTTTCCATCTAAAAATAATATTTAACTGGATTAAAACATTAAATAATTTTTAAAAACTAAAGCAATGAGTAGTGGTGCGCTGCAGATAAGAGTGATTTTCCAGATTTATAAGAGCTATTCCAACCCTATTGTAACTACAGCAGTGTGAAAGAACAGAAGAGCCACTTAAAAACGGATAGCAGAAGCCAGTCCACACTTACGAACTATGTTCTTTCGGTGAAGGCACCACAGCTATCCAGAAATAAAAAGCCATATCTCACACTTGACAGTGGCTTCCACAGGCAGTCGTCACTGCAGATTCAGGGTGGGGCCCGGTGGAACTCCACAGGAGTGAGGGGTCAGCGACTCCCAGGGCCTTGAGCAGAGGTTGCAGGCCCAGGATGGGGACCAGATCTGACTGAGGATAATTCCCCCAGCCACACAGACAATTCTATAACCCATACAGGGGCCGGGGAAAGCCACTGGCCTGGGGTTGGGATTAGCTGGGACCCAGGGTAAGGTTTATAGGGTCACATGGAGTTCCACATCTCTCAGAGCAAGCTACAGACCCAGACAGGCGGCCTGAGTGGACATGGACAACTCTTTCGATTGTCAGTAGAAAACCCTGGCCCTAAACACCAGTTTCCCAGAAGAAAACGACAACCATCCTACTACAACTTGGTCCTCTCCTGAACACTGTGAATTCTTTCAATGAAAGAAGAAAGGAGGTTCAAAATTAAGAAAAAAAAGAACTTTCCCTAAAGTTTGTGCAACAACGGGGTTTCTGAACATCATCACTTATGTGAATGCATCTGGCAAAACTACAAAGTGCAAGGGAGTTTATGAATGAATGAAAAACAAAAGCTAAAACAAAGCAGGGGCACCATTTATTTGTTCAGGATGTAACTATAATTAGTATCTCAAATTAAAAAATTAGGAAAAACTTTTTGAGAAATGGTAGCTAGCAAGTTTAAGTTGATCAACAATTAAACAATAAATAATGATAATTTAAATTAAAGGTAATACATATAAAATAATCATTAGTAAGAACATCATTATAATCAAAATAAGCATCAGCTAGAAATACAATGAATTCTATTTGCAATAAAAACTGAAGCTATGACTGGGTAGTAGCGGTGATGTGCACCTTTAATACTCACACTCAGGAAGCAGAGGCAGGTGGATCTCCGTGAGTTCTAGGCCAACCTGGTCTACAGAGTTCCAGGCCAGCCAGAGCTACACAGAGAAACCCTGCCCCAAAAAACAAATCATAAATTTGTTTTTTTATCAAATTAACAAATAATAAATAAAAAATTATAAACAAATAATAAAACAAAACCCCTAAAGCTATGAAATACCCAGAAAGAACTTCACTACGACAAAACTTCACAATAAAACACATATTAAGGACAACATACACACACAAAAATGTATGATTTCCTTTAATCCCAGTACTCAGGAGGCAGAGGCAGACAGATCTCTGGGTTTGATTCTATCCTGGTCTACATAGTGAGATCCATGACAGCCAGAGCTACAGATAAACTCTGTTTTGAAAAACCATAGATAGGTAGGAAGAGAGGGTGGGTGGGTGGATAGATAGATGATAGATAGATAGATAGATAGATAGATAGATAGATAGATAGATAGATAGATAGATATAAAAATAAAAGAGAGGCTGTCTATCTCTTTATAGTAAGAAGATATACTAAGATATCAGTTCTTAAAACCTAAAACTTAACACAGTATTAATTCCTACCTAAATATAACAATACTGGATAGAGACAATAGAATATAGGCTACAGAAATGAAGTCCAAATATACACTACTATTACCACATAAGTCAACAGTAACTACAAAACAAGGTTCAAGTATTTGATATTCTCATGGGCATCATCCAAGAGGGAAATCTGTTCTTTCACACATGTCCATTGGGAGCTGAGTTGCCAGTTACTCAACTTCAGAGGCTCTTGTTACATGGAGTAACAAGTATTTAGTCAACCACACTTGCATGCTGGCCCACTTCTAGAGGAACGGTAGGCTAGTCCACAAACATTTGACCTCTCCAAGGTCATCCCACACCTGGCAGTGGCTCCAGCATTGGTCTCTCCCTTCTTCTCCTTCAGACTTTGGAACGTGTCTGCACCTGCACCTCACTTTCTGGCCTGTTACTTCCTTAGTGCACATGTTAATTTTATTAACATCAGGACAAGAAATTCCAGACCCATAAGACTCGCCCACCATTTCTCCCTTCCTGATTAACATACTCATTTATTTAAAATAAAACCCTGTAGGCTACCAGCAAGGACCCCATGGCTGACCTCTGTCACCACCTGGCCGGGTGCACAGTCTATCCTTTCTGACACAGCGATGTTTGGACACTCGGGAGTAAAGGAACCTGTAAAGAGAGTAGAGACCAAAGTTGGTACTTGTAGTATAATCACAGGTACAAATTCTAGGTCTGTTCACCAATCTAATCACTGGTAGCTGACACCAGTATTTGTGCATGATGTTCACTTCTTTGAATGTTAAATCACTTATTTTTTTAAATTAGTTGGTTGACTTTTTAAGACATATAATCCTCTGACCATACATTCAACCCCTTAAAACATGTAATTCTCTATGTGCTACCTAGTTTTTTATGTCAATTTGACACAGGCTAGAGTCATTTTAGAATGATCTCAATTGAGAAAATGTCCCAAGATAGGTCTGTGAGCAAGTCCATAGTGCATTTTCTCAGTTAGTGGTTGATGTGAGATGGCTCAGCCTATTGTGGGTGGTACCATCCCTGGGCTGGTAGTCCTGGGTTCTATAAGAAAGCAGACTGAGTAAGCCATGAAGAGCAAGTCAGTAAGCAGCACCCCTCCATAGCCTGTGTATTAGCTCCTGCCTCTAGGTTCCTACCCTGCTTGAGTTCCTGCCCTGACTTCCTTCAGTGATGGACTGTTATCTAGAAGTTTAAAACAAAACAGGTTCTTTCCTCCTGAAGTTGCTTTTGGTCACGATCTTTATCACAGCAATAGAAACTAAGACACTGCGGTTCTCCTTAGTTTTTACAAAGTTGGAAAAGCATTAACTACCAATAATTCTAGAACACTTTCATCAAATCCAGAAGAAATCACACAATTACTAGCAGTCTCTTTCTATTCACCTCTTCTTCTGGTTTCAGGAAAATATGCATCTATTTTCTGTCTCCTTATATTTGTCGATTCTGGTTATTTTATATAAACAGAATGTGTCTCTCATGGGCTTTCCAATGTTCTTCCTTGTATTGCTATTTCATTTCCTTTGGTGAGCAAATCATATTCTATTATCCAAACATAATATAATTGGTGAACATTTATGTTGATTCCACCATGTGTGTGACTGTTACACATGATTCTCTTCTGCAGCAGTTTCTGTGTGAAAGTGGTTTTTTGTTTGCTTGTTTGTTTGTTTTGTTTTGTTTTTAGTTCTCTTAGAGGTTACAAGTCTGAAAATGGAACTGCTGAGTCATTCTTTAATACTGTCTACAAACTACGGAAGTGACTGCATCATTATTTTCCTCTTGGGACTATATGAAGACTCCAAGATTCTGTGAACTGAGATCACCACTAGCTACATATTTTTTAATATAGTCAGCTCAATGAAGAATAATCTCATTGATTGCTTGTTTTCTCCAAATAATTAATGATGCTGCATATGCTTTCTAGTCTTAGGGTCATTTGTAGATCTTCTATGGAGTATGGTCTAATTATATTCTTTGTTTATTAAAAATTTGCTTTTCTATTTGTTTATGAACCATGATTTTTGCATTAGTATTATTCTTAGAGAATTTTGTACAATGTATTTTGATCATTTTACCTCCCAGATTCCTCCCATACTACTTTTTCTACTCTTTCTTCACTACCTACCCAACTTTGAGTTTTTTCTTTTTTTTCCCCCTCCCATAAAATCCATTTTTGTTGCCCAGCTACTCTTGGACAAAGGCCTGCCCTACACTGTGGCCAACCTAACAAAGGTATCTCATTAAAGAAAGTTCTCTTAAAAAAAAGAAAAGAGGAGAAAAAAGAAAGAAAGAAAGAAAGAAAGAGAGAGAGAGAGAGAGAGAGGGAGGGAGGGAGGGAGGGAGGGAGGGAGGGAGGGAGGGAGGGAGGGAGGGAGGGAGGGAGGGAGGAAGGAAGGAAGGAAGAAAGAAAAAGAAAAAAAGAGCTCTCCCTTCCATAGCAACAACTACTGAATAGCAACAACTCCTCGGCTAGCAGTGGCATTCTGTGCCCACTCCCCCACTCCATGCTGGGATTTTTGTCTTTGTCTTGCTTGAGTTTACATGAGTCTTGTGCATGCTCTCAGAACACTGTGAGTTCCCATGTGCAACCTCTGTGTTGTGTCCTGAACTGACTGTTTCTTTGAAGTCTCTGGCTCTTTTACAATCTTTCTACCTCCTCTTATGCAAAGTACTCTGAGCTTTTGTGAGAGCAGTGTGATATGTCCATTCCACTTTGGGCTGAGCATTCCACAATCTCTTATCTCTGAACATCCAGTTGAGGGTCTCTGTGTTGCCATCTAGTGCAGGAAGAAGCTTCTCTGATGAAGGTTGAGTAATGCATTGATCCATGGGAATAGCAACAAGTCATTAGGAGTCATATTAATAACTGCATCCACTTAGAAAAAGAACAGTATTAAATGAGTTGTAGTATTTCTTATGTATTCTAGATGTTCAGTAGTATCATATGTGTCATTTGAAAATGTTAATATATTTCCTGTGGCCTATGTTTTTCTCTGCTAGATAATGTCATTTAAAGGCCAATAATTTTCAATTTTTAAAAAAAAATCCAATCTTGCTATTTCCCTCTACCCCTTTTGGTTTCTAAACTTGAGTTTCAGTTATTAAACTGAGGTTTTGAATGTTCTTATATTTGTCTTGTTTGCTAAAAGTTTATAGTTTGAACCCTTCCATTATTGCATGAGTATATCCAGTTGAATTAGCCAATTGATTTTTGGTTTATTTGTTTATGCTTGGGTTGTTTGTCTACTTATTTCTTTGTTTGTTTGTTTTCAACAGATTCTCACTCCGTAGTCCAGGCTGGCCTGGAACTCATTAAGTAGCCCATCTGATCTTGAATTCATGGCAAACTCCTGCCTCTGCCTCCCAATGCTGCAATGCTAACAATGAGTCACCATACTGGGCTTTAACTTTAATTTTATTCCACCCATTTCAGTCATCTGTAAAACAGAATGGAAAAATATTTCTGATATTACTTTAAATGTACACTTTCACTCAAATTTAGCATTATTGTTTTAGTCTTTATCAACTTAATTGAGCCTTCTTCCACTTAACAATAACAGAGTCAGAGGCTTTATGAGCTTTCCAAACCAGGATTTCATCCAGTTCCAGGCAGCAGTTACTGTGAGTATAACAGGGACTCTCCAGTGCCTTTGTTTACTGTTTTAAAAAAGATTCCATATATCTTTCTATTATTTTATGTCTCTCTGGGAGGCAGTTAAACTGGATTAATGATTTATTTAAACATGAAGTCTGAAACATGAAGTCTGAAATCTTGGAAAAATATGGAAATAACATCATAATTGACTTTGCAAAGAATGCAGGCAACAAAAGCAATTAGACAAATGGGACTATACAAAATCAAGTCTTCTGAGTAGTAGAAACCATCAAGGAAGGGATACAGCCACACAGAGAAAGTGGGAATCTATATGCATATGTAAGCCAGATGCCTGATAAGAAGTTAGTTTTCCCCAAAATGACTAACTTGCTTTAAAATTAGATAAAGATACTGATTAGTATTTCTCCAAAGAAAACCTACTGATGGCCAACAGATGTAAAGGATGCTGAACATCACTGGTTGCCAGGGATTTGAAAATCAAAACCATTGTCTCATCATAGCAAAGGTACCATCTCACATAAGTCCATTTGGCTATGACCAAACCAAAGACAAGATGGCTGTAGGTGCGAATGTGAAAAACTTAAATCCTGTGTGCTACTGATAAAGAATTGAAAACAAAACTACCACACGATCCTTTAATACCACTTCTGAATACTTAGAGGTCTATCTAGCTCTTAAACAAATGTTACACTTGCATATTAACTGTAGCACTTTTCACAATGGCCAAGATGTGCAAACATCTTCCATGCCCAGTGAAGGTTGAATGGACAAAGAATGTATCATAAACAGTGAAATATATGCAGTCTTGGGGGAAAGAAAGAAGTCCTGTAACACGCAACAACATTTCTGTTTTCAACTCATGGGTACACAGCTTCAAAAAATATCATAGAAGAGTCAATTGTGTAACAACAGTGAAAAGAGTTAACTGCTCTAGACGAATCAGAGTGTGTTTTAACATGAATGAGTACATGAAATTCAATTTTATACTAAGTAAAAGAAGAGATACCTACACTAGGTAGTAATCTATTTTGTTATTTAAAATGTCACAAGGAAGTAGGAATGGGCTCAAGATATACTCCACAATGACCTTCCAACTCTCTTTGATAATTACAGTTTTTCCTGGAAAGTGATGTCATGTTTACTGTTCAGAGAGGAGTGAAGGGGAGAGAGAACGGAGAGAGAGAGAGAATGGGGAGAGATAACTGAAATTGGGGAGCATCTAGGGGGCAACGTGGAAACCTAGTACTGTGTAACCTTCCTAGAACCTATGAAAGTGACCCTAATTTGGAGGATATGGAGCCTGAGCCAGGCACCTTCTGTAACTAGGCAAGGCCTCCAGTGGTGGGACTGGGACACCAACCCAGGCACAGAACCTTTGATCTATATAACCTGTCCTGCCTGCACAATATACTGGAGCAATGGTGGCTGAGAGCTTGTAGGAGTGGCCAACCAATGACCGGTCTAACTTGAGGCCCAAGCCACAAGAGGGACCCCATGCATGACACTGCCTGTCCCAGAGGCCTAGGATAGAACCAAACATGACTGGAAAAAAGTCAATGAAATAATTTCTAATGATATTCTGCTATACTCATAAATCTGTGCCTAGCCCAGTTGTCATCAGAGAGGCTTCTTCCAGCAGCTGATGGGAGCAGATGCAGAGACCACAGCCAAACATTAGGTGGTGCTGGGGAACCTCCAAAGAAGAAAGAGAGAATGGACTGTAGGAGTGAAAGGGATGGAGGACACCAGGAGATCACAGCCCACAGAATCAAATAAGCAGGGCTCATAGGGGCTCACAGAAATGGAAGCAGCAGTCACGGAGCCTGCGAGGATGTGAGCCAGGCCCTCGGCACACACGCTGCAGTTGCTTAGCTTGAGGTTTTGGTGAGACTCCTAACAGGAGGAGGAGGGGTTCTTTGATTCTTTTACCTGCCCTTGGAACCCTTTTTGTCCTACCAAGTTGCCTTGTCCAGGCTTGACATGGGGGTTTGTGGCTAGTCTCACGGTATCTTGTTATGCTGTGTTCGGCTGATATTAGTGGGAGGCCTGCTCTTTTCTGAAGGGAAATGGAGGAACAGTGAATCTCGGGAAGAGAGGAAGTGGGGGATGCTGAGGGGAGTGGAGGAGACTAAGAGGAGGCTGTGGTCATGATGGGTTGTATGAGAGAAAAATAAATAAATAAAAGGAAAAAGGGAGGGTGAGAGAGAGAGGAGGGAAGACAATGCACAGGCGACCCTGCAGTCAGCACAGCTGGTCTTCATTGTGTATCTAATCTACAGTGGGGAAGCACAGCTCATCTTCACTGTCTAATCTACAGCGGGGAAGCACAGCTCGTCTTCACTGTGTCTAATCTACAGAGGTGAAGCACAGCTCATCTTCACTGTCTAATCTACAGCGGGAATGCACAGCTCATCTTCACTGTGTCTAATCTACAGTGGTGAAGCACAGCTCATCTTCACTGTCTAATCTACAGCAGGGAAGCACAGCTCATCTTCACTGTCTAATCTACAGCAGGGAAGCACAGCTCGTCTTCACTGTGTCTAATCTACAGCGGGAATGCACAGCTCATCTTCACTGTGTGTCTAATCTACAGTGGTGAAGCACAGCTCATCTTCACTATGTCTAATCTACAGCGGGAATGCACAGCTCATCTTCACTGTGTGTCTAATCTACAGTGGTGAAGCACAGCTCATCTTCACTGTGTCTAATCTACAGTGGTGAAGCACAGCTCATCTTCACTGTGTCTAATCTACAGCAGGGAAGCACAGCTCATCTTCACTGTGTCTAATCTACAGCAGGGAAGCACAGCTCATCTTCACTGTGTCTAATCTACAGTGGTGAAGCACAGCTCATCTTCACTGTGTGTCTAATCTACAGCGGGGAAGCACAGCTCATCTTCACTGTGTCTAATCTACAGCAGGGAAGAACTTTCTAAAACAGAATCCCCACATTCAAATTTCAGTAACATAGATCTTTATTTTATGTTATTATTGTTGCTTTGGGGGCAGGGGACATGGGATCTCATATTACAGTGTAGCCTGGAACTCACTACTATGTAACCCATTGTACTAAAAAATGCATGCCACTTTTACCTCAGCTTCCTGAGGAAAACAATTGTTTATATTATATATAGTGTTATATATGTTATTTTACTATTTAAAATATAACATTTGCATTGAGGAGAAGTTACTCTGATGCTTCTCTATGTGTAAATGCCTGCATGAGTGTGTGGGTGGGGAAGAGAGAAAGAGAAAGGGAGGGCAAGTTTCAAAGGCATCTGTGAAGAAATCTCAGCTGTTCAGTCTTGATACAGGTTAGAGGCTAATGTTAATTGGTGCACAAGTCTGGCTTCATTGGCCCTCCACTTCCTCTGAGCTAATGTCCATTTCCATGGTGATGGAGTTGGTACTGCTCCTTCTCATCAAGAGCTTCATTACTTATGAATCTATACTGCAGACTGGGCATCAGGTGAGCCTAATTTTGTATTCTATTGAAACTGCATCAGATGGGCTCAGAGTGCCCAAAATATCATTTACATCCAAAGTTTAGTTGCAGAGAGAGAGAGAGAGAGAGAGAGAGAGAGAGAGAGAGAGAGAGAGAGAGAGAGAGAGAAAGGAAGGAAGGAAGGAAGGAAGGAAGGAAGGAAGGAAGGAAGGAAGGAAGGAAGGAAGGAAGGAAGGAAGGAAGGAAGGAGAGGGGAGGGAGGAAGGAAGGAAGGAAAGTACACTTATCTTGAAGGTTGACTTAAATGAATCATGGAGAAAGATTTTGAATAGCTTGATGTGGGATGATGATGAATGAATAAAATGACATTTCTGGCATCCAGAGAGGACTTCTTTTGCCCATCCTCCAAGTGTGGCACCCACCATCACCCTTACCTGAAGGATTCTCCAGCACAAGAAGCAATAAAAGGATGTCTACTGCCAATACAACTATATTGAAGATGATCAGAAGGATTTCCAATATACTGAGCTTTCTCGCCATCTAGACAGAAACAGAAAATCAGGTTAACATAAACCACAGAGGCTCATCCGCCAGCCAGAGGACACATCATGATCAAATAGTCAACACGTGAAAATGATGATGTGGCTTGGTCATGAAAGTACTTGGTTCAAATCACAAGGCCCTATGTTTGGAACCCCAGTTGGGCATGCTAGGGAGGCAGAGACAGAAAGATCCTGAGTTCTGCTGGCTAGGTAGTTTGGATGAATCTTTGAACTCAGGATTCAATAAGAAAAACTATTTCAAAATATAAAGTGGAGAACAACAGAAAAAGACATCCATTGTTAGTTTTTTTGGCCTCTACATACACATGTTCACATATGCATATACACCTGCACCCGTGTATACACATACACTACACACACACACACACACACACACACACACACAGATACATACACAGAAGTCAATGTGTTTCCAAAATAGACTTGATTATCAGCTTTTCTATTTACATAAACCAGAAAAATTGCTTCAATAAACGTTTGTCTCCCCAGTGCATATATGGAGGTAATATGACACATTACAAGAATCAGTTATCTAGTTCCACCATGCGGGTTACAGGATTGAACTTGAGTCTTTTTAACTGCAAGAGCCAATGTCTGTTAAGCCATCTCCATCCCAGATATCAGTCGTTTTCCAAGGAAAAGCAAATAAAACATAAAGAACGAGAGAGAGAGAGAGAGAGAGAGAGAGAGAGAGAGAGAGAGAGAGAGAGAGAGAGAGAGAGAGCGCAAATGTACTTAGGATGGAGGGATGATCTTTACACTCACCCTATGTAGAAGGAAAGATGATACAACTAGGGAGAAGAGAATCAAGAAAGAACAATTCCAAGTCTCCTTCCGATTCCCATGGCATGGTGCTGAGGTGCACAGTGAATCATTGAACCTATAAGAACCTGATAACGTAAATAAACTTGATCCTGATCCCAGCAGAATGCTTGTGTTGACATTCATGGCACACAAACACATGTATGTTTGGTAGTTTTACCTAAGCCTGGGGTCCATGCTTTGGCCTAAGTGCTAAAATGTTTGCAGTGTTGGAGAATGCGTCAACTAGGAATCAGGGCCGTGAATTGTGTCCCTTGTTTCCTAACAGAGGGGTGGTTTATCTGGTTGGGCCTGTGTCCCTTCATCTACAAAACCCAGTTCAGACTCTGAACCATGTCACACATTTTTGCCCCAATTGTAGCAAGTTCAGCATCACCTTATGGTTCCAGGGAACCCCTCAACTCCAATCACTATTATTGTCTACCACACCCACACCTGAGATCTACCACAGAATTCATCAGTCTCTTGAATTGTTGCACTTTGGGAGTCCTAAACACTACTCATTTATTGTTCACAAGCTTATGCCCTTTTCTTCTTGTTCGTTTTTTACTTGTTTGTTTGTTTGTTTGTTGTTTTGTTTTGTTTGATTTTTCAAGACAGGGTTTCTCTGTGTAGTTTTGATGCCTGTCCTGGATCTTGCTCTGTAGACAAGGCTAGCCTCGAACTCACAGAGATCCACCTGGCTCTGCCTCCCAAATGCTGGGATTGAAGCCGTGCACCACCGCCACCCGGCCCCTTTTCTTCTTTTATAATATTTTTTTAATTAAAATATAATTACATAATTTACCCATTTCTGTGTGTGTATGTGTGTGTGTGTTATACCTATACGTACATGAATGTGTACAATACCCACTCCTATAAGTATACATGTTGAGGCCAGAGCTGGGTAATAGGTACCTTCTTCTCACTTTTGAGATGGGGTCTCTCCCTGAACCTGAGCCCTCTGTTGTGGCTAGATATGTAGGCCAGTAAGCCCTGGGAGTCCTCTTGTCTCTACCAGCATCCATCAGAGCTGAGGCTACAGACAGATATAGACATTCCATTCCAGCTTTTATGTTGGTGCTAGGGTTCAAATCCTAGGTCTTCGTAACTGTGCAGCAAGCACTTTACCCCCTGAGACATCTCCCGAGCCTTTATGTCTTTTTTTTTCCTTTCTTTTACTGCCTTACTTACATCTTGTTGTTTGCTTCGTGGGTTTTCGTAAATTGTTTTCTCATGTATGTTCTTTGATATTTCTACATTTAAAAGGTGAGAATACAATCATCTGTTGTGAACACCAAGGTCAGATACAGCCCTTAACTGTATGATGAACACACACATTTCCATACACCATCTGTCTCTAGGGAAGGAGTACTGTCGCTCTGCCATCCCACATCCAAAGACTCAGTGGAGATCCCGTCACACTGAAGGCCTCTAAGAGCACTGCCATTGCCTGAATGTGCCTTCCCCAAAGGCATCTACCCAAGTCCTCAACAGCATGACAGACACAGAAAGGCACGGCATATGGCACCATGGTCCCAAGCGCCCTGGGAAGGAAACGCTCTCTGAACCTGTGGGACCCCAGTGAAAACCGGCAGCCCCACCCATGTCTTGGTTGTGCCTTGGGCCCGAGGAGTCCTCGAGAGCACTGTAAGGAAAGGATGTAGAAGAACCAAGCCAAAGAGACTCCCCCTTGATTCTGACCACAGCCGTGTACTTGACATGAGCAAACTTTAACAATGGCATAATTCTGTTTTAAGAGCAAAGGAGGACATGCAGACACAATTTGGGACATTTGTCTCCTTTCTTTTAGGGGACTTTGGACGAGTCACAGTGTGGGGACAGAAGGAGAGGCCTTTGCATTTCATTAAATTCCACTCAGTGCCGTAGTGTCCATTTTAATGACCTTGTTGAAGCATGGGGAAGCAATCTACGCATACACTGTGCAGAGTCCACCTGCTCTTTCAGGAGACCATGGTTTCTGGGGAAAGCAGCAGTCAGAACCTGTGGTGCTCAAAGTGATAAAGACACAGATCAGTTTAGAACCAGCCATCGGTTGAGCCTCTGCAATTAGGACTGGTACCCACAGAGGGGCCTTATCTGCCACAAGCAAATGGCTCAGCTCTGGAATTAGGCAGGTGAGCTTAGGACCTCAGCTCTAGCAAGCTGTACTTGACAAGTCACAAGATGGTAGTTGACCATCTTAATCCCAAACCAGGTAGCTACACATCTCCAGCAGAGGTGACTTTATTCATGACACCCTTTCAGGGTAACCTCAAGGGGTAGGACCATCCACTAAAACCTTGAAGAGAGGTGGCAGACTTCAGTCAACAGAATTCTTAGGAAGAAGCTTAGGAAGGGTTCGTGTTCAGCTGAACTTTACAGATCGCTAATAAAAAAGCGCAATCACACTGGAGAATGAATAGCCTTGTTTGACCCTGAATGTCTAGGGCAAGTGCCAGGAAATGCAGCAAAAGAATGAAAAGGGAGATGACTGAGGGAGGGAGGGAGGGAGGGAGGGAGGGAGGGAGGGAGGGAGGGAGGGAGGGAGGGAGGGAGGGAGGGAGGGAGGAGCAGGGCAAGAGAGGATGAAGGAAGGACAAGGACAGATATTGCAGGGTGGGTCAGGGAGTGTAGTGCAAGTGCCATTGGGAGGCGTCTTGGACAGAACAGAGGTCACCTCTGGCTGGGGAGGTGCTGAATAATGCATAGTAAACAACCTCTAGTCACTGTGTTTACAAGCCCACAGCCTAGAGCCCTGAGAGACAATGCCAGGAGCCACTGGAGAGAGGACAGACTGAGTCCTTCCAGGAGTTCAAGGCTGTCTCCCAGACACCTGACCCAAAGGTCTGGCAGAAAAATACAGACAAGAAGCCCTTGTCCTCAGTGGGAGTCCAAGAAGAGATATCTCTCTTCATAAAACCCAGCTTGCCACCTAAAATCAGAGACCCATTTGTGGCCACAAAAGCATACTTTATTTTTCCCCTAAAAAATACTCAATTCCTTTACTATAGGAGTTTCAGGTTTATTTAACATCCCCTTCAAAAATAAATTGTCATGACTTAGCAGTAAACAGCTATTCAAATTTAGAACAATATAAAATCAAGCAACAGCATAATTAGAACTCAATTTGGTCTTAAAAACACTATGGATTGATTCTTAAAGGTGATCTTTGTCTTGGGAATTAAATGGGCCACTGGAGAAAGGCCACCACAAATGAGAATACCCAAGGACTCTCCACAGACAACTAACTTTTAGCAGTGCACAGCTCAGATTATTGAGGGTGACAGGTGAGCAGGAAGTCCATCAGAGGGTAGGGTAGCTTTGAGAGTTTATAGCCTGACCCCATTTCTGGTACATTCTCTCTGCTTTGTGCTCACAGCAAAGGATGTGGTCTCTCAGCTGCCTCCTTTGGCCACCACGACTGCCTGCTGCCATGTCTCATCACCATAATGGACACCTGGGTCCCTCTAGAACCATAAGCCCACACAAACTCTCCCTTCTTTACATTGCCTTGGTCACGGAGTTTTTGATAAGTATTGGATCCCCAGTCATTAGGTATCCTCCACTGAAGCAATAAGCCAATCAAGCCAAATTAATAAGTCCAGGTTTAATAAACAAAGCAAAGCAACTCCCAGGTGACTCTAGGGAAGGCAGGAGGGAGAGCATATGGCAGGTCTGAAGACCAGGTCTAAAATAGCCTTTAGGGATGGTCTTGAGCAGCCCCAGGGGAGGAGCTGACTATTGACAGGGTTTCTGAAGAGTGGGGTCTGGAGAGGGAAGCTCCAGGAGAGATCTCCAACAGTTTTATCACAGCTTCAGAAAAGAAACTAGAACAGGGGCAAATCTTTATTCTTTAACAGCATCTAGGCTTCTGTTTCTCTGTACTCTCAGAAATTTCTAGCTCTTACCCATGACTGACCTACATCTCAATATTTGTTATATAATTTGCAATTTATCCTTATATCGTAACTGAATATACACTCTGAAAAAGGAGCCAGGCCTTCATTTCTGTATTGATATTTTGTCTGAACATAGATGTCACCAGGGTTCATCACCTCCCCCCAAAACTTGCACCTGTGACCCAAGGATGGATGGTCTTCCCACCTCCTCTCATTCTCAGAGCATCAGTTAAAACTCAAGTCCTTCTGTAAATGTTCAATTGTGGTTATCTCCATCTTATTCTTACACAGTATCATCTCCACAAAGGAAAAGTAACTGTTTTACAGAAATTACCTCATCTCCTGCCTCTCAGCACAAGCTTTTCTTGAAAACTTATGCAGAGCTGAGTCAACTCCAATCTTTCTCCCAATGTTCTCAGTGGAAGATGATTTTCTCCTGTCCGAGCTTGATTCTTGCTCTTATTTTCTAGCTCCTTCATAACTGGAGCTAGAAAAATCCTCCATCTGTCAAATCTTTCCTTTCTGGTATTGTCAAGCTCCCCCTCCAAATCTGCTTATTCTAATCATGGTGTCTCTCGAGATGTCGTTGAATCTGTTCTTCTGTAGCTACGATTTCAACTTTCTTTTTCATTTCCTAGCTATCCTTCCAGAAGGTCACCCTTAAGCTGTGAATGTAACTCACCTAACACGCACAATGCTCTGAGTTCAGTCCTCAGCACAGCACAAACAGGCAGAATACCGGGAATCTCAACACTGGAGAGGTAGACACAGGAGGGCCAGAAGTTCGAGGCTTTCCTCTACTTAATAGTGAATTTGAAACCAGCCTGAGCAACATCAGACTGTCTCCAAACAGAAAACAACAACAACAACAACATAATTCTACACTATTGCACGCTGTCCTTATTGCTTCCTCGTGTATTACTGGCACTGCTTGTGCTTCCTGCATTCCACTGAATATAATTTTACCAAGGTCACCAGCATCTAAGTTGTCAAATACAATGGGCACTGTCTTAATCACCCCACCCTACCATACCACTCTCTTCTCCTGAAGCATTCCACTTATTGATGTGCTCAACATTGAATTGTCTACCTACAGTCCTGGATTCTTTTCAGTTGTCTGTTGGTCTCCTGTGTTGTTAAATGCTGCTATCCCTCATAAGGTCCCAGAGCTCCTTTTTAAATTACCCACCCTCTTTGAGCAGTCTCCATCTTTCATGTGACCCACACAATACCTGATAACAATTCAACCTGTATTTCTAACCTAGGGATTGAGATTCTTATATTCAGTGATCTGTTACTGTTTCAAGAGCCCCCAAGATTAAACCCAAATGAACATGTTTAAACATAACATGATCCTTCATTTTTACCCCAGTCCCAATTCCTACCTGCCAATTCAATACTCATCTAAATATAACTTGCACAAAAAAAACTAAAATTTCCTTTTTAAACTCTAGAGAATCCTTTAAACTTATCTTTTAAAACAAATTTGGTGCTAAAAGGAAGTCACCAGTCCAGTTGGACTACTTCCCCCAGTAAGTTTGAGTCATGTTCCCAATGACCCAGCACGGACAGTCATTGGGATTCCTTAGAGTCAAGTCTTAATGGTGCCCTAAACTATAAATGCTTTCACCTCCTGACAGAAGTCTGTGCGACACCTCCGATGGCCAGTTGCCCAGTCTCTTTCCTTCCGTGTTCCCAGACACTAAACCACCGCCTATGCAAAAACGATAAAAACTCAGTGGGAAAAAAACAAGCCCTCCAGTTTTTTGTGTTGATTTTTCCTTTTCTCTGACTTTACATTTTCCTTCACTCCTGTCCTTCAGGACAATGCTATTACCATTTATATAAATATTTTCACGTAGGTACATAATCAAGTTTTTAATTGAGGTGTCCTTCAAATTATTGTGTGACAATTCAAGACAAGAAATGAGAGTGAGGAGCAATAACCAACAGATAATTTGCCAAAAGGAGTTTAGGGAGAACCTTTAGTCCTCAGAGAAACCGAGGTTGAGGGGTGGAAATCGGAAGGCTTCACTATTCTTATTAACCTCAACCCATCAGTTGACTATCTTCTGCTAAATTATTGAAAAGATTTATTCTCCATTAATATGAATCATATCAGGCTAGGGCTATAGCTGAGTCAACAAAAACCTGGGCTCTTAAGGTGCCCAGGAGTCCAGATCCCAGAATTCAGTAAATGCCAGGTTGGCACGCTGACTCTCTGGTGATTCCAGTGTGGAAAGGTAGAGATGGGATCCACAGAACAAGATAACTAGCAAGAGTAGTTATGTAAGCAAAATCTGGATTAGACAGAGAGACACTGCCTCAAGTGAATAAGATGTATGAGTGAGGAAAAAAGATTTCTGATATCAGCCTTGGACATCTACATGCACACGGAAGCACATATGCTCACACATATCATATGTGAAGCCACATAACACAAGCATGTACACACACACACACACACACACACACCAGTAAAGAAGAAATAGGGAGAAATCTGCATCACTATATGCTCATAAATCCTACAACAAACTAACTAAGCAGGCAATCATCATGATTCCCATTTTTTAAGTGAATATTAAAGAATTTCCATGTAAGCATGAATAGAAGTAGAACTGAGGCAAGCCCCGAGAGACAAGCACTTTTCTTCTCCCCAGGTACTTGAGTACTTTCTCCACATCCCCTAGGCTACAGTGCCTTAAAACTGAGATTCAAAAAAAAAATCCTCTAAAGGTGGGATTGAAGGCAATGAAAAGTCTGAGAGACCCACCCCTGAGACTCATAGTTCCTGACTTTGTTTCTTAAACACACAGCTCACAGGGAGCATCAAGACAAAAACACTGGCCATTGACTAGCCTTTCTCCATGCACTATTTCGCTTCATAGAGAGAATTTTGTTTCAGCCGCTATAAACCAGACACAGGTGCCCTGTGCAGGTTTCCTTAACCTTCCTGAAGGTCCGGATTCTACAGGGCAGCTCCAAAAATGTGGGGGCATTATCATCACCCTGCCGTAGAGGCTATTGTTATCTAGATAGAGGAAGGTGTGGGGATTCATGGAGGCAGAAATTCTTTCCTACTTAGAAGTTCTTAAATCTGGAACACATTCACCTTCCTCTGAATCCCTGCTACCCTTGACTGACCTCCAGAATGATTCCAGATTCTGTTTGTTCTTCCAATAGTTTCTCCCAGTATGAGAGGGGCAGCTTGCAATAGGCCCTTACCATGTGTCCACCACACATACACATAACACATAGAAAGGCACGCACACACACATGCATACAGCATACATACAGATTCACCGTCTCTCCATTTTATATCTCACCCTTATTTTTCATCCTCTCTGAAGAGAAGAAAATACAAGGTCCAGAAGGAAATGGTGAATATCTAAATAACTTCAGAGCGGGAGTCAGAAAATTTATAAAAGTAAAGGATCCCATACACTCGAGTGTTTCTTCCATGGACACAGCACTCACCTCATTGCTGTCTTGTCCTCTTCCTTTTGGCGACTGTCCCTCGGTGATTCATAGGGAGCACTGGGCAAAGGTGAGGAGGCTAATAGAGCCTCCTTCTGCCACACTTGATTTACTGCCCTATACAATTGAGAGCAATTGGAGGGCAGGAGTGGCAGTCCCTCCTTTGTGTCCGTGCTCATGTCTGATTACTGTGCTTGCCACACTATATTGTGCTTGCTTTGTCTGCTCATCTAACACAAAGAGTGTAAAAGAAGGAAGGCCCTGCCAGACTTTCCCCATGGTCATCTCCAGCACTTGAAATCCATAACACACCCATAGTTTGTGAACATCTAGCCATTTGCTGACTAAGTGAAAAATAGAATAAATTGCTCGTGTTGCATAACATTGCTTCTGTCTTCATTTTTTTCTCCTAAAGTTTGCCTGTGTTGACATTTTCATCAAATCAAATATGCTTCCCCTATAATTATTTGAATTTTTGCAGATTATTCTGTTTTACTTTATGGGTATGACTATTTTGTCTGCATGCATGTATGTGCATCAGGTGTGTACTAGGTTCCCATAGAGTCCAGAAGAGGATGTCAGTTTCCCTAGAGTTACTTACAGATGTTTGTGAGCCACTGTGTGGATGCTCAGAAACAAACCTGGATCCTCCACAAGAGCAACAGCTGTTCTGAATAACTGAGCCACCTCTCCAGCTTTCTCCCTCCCTCCTAATCATTCGAAATAAGCAAACACTATTAAAGTAGAAACTGAATAGCCATGGAACGATAAAACACCTCTGGTGGATACTTCTCTTGCCTTCAATGGCTTAGCACCTTTACAAACTGTTCTTATGCTCAAAGAATTTCTCACCTTATGATTCTGAAGGAAGGCACATTTACCGCATCTTTGTTTCAGTGTATGTTAGCCTGTGTTAGAGGAAAAATGCACCGAGATCTCATTTCAAATTGGAAAGATACATTGGCCAAAGGTCAAGGATATAGATTTATTGTTACATAAATTCCTCCTATTTTTTTTACGACAGTTCTTTTTTAACTCCCCACATTTCATGTTTGTGACATTATTCATGTTGTAACAGTGACACCCAATGCACACTAATCGATAATGTATTGACTAATTACTAATTAACTAACTTCCCCTTTCAGTTTGATGATTAGCAGCTAGAAGATAGCATATGGTATGTTGAGTTGACTTCATAGAAAACTATTGGAGATATGACCTGGTATTTCCCAGTTGTCAGTTGGCAAGCAAGAGTCAAGTTAGCATTTGGCATGTATTCTGCAAGTTGGTGGCTGGAATCATTGAGTCAGAAACTCTTCATTTCAGAGCATCAAACCCCAAACCCAATGCAAAACTCTCAGCAATTCAGCTGTGAAGACAAGAGCGATGAATATTGGTGAAACTGGCGGTATCCACCAAGGGCAGCCCGACTTTTTCTTTGTAGGGACGTAAGACAGTTAATTGGTAAGAGAAGAAATGCATTTCTTCTTTAAGTGAAAACATTCAGGATTTTTATTTTTTAAATTTGACTAACATTGCAATAGTATTGACTGTCAACTTGGCAGGATATACCATGGCTGAGGAAACAAGCCTCCAGGCACTTCTGTAAGGGATTCTTATGGCTATAATCATGCCTGTAATTGGTCAACTGAGGTTGGAAGGTCCACAAGTGACTGACACTCTTCCCCTGGACTCTCTAAAAAGGAAGAGAGCTGAATACAAGCAATTGTCTTTCTCCACTTCTTGACGGTGGACACAAGGAGACTGGCTCCCTCTAGTGCTTCTCACTTTGCTTTCTCTTCCTTGATGGACTGTGGTCTTTCTCTCTTAAAAAAAATAACCTGGGGCTTATACAAGGACACTTGGCTCAGCCTGGGAGGAGGGGACTGGACCTGCCTGGACTGAATCTACCAGGTTGAACTCAATCCTCAGGGGAGTCTTTGCCCTGGAGGGGATGGGAATGGGGGTGGGCTGGGGGGGAGGCAGGGGTGGGCTGGGGGGGTGGGAGGAGGGAGAACAAGGGAATCCATGGTTGATATGTAAAATTAAATTTAATAAATAAATTTTAAAAATGAAAATAAATAAATAAATAAATAAATAAATAAATAAATAAATAAATAAATAAATCCTTTCTCCCTGAAGTTGATTTGGTCCAAGTATTTTATCACAACAGCAGAAAAGAAACTAAGATAGCTATTTAAAAGTAAAGTAAAATTTTGTAATTCGGAGAGGAAGTATGTCAGAAGGTAAGATCCTAACCCTCCCCTTAAATAGCTGACCAGTAACTGAAAGTGGAGGTCCTTGTTTCAGGGGTGTCTTAGGGTAGCCTCAGGTGGCCATAGATCCATGGGAGATAATTCTCAAGTCAATATACAGGGTCCCTGAGACCTTTTCAGGATAAATTTGAGGCAAACTGTCTCTTAAAAATACTAAGAAAATATTTTCCTTTTTGAATGTCAATGCCATGCTTTGAATCTAAAATGGCCCTAACAGACTCATGTTTTGAATCCCTAGTCCCAGGCTTGTGGAAGTATTTTGAGGGCCATGGAGCCTTTAGGAGTTTGGGGCAGGCTGATGAGAGCAGTTCAGGGAAGGCAGGCCTTTGAATGTGGTACCCACACTCTGCCATATGAATAGCCTGTTCCATGTTCATGCTGTCATGAATTTGCCACGCCTTCCCCTACAATTATGGACTTGAAATAGCTCTGCAACCATGAGCCAACATGTCCTCCTTGGCTTTAGTCAAACACTTTTGAAAAGAAGCCATACACTGTGAAGAAAAAGGAAAGAAAAAAAAAAAAGAAGCCATACACTGTCCTCCCATGCATCTCAGTGTCTTCATAGACTCTATCATGTAATATCAAAATGATAGAATGGAGCCATGAGAACCAGCTATTGAGGTAGACTTTGAAGAGATTTGCAAAAGTATAAAATAATGCCATTCTTCTAATTATTTTGTTATGTAAAATTATTTATTTTTATTAACATATATTCAGTGTACAAAATGATAGGTTTCACTGTGACATCTTCGTATATATATTTCATTGTGATATCTTCATATATGTATTACTCTGATATTACAACCCTATTATCCTTCTCTTGTTCCCCATGACTTACTGGAAAAATATACATAAATATAATCCAGTGAATAAAATTTCTTGGCATTCTTAGTAATTTTAGAGATGTAATTCCTAATTCCAAACTGTGGATTCATGACACATAAATATATAGATATAGGCTGTGGTGGTTTGAATGGGAATAGTCCCCATAGGCTCATATTTTTGAATACTTGGTCCCCAGTTGGAACTCTTTGAGAAGGATTAGGAGGTGTGGTCTTGTTGGAGGAACTGTGTTACTGGGGGTGGGCTTTGAGGTTTTAAAAGTCCATGCCAGCATTCCCAGATAGTTTTCTCTCTGCCTCTCTGTCTCTGTCTCCCTGCACCCCACCTATGGACCAAATGTAAGCTCTCATCTACTGCTCCAGTGCCATGCCTGCCTGCTTGCTGTCATGCCTGCCTGCTTGCTGCCATGACCCCTGCTATGATGATTGTTGACATACCCTCTAGAACTGTAAGCCTTATTAAATGCTTTAATCTATAAATTGCCATGGTCATGGTGTTTTGTCACAGCAATAGAAAAATAACTAAGATAAATACTTATGAATGAATAGATAGATATGACCATATATATATTTTTCTTCAGATGAATGGTGATGCAAAACATTATAACATTATAAATCTATCTGGCTATCTTGACCCTATCCTAAGGAACAAGAAGGAGTTTTGTACAACTTCACAGGTATCACCACCATTTTGAAAATGAAATTTGTCCCAGAAAGACAAAGTGATTTAATTAAGTCTCCTGAGTCCATGTTGAGATTGTTCCTCACTTACATGAAAGAAACATAGAATGCCCTGAATAGTGATTCCAATCCCTGTGTTGGGAGGGCTTGTTACAGATCTAAACCTCAGAGATTGGCAGCTCTGCCCTAGACAGAAACCAAGTAAATCACAGACCAGCTCCTCCCCTGACATTTTCCAGAGCTACTAAGATCATCTCTAACTTGTCCTTATAGGGGGACTACTAAGGAGCCAAAAATACATTTTATACTTAAACATTTCTGAGAATAGATTTTAAATATTGTCACTACAAAGAATGATAAAGATGTGACACTGAATATTGTGGCCAGCTTTATTTGGCTATTCCATATTGTATTCAAATATCAAAATATTATGTGGTATCTGATAAGTCTATACAGTATTTGAAGAGCCAAAAGTAAATACAAGAGACAGGAGACGTTGACATTTGGAGTACTCTGCACATTTGTATGTAATATTTCCTGTGTGGTGGTCTACATTTTGCTATATGCATTTTAAAGTATTCTTCTAGAATTTTAAAACATTAGGAGGCATCTCTAGGCCATCAGTGGGGCCCCTGAATTGTCCATCCAGGAAATGCCTCACTAAGGACAACTCGAGTCAATATATGTCCATGTATACCTGTTGGCACCACAGGATATTTCTAAAATATTAAGTCATGTCCTTGTAACCTCCTTACATCAATTAAAGGGAGTTAATCTGTTTTTTCCCCTTTAAATCAAATGATTCTCTAATTCCCAAGCCCCTTGTGCATGATGCCTAATTTGATAGTTAGAATATTAAGTCAACTGAATGATATTCTAGTGCAATGCAGCAGGTACAGATACCTGAGCATGCATTCAGCAAGCAGAATGTCTTTCCAGTACAAAAGGGAAGATGTAAAGAAGTACACATATCCATTTGAAACATGCTGCATTTTCAAAAAATACTAAAATTAAACATGCCCATTGAGCATTCTACATGATTTCTCTTTATTTTAATTTTTCATTGTTATCTGTTATTTTGTAGGGGGTTATGTTTGCCATGACATACATTTGGAGGTCAGAGGACAACTCTGTGGAGTCTGTTTACCCCTTCCCCTTTATGGTTTCTGAGGACTGAATTCAGAACACCAGGCTTGTGTGGCAAGAGTCTGTACCTACTGAGCCATCTGGACAGCCCAGCTACGTATTTCTTCACAGACATTTTAGCTGGTGTTTTAATCAATGTAGTTGTAACTCTTGTTTGGTTTTTTTGTCAGACCTGATATTTTACAAAAACTGCTATGATTCTTTAACAATATTCAAAGCTTGTAAGAGAGTCATTACAGAGATGTAGGGGAAGGTGGCTGATTAAAAAATGTAATCCATTCCTGTACTGGACTGAAGGAGTTCCGATGTCACAGCAAACAAAAAATACAAGGTTATAGGAGTCTTCTAAACACCAGGAAGCCTGAGCCCTCTGTGAGGTCCCCATTAAAACACATCACAACATGGAGAATCTCTTGTAAATTCACTTGCTTTATTTTTCCATGACATACAAATCATGTATGCTTGTGTGAACTGCTGCTATGTACATGAGATATGGTCAAAAAATAAGATTTATATACTTGAAAGCACACTTGTACAAAAACAATTGTACATCCAATTCCTTCCTTCATCTCTACCACCTTAAATCTCCTTCTCATCACCTTCCTGTTTCTTAAGCATTTCTCCAAAGCCCTCTTCTCTTTCAAATGAGTTGACTCTCCCTTTCTCCTCCCAGCAAGGCTACCATTCCTTAGCATGACTATCCCTCTTGCAGTTGCCTACCATTACATCACATCTTCCCTACTTCCTTTCTGTCTTCTCTTCCTTCCTCCTCCATCATATTCTCAGCATACTGTTCTCCTCCCCCTATACCTACTCACAGTTCCTTCTGCATAATTCTTAAGGTTTTGCTTGGCTGCAAACAGGGGCTGCCATGACAAGACTGGGCTCCCACCATACAGAGAGAGAGAGAGAGAGAGAGAGAGAGAGAGAGAGAGAGAGAGAGAGAGACTGCAGCATGGATCTAATTCATCTTCACATCTTCAATGGATGTCATGTGATAAACCATATGTGCCACACTAATTACATAGATACATTAAAGTGACCCAGAGATATTATCTTGGGTGTCATAACACACACACACACACACACACACACACACACACACACACACAATACACAAAATATTCTAGCCATACTGGGAATGAAACAATTGATGATACATAATAATTACATGATTATGAAGCATAAGTAGTTTAAATCTGCTCGTAGTATTTTGCTCTGAAAATTTATGAAGAGTTCCATGTCAGTGACTGGAAATTATGCAGGCTGAGTCTTTTGTCAGTCACATTAACTTTTAAAACCTGTTGGAACAAAACAAACAAGAATTTATTGAGTATTTGTTGTCTAAATTTTCCTATGCACAAATGAACAGGGTGCGAATCATTGAGCCACATGGCCTTGATGCCAACTACTGTTTTATTTTCAGGTGCAGAGGGTGTTTCCTAATCCTTGGAGTAGAATGATTGTTCTGTGATAGGGATGGGCTCTCAAGGATTCAGTTCCCAACCACTGAGAACCAGTGCACAGGCCACTGAAAAGGGTGCCCTGCCTTCCTCTCTTCTGGAGTGCTGCTAGCTCTCCCTTCACCCCATCTTCTGTTGTCTCCTCACAGTGCTCACCCACGGCCTGGGAAGTCTAATGCTGTATCCTCACAGCGCTCACCCACGGCCTGGGCAGTCTAATGTCTCCTCACAGTGCTCACCCACGGCCTGGGCAGTCTAATGCTGTCTCCTCCCAGCGCTCACCCACAGCCTGGGCAGTCTAATGTCTCCTCACAGCGCTCACCCACAGCCTGGGCAGTCTAATGTCTCCTCATAGTGCTCATCCACGGCCTGGGCAGTCTAATGTCTCCTCACCCATTGCCTGCGAAGTCTAACATTCATGCTTCTTATAGGCAAACACTTTTCAGAGGCCTCACCAATGACAAAGTTTTAACTGTAAATAAATTGATTCACAACAGAATAGGGCAAAGTCCTTTAAGAGGTCTTTTTAAAAGTGGTTGACAAGATAAAGGAGATGTTTTAAAATTATAAAACTGAAGAAAAACTTTTCTCAAGCCTAGAAATCAGAAAGTGTTCACATTTAGTACATGCACACAAAGACAGAGAGAGAGAGAGAGAGAGAGAGAGAGAGAGAGAGAGAGAGAGAGAGAGAATCATAGGAAGAAGAAGTGCTCCCATTTACCACAGTGTGGCAAGTGTTGGGACCAAAATATTATATGAATCCTAAGGTTCTAATTTTAACTTGGACAGGATGAGAGCATGCTTGTAATCAACAATTCTCAAATTACTGCAAGCTGGGCACACATCATGGCGTGATTGTTGTCTACACAAATGGGAACATCATTGCTAACACTGGTGCTGTGAATGTATAGACTGCAAGCCATCCAAAGAATGTTTCAGGAAGGAACGAGTAATAAGATCAAGCAAAAACTGGGTTAAAAACTTATCTGTGTTTAGTGGATTGAGACAAAACATCAGACAAAAGTATAAAAATATTTTTCCACTCTTAAAATCATTTTATTTTACTCTATGTAGAATATAAATTAATTGAAAATATTTTAAAGTGAGCATTTTATCATATCTAGCAGTATTAGATTTTAGCATTGGACTTCATAATTTATTTTATTTGTTACACCAGGAGCAGACAGCTTGGTACAGCCTGCAGGTAGCATTTTGTGTGTGATCAAATATTTGCACTGAGGCTCAGTCTGTACAGTGCTTGCACAACATTCACAGAGCCCTGGATTTGATCCCTAGAATTTTTAATCTATGGAGCACTTTCTTGATTAATGATTAATGGAAGAGGATCCATCCCATTATAGGCAGTGCCACACCTTGGAAGGTGGTTACAAGTTGCATAAAAAAGCAGACTGAGTCAGCCAGGAGGAACAAGCCAGTAAATAGCATTCCTCCATGGCCTCTTTATCAGTTCCTGGCTCTATGTTCCTGCCTTGAGTTTCTGCCTTCCCTTTATGATGGAACATGACCTGAGAATTGTGTACTGAAAGAAACCCTTTCCTAAGCAAGTTTTGTTTGGTCATTGTGTTTTGTCACAACAGTAGAAACCCTAACTAAGACACTATATTTCCCAGACACAGTAGGATTGTGTACATGAACTCACAGATATTGTGACAACATGCATAAGACCTGTGCATGCTTAAGGCAGACAAAATCTCAGTGTGGAGAAGAAAGAGAAGGCATGAAGTCCCATGCTGGCATTTGGTTGCTACTTGGAAAGGAAAAGTCAATTTTCTTCAATGCTATGACACTGGGTCAGGCTCAACGCCTAGGGGTAGTTGGCCAAAACAAACTGGACTAAATGTGTTTAAATAAGAAGAGTGAGAAAGAGAACATGAAGTTGGATGTTTAGGGAGGTAGAGGAGGATCTGGGAGGAGTTGGGACAGGGCATGAACATGAACATTATCAAAATGCTAAGTTTACCATGTTCCAATGGAAAGCCACATGCTCAAGAAAATATAGGAAGTACACATTGAGAGAGATATGTAGGTACATACATATATACACACATTCATTCATACATACATATACACATAACATATACATACATGCGTACATACACACAGACATACATGCATACATACATTGATGCATAGATAGGACACAAAAGTTGGATGAGTAGGGAAGGATAGGTGGATCTGAAAAAAGTTGGGGAAGGAGTTAATAGTATGAAATTCTCAAAGAACCAATTACAAATGATACCAGTCTCCAACTCATGATGTTAAGATATTTTAAATACATATTTATGTTCAAATTTACTCTGATACAGAATCATTGTGTTTCTCTACCTAACATTTCCCCCTGTAATATCCCTTAAAATATTGAGATAAAACTCTAAAGGTGTGGAAATTACTAAGAGCTTCCAATAAATTTAAATAGAAAAAAAATGAGTGAGAGCAAAGAGTTGTTTTATATTTGTTGTTGTTCCCTCTCTATGGTACTGTAAGTAGTGGACCAACTCTTCTTAGGGTCAGGATAGTGCCTGACATTGTATGAAATAGAGTAGTTCAAGCTGTTTGAGAATTTGGTTTCTGAGCCAGAACAAGAGACAAGTGTCACTTAGGTTTTAAGACAAGATATTAGATATAGAAAGTAAGCAATCAGATTTTCAACTCCGTATGATAAACCATGGATTTTGCTTTATCTCCACTCTGCCCACAGATGAGACTAAACACCGTGGCTGCCTGGGGGAGGGGAGACTGTTGTACAAAGCATTTGAGGGCTGAAAAAGACCATTGGACTTTCCAGTAGTTACAAACCTGAGTTGTGCTGTTGTAGTCATAGGGGACTGATTCAATCAATCTGCTCCCAGTGATGATGCTCACGCTGGTAATGGAAACACTGCTCAATCCCCAGATTTCAATGTAGCCTAGGTTCAAAGGTGCTGTACCAGTGATGTAATTATTAAAAATAACATGTGTCTGCAATGTATTCTGTCAAATTGAAAATAAAACAGAAAGAAACAAATATCAAATTTAGTTCAATTTTGTTCTCAACTTTGTTTTAGGCATAGATGTAAATCACGAATTGAGACAGCCTGAGTCCATATATTATGTTTTCAGATAGTAAAAACCATGACCTCAGCACCCTCTCCCCAGCTGCCCTATCCCATCCACTTTGCATGAGCCACCATCAGCCTGGTCTGTAGGATGGCCTTGAACTCTGTAAGTTACAAGTCTCAAGTATCAAGAAATGTATATTCTACACATGAAAGGTCACAACATGTGCAGAATATTTAAAAGTAGCATAGGAAAGATGGCTAGATTACACAGAAAGATTATCCACCTGAAAAATGGTACACTGAAACAGTTACTAATTAGACATGGATAGGGTCAATCAAAAACATTTCCTGGGAACATAGGAAATCCTGTCCACCTAAGGTCTGGAGGAAAAGAAAGACAAGCACTGAAGAAATTCTAGGAAGTACATACATAGAACCCTTACAAAAGCCAATATCCTGCCAAGAGAGCAGAAATCTATATTCTCTTTAGAGTGTCTGTCACACTCACCTGGCTAACAGAGAACCTGGCCAAGTAGGATCGTTCTGTGATATCTGCAAACAGACAAAAGGGCAGGTGTGAGCTGGGTCTGTGATAGGCTTCTAATTGCTGATTTGTCTTAGCTGAGAGTGAGGCTATTCTCGTTTTGTTTTTCTCCATTACAATGAGTTCCATTTTGTAGTGGAAGTTCTCCCTATGCTAATTAGTCAGGTTCTACACCCATCCCCAAATGGATACAAATGTTTTAAATGAGCATGTAAATGCACTTGTCCAACAGCTACCACATATAAAAATCACCTACCACTGCCTTAGGTCACTTTTTCTCACAGTTTACTAGTCCCAACCTCTCCCCATTCACCTCAGAATTTCCAGATTCTTTTTGCTTAGAAGCACACATCTACACATGTAAACACACTGTGGCTGCTGTGTTGCTTTATCTTGAGTGGTAATGGGTGGTTTTAAATGTGATCTCCACAAAAATGTTTTAAAAAACTGTGGCGTTTGGCAGCGTGGTGGGCAGAAAAAGCAGCTTGCTGGTGACCAGCTCCTCTCAGGGCTTCCTCTGCCTTTGCAGTGCGATCTCTTCCTCACTTACTTCCCCATTCCTCCTGGAACCACTGGCTTCTAAAACTGTGCTGCCCACAGCAGAAGGTACCACAAAAATTAGCTATGTAAATTTAAATGAATATCAATTAAATAAAACAAACTTCAGTTTGTCAGATGCCCTTGTGATATTTGAGTGTTCACTGGAACCTGTACCTACAGCTGTGTTGAGCTAAAGAAGCTCTTTGTGGCTGAAAGTTCTACTGTGTAGTAAAGAGTACTTATGTCTTTCACCTCCTAAGAGGTTACCAGCTCCCATAAACTCCTGATGGAAAGTCCCCCACATAAACAACACATGTAGTACTGTCTTGTTGGGACAACTAATCATGTAGTTGGGGAATGTGTATAAATATCATGATAGTTTATCTCAGCTGAAAGCCAGGAATTTAAGATAATCGAGAACCTTGCTCATGGTGTGGTCAGGAATCCCAGCCAGCCCCTACTCACTGATGCTTTTCCCATCATCCCAGAAGAGCCAGCCCTCAGCAAGTCCTTCATCATTCAAGGCAACCTTGAGGCCCATTGACTTCTCACGGCTGTGGTGGAGAGGGAGAGAGGCATTAGCTAAAAACACAGTCACAGTCACAAGCCCACAGGTTTCCCAGGAACAACGGAGTAAAATGAAGTGCTTCCTGTGGGTTAGAGTGGGTTCTCCTACAAGAAAATGTTGAGAACTGGCTCTATGTGCATGCAGAAAAGGCTGGACCACTGCATGTCCTAAGTGAATGACTTCACCAAAGCATCAAGGGGAATTTTCCAGTAGGGCTCTTAAATTAAAAGCACATAACTGGCTTCCTTCTTTCCCCTTTTCTGAAGCTGTAAACCTCTTTCATGACCCATGGCCTAAAACACTCAGAGGACAAATGGGTAAAGTTTTGAGGCATTATGTCAGGCCCACATGGAATCCCATATTCTTCCCGGGCCAGTGACTCAGTGAATCATATAGCTCAATAAATCCTCCACTTCCTTATCTGTGGAATGGAGATGATGGCAACACCACCTCAAGCGATTTCATTTCTCTTTGATTAAGAAAAATAGGAAATCATAAAACATAGCTCTTAATACTGGCATAGTATCCTAAGCATACAGCAAGCATTTGCTTGATATTAATGATTGAATAACATATAAACTTAGGGCAAGAGCTCTTAAATATTTTCAAGGTAAAGCAACTTCAGGCATCAATTGTCACATGGTTAAATTTTTCCAGCAATCATTTATTCTTAAGGAAAAAAATGGAAGATTCCAAAAATATGAATTATGACTACCCCATTTTAATTTCTATTATAAATGTCACTTATTACACCTGCAATTTCACACACTTTGATTTAAACAACTGATGAAAATTGTTGAGAGTTCAGAGTTTTTCAAAAGTTTAAATACAAGAACACAAAAAATAAATCCAGTGAAAATAGTTTCAGACTTCAGAGTGATACTCAAGAGATGAGGAGCCTTCTCCACACATGGTTAAGCTCACTACTATGCAAAACAGAACCCCATTTCCCCCCATTCACCTCAAATGGGTATTCATGGCAGGTTCCTGCCAGGGCAGAATGTAGCCCCCACGGATGTGAAGATTAATGTGATCAAGAGGGGCTGGCAAGTTCTTCCATTGTCCCCTTGCATTAATATCTACACCCTGTGGGGAAAAGAGAGGAGATGATGAGAGAGATGCACATATCACTGAGCAGTGCATTTAGCAGACATCCCAACCACCTCCTGGACTTGTCTCTTGGCTCCCACTATTCAATACATACCAGCTATACACTCTACATTCACCTGCTCCATAGAAAACATCCAGAAGACTTTATCTTTGAATCTGACTTGCTATGCTGTGCTTTTTCCCTACTCGGGCTGGTTCAGCCCTGGTGATCCTCTGCTCCAAGAGGATCACCATACTGGTATCAAATTTCATGAGGACATTCAATTGGTATAGCATACAACACCCCAGAGTTGATGGACTCAAGCAATCCCCCTGCCTCAGCCTCCCTAGAAGCTAGGACAGCAGGCTTGGGCCATAGTGCTCAGCAGTCTGGTCCTGTCCTTTTTTGATGTTGAGCAACATTGTTTCTGCCCACTAGAGGACAGTAGCACCCTATGTCTGGACTCCACAGTGTGCTCCCATAAAGGTTTTGAAAGGCAAATATTAGCTCATCATTACATTGTTAACCCCAAACGGAAAAGCCCCCGCCATTCCAATACCTAGAACTCAGCAGAGAGTTTTGCACCTGAGCAAGGCTAGGACTCCAACCAAGATGCCTAGGGTGCAGACCTGAAGGCGGTCCACACTCTCAAGTCCAAGAAACAGCAGGTTCATCCTTCCAGTGAGGGCCCTCCTTAAGCTACGTACCCCGAGTGTCTCCCTGCTTTGCTCTAGTGAAAGCCCTGACAGATTCCAAAGGCCTGTTAAAGTACTGGACCGTCAACATGCCAATTCAAGACCATGTGAGGGCCACCCACCCTTAAGAGAAAGCAGCTAGCAACCAAGAAGAGGGAAATGACTCTGCTCCTAGGATGAAAAAACTCCTTTGTCCTTGTTCTGTTTTCACCCAGATCCATTGCACTGTCCTCGGAGGAGAGGCTAGTGCATTGCTTTGCTTCTGGTCTTCCTGCCTGTGCTCTGCTCAGAAAGTCCAAAGAGGTGGGCTAGAGGGAGGGCAAGGATGTCCCTTTCCTTTAATTCTTCCCTAAGAATTAAGCTCTGTTTCATATGTGTCCTTTGACAGATCACCTCTAAAATGTCTTCTCAAGACCTTTCTCTCTCAGCTTGTCTTCTATGACCACTATGGCCCAGATATCTGCAACAGAGAGCCCCTGTGGTTGCCTTTATAAGTGAACATGTGCTGTTTGGTTATGTATTTGAGGACGCACTTATTCAGTAATTATAGGAAGGAACCGTTCTTGAGTATCTATACCAGAAGTTCACAACCTGTGAGTCACAACCCCTTTGGGGGGACCAACACTTTCACACAGGTCACTTAAGGCCATTGGAAAACACAGATATTTATATTATAATTCATAACAGTGGCAAAACTACAGTTATAAAGTAGCAAAGAAAATAATTTTATGGTTGGGGTCACCACAACATGAGTAACTGTATTAAGGGGCTGAAGCATTAGGAAGGCTGAGAACCACTGACCTATACTATAGAAGCAGATATATACTAAAAGACAGAAGCAAACACTAATTTATGGCACAATTTGAAGGGTGACTAGTCACCGGAGTGGATAGTAAGGACATACAGAAAGATAAAATCCACATGTAAAAAACATGCAGTGAGCCAGGCACTGACTGAGAGGCTTGCCACTTCAGCTCTCTGGTCTCACCCCACTGGAAGATGAGAAAACAGAGGCCACAGGAAATATACGGCTTGTGCAGGACAACCAACCACACATGGTTTCCAGGGCTGTGCTGTGAGATCCATCAGATACAAAGACTTTGTACGCTACTGTTTGTCAGGCTATACAAACATTTAAAAAACTTACCGTGTAGTAGTCATACCAGCGGGCTCTGGGAAAATATGCATCTACAGTTCTGGCGTTCTGAAATTCAACACAAACAAGGTGTCAGTAGTGGAACTGTTGTCTAGGACGGAGGAGCCAATGCATGTGGGACAAAAGTGACAACAGTAGCGACAGCATGGAGTCTCACTATCCTGAGATCAGCAATGACAGGAGGCCACTTCTTCCTACTCTCTTTAACTGGAAGATTTCCTAATGGCCTCCATAATGCCCCTTGGGATGGGCAACTTGAATCACTCTTTCCTTACAAAAAAACACCCTACATTGTTTCTAGAGATACAAACACCCATGTTCGGCTATGGAGCAAAAGAAAAATTTCTAGGTATAGTAAGATATGGGGGATATTAAATAACTGGTCTTTAATCAGAGACCCAATCATTCTCAAAAGAAGTTTTTTAGCCGGGCGGTGGTGGCGCACGCCTTTAATCCCAGCACTCGGGAGGCAGAGACAGGCGGATCTCTGTGAGTTCGAGGCCAGCCTGGGCTACCAAGTGAGTTCCAGGAAAGGCGCAAAGCTACACAAGAGAAACCCTGTCTTGAAAAACCAAAAAAAAAAAAAAAAAAAAAAAAAAAAAAAAAAAAAAAGAAGTTTTTTAAAAAAAAAGGACTTTAGCTGCTTACAGGACCCCTTACACAATGAAGCAGAGAGCTACCCAGCATCCGTGAGCTGACCACACTGCTGCAAAGCAGTTGGCCCAACAAACTTTCATGGTGAAAGGAATGACTCCTTGAGTTGAATTCTTTTGCTACAATCCCTACCTGACCCTAACCCCTTATACTAGTAAATAGGGGGAAGATTATGTCTTCAAATATAACACGAGGTTATTTATCTTCTTCACTACCCTATGAAGCAGAATAGAGAGGATAACTTTAGAGAGAGACAATCTAAAGGCAGCCACTTAAGTGGTTAATTTTGCTGAGAAAGTTACTAGAATTTAGGGCTGGTTCATCAGAGTTCTGAGAACAACTGGCAGAGGAGGGGTGGGTGGAGAGAAAAGTATTTGTTACAGTTTTGTCCGTAACTGGGGACGGAGAATTTTCTGTCTCCATCTTGCCCATATCAGTAGGGCAATGTAAAGAAAAATAAAACACATGTGAGGAAACACTCATCTGAGGACTCAGCTTTGAGTCCAAGTTATCAGAACCAAGAGGTAGAGCTTTCTACTATAAGAGGATCTAGTGTTCTAGCCCCAGGGTATCATGGGTAGCCTGGCGTCATCTCAATTACCAGTAGAATTTTTAATGTTTCTTGGCCCAATTACAAGAAGAAGAAAAAAGTTGGAAAGAGATATATTTCAGGATCCCCCAAACACAGGCCTTCTCCTTTCCATGTTTTCCCAGCCTAACAGCCAGGGTCCTCCTACCCATCCTCCTACCCTGAGGCCTCCATACTCACAGGCTCTAGTACAGGGCTGACCAGGAAGGCTGGACCCAGCAGGAACTGTTTGTCTATATTCCAGGTCTCATGGTCTGACACAAACCTAAAAAGGGAAATTGAGGTGTTACAATCAGATCCCAATGAGCATAAGACCCTGAAAAAAATCCTCAAGTCCGGACTCAAACCAGAAATGCAGCTGAATCCTGCATTGTCGTATTCTCTCTAGTTTGATGAGATCATATAAACCACACTCCCTACAAGTCACTTCTCTCAAACTTCAGAAGGTGTTTAGGCATGTTGACTCCATAAAATATATCCATTCTCTTTCACCATAGCACATTTTAAATATGAGGATGGCCCTCATCCCTCAAATTCCCCCCTTGGAACACCTACTTTAATGATGTTAACACATTTTGGTCTGGGTCTATATAAAAGATCTATGCAAAAGATTAGGTCTTTGCATGTCCAAATAAGGAAGAAACTGTGGTATTTTATTTTGTATCACTTAAAAACTTCTTTTGTTAAAAAAAAAAGAAAACCTTCCATCCAAGATCTGAGGTGTGTATAAAATTTAGTTACAAGGGAGAAGAAAATATGCTCTCCACTTGGAGAGCTCAGAACAAAAAGGACTGAAGCCTTCACTGTGAAAGAATTGTTGCGTCAACTCCCACCCTGCAGATTGAATGAGTTATCCATGGGTCAACAGGACTCCAGCTCAACACTCACTCATGGAGAAGAGGCCGCACAACTGTGCTGCCCTCCATGTGGGCCTTGTACATCAAGGTGTAGAGATATGGCAGCAGGGTGTATCTGGTCTCTAGCACACTTCTGGAAATATTCTCAAAGGTTTCATCCCAGGACACAGGGTCTTGTCTCTACAAGAAAAGAAGAAGAGTGTTCAGAACCCAGCTATACCTACCTCTCAATGGACTCATGGTCACTGAAAGCTTATCACAAATGTTTCTACACAACTGGATAAAAACAACGGTGCATGAGATTTTAAGGATATTCTTAGCAGTTGGAAAACAGCCACAGCTTTCTTGGGAAAATGATTTCATAAGATATTCTTTATGGGACATATGGGAAAATGTTTCCTAAATATAAATAATCAACAAAACAATACTGAAGGATTTGGTTCATAGAGAAGAGGACTTAATGGTTTTATGGTTGTCCCCAGGGAACACACACAGAAGAAGTGCACTCAGTAACTGAGGTAGCATTTCCAGTGACATAATATAGATGAGGAAGCTGACATCCTACCCTGGTCCCAATGGTGTTGTGGTTCCTGGAGAAGGGGTAAAATGCACCCAGCTGCATCCAGCGCACACACATCTCATACTCAGCATCTTGAAAGAACCCACAGATGTCTGACCCGGTCTGAAACAACAAGGAA
Source organism: Peromyscus maniculatus bairdii (assembly GCF_049852395.1). Lineage (NCBI taxonomy): Eukaryota > Metazoa > Chordata > Mammalia > Rodentia > Cricetidae > Peromyscus > Peromyscus maniculatus. The sequence continues at coordinate 50,285,088 of NC_134854.1, forward strand.
CAAAGTGAGCTCTGGGAGCTCTCTGAGAGAAGAGGCCACCTTCCTAGGGAGGAGGAGCATGCAAGGACACTTACATAGGAGATGCCAAAGAGACTGAACTCCATCATGCCTGCAAGGAGAGATGCAGCAGGGTCAGGACAGGCACTCATTCTCTGCCTGCTCCTCCCCCTTCACCAAGGACCCTACTCCCCTCTCCACCCACAGCCAGCAGAGGCCCCTGGGCACAACCACACACCAATGATGGATTTCCCCAGCTGGTCCCAGGCAGCTGTGTTGTCCCCCAGCCAGTGTCCTGCCCAGCGTCCAGAAGAGGGGAATGTGGAGCGGGTGATGACGACCCCTCTCTCTCCTGTCACCTCCTGTACAGCTCTGGTGGGGAAAATAGGGAGGTAAGTTGAAGTCAGAGCAGAGGAAGGCCCAGAACTTGTTCTCTTGAACCCTAGAGTTTAGGGTCCTGCTGGCCAATAGAGACAATAATACTGATGCCTTTTCATAGTCATCAGCCAACAACTTCATCACGTGGTAAAACAATTGCACTGTTTCCAAGTGTTAAACTAATACAAGATCTATTTATTCATTTAACGTTGGCTTTCTATACTTCTGAGCTAGTGGGTAAATTCCTTTACTAGATTGCAATTGTTTAAGTTGTATTATTCATTGACGTCACCAAATGAGACTATGTTAACTCACTAGACTATCACAGATCATACAACAAAAATGGCTAAAAATATCAGACATGATTTACTTTTAGAATAAAATAGATTATAGCACCCTGTTTTGATTTTGCCTCTTATAATTAATACTATCACATCCAACTGCATTGTGTAATAATTGTTTCTCTCTGTGTGCATGTGCTCCTCAAAAGGACTATTAATTTCTCAATGATAGGACACTGACATATTTAAATCTGTCATCCCAGTCATAATCAAAGAACTGTCACCATGCTCCTGTACTCTTTAGTTAAGAAGTAAGGCTCTAGACCAGTGGTTCTCAAACTGTGTGTCATGGCCCTTTCACAGCAGTCACCTAAAACCATCGGACATATCAGATATTTACATTGCAATTCATAACAGTTACAAAATTACAGTTATAAAGTAGCAATGGAAATAAATTTTTGGCTGAGGTCATTACAATATGAAGAACTATATTAAAGGGTCACACCATTAGGAAGGTTGAGAACCACTGGTTTAGATGAGTAATCCCTGAATTATTCTTAATCTTCAGAATGGAAAATGGAAGGAAATACTAGGAAGTTACACCAATGACTGGCCATCCCCACTGATAATGTCAACTACAGAAAAGTGTGCCACTCACTCGTAGGTGGGTCTGGTCTGGGACCACCCATACAGGCTGTGCACATCATAATGCCGCACCCGAGAGTCATCTGGAAGAATCTGCTCACTCTCCATGCACAGTGTCTTGCTGCTCAGGCCCCTGTCCCTGGCTTCCAAATCTGAGGGAGGATTCAAGAGTGAAAGGCCGCTCTGATTCTCCTCATTGTTGCCTCTTTTCTATATTCTAAAATCTGTATCATAAGACTAGCAGGACCTCTCCTGGGCTGTCTTTTTCCCTGGGAGCATGAGAACAGTGCTTAGCACTGAACGTTAACATTCCTGGGGTGTTTTCAACACCAAGTCCACTGGACAAACTGGTGGTTTGGGAAAGAGCCCAAGTTATCACACACTTACTATGGGACAAGCCCTGAACTAGACTTGAATGTACAAATCATTTCCTATAATTCCTGTAAAAGAGTATATCCCCAATATAGGGTTTTCAGAATTTTTGCATAGAAAATTGAGGTTTGGAAACATCACATAACCTAAGGAATATCACACAACTCATAGTACAATTTATAGGATCCATATATAAATAATATAACTCTAAATTTCATCAACTCCCTGAAAATGGGAAGCCCCTATTTTATACCCACTGACAGCAAATATGTTTCTATAGATAAATTAACATATGTCTGAAGAACTAACAAATTTATCTGTGAGAATCCTTTGCAGATACTAGCACTATTGGATTATTAAAATTTACCCAGAGGTCATGGTTCTTGCACATACACACATCTGGATAAAGTGCTTGATGAGCAGAATCAATGAGGACCTGCCCTTGCTAGTGAAAGTAACTGCTAGCTGCTGGGCTCCAGCAGAGGTCATGTATCCAGCCATTGCTCAGCAAGTACACAAAACTCAGGGTTCTTACGTGGCATGTAGGGTGGACGGTTCAGGGTAGCATTGCTGCAGCCAGAAGGAACTGCCCCATTCACAAAGCTGGAAGGTTCATTCATATCCTACAAGTGTCAGATATGTAGTTTACTCATAAAGATACTTAAATTCTGTCAGAGACAAGGAAGTAATGAATAAAGCAGCCAACCTCTAGTGATCCTTATACATGCTTCCCTAAGAAAACCATCATTCTCTGGGGTGGGGGGATTAGAAAGAGCAATTTAACCCTCCAGGTCAAGCAAGCTTCCAAGGCATTTCCAGCAATCACCCCAGAATCTTTGCAGTAGGCATTTCAGAGGTCCTAAGGACTAAGTGGGATCAGAGCTGCTCTATTCTCTGTCAGAGGGAGCCCAGGATGGCACCACAGTCTTCCTGAATGGTTATCATCCTCTGGACTACTCCAAAACCACTACCATTCACATACACACTCACAACTATCTATGTGTACACAAACATACACACACTTACAATCCATAGGCCATCAAACTTCAAGCTCTTTTTTGGATCCTGTGGGTTGGTGTAGAGTTCTTCAATCTCCTTCTTCCACCACGTGGCAGTGGAATTACGGAAAAAGTCTGGGAAGGCCACATAAGCTCGATATTTCTGTAAAAATAACAAAATTCACCTGTCACAAATGAACACAATCGATAGCAGATATTTCCTGAGAATGTAACTCAAGTAAACCTTTGTACTATGTGGTGGTAGACAGTGGTAGCCTGAATAATATGTTCTTGGCTTATTTTAGAAACATTAAGTGCAGAGATAAATAAGCACACCAAATTATACACCCTCCTTTCCCAGTATTTGTAAAGTATCCACAGACTGCTTTTTTTCATGTTATCCCTCTGAACTCACTATTTCATGCTATAGATGCCCAGTCCTTAAATGCATCCCCATTTCCATTTCATGCTGTAGATACCCATTCTATTTCAAGAAATCCATGAGCGGTATGCTATGAATATGTGTGGCTCCCATTGGATAATAATAAAGCTGCATTGGCCTGTGGCAGGGCAGGATGGAACCAGGCAGGAAAATCCAAGCAGAGATACAGAAAGAAGAAGGGCAGAGTTGGGAGAGAGGCCAGCTGCCCCAGAAGTAGCAACAAGGTACCAGCAGACTGGTAATGGCATAGCTGCATGGCAGCATAGATTAATAGGAATGGGTTGATTTAAGATGAAAGAGCTAGCTAGCCAGAAGCTGAAGCCATAGGCCATACAGTTTGTAATTAATAAAAGCCTCTGAGTGATTATTTTATAAGCAGCTGTGGGACTGTAGGTGAGAGAGATTTGTCTGGACTGTGGGGCCCAACGGGACTGAGAAGCATTCTGGCTACACTAGTCATCAAGTGTGCCCCCATTTCCATTTCTTGCTGTACATTCCCAGTCCTCAAGTGCACCCCCATTTCTATTTCATGATGTACATTCCCAGTCCTCAAGTGAACCCCCATTTCCATTTCATGATGTATATTCCCAGTCCTCAAGTGCACCCCTATTTCCTAATAACTCTCCAGAGACAAGGAAGGAGCCAGTGAGAATCTGTAGGTGGCAAGTCAATTTTCTGGTATGAAGTGCCAGATTGGAAAAAAAGGAAAGACTGGTCCCTGGGAATGAGGAGGTAAGAATTCATGGTATCAGACTAACTTCTATGTATCACTGTTATCCATGATTCCAAAGAACACATAAAAACCCCAACTTTATGCTAATCAGAGTAAGAAGACTTAAGGAGGAAGCTCCCCGCTCCCTTACTCTTTATCAGCTCTCACATAATAAAAGCAATATTTATATTGAAATTGGATCCAGGGTATCACTCTTCATTTGCATTGAGAACTTTAGAGAGCTAGAACTTCAGCAAGTATTTTTAGACTGATCTTTACATTCCTTATCATAATTATCTTAGAAGCTGAGAAGTAATTTTTTTAATGATTATAAATTCTCATTAATTATATGTGCATTGATGCCACTCATAAACAGCAAATATCCATAAAAGCTTATATATCCTTCTGTGTTGTTTGTTATGGGACGTTATGGCCTTTGGTATGTTTCAATTAATGGTCTCCCCTATGTTATTCATTGTGTTACAAGAGTCAAAGAGCTAAGAATCAGGGAGCCAACGGTGAGAGGGTGGGAAAAACAAGTGGAAAGCTTGGTCTGGAGGCTAAGGCTATGTAGGGTTCAATGTCTAGACAGAACACGAAACAGAGATGCACAGAAGAAAACAGCACAGGAGCAGGACTCAGAGGTCTGACTTGAGGAGGCAAGGGGGAGCAAGATGCCATTGCACTGGGAAACTTGAGGAGTGGCTTTCTGCTGTGGCTTTTTGTGAGGAAATGATGCTAGACAAAGAATCTTCACATGACAAACAAGAGCTCAAACTCAGATTGGTGACATACATGCCATGTAGAGGGGGAGAGGAGAGGGAATAGGAATAAATAGGAATTATCAGCTATGTCTGAGCCAAAATTCTATCCCTTATGGGATACAAGTGGGAAAGTAGGCTGTCTGTTTTTTTTTTTAAATCTCACTATGTACAGTGAGATCATATTTGATCATTCTCACCTGTGTACTTAGAAAACAACCTACCATTGTCCAAAGAGCTAGCTCTGCTTTATTGTTTCTATTGCCAACTCTTACCAGATAACACCAGTTCTCCCTTGACTGGGTCTTCAGTTTCTGACGTCATGAATCTATCTGTGTGACTGACCCTATGATTGCTTACCACATTCCATGCAAGACACCAAAATGTATTTCCTGGATCCAGTTCTACATTTAAGCATTAAATGTTTGGGCCTCAATGTCGCAAGCCTTCTGTCCATAGGCTTCTTAGCTGTTTTGTTTGTTTATTTTTTCCCTTTTATTTTATTTTACAATACCATTCAGTTCTACATATCAGACACGGATTCCCTTGTTCTCCCCCCTCCCGCCCCCCTCCCCTTCCCCCCAGGACACCCCCCATTTCCACCTCCTCCAGGGCAAAGCCTCCCCTGAGGACTGAGATCGACCTGGTAGACTCAGTCCAGGCAGGTCCAGTCCCCTCCTTGCAGATTGAGCCAAGCGTCCCTGCATAAGCCCCAGGTTTCAAACAGCCAACTTATGCAATGAGCACAGGACCAGGTACCACTGCCTAGATGCCTCCCAAACAGATCAAGCCAATCAACTGTCTCACCTATTCAGAGGGCCTGATCCAGTTGGGGGCCCCTCAGCCTTTGGTTCATAGCTCATGTGTTTCCATTTGTTTGGCTATTTGTCCCTGTGCTTTATCCAACCTTGGTTTCAACAATTTTCGCTCATATAAACCCTCCTCTTTCTCGCTAATTAGACTCCTGGAGCTCCACCTGGGGCCTAGCTGTGGATCTCTGCATCCAGATCCCTCAGTCATTGGATGGGGTTTCTGGCATGACTATTAGGGTGTTTGGCCATCCCATCACCAGAGTAGGTCAGTTCTGGCTGTCTCTCGACCATTGCCAGCAGTCTATTGTGGGGGTATCTTTGTGGATTTCTGTGGGCCTCTCTAGCACTTTGTTTCTTCCTTTTCTCATGTGGTCTTCATTTACTATGGTCTCCTATTCCTTGTTCTCCCTCTCTGTTCTTGATCCAGGTGGGATCTCCCACTCCCACAGGCTCTCTTTCCCTGGACCCTCGCCCTTCATTACTCCCACTCATGTCCAGGTTGTTCATGTAGATCTCAGCCATTTCTCCATCACTTGGTAATCCCTGTGTCTTTCTCGGGGTCCTGTTTTCCAGGTAGCCTCCCTGGTGATGTGAGTAGCAGTCCAGTCATCCTTGTTCCACCTCTAGTTGTTTGTTTAATACTAGTCTTAGCAATGACAGATCTAGATATCAGTGAGCTCTTCCTCACCATATTCATAAAACTGGTCTAACAAACTACGTGTTGCTTCTGATTACTCTATTGTCCAAGAGTCACTTAGGACAGTCTTAATATTTTATGTGACATCATACTGCAGTATTTCTTACCAAGGCTGATTTAAGGCATGAGAATTCTTTGTGAAGAATTACCTGGCTCAGAGCTATGGGATTCTAGGTCATTAAACATTCAATGTCACATGATATTCACAAGTCGTTGCATTATCAACACTGTTCACAGATTTTCAGGGGTCTAGAGAACAGGGCCAGCATTGCCTATAAAAGCTTATGGACTGTAGCTCTTATAAGCTAGTCCTAGCACTGATAAAACAGCACCTCTTCCAATGTCAGCAATTAAGTGGCATAGAACCTATGTGCCTAGACCTAGCCAGTGTCTCCATGAGCTGACTGAATTGCTAGATTCAAGTGATCTTCTGAGAGAAGTGATGGAAAGAGCAGGAAGCTAAGGATTTTTCTCAATATCTTAACCAATAGTGAAAGAGAGATAGATAGATGATAGATAGATAGATAGATAGATAGATAGATAGATAGATAGATAGATAGGAAAACAGATAAAATTATATATAAATTCTTGTTAGCAATAGAAATCAAACATAAACAGTCTGTTTTTGTACTTTTTTACTCTGTCTACTGACAGAAAATAAAGATGTACAGCCTAATAGCCATGAAGCTCAGTCCTAAGTCTGAGGATTTCATTTGACATCTGCAATGCTATTGCTGTCAAAGTGGCCAAGGTGGTCGGAAATCAAAACCCAGTAACTAGGCATCTCTGGCTTGCACTAAGAAATGTTCTTCTCCCTACGACACTGGAGATCAAAACCCAGTAACTAGGCATCTCTGGCTTGCACTAACAAACGTTCTCCCTACTATACTAGACATCAAAACCCAGTAACTAGGCATCTCTGGCTTGTACTAACAAACATTCTCCCTACAACACTGGAGCTATCTCAAGCCTAAAACCTTGGGCCCCAGGCATGCCAGTTCTATGGAATATATGACTTTCTCTATAGGACTGAACTTGACCTTAAAAACCAACTCCTCCGTAAAAAGCATGAATATTGGTCATAATTCCTACCAGTCCCATTGCTGGTGACTGAAGTTTTTCTCCTATATCCCTGAAATCCTTGAGCATTGGCTAAAATCTGTACATGAATAGTTTCCCAAAGAGATTGTGGCTCTGGGCTTTTGTGCATGGCTATCATCTGCATTTACAGCTTTGTCCCTACAACAATGTTGAAGTGGTTAGCTCTTGACCCTAAGGGAATTTTTAAATACTGTAAGTTCTACTACTGAGTGACCATATAGACACGACTTTCTTCACTTAATCACCCCTAGCCAGGTGTTCCAAATAAACAGGCCTTTTCTTTATCTTCCTTACTTCTCCGGGAAAGTTGGAAAAGAAGAACACACACACACACACACACACACACACACACACACACACACACACACACACACACAAATTCCTGTCTGAAAAGAATAGTTATATTGAAGAAGACTAAAGGAAAGTTCCACCCCACCTTAAGGACCCTACTCAGATATCAGACAATCAAACAAGTGAGAAGAAACCGATCAGGATGCACACCAGTCACCTTGGCCAGAACACTGACAGGAGCAGGAAGAGCCACATATTCATTCAAGAAACCAAGACATGCCAATGAAGCTGAGGGAGGAGAATCGGTTCAGAGCCTAGTATACCTGGGTCACTTACAAAAAAAAAGCAAATTTATAAAGAAATGCTAGGATGAAGACGTAAAAACAACATTGAAACCCACAGCAAAAAGGGAGTCAGAGGCAAGATTTATAAGTATGGAGATGGAGAAGCCTATCTGTAGGGGAAAAGCATACACACAGAAAAATGTCTTAATTGATTAAAGATAAAGACTGAAAACTACTTAAAAGAGATATACACAGGAAAAGGAACTAATTCAGAGAAAATAAAACCTTCTTAGAGGAATTTCCCGGTTGAAAGTCCATGGACCCTTGGATTCTGGCAGCTTTAGATTTGAAATCATTACTATGTTATCAATAACTAGGCCCTCTGAATGTGGGTGACAGTTGTGTGACTTGGACAGTATGTGGGGACCCTGGCAGTGGGACCAGGATTTATCCCTAGCACATGAACTGGCTTTTTGGAGCCCATTCCATATGGAGGGACACCTTGCTCAGCCTCAATACATCAGGGAGGGGCTTGGTCCTGCCTCAACTTGATATGCCAGACTTTTTTGACTCCTCATGGGAGGCCTCACCCTCTCTGAGGTGAAGATGGGGGTGGGGGTGGGGGAAGGTGGGAGGGAATTGGGAGGAGGGGAGGGAGGGGAAACTGTGGTTGATATGTAAAATGAAAAAAAAAACTTTAAATATAAAAATAACTGTGGACAAGTAACTTGCATTCTTCAAGTCTTAGGTCTTAAGAATAACAATACTGACATCACACTTGGAGATGAAACATCAAGAGGAAGAAAATTGTGTGTGTGAGGTCATCAGGACACAAATGACAGCAAGAAAACGGGTCACAAGTGTATGCCCAGTACTACTTCTGGGAACTTCTAGAACTCTGCGTATGGTTTCCCTTTCCAGGTAATCCTGACTTCACTCAAAATCACAAAGTGCCTTTTACCTCCACTTGACTGTCCCAGTCTAGATCAGGGTCCACAACAATATCAGGGTAATCAGGCCAGACCTGTGGGCAGAAAAAACATCAACAGAAATGCCTCAAACAATTTGCCCTACACAGAATTTCCTGCAAAACTATAATCCAGAGTCGTATGACTTCAATTTTCATGTAGGACTCTTCTACCGAAAAGTGAATTCCCTGAAGCTCTTAACTGTTGTCAATAAACAAATAAATACTGGCTGCAAAATGAAAACTAAAAGCCCAAAGACCAACTGGAATAGGTGAAAACCACACCCTCAAACACACTAACAGGGTGCCTGGCCCAGAGTAAGTCTTGCTGGATCAACACGAAGCTCATACCTTTCCCCAGACAATGTCTCCATTATTGGGATATCTGATGAAGACATTGTTCTCCAAACCCCGGGTGAAGGCAGGATAGGGCTGTGTCTCATTGCCAGAAATGGCTGGGTCCTGCAATCAGAGCACAAGGCAGGTGAAAGTTAAGACTGAGGATTTCAAAGAAGGTGGGTGGGAAAAGGGAAGTCCCCAGTTGTAATTTCACTGTAGAGTTCCCTGACTCCCAGAAATACATTTATATTAATTACACTTTTATTTCTCTCCTAAAACAGGGGAGGTCAGACATTCTAAGGTGATCCCCATCAAGCCCATCCATTGTCCCAAGCACAGCCTACACAGTCACACAAACTAACCAGGATAAGGATGACCCGCATCCCATTGCCCTTCATGCGATTGATCAGGTCTGGAAACCCAGAGAACTTGGGGCTGAGGGTGAAGTCCAGCTGCCTCTCCATGTAGTCGATGTCTGAGTACTGCACGTCCTGTGGATAACAGAAGGAAGCGTGGCTGCTGGGGGGCAGTCCAGGCTCCAGAAGGCAATGTTCCTTTCCCAGACTCAGCTATGTCATAGTATGGGTTTGGATTCTGAGATATTTTCTGTTTTCTTGTTTTCATCTGACTTCACCCAACACCCAAAAGTAGAAAATAATATTTAATCCAGCAACAACAACAACAAACAGAGTAAGATTAATGATAACTCCTATCTGGAAAGACTGTTATAACAAAAAAATTAAAGAAAAGCTGTATGGAGTGGTTATGGTGATTTCCCTTATCAGGCTGCCCCTGGAATCAGTGGTTCTTGTTCACAGAAAATATAAACCATGTACTAATACCAAATGGACAGTACGTCTGCTGTAAATCAATAAAAAAAAAAAAGCAAAACCATTCAATACCTGTGGAAAAGCAATATTGAGGGTACTCAGACACAATTTTCTTATTAGGATGATGCATTTCATGATCTCTTTTACTTTAACAAAATAATATGAAGAACAGAACAATATCTAGATAAAATAGAATAAATATGAAAAACAGATCCCTAGATCAGTCCTATTGGGAGCCTCTTGCCCTCAAGTGAGAGAGGTTGCCTCCACTTCAATTCCCACTGGAAATGAGGCCAGGAACCTGCCTTTATTAGAGCTGTGCTGCAGGGCCTGAGAAATGTGGAAGCCTGATGATGCCTTACAAACAATGCTCTGACTAACTTGGGTTCATTTTCTCTCAGTTAAGCATAACTACTACTGAAGAAACCTTTTATTATTCTTATGAAAAGAACTTTATGACTGAATTCCTTGAGTCAGCACTAGGTCCCCACTGTTAGTCTGAGTTACCAGTGCCCCAAGATCCACAGGGCCAATGCCACCACCTACACTACAGTAGCAACAGGATCAATATGATGCAATGAATCACTTTATACACTTGCAGAACCTTAGAAAATCTCACAAATTCACACACAGAGAGAGATTTGCTTAGCTCTGAGGTTGCAGAGCCAGCACATCATGATACTATGACATGTACATACATAGGGGATCTTCTTAGCCACCATATCATCATACAAGCTGGAGATCTCAGAATCATTCTCATATCCATAGCGACACAGCTGGAATCCCAGGGACCAGTAAGGTACCATCACAGGCCGACCAATCAACTGGAAAACAGACAGTAAGTGTTAGAATGTTAGAGGAGAAGTTGGATGGAAACTGGATATGAAGTCAGAATATTTTACCCAATTTGACACCAAATTCAAACCTAGAGAGGAAGTGGAGGAATGTGTAGAGCTCCTGGGACACACTAGAGAAAACCTACAGCTTCTCAGAGCACACTTTCCAGTAGTTCTGGAAAACCTGCTTTAATTCAGATTCCTAGATATATAATTTATATACTAAAAACACACAACAAAAAGGGAAATGACTAACTTAGAACACCGTGTCTAGGTCTTGCTGATTGTGTGACTTTGGGCAGCTATGTGACATTTCTGTGCTTGTTTTTTTTGTTTTGTTTTGTTTGTTTTTTACCGGTAAATCAAAGCTAAGAGTAGGAGCAATCCCATGTTGGTTTCACTGAGTAACACCCTCTCACATGCATTCAATAACACATGCAGTAGATATTTCATACATGTTTGTTGATGTTGTCACCAACAATGTTATAACTCCCAGTGACCGTGACTCCCACTACCACCACAAGTATAGTCATTGTCTCTGTCACCACACTGTAACTAGCATGACAATTTGATGATGTAACATTTTCCATCATAATGACTCCCATTGCCATCACAGACACAATCATCACTACCAACCCCACTCCTACTAAAACATCACCATATCTACCACCACCATCACTATCATGACCTCACTCTCTCAGCATCCAACATCAACTCCACTACAATCACTTTCATGATCACCTCATGTTCTGACTTCCTCTCTACCATTATCACCATAACGGTCAACATCCTCACAATCACTTTCACCAATAGCACTACCACTACGTTCAATATCACCATCCCTCACCACACCATCAAAATTACTACTACCATAGCTCCACCACCACATTAGCCCCACCACTCGTTACCACAAATACTTTGCTATACTTCAATAGGTGAAGAAAAGATCATTTTAATAGTTGAAGGAATATACCCACTCTCCCATATTCCATACTATACCTTCTCCTGAGAAAGACCATCAAATTTAGTTACCATATGATAGTTACATTATATGCAATCCTGTATAGCAGGGTTGGAACACATTATGAGTGTATGTACACACATGTATATACAACACACATATTTCAAAAATGCTTTCCTTCCTACCTCTGTGTATTGCTGAGTGACAAGCTCTGGAGTTGGGCCCAAGAACACAAAGAAGTCCAGAATGCCCCCTGTGGTCCTGTATGTTAGGGCAGGCAGGGGCTGGAATGTCACATCTGGAAACACACAAAAAAAATGTCACCATGATGAAATCCTTCCTGTTGAGAATATTAACCTGGAATCCCCACCTTCTCTCTATTCAGTTGTAACACACTGACAGCAGATATTTTTGAGTAGGTGCATATAGAATTGTACAACTTAAATGAAAGCTCTCGAGTTCTGAAAGCAGAACTCATTTGTGCAATGAACATAAGGAAAGACTACTGTATAGCTTTTTTATTTTTATTTTGTTTGTTTTTTTTCTTTGAAATGAAGAAAAGCATTGCTTAAGGGTTGCATACTTTTATTGGAGTAAATCAGAATGATCCTACTCCATTGGAGTTAAACTAGTGCTTACTGGTTTCCATTTGTATTTAGCTTCTGGTTGGAATTTGGAAAAAAAAAATGAAACCTAAATAAAATAGGTGAAAGCTTCTTGCCTAAAAAAAAATGAAAGCTCTCACTAGCTGCATTGTAAATAAAAGCTGGGTAAATTATATATAATTAAAATATATATAAAGGGTCAATGAAAGGGAAAACCAATCCACAAAGATTATAATTTCATCTATAGTGACCGCTAAGTCAAATATATTCTAAAGAAATTCAAGAATCATTGGAATACAATAAGAGGACAGAGGTTCATCCTACCCATGGCATTGCTGTTCATCAGGAGGACTCCATGGGCATTGCCATCCTCCTCTAGACCCATGTAGTAAGGGTGGACACCATAGGAATTCTTCTTGTACTGAGAGGCATAGGGAAAAGGAGGGAGGTTAGGAGACTGTGTGCATGGGAAAGAAACTTGATTGCTACGTTGAGTCAATCTTCTTCTGGTAAGAACAGCAGAGGAAAGAGGAACTTAAAAAGATCTCCATCCTCCTAGCCATAGAAGGTGATAAGCATGTGGAGTCTGGAAAAAAACATCACAAAGCACCCAGCATGGATGGAAGAGACAGAACACAGACACCAACGCCCTGTCCTTACCCCCGGGGGCTCATCCCTGGAAAACATGCCCCACGTGTGCCAGTTCAAGTCTATCTTGAAGGTTGTGTGCTCAGTCTCCCCAAAGCCATAGATATATGTGGAGGGCAGGCGGGTGGAGATGCGGATGAACATGTCATTGAAGGTGAAGCCCAGGAGCTGAGAGTCCCAGCTGCAGATGGAGAAGGGACATTTGCAAAAGGAAATTAGCTCCCTGGTGGCTTCTAGCAGCTGTCTTCCTAAGGATAACAGAGCTCTGGATTCTCCTCATACCACCAGAGCTAGGTCATCCTCCAGCAAAACACAAATCTATCTGCATAAAGCAATCACCCATGCCCCCATTAATGGCCCAGCAGTCATCCTTCACCCATCTTCCTCCACCAGTACCTTCTTCAGTGCTCTCTCTATAAGGCGAAACCCAAGCTGTTCTTATCACCTCAACTGCTATCATTCACACCTGCCCTGTCATTCCTGCTCCTTGAGGGCCCTCCTGCAGGCATCCAGGACTGTGAGTGAAGAGACCCCACATCACTTCACAGCTCTGCTCATACTCTTCAGTGACTTCTCACCAAGCCTTCCATGTTGCCCCTCTTCCATAACCCACCTCGCACCCCTGCTTTATCACCCACTTTAATCTTTCAATGATTTCACCCAATTACGTTTCTTGACATGCCAACTTTCTTGGCTGTGCTTTATGCTCTCTGTCTTCCCTCTATCAAAGATGTTCCTTCCCCCACCCGGAACTCCAAGTTAAGTGCTTCCTCATCCAGCTTCTATTTCAAATGACACTTCCCCCTCAGAAAGAAATATTCAGACCACAGTATCAGAAGCAGTGACCTTCCTATAACTTGGTCAAGCACATTTTCCTATACAACATGCTTACACCCATACTAGATTCCTGTGTATATTATCTGCACAATAACACCTAAGAGCCAGAAGGAAGTCATGAAATATTTGTTGGATATATTCCCTCTGCAACTGCCTTAGTAATCACCCTGAGGATACTGAAGGCTTCCCCTAAGAATAGACCAAGAAGAAATTGCTTCCTCGTGGTTCTGGTCATGGGTATTGTGATACTAAGACAGGCTGTCTGCAATGACAATGAGCCTTGTAAGGACTGTTTAGGAAAGCAGGGACGCCAAGTCAGACCAGGACCCACTCACATTACAGTGCCTGTACTCTTCCTGCGAATTTCAACCCCAAATGGATTCTGCTTGATGAGGACATCATAGAGACGGTCGTCACGGGTACTGATTGGATCATCAGGGATGTTCAGAGGTACTGGGACTTCATACCGACTGTGGTTGGGATCATAGATCTAAGCCAGAGGAAATGGATTTAAAGATACAGGTAAGAGAATAACTTCTGTAGTACTGTTCTACAAGGGTCTTATTTCTCTCTGCATTTGGTTAAAATACAGTGTATTTTACTGTGGAAATTTAAACACAAAACTTTTTTTCTTTTTGTTTTTTTGAGACAGGGTTTCTTTATGTAACAGCCTTGGCTGTCCTGGAACTCACTCTGTAGACCAGGCTGGCCTCAAACTCAGAGATCCACCTGCCTCTACCTCCCAAGTACTCACAAAACTTCTTTTAAGGTTCTGCAGCTTTGACTAGCAAAGAGCAACAGAATTAGAAAGGCCCTGTCTACACCAGATCACACACTGTGTTTACCTTGAACTGCAGCATTTCATTCTTGTGGTAGATGACTCGGAGCTGCAGCTGATTCACAGGTGTAGAGGGGAAGGCATTGCTATAAGGAGAAGGCTTCAAGGAGATGTTGGCTGTGGCCACATTTGAGTAATACTCAACATTGCTGACTGAGTACAACTCATTGACAAAGTAGCAATAAGGGACCCCAGAAGAGCTGGATTCCTGAAAAGAAAGTCAATATCCTTGATCAGCAGGGATCTGGAGTTACCAAATAGAAAGAGTTAGAAAAGGCAATTTACATGAAGAACGTGTGTGTGTGTGTGTGTGTGTGTGTGTGTGTGTGTGTGTGCAAGCGCACATGTGTGTGTGATTTTATATATAACATATTTTAATAGTTGGTCTTCAAGAAATATACTTAGTAAAATATCCCAGTCCTACCCCCCGTTATGCTCAAGACTTCCCCAGATTCCTGAAGAGGTCCTTTCTCCCTCGGTATTTCAGTGTATGCAAAAGTATACCGACGTGCTGTGCTCATGAAACGTTTATAAGATATTCATACACATGAACACTTTCAGCTTTCAGATTACCTCCCAGATGCAGCCTCGGGCAGTGCAGCTTGCTTCGGAAGCTGCATCCTGGTCTGGATAGCAGTCTATCTTTTCCTCGTCCCTTATGCTGTCATCCCACTCCACCGTATAGGATTCTTTCAGGAGAAGCTGGATACCCATAATAATTGCAACCTGTAGGGGCAGACAAGGCACAAGAGATCCTTCATTAGGAACAAAGTCCTTATGCAATCTGAAAATGCCTTTAGAAAATTAAGCAGAAATGAGAACAGAGTGGCAACAATGCAAGGCCTATGACTGGCTTGCAGGAAGACTTGTGTGTTAGTCCGTGGGACTACCAGCAGTGACAGGGAAATGTCAGTGCTCTTACTCCACTAGAATCTTCCTCATCATATTGGGTAAGAATTGGGAGAAAGTACAGTTGCTGTGACCGTTCCTTTTCACTCCTTCCCTGACTTATCTGTCCCTTTTATTTGGTTACAGAAACTCTTTTCTTCTCTTCCAGAATTTAGCTTCTCTTCTTGTGCTTTACTCCCCAAAGCAATGTCCCTGCCAGTGAGGGGTGCATGGAGAAGATACAAATGTCAATCACAGGCCCAGGTTCCTGTAATGGTTAGGGTCGTCAACTTCACATACACTGGAATCACCTGGAACATGGGTCTCTGGGCTTGGGTGTGGGAAATTATCTTTGTTGCATTGATTAAAGGAGTATCTGCCCACTTGGAGTGGTATTATTTCCCAGCTGGGATCATGGACTGAACAGCAGTATTCATTCATTGCTTTCTGCTTCATGTTTGTGGAGATGATGCAACCAGTTGCTTAGCTCCCAACACCTTGATTTTCCCACCATGATGGACCATTCCTTTAAACCACGAGCCAGGATAAGCGTTTCCTCTACGAGTTGCTCTTGTCAGGGCATTTTATCAAAGCTACAAGAAAAGAAACTCAGGGGGCTCCCATCCCCATATTTCTATGAGATCTTAGACAAACTAAATGAATTTATTGACTCTCAATTTAATCAATTGGAAACCTGGTGAGTTGGGACAAAAATTATCACATTTCTTTCCATACCTAACACTTATCCAAGCCCATCTGCTTAAATCTTGAAACATTCTGATATCCTACTCATCAAATTAAATATTCAACATGTTCTCTATTTTTTAATATTTGACTCTTCAACACTTTCACTTTTCTTAGGTGACATTTTAAGAACTGTCATGTTTCTCTCAATTTCCTCTCTATCTGATACTTTCCCCGTACTACCAATTCCAACCCTCCACCACCATCTCTAACAAGGCCTTGGTTCAAGGACCATTGTAAGACTCTTTGACAATTAAGTCATGCATGACCTTTGCAATTTATGACCTAAGACTCTCCAAAATCTAACTATATGTTTCCACCAGAATAAACTGATCTCCACTTAGAACTAGATGTCCCCAACGCTACATACACAGGATTGTCAGGGTGACAACATGAGGCTATTCTCAGTTCTTGGATTGGCTGATTCTGATATCTCAGCTTGAATTGCTCTACTTTCCTTTTATGGCAAAGTGGGGCCCACTGTGGAGCATACTTCCCGTTGTCTTATCAGTAAACTACATGTCCTTCTGTAGTATTTCATTTTTGAAGAGCAAAGCTCTCAGGTGAGGACTACATTATAGTCTATGAATTATAGCTCTAGCTTTGGAAAGTTAGCATCAAGTTCACCAATAGCAGCTGGGTTAGTGTTTCTTTCTCCACTCAAGGATTTCCTCCTTCATCTTTACCTCTGCCAACCTCTACTGTCTATCTTTTCTTCTCACTTATTCTGTTTTTCCCTTTTTATTTCTCCAAGAATGGGGCATTGTGATAGAACCAAGAAACCGCTTGCGATCATGAGAGAAGAAAGGACCTCAGTTCCTACAGCCTTCAACTGCTAAGTGCATGCCAGCAACTCTCCATCATCTAATTTCAACAGAATGACAAAATGGTCAGATTTTTTAATCTTTTGGAGATGTCTCATTATATTCAACTAATGAATCTCACCTGACACATCATCTTTATAGGTCCATCTCCCATCCTAAACAGTAAGCTGTGCTCAGCAATTTTACTAAGCTCTGGACACCATCAACTATAAAAACCAACAACACACCACTTTATTTCATGGTGTCTGCATCCTGAATATGTGCTCACCCTGAAAATTTTATTCAAGACAAAACTTCACATATGATAATATACCATTACAACAGAGGTATAAACTGCTTATTTTCCCAAAACTTGATGGTTCCATCACACATGCCAATCCAGATGTTGCACAACATGGGCTCAAGGTTACTTGTGGAGGATTTCTCCTTATATCAGGAGGAACACAACACAATTCTGTCTAGTAGATAAGGTGTATTAGCTTCCAGTAAAGAATTATATGTTATCATCCAACCTAATAAATAACCATTTGGATAAGATCTTCAAATTTTTTTTAAATATGCCATGAAAATGTGTACGTGTGTTGGAGTGAGAGTTTTAATAATGATAAAATCAGGAGGAGAAATAATCTCAACAAAGTTAAAAAATATTTCAAAAATTTAGCTCATTAGGCCTCAGCATTGGCCATTAGCTCTTAGATCCCCATTCATCTGAACCAGTCCCCACTTGCTTTTCTGTGCTATGTGTGTGTGTGTTGGGTGTGTGTGTGTGTGTGTGTGTGTGTGTGTGTGTGTGTGTATGTATGTGTGTGTGTATATGTGTGTGTATGTGTATTATACACACAAGCAAATGATGACTTGTTTGTGTGTGTATTATATATGTATATATTACATGTATCTATATATGATAATAAAATTAGTAAGAAAGCAGGACTCTTGAGAGACAAAAAAATACAAACCCAAACCATTTGT
The DNA here is from genome assembly GCF_049852395.1 of Peromyscus maniculatus bairdii. Lineage (NCBI taxonomy): Eukaryota > Metazoa > Chordata > Mammalia > Rodentia > Cricetidae > Peromyscus > Peromyscus maniculatus. The sequence goes on from NC_134854.1 coordinate 50,303,145, forward strand.
TTTTATCATTCTTGCCCCACAAGCTCCCTGACTCATTCCAGCTCAGACTATCTCCCAAATGTCATCATATTTCCCCTTAGTCTGACCTTCCCACCAGGCCTCAGAGGTGCTGTCATCCTCTGAGAGCCCCAGTGACTCTGGCAAGAAGAATCACCATCACACCAATTTGAAAAGCCTCAACAAAACAGAGACTTACCTTCATGTTAGGATCATAGGTGACTTGAGGAGACATCTGACTTATGACACCATTGTGTTTCACTGTAACATTGTAAAGTGCCCGTGTTCCAAAAATTTTAATCTCCTGAAATGCTAAATTATCAGGATTTGTGTAGCTTGATCCTACAGCACTCATATCCAAGTGGTTCTGAAATACATCAAGCATAATTATGCACAAATGAATGGGCTGAGGTTCTGTAGGTCCTCGAATGCCCCATCCTAGACCAGATGCCCCATCCTAGATCAGATGTCCATTCTAGACCAGATGCCCTGTCCTAGACAGATGCCTCATCCTAGACCAGATGCCCCATCCTAGACCAGATGCCCCATCCTAAATCAGATGCCCCATCCTAGACTAGATGCCCCATCCTAGACTAGATGATCTATCCTAGACCAGATGACCTATTATTCTAAATCAGATGCCCTATTATTATAGAACAGATGCTCCATCCTTGATCAGATCTTCAGCTGCTGTGAAAGCCTCTGAGCCTTCTCTACTAATGCATGTTTAGGTGGGGAAAAAATGAGAATATGCAAATAGACATTTTACATAACTGTATCAAGACACTAGCTCTATTGAAAAATATGATTTGCTTTGATTTATGAATATTATTGCTTCCTTTCAACAGCACAAATGATGAAATTACTGAGAATTAAGTCCTAAATGGGGATGTGCACACCCATAGTCATTACTGAAAATGTAGTCACATATATACACATGCAAATAGGTGCTAATGGTCAGATAAAAGTCCACACACTTCAGATTCTTACAAATGTTCTACTTACGTGAGTGACTGAAAATTGACATAGAACATTATTGGTTGTGAGATCTGAAAAAAAAGAGAGAGACGTCAGCCTGGCCTGATCTCTGAAGAAGGCCATATTTATTTCCTCTCCTCAAAGCTGACAGCTGATTTTGTAAATCAACAAAGTATGTCTTTTATGACAGATTAACATTTTACTAAATCTAGTAATGCTACCTCTTTATTCAAGTATCCATCAGTGCATATAGACTGTTTTCATATCTTCCCTAGTAACAATAATGCCACAATGAACATGGAGTGCAGATTCTCTTTGGCAAGCTCATTTCATGGACATACATATGTGTGTATTTAGAAGTGAGATGACTGTATCATAAAGTCACTTTATTTTCAACTTTTTGAAGGACTGTGGTTAGACCAATGTATATTTCTACCAAAGGATGTTAATAGTTCCCCTGGGTTCCTGCACCTTCACTAACACTTGTTACAGTTGATTATTTCATGCTAAAAGATATGGAGTGATACATCACTATCATGCTTTATTTAAACCTGAACTAGTGTTCAGCATTTTCTCATGTACCTGTTGGTTATACATGTCTAGGTGTGTCTATGTCTTCTCTGAAAAACACATCTATTGAAATAGTTTTCCTATTTTAAAATCACACTGTATATTCCCTTGCCATCAATTTTAAGAAGTTTTTTTTTATTTTCACATTGACTTTGTCAAATACATAATTTGCTCCATTTTCTCCTACTCTGTATGATGCCTTTGCAAACTATCATTTTTTTTTATTTTCCTAGATAGAAGACATCAAGGTTAAGTAGGGCCTATAATTGACTTTGTCTATAAAAATCAATGTCAAAGAATATTTTCCATATTGTTTCCCTAGATGACTTATGCTCAGTGCTTAACTTGAAGGCTAGCATACATTTTACAATAGTGAAGATGTGAACAGTACCTAGACATCCATAGGTAGATGATGGGAAAAGAAATGGTAGGACATGTATATCATGGAGTCCTCAGCAAGTGAGAACATAAAAACAATACAACATGTGACCTTGCATGAGCCTGAGACACATCATACTAAATGAAGGAAGCTAGACACAAAGAGAAGTATTTAGCCACCATGTTTATATGTGCATTTTAAAACAGCAGTTCATGGAACTGCAGTTGCCAAGAGGCAAGGGAGCGGAGAAGTTACTCAATGAGCAGCAACATTGAATTATAAGAGCATATTCTAGGGAGATAATGTATACCATGGCTGAGAATGAATGTCTTCATTGTTGATTATATTGATGGTAATGAGTAAACAATGACTATGTTGAACACCTTGAATATGTTCGAACATATTCAATTCATTATTTTAAATAAAATCAAGAATTTAAAACTGTCTTGGGAATGACAAAATGAACAAACTATACAAGTCCAAGCCATTGTTTTGCTTTCTTCTCACTACCACACCCCTGCAAAAATCTCCCCAGATGTTCTCAAAGAAGGTGTTCCATGGGAATCTATTTCCTGAGCTAGGGCCACAGCATCATTACTGCACAGCAACTGATGTGGACTAAAACACAGCTTGATGCATACACTAGGAATGTGTGTGCTCATCACCTTATACTGGCATGAGTATGATTTTCACATCACCAGCATTTGTCCCCCAGGGTTTGGGGGTAATATATATTTTAGAGCAGATGATTTAAAGCACCAGTCATGAAACTATGCCCCTTGAGTGTCTATTAATAAAAACAAGAGTCTATCCAACAGGAGAATTGAGAGGGGTTGGGGGCAACATGTTCTCCTTCCATCTGTAGTTCATCTGTCATGGTCTCTGACCAGTACATGCAGAAGCACATGTTTTCCCAGGGAGGATGCTCTAGGATACCTGGTGAGATTTCACCGACAGCTGAATGGCCAGGAGGGGTAAAGGGACAGAGTCAGACATGCAGGTCTTCAATGGCCACACAGTCTCACCACACTTACCCTTTGACTGCCCATCGTCCCAGAACAGCTCTCCTCTTGCTTCTTTGTTCTCATCCAGGGCAATGAGCAGACCAAGAGGGTTCTTCCGGCTGTGAAGAACAAGATTTACACAAGGCACAAATACTTAGGGCTCAAAGGATTTTAGAAAACATTTACCTCAGATTTCAACTGAGAAAGATACTAGTCAGTCATACATAACTCCTTTGCTTTATGGGCAGATAAAGAATATTGTGTCTTCCTCCAATAATAATTTTGCCAGATTAAGTATTTTAAACATCTATGAAGGGCACAAGCATTTAAATCTTGAAATTTCTGAACCGCTGCTGTCGTTACCACTAAAACTGCCACTCTTGTCACAATACGGGTTATTAGAGAGGAAGCTATCCTAGACAATGGTACTATGATCCAGGGCACTTTAGACATCCCACTCCAGGGAAAAAAATTTCAGTGATTTGAATTAATTTACAATCTGTGTGTGTCAATGATAAGAAATGTGGGATTAGACAAATGGAGGCAAACGTACTGGGGATATGCTGAGATCACACTGTGGTAAAGCACGTGCCTAGCTAGCGTGTTCCACACCCTGGTCCTCAGGCTAAGTGTAACAGAAGCATAAGCTCAAGTGCAGTGAAACAATTGGCTGTACTGGGAGAATAGCATCTTTGGGGCATTGAAAGCCAGATCTACTATTAACATATTGAAAAAGACAGAGGTGTCAAAGTCAACGTGGTATCACATTTCCATCTATAGACTATGGGCATCCTATTCTTGAAGGGGTTCAGACATCAAACTAGGGAACAAAAAAATTTTAATTTTTGAGACAGGAATTTGGTATCAGTATACAAAGTGACCTGAAACTGGAGTTATTTGACAGGGAGGGGAAGGGAGGAGGGAAAGGGGTGATTAGATTTAGTTATGTTTTCATAAAAGTCTATAAATTGAAGTATTAAGAAAACGAGGGAGGTTCAAAGGAAAAGACAGGTTTCAAGCCTCCCAAGAAATCTGTCTGTTGAAACTTACTAGGTCTAAATTTTGAAGCATATGGGAATACCGGCAAGTAACTCTTCTGAAGAGCTAGAATTGTAATTGTGCAAGCAAAGAGGAGAAAAAGCCAGGGGCTCAGGAAAAGCAGGAGAGACTTGAGTTTGTGTTGTTAAAATCCAATTATGAATTAAAAAGAAAAAAGAACCCTGCTCAATTATTAACAAGAAACAGGAAACTGGGTTTGTAGGAACATAATCAATGGAACCCAAATCTAGATCGGAGACCATGTGAGGCATGAGCTACATTGTCTCTAAGTACAGATAGGTCATCTATAGGCCAAGTCAGGTAGGGAGAGTACTGAGTGAGATTGCTCAGAACTGGGCTTTCTTGAGTCATGAGACTTACAATGTGAAAAGGTCTATAGCCCTGGGAAAGCCAGGGATGCAGACTACCCCAATTGTCAATTCATCCTCAAAACTAAGGTAAGGAGACCAGGAGGAAAGTCCTTCCAAGTCCAGCAGGGGCCAGTTCTCTGTCAAGAGAACCTAGAGACTAAGAACATAGTTGGTGACACCCCCTGCCCCACAAAAACAACCCACACATAGACACACACACACACACACACAATTCTCCCTCCATACTGTCCCTATTGGATCAGCATCTTGGGGTTAACAGAAGCCTGCTGGAGGAAGTAGACAAAATACGAGAGAGAGAGAGAGAGAGAGAGAGAGAGAGAGAGAGAGAGAGAGAGAGAGAGAGAGAGAGAGAGAGAGAGGCAGACAGACAGAGGCAGACAGACAGACAGAGAGACAGAGACAGAGAGAGAATTTAAGCTCAGTAAAATGGCTTTTGGCCTTAAGGCTGACACTGGAGAGATTGGGGACTCTCATGACGAAAGAACGAGCTCAGGGGTGTGCAAAGTAGAACCACACGTTCCCTATTCACCTTAAGTGAGTGTTCAGGCCAGGTTGTTGCCACGGCAGGATGTAGCCCCCACGGACATGAAGATTGATGTGCTCAAGAGGGGCTGGCAAGGTCTTCCACTCTCCTGTTGAATTGATATCTGCACCCTGGGGTCCAAAGGAGGAGAAAAGATGAGGGAATGCACACATTCCTCCCTGAGCAACACAGCCCACACACCTCCCTACACTTGCTTCTAGGTCATCACCATTCATCACAAACCTGCTTTCATACCTCGTGCATCCCCCCCGCTACTGTATGGAGTCTGCTTCTGCTTCTCTAAGTCTCCATGAGAGTCCCTGGCCTTAGCAGGATCTCATGTAAATCCCAAACACTCTCACCCTGCAACCGGGTGCTAAGGCGCAGAGTTCTTCGAGATAACACTGGACAGTATCTGCATTTATTTCTTGTTGACTACGCATGTGCTGTCCTCCTTCCCATCCCGCCAAGTTCCCAACCCTTTGATATCTGCTCCATTGCCAAGATCAGCCTGAGCAGACTATTTACACACCATTATCCTGAAAGGAGTATCCCTGTCTTACATTTAACACCTTTGCCAGGCCTCATGTGAAAGACACTCACTCATCTGAGTCATAACCTAAAGTCCTTTCACACTTTCTCAGCCACAGCAGGGCCTCATAATGCAGGCACTTATTTGCACTTTTTCTTTTATTGAAAATAGATTTTTTTCATACAATATATTCTGATTATGATTTCTCCTCTCTCTACTCCTCCCAGTTTCTCCCCATCTCCCCTCCTACCCAGATCTACCCCCTTTCTGTCTATCCATAGGAAAAAAGCCATCTAAGAGATAATAATATAAATAATAAGATAAAGCAAAAAAAAAATGGAATCTGACAAAACAAACGCACAGAAGGAAGAACCCAAGGAAAGGCACACACACACCAAAAAAAAAAAAAAACCAGCTACAGATGAAGTATCACACTCGTTCATACAATCAGGAATCCCATAAAAACACAAAAACCAGAAGCCACTGTATATACTCTAAATCTGTATTGTAATACATGTATACATACACACATACAAGTAAAAATGAAAAATTAAAATAAAAAAAACCTGATAGGACATTTTGAGACAAGGAACCCCCAAAGATGCTGCTGAGTTTTTTTCTGTGGGCTGTCTACTGCAGGGCATGTAACCTACTCTTAAAAGTAATTTGTTTTTCTAGTGGGTCCCCCTTCAAGAAAACTCATTTTTCCTTTGAAAATTGTCAATTGAAGATAACTTCTGAGTTAGGAATGGGGGCTTGTGTCCACTGCTTCTTTCAGCTCTAATGTATGTCGGTCAATGCAGGCACTATTAACAATGAGGTTAGAAAGTTCTTTTTTTGTGATGTTATCCTATAGTGTGTGTGTGCGTGTGTGTGTCTGTGAGTCTATGTGTGAGTATGTGCGTGTTGTATGTATGTGTTCATATGTGTGCACATGTATACATGGCTGTATATCAGTGGTTCTCAACCTTAGTATTGCTGCAACCCTTTGATACAGTTCCTCATGTTGTGGTGAACCCCAAACATAAAATTATTTTGTCACGACTTCATTACTGTAATTTTGCCACTTGTGAACTGTAATATAAATATCTGATATGCAACTCCTGTGAAAGGGTCATTTGGCCCCAAAAGAATCATGATCCACAGGTTGGGAATCACTGCTGTATACTAATGTGTACATGTGTGTGGCTGTGTGTTTCAGTGTATGTGTCTCTGTGTGTGTTTGTATGTATATATGTGTTCATATGTGTGCATGGTTGTGTGTGTGAATGCACAGGCATATAGGCATACACACACACACACACACACACACACACACACACACACACACACACACACAGAGGCCAGATTGCTATCATCATCCTTCTCTCCACCTTGTTTATTTATTTATTTTTTGTTTTCTGTGGGCCGTCTACTTTGTTTATTGATTGATTGATTGATTGATTGATTGATTGATTGATTGATTGATTGATTTGAGACAAGGTCTCTCACTGAATCTGGAGTTGCTGATTGGCTAAACTGGCTGAATCCTTTTTCTCTATCTCTCCAGCACTAGGTTCACAATGTATTTGATAAGTGTACTAACTTACCGCTTTCTATTGCTATAAAAAGTTCATGTATCTGCTTCCACGGTGCAGCATGTCATTTGAAACAACTTGAACCCCTGACCCCAGGCAACAGTCACTCATAAGTGGCCCTGAATAAATGACTTCACATTCTTTTTGGAGTAAGATCTGTAGTTTTCATCGACAGCACTGGCTCTCACCTGTCTTAGCTAATCACATGGAACAATTCTTTAGCATCTGTGCAAAAAGGGCAGCCACTTAGAAATACAGAGGAGAAAGGGTCTCTGTGAAGGCACACTCACATAAACAGAAATGAGATTGAACATTACTCTCTTAAGTACTTTCTGGTATCAGAAAAAGAGCTCATTAATGTCTTCACCATATGGCTAATGGTGACATAAGGAGAGATATGCTCACAGCCCAATAGGCACCAGTTTGCAGGATTTCATGTCGCTTCCCAGCAATTCTCTAAAAGAGTAGCTGTGGTTTGTCTGATCCTAACAGGAACTGAGAAGACAGCTAGACCAGAGCAGGTGATTTCCATTGTCAGGATCTGGTCTGTTTTCTACTGAGTCTAACATACTCGGAGACTTTGAACTCTAACACTGGTTGTATGAACATTTAGTGAACTTACCGTATAGTAGTCATACCAGAGGGCTGTGGGGAAATAAGCACTGACATTTCGAGCATCCTGAAATTAAACACAGACTGGGCGTGAGTATTGCATTCTAAGACAGAGTCAGCAACCCACAATGTACCCTTGCATAAAAGAACAGAGCTAGAATTGGACAACTGTGCCTCAACTTCCTAAAGATCACCAACACTGAGAAGCCCCGTTTTCTTCCCAGGTTTCCAAGGGTGGAAACTGCCTAACAAACACCAGCACCTTCACTAAGGCCCTTTGGGGAGTAAGTGTGGTGATACTTTATTTGTGCTGAAATGTGATATTTTATTTGTATGTTAATAAATAAAGTTGCCTGGAGATCAGAGGTAAAATAGACATAAACAGAAGTCAGGTGGTGGTAGCACATGCCCTTTATCCGATCACATGACAGGCAGAGTCTCTGTGTGGTCAAGGACACAGCCAAGTGTGGTGGCATGAGCCTTTAATCTCAGTACCAACCACAGAGACCCGGAGGTCTGTATAGACAGGCAGTGACGAGAAAGTCATGTGGCTGGGCTTAGAACCAATGGGAAGGCAGAATAGGAAGGCAATAAAAACACAGGTTACACAGGAAGAAGCTCTCTCTGTAGAAGTTACTGCTGGAAGTAAGCTAAAGCTAGTCATGGCTATTGCTCTGATCTCTTTGGCTATTACCTCTATAATAATAGCTCTGTGTTTCTTATTTAATAAGACTGTTTAGAAATTCATCTACAAATAAGACTTCAAAGACAATGACAACCTCGTGCTTGAAGCCTTACTCATACCTCTCTAAAGACACATGCCCAAGGTTAGGAATAGAGCAGAAAAAAACATGTCTGCAGGTTAAAAGTATCTGAAGGTGATTTAAATAGCTTCTCTGTGTAGTTAAATACCCATCTGGGTACAGAAGAAATGACGAAATGTCTCTTGCTGCATGTGTAACCACTTATAGAAGGAAGCAAAGAGCTAGCTACCAGCAGGCACAAGGTGACAAGTATTGCTGCAAGCAGTTCTGAACGTATCAGTTAAAAATGATGGAGGCTATAAAGAATCTTCACACTACCTCCCACACCTGTACCTACACATTTCATTTTAATCAGTGGGAAAACAATACGTTCAATAAACGATGAAGCCGTTTTCACTTTTACTATTCCATGAGCTGGAATTATTGGGCTCATGTAAAGAAGGATTGGAGGGCAGGAAACCCAAGATGCAGAATCCTACACTGAAGGACCATGAGAGACCAATGTAGAATAAGAAACACAGTCTCCAGATCTGTGTCACACCAGACTTCCTTCTCCAAGTTCTCTCAGTCTAGCCATTGAGATCCTCCATTTCTCAGAGGTCTCTCTACTCACAGGCTCCAGCACAGGGCTGACCAGGAAAGCTGGACCCAGGAGGAACTGTTTGTCTATATTCCAGGTCTCACGGTCTGCCACAAACCTGAAAAGGGAATTGAAGGTGTCACAATCAGACCTGAAGAGGATTTTTGGCTTAACACCCTCAGAAATGCTTGAGTTAAGACCTATATCAGAGATCCTATGTGTCCTCTGCCTCCAGTACTCTCTGCACAGGAAAACAAAGATTAAACTCCCCACATCATCTTATGTACCATGCCTTCAAAACTAAATGTGCTTATGGACAAACCATTTCTTTATCCTCCCACATTTAAATGCAAAGATGTTTTTTGCTCTTAAATCTTTACTGGACTGCTCATGGAGTGACCTGGAGCAAATGATGGCCTAAAATTACATAACAAAATAAAAATAAAGTAAGGTCACATGAAGAAAATAATACTATGGAATGTTGACTCTTGTTTATTTTTTTTTTATTCAATAGGTGGTCTTTCATACACTACTTGTATCAAGCAGAGTACAGAAGGACTCATAAAGTATGGTGCCTACCAGGATAACCTTGGCAAAAGAGTGTCAAACACCAGAGTGGAAAAATTGTTTCATCAGTTCCCTACTTACAGGTTAAAGGCATTCCCCATCATTCAACAGCATCCCAGCTGAACACTCACTCATGGAGAAGAGGCCGCACAACTGTGCTGCCCTCCGTGTGGGCCTTGTACATCAAGGTGTAGAGATACGGCAACAGGGTGTATCTGGTCTCTAGCACACTTCTGGAAATATTCTCAAAGGTTTCATCCCAGGACACAGGGTCTTGCCTCTAAAGCAACAGAAGAAAAGTGTTCAAAGTCCTCCAGAGACAATTAAGAAGTTAAAAAGGTCACTAAAGGCCCATTTGAAATAACATCGAAATCTAACAAACCATAAAGTTTAGAAATGAATAGGACTCCTAGAATATTCTTAATTCACTGGTAAAGATGACTAAAATTCTACCAGAAAAGAACATTTGTAAGACATTCTTCATGAGATATACTATAAAACAGTCTAGGCAAAAAGTCATCAAAGTAATATTGAAAAATATGGTTTACATGAAGAGGATTAATGACTTTGATGATGTTCCAAGGAAAACAGGCAGCAGGATTGAACTCAGAAACTGAGGAAGCATTCCAAGTGACATAATATAGGTGAGGAAGCTGATATCCTACCCTGGTCCCAATGGTGTTGTGGTTCCTGGAGAAGGGGTAAAATGCACCCAGCTGCATCCAGCGCACACACATCTCATACTCAGCATCTTGAAAGAACCCACAGATGTCTGACCCGGTCTGAAACAACAAGGAACAAAGTGAGCTCTGGGAGCTCTCTGAGAGATGAGGCCACCTTCCTAGGGAGGAGGAGCATGCAAGGGCACTTACATAGGAGATGCCAAAGAGACTGAACTCCATCATGCCTGCAAGGAGAGATGCAGCAGGGTCAGGACAGGCACTCATTCTCTGCCTGCTCCTCCCCCTTCACCAAGGACCCTACTCCCCTCTCCACCCACAGCCAGCAGAGGCCCCTGGGCACAACCACACACCAATGATGGATTTCCCCAGCTGGTCCCAGGCAGCTGTGTTGTCCCCCAGCCAGTGTCCTGCCCAGCGTCCAGAAGAGGGGAATGTGGAGCGGGTGATGACGACTCCTCTCTCTCCTGTCACCTCCTGCACAGCTCTGGTGGGGAAACAAGGGGAAAATTAAAGGCAGAAAAGGGGAAGGAAAAGAACAGAGCTTCCTACCCAGAGCCCTTGCTCTTAGGACATCATGACAAAATATATCTTGTGTGACTAGAAAGAATATAGAAATGACCCTGTAGAGGAGCTCTGGTTGGTTAATGGGGATTATAATATCGGTAAGTCCTTTGCACAGTTGTTTCAAAGTATCTCAACATGTGACAATTCATTGGCTTCTCCCCAAATAGTAAGCAGTCACAGAATTAGGCTGTTTATTTACCCATACTTGATATTCTATATTAAGGGATTATTTTTCTGTTGGCTCCAATTGTGAGTATGCCTAGCTACTTCTACAAAAGACCAATTGACTATCCAACATGAGTAGCCAAAGAAAAACCAACACCTAAAGAGACAACTCACGGCCGGGCGGTGGTGGCGCACGCCTTTAATCCCAGCACTCGGGAGGCAGAGCCAGGCGGATCTCTGTGAGTTCGAGGCCAGCCTGAGCTACCAAGTGAGTTCCAGGAAAGGCGCAAAGCTACACAGAGAAACCCTGTCTCAAAAAAAACAAAAAAACAAACAAGAGACAACTCACTTCCAACACAAACAGGCGAGCTTTCTAGCCCTCAGATACCCTTTTCCTCTTGCCACCAATGATACCACAGTACTGCCTACAGTGCATGATGACTTTCAGGGTGCCTGTGGGTACATTCAAGAGGACTATTGATTGCCTCACACATCTGCCTCCATGATTAAGGAGAGGTTGCTTAATAAATAAGAATTGTTGCACAGTTATTACAATTACATTGTACAGACCCCTGGGGATGGGAAAATGAATGGAAAAGTAGAGGAGCTACAACACCCATCACAGAGGTAGAGGAAGTAGAAGGAGAAGTAGAAGGAGAGGGTCACTCACTCATAGGTGGGTCTGGTCTGGGACCACCCATAAAGGCTGTGCACATCATAATGCCGCAACCGGGAGCCATCTGGAAGCATCTGCTCACTCTCCATGCACAGTGTCTTGCTGCTCAGGCCCCTGTCCCTGGCTTCCAAATCTGAGGGAAGATTTAAGAAAGTGAAAAACAGTTCTGATTTTTCTCATTCCTGACCTCCTATTAATGGATTTAATTCCACAACTTAAGATTAATTTGATATCTCTCCCCAACCTAGGGTCAACTCAGTACAGTGCTCTGAGCTGAGATGCAAGGAGCCTGCATGTGATTTCCATTGCTGGTTCACTTAAGAAGGTAAAGGAGGCAACAGAACCCTGGATTTTCATTCACTGACAGCAGAGCAGGCTTTGGCTAGGACTGCTAACACTAACTATTTATCATTCTTATACCACTTCAATGAAGCTTATAATACTTTCTGCCTCTCTATGTGTACTCTACTCTAGAAAACTGACACAAGGAAAGTTGCGTGATCTTTGAAATACGTTATACACCAAGGAAAATAAAATTGGTGGAACTAAGGCATAAACACAAATAGAACCTTAAAGTCAACTGGCTCCATGATAACAGGAAGCAACTTTTTCCAACCATTGGTTACAAAGAAAATGCATGTGGATGCATTCTCATAAAACTAGATAGCCAAGACATTTTACTTGAGAAGCCTTCAGAGACATTAATACTGTTGAGAATCATCTAGACGAATTTGAGAAACTTGCCTAATGTCTCCTGGATCTTACACACACAGAATTGGGTAAAGGGCTTTCCTATTCCTTGTCTCCAGCCCCATTAAACCACAGCAACTATGAGAACCTACCATTGGTGACCAGGTAACCCCTGCTGGATAGACAGGGAGGGTTGATTATTTATATTACAGGAGCACAGTAGAAATTTCCTTACATAGAAATGAATCTGCTTGTACACATTTTGACTGGCTCAGCACACATTTTCTAAAATGTGCTAGCTAGAGGAGGGGAAAGGTTGATTGGAGGAATGTTAGTCCTCTGCATTCCCAGCCTGCCTGCCTCTGAATAAAGTACAATGGATTTTCAGTTCCTGTCTCCTCAATGGCATTTGGAAACAGGCAACATTTACTCCAGCATTCAGTTCTGCCTCCAGACACTGCTGCACAGGAGGAGCAGGCCCAAATTCCTTACGTGGCATGTAGGGTGGACGGTTCAGAGTAGCATCACTGCAGCCTGAAGGAACTGCCCCATTCACAAAACTGGAAGGTTCATTCATATCCTACAAATGTCAGAAACATTACTTCTATTTAAATGTAATCAGAGCCTATAAATTCAGAGTTAATAAAATAGCATGAAAAAAGCATTAAACATCCAGTTATCTCTGGACATCTGCACAGGGAAGATCTTCAACTGCTGGGGAATCAGGCTATAAAGATTATATGATCTCTATAGGGAAAGTTCTTTTGGCAGACCAAGTTCCAAGAGATTTCTGATAATAACATTGGAGGTCTTAGAGAAGGAGCTTCAGGTAAAGACCAGGTGTGGAGAGGATGAAGGCTGTTCCACACCTTATAGAAGGAGTACACTGTGGCATCTCCAAAGCCTGGGATGGATGTTATTCGATTAATATGTTAAGACACACACAGGTAGATGGACTGCAGAGATCTCTCAGTTCATAAGAGCACTTGTTGCTATTGCTGGGCTCCCAGCATCCACATGGTGGCTCACAACCATCTGTAACTCCAGTTCCAGATCTGACTCCTTCTTGTGACCTTCATGAGCACCAGGCACACACATCATGTACATACATACATTACATATAGACAAAATAGTACATACATGGTGTACATGCATACATATAGACAAAACATTTATTCAAATGAAATAAATGGTAAATATTTTAAAAATTAAGATACAGGAAGATGCACAAATATGGGCTCACATACATACACAAAAGCACACTGCTCCTATCCTCCATCCAAGCGAATAGACATACACACACACTTACAATCCATAGGCCATCAAACTTCAAGCTCTTCTCTGGTGCCTGTGGGTTCATGTAGAGTTCTTGAATTTCCTTTTTCCACCATGTGGCAGTTGAATCACGGAAAAAGTCTGGGAAGGCCACATAAGCTCGGTATTTCTGTTAAATAATGATATTTAGTTATTTGTCATAAATGATTATATTAAGCAGCAAACATGCATCTAATATGAACATGGCTCATGCAAAGTCTTATATGACATGGTGGTAGATGATGATAATAGGAACCAAGTATATAGCAGATGTTTAGAAGAGCATTATCTTAGAAAACTGTGGAAAACACATTTAAAAAGCATAAAATAACACCTACTGTGAATCTGAAAAACATCCAATGCATTTCTCTTCCTTTTTCACAGGAGTGGGAGTGATCAAATACTGAACTCACTAACTCATGCTATGGATTTCCATCAAATTGTGTCATCATATCTTAAGGACTGATTAGGCAAGGTAGAGCCTTAGCTGAAAGGCCAGAAGTTAGGTGAAGGGTATCAGGTTGGACAAAAGCGTTCAGGGAACATTCACACTGGGAATGAGGTTGGATTTGATTGCATGTTTCTGATCTTGGACTAACTAGTATGGCTCTCTGTTTGCTGTGATTGTAAAACCAGAGGACACTTTCAGCCATGTGCAATATGAAGTGGGGGGGGACTTGTGGTCGAGGGAGCTTCCACATTGGTTTCACTTCCTTTTCCCCCAAATCATAAAAACATTGTCTACAACTTACTTTAAAAGTACATCCAATCTATTGCTCCTTGACTACATTTTATACTTTTTAAGAGCAAAGATCTTGCCTTGTATTTTCAAGTTGATCTTTATATTCTCTTCAGTGTTTAATAGAATTGGAGAAAATAACAGATAAATAATAATCCGTACCCTCTGTCTACTTGTGAATTTCTGCCACTCAGCAAGAGCAAATATCCATAAAGTCTCTATACTTCTCCCTGTTATTTACTGTGGGACATTTCAGTCCTTGCTGTGTCTCAACAAAAAGCCTCCTTTATGTTCTTCACAGAACTGAAAGCGTCAGGAAGTAAATAATGGGATGGTAAGGAATAACAGCAAGACTTGGCTCGGGCACTATGTGGTGCTTACGCACACCAGAGAAGAGTCCATTATATAAGAACTCATAGGTCCAGAGACAGAACAAGAGAAGATGTTGAAGAATGGATCAGCATGCATCACTGCTTCATGGGAGGCGGGGTGCAACACATCATAATAGTGATACATAGGCATTGTATCTACTAAACTTGGAAGTAGAAGTCATGACACTACTAGCAAAGAGAACCCTGCACCAGAAACAGAGACTCAGCTCACACTCAGTCTGAAACATGGGATACAGGAAAGGGTAGATGAAGTATCAGATTATACAGGCATTATTACCTATGTACGAGTCAGAATTGCATCCCCTATAGGATGTAACTGTAAATCAAGTCAACTTTGCCTTAATGTGTAAGAGCACATTTGCACTTCATATTATAGACAGGAATCTGTGTGTAAACAATTTAATTAGCTCAGCACACACCTCATATGCTGAACTAATTTGTTTGTTCTAGTGGACACCTCCAGACAAATAGGAGGGATCATAATGAGGGAAAATACAGGAGAATCTGGCCACCTGACCAGAGACATAGAATTTGGAATGTCTGACTGTCTTTGCTTCCATTCCCCAAAGATGTGCCTGTTGGAGATGAGAGGGGAAGGCAGATTGTGTGGATGATAAGTTTCTGCATTCCTGATTGACTACCTTTTGAATAAAGTGCAGAGTTCCTGACTCTGCTCATTGGCATTTGTGGTAACAGGCAACATTTACTCCAACATTTCAGTCCTACTTCTAGCCACTTCCCCGAAGGAGGAGAAGCCCAAATTCCTTAAGTGGCATGGAGGGAGGACAGTCCAGAGTAGCATCAGTGTATCCCGAAGGAACTGTCCATTCATGCAATAACTAACATAGGAACTACAAGGCCCTTTTAAAAGGACTTGACATGTTCATGTGTCTACATGGGCTTCCTGGACCACCAAATGCAAGTTATCTTCTTTGACAACTGATGGAGAGATTAGGAAGCTACCTATTCTGCTTAAATCCTCACAAAAAATAAATGAGAGATTGGAGATGATGGATGGATGGATGGATGGATGGATGGATGGATGGATGGATGGAGATAGATAGATAGATAGATAGATAGATAGATAGATAGATAGATAGATAGATAGATAGATATAATTACATAATAACAAGAGAAAACAACCTTGACCTGAGTCTGAATAATTTTGAACAGTATTTGAAACCTACTTAAGTCAGTTTCTACTTGTTCTGCTTTATGTAGTAACAGAAAATAAAGATACACATTCTAATAGCCAAGCAGCACAGTCACAAGCATGGGTATTGCAGTTTGCTTGCAGAGGCCCAGTGATCAACACCAGGTATCTGGGCATCATTATCCTGTGTTTTGTGATTCTTAGTGCTCTGTGGCAGCTGTGCCAGACCTTTCTCCTCTACCCTAGAACACTAGCTGGAATAAAACATTGTAAAGAAAGAGTTCTGCAAAGGGGCCCTTGTTAATGATCCTTTGAGTATCTAGTGCTTGATCTCATAATGGCTATAGTTTGTGACTATTTCAATTAATACATTTACCTAACTGATCCTTGAATGTGAGAATTTCTAAACACCATTTGTTACACCATTCTCTGACTACACAGAGAGCAGATTCTTCATCTCATCCACCAGAGTAGATTCCTAAGTAGCCTCCTTCTCTCTCACTTCCCCACTCCTCCAGGAAAGATGCACAGGTTATACATAACTGGATGTAATCCCTGTCTACAAAGAGGCGTTGCTGCTGGAGAGGAGAGAGGAGAAGACAGGCCAATCACTGGCTCTCCACAGAGCCCTTTCATACTCTTAGAATCCTACTCACAGACATTATAACCACAATTCACAACAGAGAAATGAGTTGTATTCATACATTGAGTAAATAGAGCAAAATTCTCCTAAACCACAAAAGCTTACTGATGTTGTGAAAAATATATAGTTCAAAGAGCATGTAATGTTGGAGACATTATAAGAAAAAAATCTGTTCCCAGTAGAGAGCAAATGTATAATACAAGGCAGTAGCAACAAGGTAAAAGCAAAGATGGGAGACATGAGACAATGTAAATCAGACAGGATTTATAACTATAAAGGTAGAAAAGACTGTTTGTAATCATAAGGAATGCAATAAAAAGTCAAACACCAAATAAAAAGGCTACACACCCTATCAAAAAGCAATATCCAAAGAAACAACAGGTACCTATATTCAGCGAAAAAAAATCATTCTTAGAGTTATCATCCAGTTGAATGTCCATAGGACCTTGGATTCAGACAGGACTGGGTTTCAAAACATACTTGTACCATGATAAGCATGGACATCTCAACTAACTTTTTTTGTTTTAAATCTCAATAACAACAATACTGATATCAAAGTAGAAAGTTAGATATGAATTGGAAAATAAATGTGTATATAAGATCATCAGGAGAAAAAAAATGACAGGAAAGACACAGGTTCTAAGTGTGTTTTCATGCCGTGTCCACTGGCAGGTATGGGTATTTCTTGTTTCCTGACTTAATCAACCTCCACAAGGGACATTTACCTCCACTTGACTCTCCCAGTCTAGAGAGGGGTCCACAACAATATCAGGGTAATCAGGCCAGACCTGTGGGCAGAAAAATGATCAAATGAGATTCTACAAATCCCTTAATTGTTATCAATAATCAATAAATATTGATTATAAAATGAATGGCAGAAACTCAGAGACAAAAAACAAAGAGTAAAAACCACACCCACAGACACACTAACAGGGTGCCTGGCCCAGGGTGAGTCTTGCTGGATCAACACAAAGCTCATACCTTTCCCCAGACAATGTCTCCATTATTAGGATATCTGATGAAGACATTGTTCTCCACACCCCGGGTGAAGGCAGGATAGGGCTGTGTCTCATTGCCAGAAATGGCTGGGTCCTGCAATCAGAGCACAAGGCAGGTGAAAGTTAAGACTGAGGATTACAAAGAAGGTGGGTGGGAAAAGGGAAGTCCCCAGTTGTAATTTCACTGTAGAGTTCCCTGACTCCCAGAAATACATTTATATTAATTACACTTTTATTTCTCTCCTAAAACAGGGGAGGACAGACATTCTAAGGTGATCTCCATCAAGCCCATCCATTGTCCCAAGCACAGCCTACACAGTCACACAAACTAACCAGGATAAGGATGACCCGCATCCCATTGCCCTTCATGCGATTGATCAGGTCTGGAAACCCAGAGAACTTGGGGCTGAGGGTGAAGTCCAGCTGCCTCTCCATGTAGTCGATGTCTGAGTACTGCACGTCCTGTGGATGGTATAAGAAAATGTGGCTCCTGGTTGGAAAGTTCAGGCTCCAGCAGTTACTACAGCTTGCGTCTGGTAATTTCAACTGCTAGGTATGCCATATTGTAGCTTTCAATCATTGGGGATTCACTGATTTTTAAGTATTTGACTCAAAAACAGAAAAAAAAATCATTTCAACATCAACAAAAAATGTATGATGAATATCACAGCCTATCTGTACAAGCTATTATAAAAAATAACTAAAAACAGCTGAAGCTGGGCAGTGGTGGTACACACCTTTAATACTAACACAAGGGAGGCAGAGCCAGGTGGAGCTCTGTGAGTTCAAGGCCAGCCTGCTCTACAGAGTGAGATCCAGGACAGGCACTAAAACTACACAGAGAAACTCTGTCTCAGAAAAAAAAAAAACCTAAAACCTAAAAACACTGTGTAAAAATATAAATAAAATTACTATAGGAAAAGGTGTTTGACTTTCTCTATGAGTGTGTCTTGAGATCAGTCATGTTCGTTCATTAAAAATAATGTCATTTATTCACTGTGCATATAATACAATCATAGGTCTACTATAAAAGAATCAAAACAAAAACTGCCCTCACTGTAGAGGACCTAGTGTTGGAGATGATCAAATGCAGAGCTCTCACTGAGATGTTGTATTACAAAGGTGGTTCTCAACCTTCCTGATGCTGAGAAACTTTAGTACAGTTCCTCATGATGTGGTAAGCCCCATTCATAAAATTATTTTTGTTGCTACTTCATACCTGTAACTTTGTTACTCTCATGATTTATAATGTAAATATCCATGATTTCCAAAGGTCTTAGATGTGAATAGGCTGTCTGACTCCCCCACAAAAGGTCACAACTCACAAGTTGAGAACTGCTTTGTTACAGGAAGTACATTGCACTAATGCAACATAGAAAAATATGTATAAAACAAACACAAAGTGTCACAAAATGATTTATGGTTATTGGACCTCTGGTTTTGAAGTGAATGTGGCTGATCCTATATGCGATTTCACTACAAACTCAATACAGGTTTCCAGGATGGAGAGCATTGTGCTGTGTTGAGCCCAAGGAAGCAATCCACATATAGGACTGGTTTAGTGAAATAGGTTTGAGTTTCCTTAATTAAACAAAACTGGTATTGGAGTGGGGTTTAATTTTCATGTCACTAAGGACAGTATAATCAGGTATATTGAAGTCAGTCAAAAAGCAGAGGAAAGCCTGGTACAGGAAACCTTAGCTCCTCTGTGTTTTCTAAGCCACCACTGTTATGAGGGTAATGGTCTCCCCTGAATCACTGTGGATAGTCTAGGCTCAGTGTGACATGACATGAGAAAACACAGTGTGCCATTTTAAGCCACACTTAAATCTGACAAACAAATCCCCAATAGATATACGTACATAGGGGATCTGCTTAGCCACCATATCATCATACAAGCTGGAGATCTCAGAATCATTCTCATATCCATAGCGACACAGCTGGAATCCCAGGGACCAGTAAGGTACCATCACAGGCCGACCAATCAACTGGAAAACAGACAGAAAGTGTTATAATGTTAGAGGAGAAGTTGGATGGAAACTGGATATGAAGTCAGAATATTTTACCCAATTTAACATCAAATTCAAACCCAGAGAGTAAGTGGAGGGGTGTGTGGAGCTCCTGGGACACACTACAAAAAACCTACAGCTTCTCAGAGCACACATTCCAGGAGTTCTGGAAAACCTGCTTTTATTCAGATTCCTAGATATATAACTTAGATACTAAAAACACACAACAAAAGGGGAAACAGCTAACTTCTAATACAGCCTCTAGGTCTTGCTGATTGTGTGACCTTGGGCAGTTATGTGACATGTCTGTGTTGTTTCTTTACCTGTTAATCAAAGCTAAGTGTAGGAGCTATCTCATGTTGGTTTCACTGAGTAACTTAGTAGGTGTAACACCCTCTACATGCACTAAGTAATACACAGGGTAGATATTTCATACAAGTTTGCTGATGTTGTCACCAACAATGTTTATTATTCCCCATGATTATGACTGCCACCACCTTCACCACCAATACCGTCATTGTCTCTGTCCCCATTCTGTAACTGATGTGACAATGCAATGATGTAACAATTTCCATCATGATAACTCCCACCACAGACATAAGCATCATTACCAACAACACTAATACCAAAAAATCACCATACCCACAACCACCATCACTAACATGAACCTCACTTTCTCAGCTCCCAGTATCAATTCCACTACAAACACTTTTTCATGGTCACCTCATGTCCTATCATCCTCTCTACCATTATCACCATAACAGTTACCATCCTCACAATCACTTTCACCAATATTACTATCACTACATTCAATATCACCATCCCTCACCACACCATCAAAATCACTACTACCATGGCTCCACCAGCACACTAGCCCACCACTAGTTACCACAAATAATCTGATACACTGCAATAGTTGAAGAAAACATAATTTTAATAGTTACGGGAATATATCCACTCTCCCATATTTCATATTATAAATTCCCATGAGAAAGACCATCAAATTCAGGTACCATATGATAGTTACATTATATGCAATCCTGTATAGCAGGGTTGGAACACATTATGAGTGTATGAACAAACACACATGTACAACACACATATTTCAAAAATGCTTTCCTTCCTACCTCTGTGTATTGCTGAGTGACAAGCTCTGGAGTTGGGCCCAAGAACACATAGAAGTCCAGAATGCCCCCTGTGGTCCTGTATGTTAGGGCAGGCAGGGGCTGGAATGTCACATCTGGAAACACAAGAAAATGTCAACATGATGAAATCCTTCCTGTTGAGAATTTTAGCCCTGGAATCCCCACCTTCTCTCTATTCAACTATAACATACTGACAGCTGATATTCAGGAGTATATACATTCTAAAGCAATTTCAGAATCATTGGCATACAATAAGAGGACAAAGCTTCATCCTACCCATGGCATTGCTGTTCATCAGGAGGACTCCATGGGCATTGCCATCCTCCTCTAGCCCCATGTAGTAAGGGTGGACACCATAGGAATTCTTCTTGTACTGAGAGGCATAGGGAAAAGGAGGTTAGGAGACTGTGTGCATTTGAAAGAAACTCAACAGAAACTTGATTGCTGCGTTGAGTCAAACTTCTGGTAAGAACAGCAGAGGAAAGGGGAACTTAAAAAGATCTGCATTAGCCTAGCAGTAGAAGTTGACAATCACGTGGAGTCTGGAAAAAAGAAGCACAAGACACCTAGCATGGATGGAGGAGACAGAACGCAGACACCAAGGCCCTGTCCTTACCCCCGGGGGCTCATCCCTGGAAAACATGCCCCACGTGTGCCAGTTCAAGTCTATCTTGAAGGTTGTGTGCTCAGTCTCCCCAAAGCCATAGATGTATGTGGAGGGCAGGCGGGTGGAGATGCGGATGAACATGTCATTGAAGGTGAAGCCAGGGAGCTGAGAGTCCCAGCTGCAGAAGGAAAAGGAACATTTGCAAAAGGAAATCAGCTTCTTAGTAGCTTCCAGCAGCTACCTTTGTGAGGACAACAGAGCCCTCCATTTTTCACAAACAATCAGAAATAGGGTCTCTCCCAAGCAAAATAAGCAAGGATACTGGCTAAAATCGTCATCACTGCTAATGTCCCAAGTCACCATTAAATCCCCTACACTGTATAACTGCTTCCCTTTAGTGTTTTCCACATCCGTGTCCAATTATTTTTGTCACCTTACCACTCCAAACTCACTGTGTCTTCTGCTCTTGACCCCTGATGCTCCACTTCCTACAGGTGTCCAGGGCTGTGATATGAGCACCTCACACTCCTGCTCACATGCCTGCTCATCTCTCCCGAGAGCCTCCCTTGGAGCCTCCAGGGCTGTTCTTGTTCTAAGTCCTACCTAACATCCCTCCTATGTCTCCCACATTCATACTCTTCGTCACATCAAGGGAATCTCACTATTGTAACTGATAAATTTCCTCTAGCTCATGACATATATCATTCTATCACAAATGTTCCTTTACCCAGAACTCCCTTCAGGACTTCTCCTAATCTCAGTTATATTTACCATCACCTCAGAGACACAATCTCAGATCATGGTATCTAAGGCTGCAAATGATCTCATTTCCATGATTTTTCCAGCATAGCAGTTGTTATATCAAATTCTTCTTCATAGTATAATTTAACTTCATTTAATGGAAGAAATAGCACACCTGTCTATGACCACTGTACAAGAAGATCACCTCATATCCGGAAGGAATTCAGCAAATACTCATTCAATAATTCCCACACACCTGTAACTGCCTTAGTAATCATTCTCAGAGTACTAAAGATTTCCTCTAAGAACAGAAATCACTTCCTCATGTATGGTGGTTAGATGAGATATCCCCTATAGTCTCAAGTATTTAAATACTTTTCCCCTTTTGGGCACTATTTGGTAATATTGGGAGGTACGGCCTTGGTGGAGGAAGTGTGTCATTTGGAACAGACTTTGGAGTTGAAAGGCTCACACACAGTTTGCTTTCTATTTCCTGTTTGAAGTTCAAGATGTGAGCTCTCAGCTATTCCTGCTGCCCTGTCTGCTGCCTGCTTACACTTCACCATCATGGACTCCAACCCTCTGAAGGCATGAACACAAATAACTCGTCTATAAGTTGTCTTGGTTTGGACTTTTTATCACAGCCATAAAAGGTAACTAATTCATCATGGATCTGAAAAGGGGCAGTCTGATGCTTTGAGCCAGGATGTCTTCAAGGACATTGAATCTGGTGAAGAATGTTTAGAAAAGCAGGAACTCCAAGTCAGACCAGGACCCACTTACATTACAGTGCCTGTACTCTTCCTGCGAATTTCAATCCCAAATGGATTCTCCTTGATGAGGACATCATAGAGACGGCCTTCAGGGGTGCTGGATGGAGCAGCAGGGATGTTCAGAGGCACTGGGACTTCATATCGACTGTGGTTGGGATCATAGATCTAGGCCAGAGAAAATCATTTAATGTAAAGACAAAAATATGGCATGTACATTATGATGCTTTACCAGCACGCTGACAGTGATCATAAATAACAATACTGCAAAACTAACAATATAATTGCATAACTATCAGTTCAATATAAATAACAATATAATTCAAAATAACTCGAGATGATGTTCAATTACCACTTCACAAAATATTAGAGGATTGAAACATCAAATCCTAACTGTACTGAATTGATAATCTATAATATGTAAATATGTCAAAACATGACATCAATAGTGTAAATATTCACAGTTAGCTGTCATTTCAAGGAGTGCTTTAGAATGAAATTGTACTCTAGACACAAATACCTCAGCATACTCTGAGCATGTTTCACAGAGTCTATAGGCTGAATGTTTTCTCTTCTTTTACCTCACAATACAGGACTTAACCAACATACCAGAGAACAAGGTTCTATTAAATAGCTTGATCTGGGTCATGGTTCAGTATTACAGGCTCTAGAACATTTCTTCTTCCATTTCAACACTGCTATTAACATGAAAAGTTCATTCTGAAACTGGTATTTATAAACATATGATATACTTATTTTGTGTGTGGATGTATAAGTGTAAGATATGAAACCTTTGAAATTTGGTGGAAAAAAACTAAATTTCTCTAATTAAAAACATCCCTTCTGAAAAACTGAATAAAGCTGAATAATTCAGGATCCATAAACCACTGTTGATCCAATAGTAAATACTAGGCATAGGAACTGAATAAGCCAAGGCTAATGTCATGAAACACTTAGGAATTCATGGTAAATCAGAAACAAGAATTCAGCACTCCTGGAGGATGTGAGCTAACACAAATTCTGCAGAAGGGCTTTGCTATTACAGGGAAGGAACAGTGAGATGGTTTCATGGAAGAAATACAGGCTGAATCTTAAAAGTTAAACAGCAATAAACCAACACAAAACTGACAGCAGGTGATTCTGGTAAAGAAACAATAAACAAAAGAAACAGAGTGTTAAAGTGGGATCAGAAAGACATGAGTATGATGGAAAGCACTACTGCATAGCTAACGGTTAGTGAGTATGAGTTGAGGCTACACACCCAATCAACTCCATTCTGGTGAAGACACACACAAAAAACAACACATTAGAAGATGGAGAAATCGAGTCCAGATTGAGCCCAGATTCTAAGGGTAGTCTAAGCAAAGCCACTCTGCCTTGATCACTGCCTTGTACTATTCCAATAGCATTTGAGTACTCACTATATATCAGCCTATGTGTAGGATTCCAATACTGCCACCATGAAAGACAAACCCTGTTTTATAGCAACTCACAGTCTAATAATGAATCAAACAAGAGAATAGCTAGTCCATCCCTAGTCCCTTTGGTTAATTAAACCAAGGAAGTAAAACAAATCACTTTCATGAGTATTTCAAAGTTGTCTCCTATTATTTTATTCAAAATCATACTCCTCCTTTTATATTGTCAATCACAAATCGACTCTATTTCCTAATCTTCATTATCATTACCTTCCATACATACACATTTGCATGTTATGAACATGGCAGTCATTCCTTAGGCATATCCCTCTTTTAGTTGATTTTACTGACCAAGATGGTCTCAAGGTCTCAATCACATCCCCTGTTACCCATCTTCCTTCTTATCCCTCCACCAAACTCATCCATAACTGTCCAGCCTTCCTAGTAGCCTCCTCTGCTCCCTCTCCATGTTTCATTCTCCCAAACATTTTCTTTATACACAGTGATTCTCTCAAATTCAAAATTAGGAGAGGTTTCACTATTCTCCCAGTCATATAATTGCTCTCTTCATTAGAATGTTGTTCTAGACTATTTACTAAAAACACAAAACTGTTTTTATAATGTTGTAACACAAGGTTGCACAGAGAAATGGAACTGAAAGGGCCCTGTCCACACCTGATGGCACACACTGTGTTTACCTTGAACTGCAGCATTTCATTCTTGTGGTAGATGACTCGGAGCTGCAGCTGATTCACGGGTGTAGAGGGGAAGGCATTGCTATAAGGAGAAGGCTTCAAGGAGATGTCGGCTGTGGCCTCATTCGGGTGATTCTGAACATTGCTGACTGTGTACAGCTCACTGGCAATGTAGCAATAAGGGACCCCAGAAGAGCTGGATTCCTGAAAAGAATTTCAATATCCTAGATCAGCAGAGATCTGGAGTTATCAAATAGATAAGTCAGTTTATATGGGGAAAACTATCACTTCAGTCACTCATGCCTGTAAGAAAGCAAGCATGGGTTTAAGTTCCAGGGCTCCAATCAGCACAGTAAACATCACATTCTTGAACTTCACACTTCTCAATCCAACTCAGACTCATCTGGAGCCTTTTCTTTCCATGGATTTTAATAAATCCAAGGGTGCAGGACTGTGCTAAAGACTTTGTAGGTTGTATTTCAAGGATTTCAGTTTCCAGGAACATCCTCAGCATGCTTACCTCCCAGATGCAGCCACGGGCAGTGCATTTGGCCTCAGTTGCACCATCCTCATCTGGGTAGCAGTCTATCTTCTCCAGATCCCTCACGTTGTCCCACTCGACTATGTATGCTTCTCCCAGCATGAGATGGATATCTGTGATAGTGGCCACCTGAAGGAATGAAGTTCATCCTCAGGACTAAGGATCTGAACCTTTCATTTTTGGAAATTCAGTGTAACTGGCATTTTTAGTCTACACTTGTGCCCCTCTTTTAACGATTTAAAGAGCACACTACAGTTTCCAAGGGTACAACTGTATACATGGGTTAAAAGACAGTGGCAAAAAGAAAATATCAGTACTCTCTCAAAACCTTACCTATTACATTGTAGAAAGAGATAGAAAACAACTGCTATAATCACATTTTTTTCATTCCTTCCCTGGACCACTTGACCTCTATTCATTTTCTCAGAAAGGCTTCTTCTCCTGTTAGCAAATTAAGGTATTTTTCTCATAACCTCCCCATATCATGACCCCTTTGGTGTGGAATGCCTAGAGAACAGGACAATAGGAGTATTGTGGTACCAGCTTTCTCTAGAATCTTATACAAATTACTTCATTTATTTTTATTTGGGGGGACGGGATTTCTCTGTGTAGCCCTGTCTGTCTTAGAACTCTCTCTATAGATCAAGCTGGCCTCAAACTCACAGAGATCTGCCTCCCTCTGCTTCCCAAGAGCTACAGTTAAAGATATGTGCCACCACCACCTAGCCTACCTCAATTTTTTTATCTCAGGTTTATCTACTAAGGGTATTACTGAGGAGTAGAAAATATCATTATATAATCTTCCATTTCAAATGTCCTAAGCCAGGTGTGGAGTTACAGACTGATAATGTCAGACTTCTGAGCCCTTTGGCTGCCCTGTTCTGATAGCTCAACTTGGAGAGCATCACCAAGACTAATAAATGCTTTCTAGGAAAACAAGGCCCTCTCTGAACACATTGCCAGCTGTCTTCTTTGTATGAAATGTGCTCTTCTATTTTTGGTATTTCAGATTCAAATAATACATTCTACCAATTAATATCTGAAATTTTCATGACTGTAGCATATTCATGGCTAGAAAAGTAAATTTGAGTTCACTTGCTGGGCCAGGGTTTCTTTCTTGCTAGGAGGGCCTGGCCCTTCAGCTTTCTCTCTACCTTCCTCTTTTTCCAACTCTCTTTTCTCTGCTTGGTTTTTTCCCTTTTCCATCTCTCCTAGAATAAGGGCATTGTCACTAGATCTAAGTAGCCACTTCCAGTCATTAGACAAGACAGATCTGAGTTCTGACAAAGTTCAACCTTGACCCAAATCCAACAAATTTTCAACTTTGAACATTCAATTACAAAAAGAAAAAAAAAAACCTCCAATCTGTTTTCCATCTCAGACTTCTTGTCATATAAAGCTGAGGAATCCCTGCCTTATTTTATGTGCATGGGTGTTTTGCTTGCATGCATGTCTGTGCATTACGTGTATGGCCACATAATCCAGAAGTAGCATTGATTCCCCTGGAACTGGAGTTATAGACGTTTATGAACCAACATGTGTGTACTGAGAATCAAACCTGCAACCTCTAAAAGAGCAGCCAGTAATATTAAATGCTGAGCTATTTCTCGATCTCCACAAAAGGAAAAAGCCGGTCTCAACTACTACATTTCATCAAATGAAATCAAAGCAGATGTTTTACATATATTGGATTAGACACCTTCTTAATTTTTATATATATTTTCATGTATGTGAATTGCATCTCTCATTACCCTGATCCAAGCAATAAAGAATTCTTTTAGTGATATGTTAAGTATCCTATTTTCTATTATGAGCAAAGCTTGTTTTCATATATGCATCCTTCAGATATCTTACACTTAGCAATAGTCACAACCAATCACACAAGTCTTCATTTGTAACTTTGTAATATATATATATATATCCTCTTTATATATTGTCATTACAAAATGTCAAATATTAATACACCATTTAGTAGAAATCTCAGTTGACTAGGGAAAGGTGCCTCCCAATGATGAGGAACTAGGGGAATGGAATAGAAGTCATACAGAAGGTCTGGATGTCATTATTTCTGCCAGAATAGTACTTTCCAATCACCATTTGAGATAGTTAGCTGCCCCATCAACTTCTTTATAAAATATACCTCGCAAATGTATTTATTACAGAACAGATAATATGTATTATTGGAGTCCAACAAAGGATAGAAACATTAAATAAATAAAGCAATTTAAATGTTTTGATCTCAGGACCCCTATCTCTAACTTCACCTTCAAGCACAAGCGATCAGTTTGCAGATCCTGTCCCTTGGATCCTGTCTCCACATCCAGTAAGATAAAAGCAAACACTGAGAGTAAAGAAACCAGGGACAGAAAAACTGGAGTCATGGTGCCTCACACTATCTCTACATCTCTACCTTCCTCCTTTATACTCTGACATCCCCACCAGGCATCAGATGTGCTCTGGTCCTTCAACTGCCCATGTAATCTTAGAAGTCATATCAAAATACATGGGGGTTTGTGAAAGTCTCCCTTACAAAAGGAATTCTTACCTTCATGCTTGAATTATAAGTGATTTGAGGAGACATCTGACTAAAGACACCATTCTGTTTAACTCTAGCATTGGCAATTTCCTCTGTCCCAAAGATTTTAATTTCCTGGAATGCCAAGTTATTGGGATCCTTGTAGTTTGGACTTGAAATGGTCACATTCAAATGGTTCTGAAACACATCAAGCAAAATTATGAGCAAATAGTGAGTACCAGGATTCCTAGGCCCTCAAATACCCCACCCTAAACTACATCCTTGAACTTCATTAAAGGCCTATCAATTTCCTTTGCTGGTACATGCTAATGGGGTACAAATTTATTTTTACAATGACCATAGAGAGAATGGAGGAAACAGACTGATATTTTATAGAATTGTCTTTCACAACCCCACATGATTTTCTTTATTATTATTGATTCTTTCTAGTAACATAACTAATACAGTTCTGAATCAAGTCATAAATAGCAGTGTATTCACTCACATAAATGCTGATATTTAAACAAATACAGCTAGATACACACAGAAAAACATATATAGTCATCTACAGACAAAATTTCATACAATATTCATAAAAATATGCACTCACTTGGGTGACAGAAAATTCACTGAATAGATAAGTGTTCGTGGTCACAGTATCTGAAAAAAGAAAGAGATGTCAGTCTGGCCTGGTGACCACAGAAGACAAGCTTCACCTGCCTTTCCTTAAAAATGACTCTTCTTTCTTCTCATGACTGAAGACACTTCACAAGATCTGTGTATCACAGTGCATTTATTCATTCATCTGTCAGCCACTTGGGCTGCTTATGGATCTTCACTGGTACAAATAATGCCACAGTGACTATGAGAGACCTGGTATCTCTGGGGCATACTGTTTTCATTTCTTTTGGATGGCACATACCCAGACATGGAATTTCTGTGCTATATGGTAGTTTGATTTTTTTTTTTTTTTTGGTTTTTCGAGACAGGGTTTCTCTGTGTAGCTTTGCACCTTTCCTGGGGCTCACTTGGTAGCCCAGGCTGGCCTCGAACTCACAGAGATCCACCTGACTCTGCCTCCCAAGTGCTGGGAATAAACGCGTGCGCCACCACCGCCCGGCTCTGGTAGTTTGATTTTAAACATGTGAAGGTATGTCTACACTGTTCTCCATAATGACTATGCAAATTTATTTTATGATTTGTTGCCTATGTTTTTGGTGTCATACTTAAAATCACAATACCATGCCCAGTATCAAAGAAGCTTCCCTGTATTTCCTCCTAAGTAGTTGCTGTTGACTCTCTTGTCCTTATTTTCACAATAGCTAAGATGGAAAAACAACAACAACATCTATTTACAGATGAATGAATAAAAGAATTACAGTGCATGAATTCAATGGAGTATTCTTTAATAATAAAGAAGAGGGAAGGCCTGCACTGTTAGAGCAGAGATGAATCTGGATCATATTCCACTAGGAGAAGTGAGTGAGACAGCAAAGAGAAACAATGTATGGTCTCTGTTCATACAGGAGATAAATGGCCCAAGTACAGTGGAAGGAACAGGAGAATTCAGAATCAGGTAGAAGGGTAAATGAGGAAAATCTGTTCAAGGACTATGAATCATGATACTAACAAGTTATAGAGAGCCAAAGCTGTCATTAATGGTGATGGAAACATCAATTAATGTTATGGTAACCATTGCACAATGCCTGTATGTGTGCAGAGTCTGTTGGCCACACACTGGTCTTCTCCTTAATGCTATAATCATGAGAGTATCCTTTCTAGTCCTCCCAAGGAAGTCTTCCTATGGGAACCTGTTTTCTAAGGTAGAGTTTGAGAATTCTTAGTGCAGTAAAGACAAAAGGGGGGAAGGAAAGAAGGAAACAAGAAAGGAGAGAGGGAGAGAGGGAGTGAAGGAAGGAACAAGGGAGGGAGGGAGGCAGGGAGAGACATAAAGAAAGAGTGTGCAGAAGCACAGAGATGCACATAATCAGGATTGTGTGCACTTGCTGCCTCGCTGACATGGGTGTGCCTTTCATATCATCAACAGTTTTCCCCCAAGGGCTAATGGAGAAGTAACTTATAATTAAAATGAATTACAGGAATAGTCTTGAAAATGTGTCTTTTAACCATGAAGTAAGAGCCTGTTAGACATGACTCGCCAAGGAGAGAATTCAGGAAAAGAGAGAAAGAGAGACAGAGACTGAGTCAGAGAGATGTTCTCCCTCCTCCATCTGAGGTTCGTCTATCATGGCCTCTGACCACTACATGCAGAAGCATGTGTTTTCTCTGGAAGGATGCTCTAGGATGCCTGGTGAGATTTCACCAACAGCTGAATGGCCAGCATGGGTGAAGGGGCAGAGTCAGACATGCAGGTCTACAAGGACCACACCCTCTCACCACACTCACCCTTTGACTGCCCATCATCCCAGAACAGCTCTCCTCTTGCCTCTTTGTTCTCATCCAGGGCAATGAGCAGACCAAGAGGGTTCTTCCGGCTGTGAAGAACAAGATTTACACAAGGCATAAATCCTTAGGGCTCAAAGGATTTTAGAAAATATTGCCACAATATTTCACATGTGTAAAGGATGGATGGGTAAAGGACTAGTCATTGATGACTTCTTCCCTTCAGAACAGGGCTAAGAATGCTAGAAGACACTGTCTCCAGGATCACTGTCATAAGAAAGAAATATCTCAAACCTCAGCAACATATGTCCAAACAGGAAGTCAGGGTGTGAACATCAGAATCACTACATCAGCCACAGTAGGTGCTATGGCAGCACTGACATACAGAGTGCAGACTATGAGAATAGGATGGAGTCTTAGGCAGTGGTGCTGTGGCCAGGCCACTAAAGATACCATCCTGTAAGGACTATATCAGCTGCTGCCACTAGATACGTTCTCTCTGCCAAGGAAATGTTTACTCAGAAACTCATAAAACAAGGTTGGTCAATATAATGGTAACTCTATATTGAGTGTCTTTGTTTTGGGTCATTTGTTTGTTTGGTTTTGAGACAAGCAGCTCAGACTAGCATAGAATTGGCTCCCTGACGCAGGCTGGCTGTGAATTCACCAACCTACTCCTTTGCCACTCAAGTACTAATTCTATTATATACTACTATCCCTTTCTGACTAATTTTACTTAATCTAATGTCTACTATCTTTTAAGAAAAACATAAAACAGCAGCTTCATGTGTGTTCCTCATGTGCACCTCACTGGCCTCAGGTTTCATATTGTATTTGTTCCAGGTCAACCTTCCACTACCTGACCACACCCCACTATCAACAAAATAAGCTGATTTCCTTTATAGTCCATGGATTGAGCTGTCATTGCTAAAATGCTAATAAATATAAAGATAAAACTACACAACTCCTAAATCTTACCATTATAAGACCCATTCAATACACTTGCCAAGCAACAAACAGTGAAAAGTGACACAATAAAAGATATGAGAGTATAGAGTGGCACTTCCAGAAATATGATAATAATTTGGAGGACCGGAACACTACAGTATATAATTTACACTGCTATGTAAAACATTATTAAGCTTGCAAGGAAGTAAACGACACGCATAAGAGACAGAAACAACACAGGAATACAAATAGAGAGCTAAAACCCAAAGATGCCAGAAAGCCAGACTTTAAAGATACTGTGTCAATCAAAAAAAAGCCAGACAAGGAATGTCATGATTTCATATTTTCTATTACTAATGAACACTGCAAATAAAGAAACAAAAATGTGAAGAATTGAAGAGGAATGATTGGAGCCTGAGATGGTTGATCCAATACTTCAATCCAATACCAGGGTTGAAGTATTGGAGGGTGGTAAAAAAAAAAAATGGGCAAAAACAACCAGTGGGTAGACATGATGAATGCATTACATATGGATGGGAGGAAATATATCAGTGATTTACTTCTAAAATTAACATGGGATAATAATGATAAATAATCAAGTAGAAAATAGAGGGGTGAAATGAACTAAGGGATAGGGGGTGGTAAAGCACTTGACTAGCGTGTTTCACAGACTGGCCCAGCATAAAGGGCAATGAGAGAAGATGCCCAAATATTGTTAGTAAATTGGATACTTTTGTACAAAGACATGTTTGGGATATAGCTGATCCATATGCTTATCAAGACACTGCTTTATTTATTTATTTATTTATTTATTTATTTATTTATTTATTTATTTATTTTGGTTTTTCGAGACAGGGTTTCTCTGTGCAGATTTGCGCCTTTCCTGGATCTCACTCTGTAGACCAGGCTGGCCTCGAACTCACAGAGATCTGCCTGGCTCTGCCTCCCGAGTGCTGGGACTAAAGGCATGCGCTACCACTGCCCGGCTCTCACACTGCATAATTTAAAAATGTGTGGATTAAAGAGTTTCTTCCATGACTCACAGTGTCACACTACAGCTTCCATGACAACATTTTCCTCCCCCAGCCTTTTTTTTTTTTTTTTGCTCCATTTTTCTCTTACTTCTATTAAATTTTATTTTGTTATATTCTGGAGCAGAGGAGGAAGATGGTGGGATTTGGGAGGCATGATGTGAAAGACACGAAGAATAAGTAAAAAGGAAGTTGAAAACACACTGGGACAGTAAGGACATGGACTCACTAATGGAGGATTTCACACCAAGGACAGGGAAAAAGTAAACTTTTCATTTTTGCAAGAGAAATTGATATGGGTGTACAGAATAGGCTGAAGTTGAAAAGAGAGTAAAAAAACAAACTGGCATCGGATTATACACCTTTTCATAAAGTCTGCAACTTGAATAATTAAAACAGTGAGGCATTTTAAATTCTTATGATCAGGAAAAAAAAGTAAAAGATATACATTCCTAATGAATCCTTGTCAGTTGTAAGTAAATATGCTATTAGTTTCAGTAAAACTTTGGAACCAATATAGAACTCCTCAGTAGAAGTTAAGGCTATCATTTTGGAACAAAAAGTTACAAAGGGAAAGTGCTAACTGGACAGGCGAGTTTGTGCTCTTGAATCCCCTTTTGAATCACAACAGAGAAATGGCTCACAGGGGTGGGGGAAAAAGTGGAACACTAAAGTTTCAAAAGGACGTACCAGGGATGCGAACCTAGAAATGGGAACTGGTGGGGCTGAGCAGCAAACATGGGATAGACAGTCAGACAAGGACAGGAGGGGAACCAATGGACCGGAGTTGAACTTTCTCAAGATGTGAGACTTTCAGAACTAAAATTGCAACGGCCCTGGGAAAAGCAGAAGGTTGACTGCCAAAGCTGTCGCTGTCCTGAAAACTACAAGGGTTTATTTACAGAGGAGCAGGGTAGAGGAACTCTCCAAGTCCACCAGGGTGTAGTCTCAGTCCACTGCTTCTTAAGAAGAGGACAAGGAAAATCCAAAGGCAGAGTATGATATCTCTCTCTCTCTCTCTCTCTCTCTCTCTCTCTCTCTCTCTCTCTCTCTCTCTCTCTCTCTCTCTCTCTCTCTCACACACACACACACACACACACACACACACACACACACACACACACAGAGAGAGACAGAGACAGAGACAGAGACAGAGACAGACAGAGAGATGAAGTCAGCATCCTTCCTCAGCACATACCACCTGCGGCTTTAATACACTCTGGTCACAGATACAAACAAAATGCCCAGTTGTGAAAAGGGACAAACATGTTCACATATAACAGAACAGATAAACCCGAATGAAAACTGCTTTTGGCCTTGAGAGGCATGCTTGATGTAAATGTGGTTTTCATCACAAAAGGATGAGCTCACAGTATGCAAAGCAGAGCCCTGTCCCATCACTCACCTTAAGTGTGTGTTCAGGGCATGTTGTTGCCATGGCAAGATGTAACCTCCACGGATGTGAAGATTGATGTGCTCAAGAGGGGCTGGCAAGATCTTCCACTCTCCTGTTGAATTAATGTCTGCACCCTGTGGCAGGAGAAGAGGTGATGAGGGAAAGAATGCACACCTCCCTGGACAGCCAGCAGGTCCTGAACAACCCGGTCACCACCATTCAACATAGGTCATTATCACACGTTGTCCCCTCTGCTGTGTTAAAGCTTTAAGACCCTGTTAGAATCCCTGACCTTATGGAGAGTGGAGCTATGGGAGAGTTACAGCACATACCAGATGAGGTCTTTCTGTGGATCCAAACACTCTCACTGCACACACTGTTTCTAATTGGGGGGGGGGGGTACATTGGGCAATGTTGCCACTCCTTCTTAGTTCCTGAAACATTTCCCCCAAGAGCAATACTAGGAAATGAGGCCAAAAATATGAAGTGACCTTTCAATACCACAAAAGGTGATTTCCCGAAGTGGCATGAAGCTTGTTATCTACCATATCCTGACACGCTATATGCTACCACTTTCTGAATTGTACAAATAAAAAGAAAAACTCACCGTGTAATAGTCATACCAGTAGGCTTTAGGGAAATAGGCATTGACATTTCTGGCATTCTGGAATAAAATACAAAAAAATTGTAAGCAGTGGACTCTGCTATCTAGGACACAGTGACCAGCAAACATTGGTGAGGAGTTGGAATAATTACAAAGCTAACAGAATTGGACAAATTTATTTCAACTGTCTTATGGTATCCATGATGAAGATCCTCCTTTTCCAGCAACAGAAATTAGCTTGCCAAAAACAAGTGCTTTTACAAAGCCCCTAAGATCGTAATTCTTCAGAGAAAATCAAATACCACTGTATTATAGATGTATTCATCCACTCCCAAAATAAATGAATAGGCAATGTTGACCACAGAGCAGAACAAAATTGTGCAGCCTCAAAAAGATGCAAGGGGTATTAATTATATTTTCATTTTATCAAAAGCCACATTATACACAGAGTAAATAAATTAATTGTTTTTTCCAGATTAAAGGCCATGTATAGAAAGAAAGGGGGAAGCTAGCTGGTTTCAAAAGGTGACATGAAGGGAGGGGGAAAATTGTGAAATTACATTATAATCTCAAAAATAAAAGACATAATTAAAGGATGAAAGAAATAAAAAATACATATTGTTATAAACACTTCTCCAGTTAATTTTAGTTAAGAATAACAGAAAATAAGAAATCTTTTCCTGCTCTTGACCCTGCAGACCTTACCTTAGCTCACAGAGAAATAATTACATCCTTAAACACATGACAAGGTTATTCCTTGAAATGTTAGGCTGAAATCAAAGGTCTAAGAACACCGAAGGCATGGCACGTGGCTCAGAAGGAGCAAAGGAGACCGGTGCAAAGTAGGAGAACATGTCTCCTAATCCCTCTCACACCAGCCTCTGCATCACCCCAGTCACCAGCCCTGCAGTGGAATCCTGAATCCCTCCCGTCTCCATACTCACAGGCTCCAGCACAGGGCTGACCAGGAAGGCTGGACCCAGCAGGAACTGTCTGTCTATATTCCAGGTCTCCCGGTCTGACAGAAACCTGGAAAAGGAAATGAAGGTGCCAATGTGACCCCAGTGGGGCCTCAGAACAAGGCCTCAAAGAAGTCCTCAAGTTCAGACCCAAGTCAGAAATCCAGCTACATTCCATACCTTCTCTATATTTCACTAGACTGATAAGGATCACATAGACCCCATTTCCTACATGCTGTATTCTTAAAACCTCAGAAATGCATTGTCTGCCACGACACATCTTCTATTTCCTCACCATGGCACATTACAATGCAATAACATGCTGGTCCTTGTCATCTGTCCCTGGAATACCCACTAAAGTTACAAGAAGATATTCTGGTCAGGGTTCAAATAACAAAATCCCAACAACAAACAGGGACGTCTTTGTAGGGCCTAAAAAAAAAGAAATTGTGCTATGCTGGGAGCTTTCATTATAGAACTTCAGTAAGTATCTTATATCAAACACAAATGTTATGTATTTCACTGAACTAGAAGGAGTGATAGAGATATTCTCTGGAGAGCTCGTAAAAAAGGGACTTATCACCTCAATGTGGAAAAATTGTTGGGATCCACTTCCACCCTACATGATAAATAAACTGTCCACATTCACCAGCATCCCAGCTCGACACTCACTCATGGAGAAGAGGCCGCACAACTGTGCTGCCCTCTGTGTGGGCCTTGTACATCAAGGTGTAGAGATACGGCAACAGGGTGTATCTGGTCTCTAGCACACTTCTGGAAATATTCTCAAAGTTTTCATCCCAGGACACAGGGTCTTGTCTCTAAAGCAACAAGAAAAGTGTTCAAAGTCCTCCAGAGACAATTAAGGAGTTAAAAAGTTCACTAAAGGCCCATTTGAAATAACATCGAAATCTAACAAACCGTAAAGTTTAGAAATGAATAGGACTCCTAGAATATTCTTAATTCACTGGTAAAGATGACTAAAATTCCACCAGAAAAGAACATTTGTAAGACATTCTTCATGAGATATACTATAAAACAGTCTAGGCAAAAAGTCATCAAAGTAATATTGAAGAATATGGTTTACAGGAAGAGGATTAATGACTTTGAGGATGTCCAGGGAACGCAGGCAGCAGATTGAACTCAGAAACTGAGGTAGCATTTCCAGTGACATAATATAGGTGAGGAAGCTGATATCCTACCCTGGTCCCAATGGTGTTGTGGTTCCTGGAGAAGGGGTAAAATGCACCTAGCTGCATCCAGCGCACACACATCTCATACTCAGCATCTTGAAAGAACCCACAGATGTCTGACCCGGTCTGAAACAACAAGGAACAAAGTGAGCTCTTGGAGCTCTCTGAGAGATGAGGCCACCTTCCTAGGGAGGAGGAGCATGCAAGGACACTTACATAGGAGATGCCAAAGAGACTGAACTCCATCATGCCTGCAAGGAGAGATGCAGCAGGGTCAGGACAGGCATTCATTCTCTGCCTGCTCCTCCCCCTTCACCAAGGATCCTACTCCCCTCTCCACCCACTGCCAGCAGAGCCCCTGGGCACAACCACACACCAATGATGGATTTCCCCAGCTGGTCCCAGGCAGCTGTGTTGTCCCCCAGCCAGTGTCCTGCCCAGCGTCCAGAAGAGGGGAATGTGGAGCGGGTGATGACGACCCCTCTCTCTCCTGTCACCTCCTGCACAGCTCTGGTGGGGAAACAAGGAAGAAAATTAAAGGCAGGAAAGGGGAAGGAAAAGAACAGAGCTTCCTCCCCCAGAGCCCTTGCTCTTAAGACAACATGACAAAATATGTCTTGTGTGACTAGAAAGAATATAGAAATGACCCTGTAGAGGAGGTCTAGTTGGATAATTGGGGTAATAACAATATCGGTAAGGCCTTTGCACAGTTGTTTTCAAAGTATTTCACCATGTGACAATTCATTGGCTTCTCCCCAAAGAGTAAGCAATCACAGGATTAGGCTGTTTATTTACTCATACTTGATATTCTATATTTGAGGATTATTTTTCTTTTGGCTCACATTGTGAGTATGCCTAACTAATTCAACAAAACACCAGTTGACTATCCAACATGAGTAGCCAAAGAAAAACCAACACCTAAAGAGAAAACTCACTTCCAACACAAACAGGCGAGCTTTCTAGCCCACAGTTATTCTTTTCCACTTGCACCAATGATACCACAGTACTGCCTACAGTGCATGATGACTTTCAGGGTGCCTGTGGGTGCAGTCAAGAGGACTATTGATTGCCTCACACAGCTGGCTCCATGATTAAGGCGAGATTGCTTAACAAATAAGAATTGTCACACAAGTTTTAAAATTACATTATACAGACCCCTGGGGATAGGGGAAATGAATGGAAAAGTAGAGGAGCTATAACACCCATCACAGAGGTAGAGGAAGTAGAAGGAGAGGAAGTATGAGGAGAGAGTCACTCACTCATAGGTGGGTCTGGTCTGGGACCACCCATAAAGGCTGTGCACATCATAATGCCGCAACCGGGAGCCATCTGAAAGAATCTGCTCACTCTCCATGCACAGCGTCTTGCTGCTCAGGCCCCTGTCCCTGGCTTCCAAATCTGAGGGAAGATTTAAGACAGTGAAAAACAGTTCGGTTTTTCTCATTCATGACCTCCTATTAATGGATTTAACTCCACAACTTAAGATTAATTTGATATCTCTCCCCAACCTAGGGTCAAGTCAGTACAGTGCTCTGAGCTGAGATGCAAGGAGCCTGCATGTGATTTCCATTGCTGGTTCACTTAAGAAGGTAAAGGAGGCAACAGAACCCCGGGTTTTCATTCACTGACAGCAGAGCAGGCTTTGGCTAGGACTGCTAACACTAACTATTTATCATTCTTATACCACTTCAATGAAGCTTAAAATACTTTCTGCCTCTCTATGTATACTCTACTACAGAAAATTGACACTAGGAAAACTGTGTGATCTTTGAAATATGTTATACACCAAGGAAAATATAATTGATGAAATTAAGGCATAAACACAAATAGAACCTTAAAGTCAACTGGCTCCATGATAACAGGAAGCAACTTTTTCCAATCATTGGTTACAAAGAAAATGCATGTGGATGCATTCTCATAAAACTGGATAGATAAGACATTTTACTTGAGAAGCTTTCAGAGACATTAATACTGTTGAGAATCATCTAGATGAATTTGAGAAATTTGCCTAATGTCTCCTGGATCTTACACACAGAATTGGGTAAAGGGCTTTCCCATTCCTTGTCTCCAGCCCCATTAAACCACAGCAACTATGAGAACCTACCACTAATGACCAGGTAACCCCTTATGGATAGACAGGGAGGGTTAATTATTTATATTACAGGAGCACAGTAGAAATTTCCTTACGTAGAAATGAATCTGCTTGTACACATTTTGACTGGCTCAGCACTCATTTCCTAAAATGTGCTAGCTAGAGAGGGGAAGGCTGGTTGGGGGAATGTTAGTCCTCTGCATTCCCATCCTGCCTGCCTCTGAATAAAGTACAATGGATTTTCAGTTCCTGTCTCCTCAATGGCATTTGGAACCAGGCAACATTTACTCCAGCATTCAGTTCTGCCTCCAGACACTGCTGCACAGGAGGAGCAGGCCCAAATTCCTTACATGGCATGTAGGGTGGACGGTTCAGAGTAGCATCACTGCAGCCTGAAGGAACTGCCCCATTCACAAAGCTGGAAGGTTCATTCATATCCTACAAATGTCAGAAACATTATTTCTATTTAAATGTAATCAGAGCCTATAAATTCAAAGTTAAGAAAATAGCAAGAAAAAAGCATTAAACATCCAGTTATCTCTGGACATCTGCACAGGGAAGATCTTCAACTGCTTGGGAAACAAGCTATAAAGATCAAATGATCTCTATAGGGAAAGTTCCCTTGGCAGACCAAGTTCCAAGAGATTTCTGATAATGACATTGGAGGTCTTAGAGAAGGAGCTTCAGGTAAAGACCAGGTGTGGAGAGGATGAAGGCTGTTCCACACCTGATAGAAGGAGTACACTGTGGCATCTCCAAAGCCTGGGATGGATGTTATTCGATTAATATGTTAAGACACACACAGGTAGATGGACTGCAGAGATCTCTCAGTTCTTAAGAGCACTTGTTGCTATTGCTGGGCTCCCAGATCCACATGGTGGCTCATAACTATTTGTAACTCCAGTTCCAGAACTGACCTCTTCTTCTGACCTTCATGAGCACCATGTACACACATCATGTACATACATACATTACATATAGACAAAATACTACATACAAAGTGTACATGCATACATATAGACAAAACATTCATACAAATGAAATAAATGGTAAATATTTTTAAAAATTATGGCACAGGAAGATGCACATATATGCACTCGTGCATGCACACACACAACACTCCTATCCTCTATACAAGTAAACTGACATGCACACACTTACAATCCATAGGCCATCAAACTTCAAGCTCTTCTCTGGTGCCTCAGGGTTGGTGTAGAGTTCTTGAATTTCCTTTTTCCACCATGTGGCAGTTGAATCACGGAAAAAGTCTGGGAAGGCCACATAAGCTCGGTATTTCTGTTAAATAATGATACTTAGTTATTTGTCATAAATGATTATATTAAGCAGCAGACATGCAACTAATATGAACATGGCTCATGCAAAGTCTTATACTACATGGAGGTAGATAATGATAATATAAACCAAGTATATAGCAGATGTTTAGATAAGCATTGTCTTAGAAAAGCATGTGAAACACAGATAAGAAAGCACAAAACACCGCCTACTATGAATTGGAAAAACATCCAATGTATTTCTTCTTCTTTTCCACAGGAGTGGAAGTGATCATATACTGCACTCACTAACTCATGCTATGGATCCCCTCTCCAGATTGCCCCATAATTTCTTGAGGACTATGAGGCAAGGTAGAAGTCATGTGAGCCTTAGCTGAAAGGTTGGATAAAAGCGTTCAGGGAACATTCACACTGGGAATGAGGTTGGATTCAATTGCATGTTTCTGATCTTGGACTAACTAGTATGGCTCTCTGTTTTCTGTGATTGTAAAACCAGAGGACACTTTCAGCCATGTGCAATATGAAGTGGGGGACTTGGGGTGGGGGGAGCTTCCACTTTAGTTTCACTTCCTTTCCCCCAAAATCATAAAAACATTGTCTACAACTTACTGGAAAAGTATGTCCACCAATGTATTGCTCCTTGACTACATTTTATACTTTTTAAGAGCAAAGATCTTGTCTTGTATTTTCAAGTTGATCTTTATATTCTCTTCTGTGTTTAACATAATTGAAGAAAATAATAGATCAATAATAATCCGTACTCTCTGTCTACTTGTAAATTTCTACCACTCGGCAAGAGCAAATATCGATAAAGTCTCTATACTTCTCCCTGTTATTTATTGTGGGACATTTTAGTCCTTGCTGTGTCTCAACAAAAAGCCTGCTTTATGTTCTTCATAGAGCTGAATGTATCAGGAGCTAAATAGTGAGGTGTTAAGAAATAACAGCAAGACTTGACTGGGGCACTATATGGTGCTTACACCACATAGTAGCAATGAGGTAAAAGCAAAAATGGGAGACACAAGACAATGTAAATCAGACAGGATTTACAACTTCAAAGCTAGCAAAGACTGTCTGTAATCATAAGGAATGCAATAAAAAAAGTCAAACACCAAATAGAAAGGCTACACACCCTATCAAAAAGCAATATCCAAAGAAACAACAGGTACCTTAATTCACTGAAAAAATATCATTCTTAGAGTTATCATCCAGTTGAACATCCATGGGACATTGGATTCAGACAGGTTTGGGTTTCAAATGACAGTTGTGCCATGATAAGCATGGACATCGCACCTAACTTTGTTTTGTTTTAAATCTCAATAACAACAATACTGATATCAAAGTGGGAAGTAAGACACGGATTAAAAACAAAATGAGTATGTAAGATTATCCGGAAACAAATGGCAGGAAGGACACAGGTTCTAAGTTTGTTTTCATGCCGTGTCCACTGGCAGGTATGGGTATTTCTTGTTTCCTGACTTAATCGACATCCACGAGGGACATTTACCTCCACTTGACTCTCCCAGTCTAGAGAGGGGTCCACAACAATATCAGGGTAATCAGGCCAGACCTGTGGGCAGAAAAATGATCAAATGAGATTCTACAAATCCCTTAATTGTTATCAATAATCAATAAATATTGATTATAAAATGAATGGCAGAAACTTGGAGACAAAAACAAAGAGTAAAAACCACACCCACAGACACACTAACAAGGTGCCTGGCCCAGGGTTAGTCTTGCTGGATCAACACAAAACTCTTACCTTTCCCCAGACAATGTCTCCATTATTGGGATATCTGATGAAGACATTGTTCTCCACACCCCGGGTGAAGGCAGGATAGGGCTTTGTCTCATTGCCAGAAATGGCTGGGTCCTGCAATCAGAGCACAAGGCAGGTGGAAAATTAACACTGAGGATTACAAAGAAGGTGGGTGGAAAAAGGGAAGTCCCCAGTTGTAACTTTACTGTGGTGTTTCCTGACTTCCAGAAATACACTTATATTAATTACACTTTTATTTCTCTCCTAAAACAGGAGAGGACAGACACTTTAAGGTGATCCCCATCAAGCCCATCCATTGTCCCAAGCACAGTCTACACATTCACACAAACTAACCAGGATAAGGATGACCCGCATCCCATTGCCCTTCATGCGATTGATCAGGGCTGGAAACCCAGAGAACTTGGGGCTGAGGGTGAAGTCCAGCTGCCTCTCCATGTAGTCGATGTCTGAGTACTGCACGTCCTGTGGATGGTATAAGAAAGTGTGGCTGCTGGTTGGAAAGTTCAGACTCTAACAGTTACCACAGCCTGTGTCTGGTAATTTTAACCACAATGTATGCCATATCATACATAGCTTTAGATCTTTGTATATTCAGATTTTAAATATTTCGCTCAGAAACAAAAAAAATTATTTCAACATCAACAAAAAAATGTAAGATGAGTATCAATGCTGATCTGTAAAACATGTTATAAAAAATAACTTAAAACACTATGTAAAAAATAAATAATAATACTACAGGAAAAAATGTTTTGATTTTTTCCTAAGTGTATCGTGAGATTAGTGATGGTTATTCACTGAAAATAATGTCAAATATTCACAGTGTATATAATACAATCATAGGTCTGCTATAAAAGAACCAAAACAAAAACTGTCCTCACTGTGGAGGACCCAGTGTTGGAGATGATCAAATGCAGAGCTCTCACTGAGATGTTGTATTACAAAGGTGGTTCTCAACCTTCCTGATGCTGAGAAACTTTAGTACAGTTCCTCATGATGTGGTGAGCCCCAACCCAACCATAAAATTATTTTTGCCGCTACTTCATAACTGTAATTTTGTTACTCTCATGGATTATAATGTAAATACCTGTGTTTTCCCATGGTCTTAGATATGAATGGGCCATTTGACTCCATTCAAAAGGTTGAGCACCACTTAGTTACAGGAAGTGATTTACACTAATATAACACAGAACAATACATACAAAACAAACACAAAGGGTCACAAAATTATTTATGGTTATTGGACTTTTGGTTTTGAAGTTAATGTCCTGATTCTGCATGTGATCCACTACCAACTCAATACAGGATTCCAGGATGGAGCCTGTGTGAGGCTCAGAGCTCAGGGATCACTGTGGTGTGCCAGGTCCAGAAAAGTAATCTTCATATGGGATGGAATCTTCATATGGTTAGGGTTATTCACTGAGTTAGGGTTATTTTCCTTAATCAAGTAGGAGTATTGGAGTGGGGTTTAACTATCATGTCACTTAAACAGCATAATTAAATATCTTGAAGTCAGTCAAGAAGCAGAGGAAAGCCTGGTACAGGAGAGAGGAGCCATGAACCAGTCTAAGTTCCTCTTTGTTTTCACTGTGGATAGTCTAGGCTCAGTGTGACATGACATGAGAAAACACAGTGTGTCATTTTAAACCACACTTAAATCTGACAAACAAATCCCCAACAGATATACGTACATAGGGGATCTGCTTAGCCACCATATCATCATACAAGCTGGAGATCTCAGCATCATTCTCATATCCATAGCGACACAGCTGGAATCCCAGGGACCAGTAAGGTACCATCACAGGCCGACCAATCAACTGGAAAACAGACAGTAAGTGTTAGAATGTTAGAGGAGAAGCTGGATGGTACTGGATATGAAGTCAGAATATTTTACCAAATTTGACACCAAATTCAAACCCAGAGGGGAAGTAGAGAGGTGTGTAGAGCTCCTAGGACACA
The DNA here is from genome assembly GCF_049852395.1 of Peromyscus maniculatus bairdii. Taxonomy (NCBI): domain Eukaryota; kingdom Metazoa; phylum Chordata; class Mammalia; order Rodentia; family Cricetidae; genus Peromyscus; species Peromyscus maniculatus. The sequence goes on from NC_134854.1 coordinate 50,346,770, forward strand.
CTACAGAAAACCTACGGCTCCTCAGAGCACACTTTACACGATTTCTGGAAAACCTATTTTTATTCAGATTCCTAGATATATAATTTAGATACTAAAAACGCACAAGTAAAAGGGAAAGAGCTAATTTAGAATACAGTCTCTAGGTCTTACTCATTGTATGACCTTGGGTAGCAATATGACATTTCTGTGCTTGTTTCTTTACCTGTCAATCAAAGCTAAGAGCAGGAGCAATCTCATATGGGTTTCACTGAGTAACTTAGTATGTATGACACCCTTTCACATGGATTAAGTAATACACGCAGTAGCTATTTCATACATGTTTTGATGTCATAACTAACAATGCTGTTAATCCAGTCAACATGACTCCCAACACCACAAGTACAGTCATTGTCTCTGTCACCACACTGTAACCACTATGACAATGTAATGATGTAATACATTCTATCATGTTAACTCCCATTGCCACCACAGACATAAGCATCATACAAACACCACTACTTACCAAATCTACCATACCTACCCCCACCATCACTAACATGAACCTTCTCTCTCAACTCCCAACATCAACTCCACTACAATCACTTTCATCGTCACCTCATGTCCTTTCATCCTCTCTACCATTATCATGTTAAGAGGCACCATCCTCATAATCACTCTCACCAATAAATAGTACTACCACTACAATCAATACCATCATCCCTTAACACGTCTCAAAATCACTACTCCTCTAGCTCCACCACCACATCAGCCCCACCACTAGTTACCATAAATAATCTGATACACTGCAATAAGTGGAGAAAACATAATTATAATAGTTCTAGAAATATATTCACTCTCCCATATTCCATATTTTAAATTCCCCTAAAAGACCATCATATTCAGGTACCACACAACAGTTACATTATATGGCAATCTTGTATAGCAGGGTTGGAACACATTATGAGTGTATGTACACACATGTATATACAACACACATATTTCAAAAAGGCTTTCCTTCCTACCTCTGTGTATTGCTGAGTGACCAGCTCTGGAGTTGGGCCCAAGAACACAAAGAAGTCCAGAATGCCCCCTGTGGTCCTGTATGTTAGGGCAGGCAGGGGCTGGAATGTCACATCTGGAAACACAAGAAAATGTCATCATGATGAAATCCTTCCTGTTGATAATTTTAACCTGTAATCCCCACCTTATTTCTATTCAATTGTAACACCCTGACAGCAGAAATTCTGGAGTAGGTGCATATAGAATTGTACAACTTAAATGAAAGCTCTCACTAGCTGCATTGCTAATAAAAGTTGAGTGATTATATATAATTAGAATATACATAAAGGGTCAATGAAAGGAAAAACCAATTCATAAAGTCTATTTTTTCTATAGTGACAGCTAAGTCAAATATATTCTAAAGCAATTTCAGAATCATTGGCACACAATAAGAGGACAAAACTTCATCCTACCCATGGCATTGCTGTTCATCAGGAGGACTCCATGGGCATTGCCATCCTCCTCTAGCCCCATGTAGTAAGGGTGGACACCATAGGAATTCTTCTTGTACTGAGAGGCATAGGGAAAAGGAGGTTAGGAGACTGTGTGCATGGGAAAGAAACTCAACAGAAACTTGATTGCTGTGTTGAGTCAATCTTCTTCTGGTAAGAATAGCAGAGGAAAGGGGAACTCAAAAAGATGTCCATCCTCCTAGCAATAAAAGGTGACAAGCATGTGGAGTCTGGAAAAAACATCACAAAGCACCTAGCATGGTTGGAGGAGACAGAACACAGGACACCAATGCCCTGTCCTTACCCCTGGGGGCTCGTCCCTGGAAAACATGCCCCAGGTGTGCCAGTTCAAGTCTATCTTGAAGGTTGTGTGCTCAGTCTCCCCAAAGCCATAGATATATGTGGAGGGCAGGCGGGTGGAGATGCGGATGAACATGTCATTGAAGGTGAAGCCCAGGAGCTGAGAGTCCCAGCTGTAGAAGGAAGAGGAACATTTGCGATAGAAAATCAGCTTGCTAGTAGCTTCCAGCAGCTGCCTCTGTGAGGACAACAGAGCCCTCCATTTTCCCACACCATCTGTACCTGAGTCTCTCTCAAATAAAACAAGTAAGTCTCATTCACTGAAATAACCACACTCAGCCCTGCTACAGGCCACAGTGACAGTAAGTCTTCTCTTTAGTGCTTCCTTTAGGGTTGTCCACAGTCACATGTCCAATCACGTTTATCACCTTACCATTCCAGACTCACTGTGTCTTCTGCTCTTGACCCCTGATGCTCCACTTCCTACAGGTATCCAGGGCTGTGATATGAGCACCTCACACCACCTCACACTTCTGCTCATGTACCTGCTCACTTCTCCTGACAGCATCTGAGGAACCTTCCGGGCTGTTCCCATTCTAAATCCCACCTAACACCCCTGCTTTGTCTCCCACATTTATCCAAGCAGTTACCTCAGAGTAATCTCTCTATTGAAACTGATAAATTTCCTCTGGGTAATGACTTACATCATTCTATCACAAATGTTCCTTTACCCAGAACTCCCTGTGGGACGTCTCCTAATCTCGGTTCCATTTCAAACATCACCTTATCCTCAGGAACACAAATCGGATCATGGTATCTAAGTCTGCAAATAATCTCATTTCCTCGATTTGTCCAGTATAACAGTTGTTGCTATATATCAAATTTTTCTTCATAGTATAATTTAAACTTTGTTTAATGGAAAATATAGCACACTGTCTACGACCACAGTACCAGAAGATCACCTAATATACAGAAGGAATTCAGTAAATACTCGTTCAATAATTTCTACATACCTGTTACTGCCTTGGTAATCACTCTCACAGTATTAAAGATTTCCTCTAAGAACAGAAATCACTTCCTCATATGTGATGGTTAGATGAGATATCCCCATAGTCCCAGGTATATAAATACTTTTCCCCTTTTAGGCACTATTTGGTAATATTGGGAGATGCGGCCTTGGTGGAGGAAGTATGTCACTGGGGACAGGCTTTGGAGGTCAAAGGCTCACACTATCCCCAGTTTGCTCTCTGTTTGCAGTTCAAAATGTGAGCTCTCCTCTTGAAAAGAAACCCAAGCATAGCACTGCTATAAATAGCAGGGCCCTATGTGCAAAACCCACAGCTTATTTGGTTATTTGTTTAATGTCTATCTTTGCAGACTGTAGAATTTTTGGAGAGTGGAGACCCTCCCTGCCTCACCTCCCCCATACCTGTGTAGTACCTATTATAATACATCTCAGTAAATACCTGTGACATAGACACTCTTCTTAGAAATTCAATTCTGAATTTTGGGGAGTGCTGGATTCTCCCTTTTCCCCTTTATTTCAGATGAAGGAGGAGAAACCTGATGTACATTATAATGACTTATAATTTTATTAAATCTAAACATTACTAGTGAAAAAAATGTGAGCTCTCAGCTGTTTCTGCTGCCTTGTCTGCATTCACTTCACCATCACGGACTCCAACCCTCTGAAGACTCTTCTATAAGTAGCCTTGGTCATGGCTTTTTTAGTACAGCCATAGAAGGTAACTAACATATCATGGGTCTGAACTGGGACAATCTGTTGCTTTGAGCCAGAACATCTTCAAGAATGATGGACCTGGTGAAGAATGTTTAGAAAAGCAGGAACTCTGAGTCAGACAGGACCCACTTACATTACAGTGCCTGTACTCTTCCTGCGAATTTCAATTCCAAATGGATTCTCCTTGATGAGGACATCATAGAGACGGCCTTCAGGCGTGCTGGATGGAGCAGCAGGGATGTTCAGAGGCACTGGGACTTCATACCGACTGTGGTTGGCATCAAAGATCTAGGCCAGAGAAAATCATTTAATGTAAAGACAAAAATATGGCATGTGCATTATGATGCTTTCCTAGCATGCTGACAGTGTTCATATTAATAACATTGCACAATTAATATAATTGCATAAATAACAATATAATTCAAAATAACTTCTGAAGATGTTTTATTTCTACCTCACAAAATATTATAGGATTGAAACACCAGTTGTCCTAACTATACTGAATTGTTCATTCATAATATGTAAATATGTCAAAACATGACATCAATAGTGTAAATATTCACAGTTAGCTGTCAGTTCAAAGAGTGCTTTAGAATAGAATTCTACTCTAGAGACAAATACCTCAGCATACTCTTAGCATGTTTCACATAGTCTACAGTCTGAATGTTTTGTTTTCTTTTACCTCACAATACAGGACTTAACCAAAATTCCAGAGAAAAAAGATTCTATTAAATTTTTTTAATTATTATTATTTTACAACACCATTCAGTTCAACATAATAGCCACAGATTCCCCTGTTCTCCCCCTCTCGCCCCCCTCCCCCCAGCCCACCCCCCATTCTATTAAATTTTTTGATGTGGGTCATGTCTCAGTATTATGAGCTGTAGGACTTTCCTTCATCCATTTCAACACTGCTGTTAACATGAAAAGTTCATTCTGAAATTGGTATGGTACTTATAAACTTATGATATATTGTTTTGTGTGTGGACGTACACATGTAAAGAGAATGGCAACCTTTGAAATTGGGGCAAATACATTTTTCTGATTAAAAACATCCATTCTGTGGAAGCACAGGATCTATGAACCAAAGGCTGAGGGGCCCCCAACTGGATCAGGCCACCTGAACGGGTGAGACAGTCATTTGGCTTGATCTGTTTGGGAGGCAGCTGTGCATTGGTGCCAGGTCCTGGGCTCGTTGCATGAGTTGGCTGTTTGAATCCTGGGACTTATGCAGGGACACTTGGCTCGGTCTGGGAGGGGGGAATGGACCTGCCTGGACTGAGTCTACCAGGTCAACCCCGGTCCTCGGGGGAGACCTTGATCTGGAGGAGGTGGGAATGGGGGGTGGGCGAGAGGGGGAGAACAGGGGATTCTGAGGCTATTATGTTGAACTGAATGGTGTTGTAAAATAATAATAATAATAATAATAATAAAAATTAAAATAACTTAAAAAAAAAAACATCCATTCTGAAAATTAAGTAAAGCTGAATAATTAAGGATCCACATTCTACTATTGATACCAAAGTAAATAGTAGAGATGAGAACCGAATAAGCCAAGGTTAATGTCATGAAATGCTTAAGAATTCATGGGAGGACTGGACTAGGCCCTCTGCATGGCAAGACAATTGTGTAGCTTGATCTGCTTGGGGGGCCCCCTGGCAGTAGAATCAGAATCCATCCCTGGTGCATGAGGAGGCTTTTGGAGCCCACTACATAAGATTGGTGTGTAAAATGAAAAAAAAAATCTTAATAAATCAGAAAAATGCACAGGAAATAAGAAAAAAAGAATTCAGCACTTCTAAGGGATATGAGCTAACATGAATCTGCAGAAGGGCTTTGCTATTACAGGGAAGAAACAGTGAGATGGTTTCATGGAAGAAATACAGGCTAAATCTTAAAAGTTAAGCAGCAATAAACCAACACAAAACTGACAGCAGGTGATTCTGGTAAAGAAACAACAAACAAAAGAACCAGAGTGTTAAAGTGGGCTCAGAAAGACATGAGTATGATGGAGAGAACTACTCCATAGCTAACGGTTAGTGAGTGTGAGTTGAGGCTACACACCCAATCAACTCCATTCTGGTGAGGACACACACAAAAAAACAACACATTAGAAGATGGAGAAGTCGAGTCCAGATTGAGCCCAGATTCTAAGGGTAGTCTAAGCACAGCCACTCTGCCTTGATCACCGCCTTGTACTATTCCAATAGCATTTGAGTACTCACTATATATCAGCCTATGTGTGGGATTCCAATACCACCACCATGAAAGACAAACCCTGTTTTGGAGCAGCTCACTGTCTAATAATGAATCAAACAAGAGGATAGCTAGTCCATCCCTAGTCCCTTTGGTTAATTAAACCAAGGAAGGAAAACAAATCACTTTCATGAGTATTTCAAAGTTATCTCCTAATATTTTATTCAAAATCATACTCCTCCTCTTATATTGTCAATCACAAATCGGCTCCATTTACTAACTTCCATTATTACCAACCATACATACACATTTGCAAGTTATGAACATGGCAGTCATTCCTTAGACATATCCCGCTTTTAGTTGATTTTACTGACCAAGATGGTCTCAAGGTCTCAATCACATCCCCTGTTACCCATCTCCCTTCTTATCCCTCCACCAAACTCATCCATAACTGTCCAACCTTCCTAGTAGCCTCCTCTGCTCCCTCTCCATGTTTCATTCTCCCAAACATTTCTTTAGATACAATGATTTTCTCAAATTCGAAGTTAGGAGAGATTTCTCTGTTCTCCCAGTCATCTAAATGCCCTCTTCATTAGAATGCTGTTTTAGACTATTTACTAAAAACACAAAACTTTTTTTTTTTTTGGAATGTTGTAACCCAAGGTTGCACAGAGTAATGGAACTGAAAGGGCCCTGTCCACACCTGATGGCACACACTGTGTTTACCTTGAACTGCAGCATTTCATTCTTGTGGTAGATGACTCGGAGCTGCAGCTGATTCACGGGTGTAGAGGGGAAGGCATTGCTATAAGGAGAAGGCTTCAAGGAGATGTCGGCTGTGGCCTCATTTGGGTGATTCTGAACATTGCTGACTGTGTACAGCTCATTGGCAAAGTAGCAGTAAGGGACCCCAGAAGAGCTGGATTCCTAAAAAGAAAGTCAATATCCTAGATCAGCAGGGATCTGGAGTTATCAAATAGATTAGAAAAATATATGGAGAAAGCCATCACTTCATTCACTCATGTCTATAACAATTAAAGTAAGCATGACTCTAAATTCCTGGAGTCCAAACAAGACAGTGGAAACCCACTCTTACCTGCTCCATTCCCCAGTCAGGCTCATCTGGAGCTTTTTTCTTTCCATTTTAATAAGTCCAAGGCTATAGGTCTATGCTAAAGACATTGTAGGCTGTATTTCAAGGATTCCTGTTTACATGAACATCCTCAGCATGCTTACCTCCCAGATGCAGCCACGGGCAGTGCATTTGGCCTCAGTTGCACCATCCTCATCTGGGTAGCAGTCTATCTTCTCCTGGTCCATCATGATGTCCCACTCGACTGTGTATGCTTCTCCCAGCATGAGATGGATATCTGTGATGGTGGCAACCTGAAGGAATGCAAATTCATCCTCAGGACTAAGGTCTTGACAAACATAAACCTTGGTTGTTTTTGTTTTTGTTTTTGTTTTTACTAAAATTAGGTATAAATGTCAATCTTAGTCTGTCCTTATGCTCTGCTTTTAACGATTTAAAGAGCACACTACAGTTTGCAAGGGTACAACTGTATATATGTGGTAGGAAATAGTGGCAAAATGAAAATATCAGTACTTTCTCAAAGCCTTACATATTACATTGCAGAAAAAAGGTAGGAAAAAAAGCCTGCTAGGTTCTTACTGTTTTCATTCCTTCCCTGGACCAATTGACCCCTATTAATTTTCTCAGAAAGGCTTGTTTTCCTGTTAGCAAATTAAGCTATTTTTCTCAGTCATCACTTCCCCATATCATGACTCCTTTGGTGTGTAATGTCTAGAGAATAGGGTAATATGAATAATGTGGTTCCAGGTTTCTCTAGAATCTTACACAGATTACTACAATAATTTTTGGGGGGTGGGGGGAGACAGGATTTCTCTGTGTGGCCCTGGCTGTGCTAGAACTCTCTCTCTCTGTACACCAGGCTGGCCTCAAACTCACAGAAATATGTCTTCCTCTTCCTCTCAAGTGCTAGCATTAAAGGTATGTGCCACCACCACTTGGCCTACCTCAATTATTTTTATCTCAGATTTACTTCTAAGGGTAAGACTGAGGACTAGGAAATATCATTATATAAACTTCCATTTCAAATGTCCTAAGCCAGGCATGCACTTACAGACTGATAATGTCAGACTTCTGGGCCCTTTAGCTACCCTGTTCTGATAGCTCAACTTGGAGAGCATCACCAAGACAAACACTTTCTAGGAAAACAAGGCCCTTTCTGAATTCATTAGCAGCTACGTTCTTTGTATAAAATGTAATCTTCTGTATTGGTATTTCAAGTTCAATTAACAGATTATTCCCATTAATATCTGAAATTTTCATGACTGTAGCATATTCATGGCCAGAAAAGTAAATTTTGAGTTCACATGCTGCTCCAGAGTGTCTTTCTTGCTAGAAGGGTATGACCCTTCAGCTTTCTCTCTGCCTTCCTCTTTTTCTTTATTCTCTTTGCTTATTTTGTTTTCCTTTTCATGTCTCCTAGAATAAGGGCATTGTTACTAGATTCACGAAGACACTTTTACTCATTACACAAGACAGACCTTAGTTCTGACAAAGTAAACCTCTGAACCAATTCCAGCAAGTCATCAACTTTGAACTTTTTGTTACAGGGAAATAAAACTCCAATCTGTTTTTCATCTAAGACTTCTTGTCTCATAGAGCTTATGAATCCAGCCTTATTTTATGTGCAGGGGTGTCTTGCTTGCACACATGTCTGTGCCTTATGTGTGTGTGGTATCCACAGAAGCCAGAGGTTGTATTGGATTCCCTGGAACTGGAGTTACAGATATTTGTGAATCAACATGTGTGAACTGAGAATCACATCTGAGACCTCTGGAAGAACAGGCAGTGAAATTAAATGCTGAACCATTTCTCCATCTCCACAAAACCAAAATGCTGATCTCAACTACTGCATTCCATCAAAACCAAAGCAAATATTTTACAAATGTTGGTTTAGGCACTTTCTTAATAATTTTGCATATTTTTATGTATCTGAATTGCATCTCTCATCACCCTGATTCAAACAATAAAGTAGGTTTTTTTCATGATATGTTAAGTATCTTATTTTGTAATATGAACAAAGCTTGTTTTCACATATGCATCCTTCAAGTATCTTATACTTAGCCATAGACACAACCAACCACAGAAGTCTTCCTTTGTAATGTCGTAGTATATGTATCCTCTTTATAAGCTATGATGACAATATATCAAATATCAATGCACCATTTAGTAGAAATCTAAGTTCACTAGGGAAACGTTCCTCACAATGATGAGGAACTAGCAGAATAGAAATGAAGTCATACAGAAAGTTTGGATCTCATTACATCTGTTAGAATAGCACTTTCTAATCATCATCTATGGTAGTAGTATCACCAACTTTTGTATAAACTATGTCCTTCAAAAGTATATGTTAGAGAACATGTACTGTTCTAGATAGAGCTCGACAAAAGGGAAAAGCAGTAAATAGACAAAAGCACTTTAAAGTTTGTATTCATAGGATCTCTATCTCTACCTTCACCTCCAAGCACAAGTCATCGGCTCTCAGGTCCTGTACCCACACCCCATTACAGAAAAGCAAACACTGAGAGTGAAGAAACCAGGGACGGAAAAACTGGAGTCATGGTCTCTCAAGCTATCTCTACATCTCTACCTTCCTTCTTCATACTCTGACATCCCCACCAGGCATCAGGTGTGCTCTGGTCATTCAACAGCCCATGTGATCTTAGCAAGAAGTGATATCAAAATACCATGGGGGTTTGTGAAATTCTCCCTCACAAAATGAATTCTTACCTTCAGGCTTGAATTGTAAGTGATTTGAGGAGACATCTGACTAAGGACACCATTCTGTTTCACTCTAACATTGTAAATTGCCTGTGTCCCAAGGATTTTAATTTCCCGGAATGCCAAGTTATTGGAATCTTTGTAGTTTGGACTTGAAATGGTCACATTCAAATGGTTCTGAAACACATCAAGCATAATTATGAACAAAAAAATGAACACCTAGATTCCCTAGGCCCTCGAATACCCCATCCTAGACAACACCCTTCATCTGCTCTAAAGGCCTATTAATTTGCTTTGCTGGTACATGCTAATAGGGGTACAAATTTATTTTTACAATGCCCATAGAGAAAGTGGAGGAAACAGACTGATATTTTATAGAATTGTTTTCCACAACCCCACATGATTTTCATTATTATTATTGATTCTGTCTAATAACATAGCTGATACAATTCTGAATCAAGTCATAAATAGCAGTGTATTCATCCACATAAATGCTGATATTTAAACAAATACAGTTAGATACACACAGAAGAACATATATAGTCATCTACAGACAAAATTCCACACAATATTCATAAAAATATGCACTCACTTGGGTGACAGAAAATTCACTGAATAGGTAAGTGTTCGTGGTCACAGTATCTGAAAGAAGAAAGAGATGTCAGTCTGGCCTGGTGACCACAAAAGACAAGCTTCACCTGCCTTTCCTTAAAAATGACTCTTCTTTCTTCTCTTGACTGAAGACACTTCACTAGATCTGTGTATCACAACTTCTTTATTCATTCATCTGTCAGCCACTTGGGCTGCTTATGGATCTTCACTAGCACAGATAATGCCACAGTGACTATGAGAGACCCAGTATCTCTGGAGCATACTGTTTTCATTCCTTTTGGATGGCACACACCCAGACATGGAATTTCAGTGCTATATGGTAGTTTGATTTTAAACATGTGAAGGTGTGTCTACACTGTTCTCCATAATGACTATGCAAATTTATTTTATGATTTGTTGCCTATGTTTTTGGTGTCATACTTAAAATCACAATACCATGCCCAATATCAAAGAAGCTTCCCCTGTATTTCCTCCTAAGAGGTTGCTGTTGACTCTCTTGTCCTTGTTTTCACAATAGCTAAGATGGGGAGACAACAACAATATCTATTTGCAGATGAATGAATAAAAGAATTACAGTGCATGAATTCAATGGAGTGTTCTTTAATAATAAAGAAGAGGGAAGGCCTGCACTGTTAGAGCAGAGATGAATCTGGATCATATTCCACTAGGAGAAATTGGTGAGACAGCAAAGAGAAGCAATGTATGGTCTCTGTTCATACAGGAGATAAATGGCCTAAATACAGTGGAAGGAACAGGAGAATTCAGAATCAGGCAGAAGGGTAAATGAGGAAAATCTGTTCAAGGACTATGAATCATGATACTAACAAGTTCTAGAGAGACAAAGCTGCCATTAATGGTGATGGAAACATCAATTAATGTTATGGTAAGCATTGCACAATTCCTGTATGTGTGCAGAGTCTGTTGGCCACACACTGGTCTTCTCCTTAATGCTATAACCATGAAAGTATCCTTTCTAGTCCTCCCAAGGAAGTCATCTTATGGGAACCTACTTCCCAAAGTAGAGTCATGGGAATTCTTATTGCAGTAGAGACAAAAGGAAGGAAGGAAAGAAGAAAACAAGAAAAGAGGGAGAAAGGGGAGGGAGGGAGGCAGGGAGAGACATAAAGAAAGAGTGTGCTGAAGCACAGAGATGCACATAATCAGGATTGTGTGCACTCACTGCCTTGCTGACATGGGTGTGCCTTTCATATCATCAACAGTTTCCCCACCAAGGGCTCATGGGGAAGTAATTTATAATTAAAATGAATTATAGAAACAGTCTTAAAAATGTGTCCTTCAGGTGCCTTTTAACAATGAAGTAAGAGCCTGTTAGACATGATTCACCAAGGAGAGAATTCAGAGAGACAGAGTCAGAGAGATGTTCTCCCTCCTCCATCTGAGGTTCATCTGTCATGGCCTCTGACCACTACATGCAGAAGCACATGTTGGCTCTAGGATGCCTGGTGAGATTTCACCAACAGCTGAATGACCAGCAGGGTGAAGGGACAGAGTCAGACATGCAGGTCTACAAGGGCCACACCCTCTCACCACACTCACCCTTTGACTGCCCATCATCCCAGAACAGTTCTCCTCTTGCCTCTTTGTTCTCATCCAGGGCAATGAGCAGACCTAGAGGGTTCTTCCGGCTGTGAGGAACAAAATTTACACAAGGCATAAATACTTAGTGCTCAAAGGATTTTAGAAAATATTGCCACAATATTTCACATGTGTAAAGGATGGATGGGTAAAGTCATGGATGACTTCTTCCCTTCAGACAGAGGGGTAAAAATGCCAGAAGACACTTTCTCCAGGATCACTGTCACAAGAAAGAAATATCCCAAACCTCAGCAACATATGTCCAAACAGGAAGTCAGTGTGTGAGCATCAGAATCACTACATCAGCTACATGCAGACTATGAGAATAAGATGGAGTCTTAGGCAGTGTTGCTATGGCCAGATCACTAAAGAGACCATCCTGTAAGGACTAGAACAGCTGCTGCAATTAGATATGCTCTCTCTGCCAAAAAAAAATGTTTACTCAGAAACACACAAAATAAGATTAACCTATATAATGGTAACTCTATATTGAGTGTCTTTGTTTGGAATCATTTGTTTGTTTAATCTGAGACAAGCAGCTCAGACTAGCATAGAGCTGGCTCCCTGGTCCAGAATGGTCATGATCTCATGGTCCTACTACCTTTGCCAGTCAAGTGCTAATTCTGTTATACACCGCTATGGCTGCCTGACTAGTTTTACTTATTCTAATGTCTATTACTTTCTTTTGAGAAAAACAAAACAAAACAAAACACAGCAGCTTCATGTTTGTTCCTCATGGGCACCTCACTGGCCGCAGGCTTCCTATTGTATTTGTTCCAGGTCAACCTTCCACTACCTGATCACACCCTACTATCAACAAAATCAGCTGATTTCCTTTACTGTCCATGGATTAAGCTGTCATTGCTAAAATGATAATAAATATAAAGATAAATCCACACAACTCCTAAATCTTAACATTATGAGACCCATTCAACACACTTGCCAAGCAACAAAAGTAGGGAGTAAAAAGTGACATGATAAAAGATATGAGAGTGTAGAGTGGCACTTTCAGAAGTTTGATAACAATTTGGAGGAAACGATAGCCAGCCAGACACAGAGGAAGCAAGATGACAAGGCACAACTGAGAAAAGGTACCAAGTGACGTGGCTAAACATAGATAAGAATTATGGGTTAAATTAAGTGTAAGAGCTGGTCAGTAATAAGCCTGAGCTAATGGCTTAGTGGTTTTAATTAATACAAGCCTCTGTGTGTTTACTTGGGACCAAGTAGCTGCTGGACGTGATTGGGAAAGATTTATCCTGACCTCAGGGCCAGGCAGGATTGGGGAAACCTTCAGACTATATACTACAGCTTCTCGAGAAGAGTTCAAGGAAAATCCTGCATGCAGACATGCGTGTAAACACATGCGCACACGCGCAGGCAGAAGTCATCAGCATCCTTCCTCACCACATTCCACAGATATGGACAAAATACCCATTTGTGAAAAGGGGCAAAGCACGTTCACATATAGCACAATGAAAACTGCTTTTGGCCTTGAGAGGCATGCTTGACGTAAATGCGGTTTTCATCACAAAAGGATGAGCTCACAGTATTCAAAGCAGAGCCCTAGTCCCACCACTCACCTTAAGTGTGTGTTCAGGGCATGTTGTTGCCATGGCAAGATGTAACCTCCACGGATGTGAAGATTGATGTGTTCAAGAGGGGCTGGCAAGATCTTCCACTCTCCTGTTGAATTAATGTCTGCACCCTGTGGCAGGAGAAGAGGTGATGAGGGAAAGAATGCACACCTCCCTGGACAGCCAGCAGGTCCTGAACAACCCGGTCACCACCATTCAACATAGGTCATTATCACACTTTGTTCCCCTCTGCTGTGTTAAAGCTTTAAGACCCTGTTAGAATCCCTGACCTTATGGAGAGTGGAGCTATGGGAGAGTTACAGCACCTGCCAGATGAGGTCTTCCTGTGGATCCAAACACTCTCACTGCACAAACTGTTTCTAATTTGGGGGGGGGGGAGGTTACATTGGGCAATGTTGCCACTCCTTCTTAGTTCCTGAAACATTTCCCCTGAGAACAATACTAGATCTCTCTTTCACCAAGAAACCACAGATTCTCCATCTCTCCTCACTTGTTCTCATACACCTACCAGGTAACTAACACTTCCGACTCCTGCTTCACAGAAAACATCCAAGGAAATATTATTGTTTAAATATCCTTAACAGGATATACCCAACTCTATGTTCTCTCAACACTTTCATCTAGTCTCTTATATGTGAGGTGCAGTGTGACCTGGCGTGTGTCTCAAAACTTCCTATGCTGTCTCAGCTACAGCAGCACTTACATCTCCCTGACATTGGTTCCATTCATATTTTGTGAATTATATGTCCTTCTTGTGATGAGGCTGTTCTATGCTTTTGGATAGAAAGTAGCAGTATTGGTGTCTGTTCCATAGAGGCCACTAGCAGCTCCATTACCCCATCCCACAATGACCGTGAGACACTGCAATTGTCCTCTGCTAGGTATCTAAACACTGTTGCTTTAGAGGTAAGGAGTATTCATATAGTTTGTGTATGGCTGTGATCCAATACAACAGAAAATAAGAAGTGTAAAAATACATGACACACTGTTTAGCTATCCCTGCCTTTCCCCCTTAAAAAAAAATAAGAAAAGAAAAGAACAAAGAAAAATACTGAGTATCTGTAGCTCATGAATAATAGCTAAGGCAATATTTTCTCAGCAATTCCAACCAGTTCATCTTTGTTTTAAGTAAACATCATTTTAATTTTTTTTTCTGTGAACAGCTTGCTCAATTAACTTTTGCCTTTGAGGGGGATTTCAGTTACCACCCCTTTATCTGAAACTACCTTCTATTTAAAAGCCACAAATAAAATTAGCCAATCCAGGAAACTCTTATTAGCCATCATACTTCACTTTTAAAATGTTGTACCTATAGCCATTTACTTATGTGCCACTACTTTCGATAAACAAACCTTAAGTACTGATTACGTGCTCAGCTTCATCAGGCTGCAATTCTACACCTACTGCTCAACAAAAAGCATTTTACTAGGTAAGGTCAGCACTATAACAGGCTAGGAAGATGCCTAGGGTGCAAATTTTAAGGTGGTCTATGCTTTCAAGGCCATGTAAAGGCAGGGTGAGCCTTACAGTACTGGGCCTCCTTAAATTGTGTGTCCTGGCCTTCTCCCTACTTATCCCTAGTTCAGGTCCTATATTAGAAACTCCCAACATACCCAGAAGGTTTCCCTTAACAAGGAGGAATAACAACATGAAATTCAGGCAACACAAGGATCACTTATGCTGACTGCTGTCCACTCAGAAGGCACTAGAGCATTCTCACCCTGAAGGCAGAACAAGCCAACAACAAAGTATCGGGAGGAGTGTCTAGTGCTCCCAAGACAAAGAAGAGGAGGAAATGCACTCTGCTAATCTTCACACAGCTTTCACCCACTTACAGCAATCCCCTGGGACTGTGCCCCAAGGGACTGGCATAGGCTCTGACTTCTTATGTCTGCCACTTCCTCCTCCTTTTCTTAGAGGACAGCGAACTTCTAATACCATGTTCTTTCACCTGGACCCTTAGATTGCACTGGCCAGCAATACATCATAGAGAGCTTCTTGTTGGATTCTCATCAGTAAATACATGTGAGTAACTCAGCCAAGTCCTGTAACATGTATCTTTATGTGTTTTGTATACTTACATATGTCTCATAGCTATTAACCTCGGGCAATGATATAGAGGAATTATCCTTAAGTTTACAAACTGCAGAGACTGACTTTGAAACTGTATCTATCTATCATTTATATATGTGTGTGTGTGTGTGTGTGTGTGTGTGTGTGTGTGTGTGTGTGTGTGTGTGTGTGTCTATCCATTGGGGGGTGCCTCTGTGTGTGTGCTATTTATCTATCTGTCTATCCATTGGGGGGGTGCCTTGTGTGTATGTGTGTGTGTGTAGATCAGAGCATAACTCATAGGAGTTTCTCCCCTTCTGCCACCTAGTGGGATCTAGGAATCAAACTCCAGACACATAGCCTCTATCCTTGCACACCTACATTTTGGCCCATATCTCCAGCACTGAAGTCTGCTTTTAATAAAATGCAAAGAGGAAAAGATCTCGAGGAATAAGAACTTTATAAACAAAAATGAAACCTACAGCATAATTTCAAGAGTTTACTGGTGTCTCACCACTGGAATGATATTAAGACAAAGCCACAGACTCAAACAGAAAGACTTCCACCAATCATGACACCAAGGAGAACTCTGCCTGCCACTGCAGAACACTTGCCTGAAAGGTGACTGGTCATGGTGAGAAGCTAGGAAATGAGGCCACAAAATGTAAAGTGGCCACTCAAGACCACAAAAGGTGATTTCCCAAAGTGGCATGAAACTTGGTATCTATCATATGCAGACACTCTGTATGCTACCACTTTCTGAATTGTACAAATATAAAGAAAAACTCACCGTGTAATAGTCATACCAGTGGGATGTAGGGAAATAGGCATTGACATTTCTGGCATTCTGCAATAAAAGACAAAGAACGTGTGAGCAGTGGACTCTGCTCACAGTGACCAGCATGAATTGGTACAGAGTTAATAATAAAACTAACAGAATTAAACAAAATTATTATTTCATCTCCCTTATGGTATCAATGATGAAGATCCTCCTTTTCCAGCAACAGAAATTAGCTTGCCAAAAACAAGTGCTTTCACAAAGCGCTTCAGGTAACAAGACTTCAGAGAAAAACAAACACCACCCTCTTATAGATGTATTCATCCCCTCCCTAAGGAACAAATAGGCAATGTTGACCACAGAGCAGAAGAAAATTGTGCAGCCTCAAAAAGATGCAAGAGGTGTAAATAATCTGTTCATTTTATTAAAAGCTACTTTATACACAGAGTAAATAAATCAATTGTTTTTCTAGCTTCCAGACCATGTATAGAAGGAAAGGGAAAGCTAGCTGGTTTCAAAAGATGGTGGGAAGGGAGGAGAGAAATTGTGAAATTACATTATAACCTAAAAAATAATGACAGGACAAAAGAGATAAGAAAAAATCACACACTGCTACAAATAGTTCTCAGTTCATTTTAGTTAAGAAAAATGGAAAATAAGAAATCTTTACATTTCCTGCACTTGACCCTGCAGACCTTACCTTAGCTCACAGAGAAATAATTACATCCTTAAACACATGACAAGGTTATTCCTTGAAATGTTAGGCTGACATGAAAGGTCTAAGAACACCGAAGGCATGGCACGTGGCTCAGAAGGAGCAAAGGAGACCGGTGCAAAGTAGGAGAGTGTGTCTCCTAATCCCTCTCATACCAGCCTCTGCGTCACCCCAGTCACCAGCCCTGCAGTGGAATTCTGAATCCCTCCTGTCTCCATACTCACAGGCTCCAGCACAGGGCTGACCAGGAAGGCTGGACCCAGCAGGAACTGTCTGTCTATATTCCAGGTCTCCCGGTCTGACAGAAACCTGGAAAAGGAAATGAAGGTGCCAATGTGACCCCAGTGGGGCCTCAGAACAAGGCCTCGAAGAAGTCCTCAAGTTCAGACCCAAGTCAAAAATCCAGCAACATTCCATACCTTCTTTATATTTCACTAGACTGATAAGGATCACATAGACCCCATTTCCTACATGCTGTGTTTTTAAAACCTCAGAAATGCATTGTCTGCCATGACGCATCTTCTATTTCCTCACCATGGCACATTACAATGCAATAATCTGCTGGTCCTTGTCATCTGTCCCTGGAATGCCCACTAAAGTTACAAGAAGATGTTCTGGTCAGGGTTCAAATAACAAAATCCCTATGACAAATAGGGAAGTCTTTGTAGGGCCTTAAAAGAAAGAAATTGTGCTATGCTGGGAGCTTTCATTATAGAACTTCAGTAAGTATCTTATATCAAACACAAATGTTATGTATTTCACTGTACTAGAAGGAGTGATAGAGATATTCTCTGGAGAGCTCGTACAAAAGGGACTTATCATCTCAATGTGGAAAAATTGTTGGGATCCACTTCCATCCTACATGATAAATAAACTGTCCCTTGCTCAACAGGACTCCAGCTCGATACTCACTCATGGAGAAGAGGCCGCACAACTGTGCTGCCCTCCGTGTGGGCCTTGTACATCAAGGTGTAGAGATATGGCAACAGGGTGTATCTGGTCTCTAGCACACTTCTGGAAATATTCTCAAAGGTTTCATCCCAGGACACAGGGTCTTGTCTCTAAAGAAACAGAAGAAAAGTGTTCAAAGTCCTCCAGAGACAACTAAAGAATTCAAGAAGGTCATTAAAGGTCTATTTAAACTGTATATCACACATCTAACATATCATAAACCTTATAAAATGGTGACTAGGAATCCTAGAGTATTCTTAATGGACTGATAAAAATCAGTAAAATTCTACCAGGAAAAAAATTTTAAGACATTCTTCATGAGATATGATGGAAAATAGTCCCTAAGCAAAAAGCCATCTAAGTAATATTAAAGACTATGACTTTGATGATGTCCCAAGGAAAAAAGGCAGCAGGATTGAACTCAGAAACTGAGGAAGCATTTCCAGTGACATAATATAGGTGAGGAAGCTGACATCCTACCCTGGTCCCAATGGTGTTGTGGTTCCTGGAGAAGGGGTAAAATGCACCCAGCTGCATCCAGCGCACACACATCTCATACTCAGCATCTTGAAAGAACCCACAGATGTCTGACCCGGTCTGAAACAACAAGGAACAAAGTGAGCTCTGGGAGCTCTCTGAGAGATAAGACCACCTTCCTAGGGAGGAGGAGCATGCAAGGACACTTACATAGGAGATGCCAAAGAGACTGAACTCCATCATGCCTGCAAGGAGAGATGCAGCAGGGTCAGGACAGGCACTCATTCTCTGCCTGCTCTTCCCCCTTCACCAAGGACCCTACTCCCCTCTCCACCCACAGCCAGCAGAGGCCCCTGGGCACAACCACACACCAATGATGGATTTCCCCAACTGGTCCCAGGCAGCTGTGTTGTCCCCCAGCCAGTGTCCTGCCCAGCGTCCAGAAGAGGGGAATGTGGAGCGGGTGATGACGACTCCTCTCTCTCCTGTCACCTCCTGCACAGCTCTGGTGAGGAAACAGGAAGTTATACTGAAGAAGGGCAGAGAAAAGAAGGCAAAAGAATTTCTCTTCTTAACCGTTTTATGATGGCCAATGTTTGCTCCATCTTTGGAGGGAATTTGGGAATCTGATCTGGGAGCGTTCTGCTGGCTGACAGGGATAATGGCAGGGGACACCTTTTCCATGCCTTTTCATCATTTTTTAAAAAATCATCATGTGATGAACCCACAGATTGTCACCAAAAAGGTAAACCTGTAATAAGGGTTCTTAATTATTTACCCAGTATTTATTTTTCTGTATGTGAAGAAGATGAATAGGAATCCCTTTCTAAAGTTTCCCAGGAGATAATTAGTATTACACATTGGGCACAGAACATGGTGTTATTCAATAAAAGAACCATTGACTGTCTTATGAAAGTGACCAAATTAAGAAACAAACACAACAATAGAATAGCAGACATCGAAAAGGATCATCCAGTTCTGAGATAAAGGAGGGACCTTTCAGTCCTCCTGGTCCTGTCTGTCTCTTCTACCTGATGCTCCTTCTAACTATGGCTCTTTCCACATGTGTAATGACCTGGTGTCCCCAGATGAGTGGGTCCTCACCAGTGCTATTTCCCACTGGTGTGGTGGTACCTTGTTTAAATTTTGCTTCCAGCTATAATCACAGTGTGTGGCCACATGCTCATAGAATGTTTGCTTAATAAACACAAATATCTACAAAGTTTTAGTTAGATTACTTTCTAGCCCTTCTTATGGAAAATGAACAACAAATTCATGAAAATAAACCCATCACTGACTATCTCTACAGGTGCCACCAACTTGAGAAAGGAGAGGGTCACTCACTCATAGGTGGGTCTGGTCTGGGACCACCCATACAGGCTGTGCACGTCATAGTGCCGTAATGTGGTGCCATCTGGAAGAATCTGCTCACTCTCCATGCACAGTGTCTTGCTGCTCAAGCCCCTGTCCCTGGCTTCCAAATCTGGGGGAAATAATGAAATGTCAGTGAAGATCACCCTTGACTCTTAATTCTTCACCTCTTTTTAGAAGACATTAAGACTAACAACCTCTGCCTGGGTAACACTCCCCTACCCAGGAGCATAAGAGCAATAGGCTTCTCTGAGTAGCAAGGTGACTGAAGGCATTTTTAGCATCAAATTCACTAAATAAAATGGAAGTGTGGAGAGAATATAGGTTGTCAAGTCTTCACCATGGAGCAGGTCCTAATATAAGCTTCCTTAAAAGATTTACTTTTAATTTATTCGTGTGTGTGTGTGTGTGTGTGTGTGTGTGTGTGTGTGTGTGTGTGTGTGTAAGAAAGAGAGGTTGCCTGCAGAGACCAGAAGAAGGCATCCAATACTCTGGAGTTGGAGTTACCAGTGGTTTTGAGTCCCCTGACATGGGTCCTCTGTTAGGACAGTATTCACACTTAACTGCTGAATCATCCTTCTAGTTCCATAAGCTTTTAATACATAAGTTATTTCTATTTCATATCTTTCTTATATTTCTGTAAGTGGGTAGTGTTGTCTGTCTCTTATACTTCTGGAAACTTAGATTTGGTGATGTCTCTGGAAATTATCACAACTCAGAAAAGGCATGTATATAAAGATCAGCTATAAATGGGCAAAACTCCAAAAGTCCACAAGGGGAAGTGACTTCATTGTATGTATTGGTGGAAAAAGAAATTCTGTAAGTTATCACATCACAGAGACGTTAGCACAGTTGAGTGATTGCTGGAAAATTTCAAGAAATTTTCTAACATCTCCAGTTGGATAATATGATGTGCTTTTGTCTCATGTCCTATTAATAATAATAATAGTGGGGAGGTTCCCTTGATGGGCAAGGTCACCCCAGGATACTGAGCTCATCTTCTTCCTTCCAGCCACTGTGCAACAAGTGAAGAGATCCCAAGGTCCTTACGTGGCATGTAGGGTGGACGGTTCAGAGTAGCGTTGCTGCAGCCAGAAGGAACTGCCCCATTCACAAAGCTGGAAGGTTCATTCATATCCTACAAATAGCGAAATTATGGATAATTTTTAAAGATACTTAAGTTCTATCAATTCAAGAACAAACAAGTAGTTACACATTCAATATCTAACATCTCTATAGATGCTGCCCAGAGAGGGTCATGAACCACTGGTGAAGCACAGGACAGAAAGAACAATTAACCTCACCATGATTGACTAGATGGTTTATTTCCCCCACTGGTGACAAACAATGCTTTAAGGAATTCCCACTAATCGTTGTGGAAGTTTTACACCAGGAACTTCAGACAGGTTCCAAAGTACTAGGTTAAGGACAATTCTAAGTTTGATTGGATGACTGGCACTTTGCTATGTCTGAAAACTTTTTCTGGTAATTATTGTCACCTTGCCCAATGTCATGGATCCACATGCTAAAAACAACACAAACACATACAAACACACCCATACTCGTGTATACACAGACACATCCATACACACTTACAATCCACAGGCCATCAAACTTCAAGCTCTTCCCTGGTTCCTGTGGGTTCGTGTAGAGTTCTTGAATCTCCTTCTTCCACCACGTGGCAGTTGAATCACGGAAAAAGTCTGGAAAGGCCACATAAGCTCGGTATCGCTGTCAAAGTAACATACAATCCATTTATTGGAAATGAAGATATTATGTAGGAAACAGTCATTTTATAAGAACTTAATGAATTCTTATAACTCCACAATTGTACATAATAATGATCTGATTAGAGCCTATATGATATAACATTCTTGACTTATTTGGAAAAAAATTTAAGAGTAAAGATTAAAAATCACAAATAATATACCTTCCCAGCATTTGGAAACCATCTACATTGTATGGAATGGACTGGTCAAGGGGATCCTGGGCTTTGTGTGGTTAAAACCTAAATTTAAAACTTCTATGTTTGTGTCCAGAATGATGACTTACCTGATTAGTTCTTGAATCTAACAGGGTTTCTAGATCTCAGCTGTACCTTGTGAAGCATGTATAGGCCAGCTTCATCATCAGCTCAACCATCACACATGTCTGGCACACTAGGACTATCTTACACTTCCCAACATACCCACTGATACTGGAATTCCAGCTCCTCAATTATGATCATTATTAAGGAAGAGTTAAAGGTCCAGCAAATACTGACATTCAAGGGCAGCTGCCTTCCAACCATGTCAACACTGCTCAAAGGTATATCAGAAAAACTCATTTAAAAAAATTAACAGGCTGCCTCAGTGCACTGGATAAACATCTTAGCAAGAAAAAGGACTGATGCTTCTTTTGCCAGTTGTGTCAATGAAATTATTCATCCAAGCAACAGATGCGAATGAAAATGAGAAAAAAAATTAGGGCTGAAACCTAGGCTACTTGGTTCCATTACATGGAAAAATCTGTTCACAGAAGAAAGCAAATTAATAATAAGAGACCTCAACTAAAAGGAAAAGGGAAGTCAAGAGGCCCAATGAAGGATGGAAGGGTGGTGCGGGATTAATGTGTGGATATGGAACAGCCTGTGTGTGAACATAAATACACATGGAGAGAAAAAGATATCATAACTGAGGACAAAGCTGGAACTGATAGAGCTAGCATTCAGTTGGGAGTTCATAGCCCAAAGAACTGACAGCTTTGCATTTGAAATTGCCATTGTGACATGGAGAAGTTTGGACAGGAAACTTGAGCACACTGTGTCTTAAATCTCATGGTGAATAATGCAATATCACAACTTGAAGTAAAACATTGCGACACAAAAAATAATGGGTCTCAGACTGACAAGAGGACCATTGCTCTTAAGTGATTCTTTCTCACATGTCTCTGTCCTAAGTGTAGACACATCGAGTCTCCCACACATGACTGCCTCTTCCTGGCAACCCTGACTACATTGAGCATACATGTAGGGCCTTTTACCTCAACTTGCATGTCCCAGTCTAGAGAGGGATCCACCACAATATCAGGATAATCAGGCCAGACCTATGGAGAGAAAATATTTAATAGCAATGTCCTGAACATTGCTCATACAAGTAAGTTCTTAAGAAACTATAAGCAATGGTTCTAGGACTAATAGTTGTCAGGTAGGGTTGCTCTGAAAGAGAATGGATTCCAAAAAGGCTCTTAAGCACATCAACAGGTATTAACTGAAAATAAAAGAAAAAAAAAGGAAGAGAGAAAGAAAACCGCAACTTTAGAAACCACACATAACAGGCACAAAATCAACAGTTCTGAAGAGCACGAATAGTGGTTCTGCCCAGGGTGAGTCTTGCTGGATCAACACGAAGCTCATACCTTTCCCCAGACAATGTCTCCATTATTGGGATATCTGATGAAGACATTGTTCTCCACACCCCGAGTGAAGGCAGGATAGGGCTTTGTCTCATTGCCAGAAATGGCTGGGTCCTGCAATCAGAGCACAAGGCAGGTGAAAGTTAAGACTGAGGATTACAAAGAAGGTGGGTGGAAAAAGGGAAGTCCCCGGTTGTAATTTCACTGTAGCATTTCCCTGACTCCCAGAAATACATTTATATTAATTACACTTTTATTTCTCTCCTGAAACAGGAGAGGACAGACACTCCAAGGTGATCCCCCTCAAGCCCATCCATTGTCCCAAGCACAGCCTACACAGTCGCACAAACTAACCAGAATGAGGATGACCCGCATCCCATTGCCCTTCATGCGATTGATCAGGGCTGGAAACCCAGAGAACTTGGGGCTGAGGGTGAAGTCCAGCTGCCTCTCCATGTAGTCGATGTCTGAGTACTGCACGTCCTGTGGATGGTATAAGAAAGTGTGGCTGCTGGTTGGAAAGTTCAGACTCTAGCAGTTGCCACAGCTTGTGTCTGGCAATTTCAACTGCTAGGTATGCCATATTGTAGCTTTGGATATTTGGGTTCACTAATTTTTAAATATTTCACTCAAAAACAGGAAAAATGATTTCAACATCAACAAAAAATGTATGATGAGTAACAATGCCAACCTACAAAGGCTGTTGTAAAAAAAATAAATAAAAATACTGTAAGAAAAAGTACTTTGACTTTCTCTATGAGTGTGTCCTGAGATCAGTGATGTGTGTTCATTGAAAATAGTGTCAAATATTCACTGTGCATATAATACAATCATAGGTCTACTATAAAAGAACCAAAACAAAAACTGTCCTCACTGTGGAGGACCCAGTGTTGGAGATGATCAAATGCAGAGCTCTCACTGAGATGTTGTATTCCAACAGTGGTTCTCAACCTTCCTGATGCTGAGAAACTTTAGTACAGTTCCTCATGATGTGGTAAGCCCCATTCATAAAATTATTTTTGCTGCTACTTCATAACTGTAATTTTGTTACTCTCATTTATAATGTAAATATCTGTGTTTTCCAATGGTCTTAGGTGATCCCTTGAAAGGGCTGTTGGACTAACCCCAAAAAGTCACAACCCACAAGTTGAGAACCGCTGTCAGAGGAAGTGATTTGATTCGCACTAAGGCAACCCAGAACAATGTATACAAGACAAAACCAAATGGTCACAAAATGATTTATGATTTTTGGACCTCTGGTTTTGAAGTGAATGTGCTGATTCTGTATGTGATCCACTACAAACTCAATACAGGAGTCCAGCATGGAGCCAGTGAGAAGCTCAGCAAACACTGGTGTGCCAGGCCCAAGAAAGCAATCCTCATATGGGCCGGGTTCACTGAATGAGGGTTGTTTCTTTAATTAAGCAAATCTAGTATTGGAGTTGTGTTTTATATCATGTCAGTAAGGGCAGTGTATATGTCTTGAAGTCATTCAAGAAGCAGAAGAAAGCCTGGTACAGGAGAGAGTATCCAGGAATTAACCAGTCTTAGCTCCTCTTTGTTAATCTAAGCCACCACTGTTATGAGGGTAATGGTTTCCCCAGAATCACTGTGGATAGTCTAGGCTCAGTGTGACATGACATGAGAAAACACAGTGTGTCTTTATAAACCACACTTAAATCTGACAAACAAATCCCCAACAGATATACGTACATAGGGGATCTTCTTAGCCACCATATCATCATACAAGCTGGAGATCTCAGAATCATTCTCATATCCATAGCGACACAGCTGGAATCCCAGGGACCAGTAAGGTACCATCACAGGCCGACCAATCAACTGGAAGACAGACAGAAAGTGTTAGAATGTTAGAGGAGAAGTTGGATGGAAACTGGATATGAAGTTAGAATATTTTACCCAATTTAACACCAAATTCAAACCCAGAGAGTAAGTGGCGGGGGTGGGGGTGGGGGTGAGAACTCCTGGGACACACTACAGAAAACCTACAGCTTCTCAGAGCACACATTCCAGGAGTTCTGGAAAACCTGCTTTTATTCAGATTCCTAGATATAAAATTTAAATACTAAAAACATACAACAAAAAGGGAAATGGCTAACTTAGAATACTTTCTCTAGGTCTTGCTGATTGTGTGACCTTGGGCAGTTATATCACATTTCTGTGTTGTTTCTTTACCTGTTAATCAAAGGTAAGAGTAGGGGTTATCTCATGTTGTTTTCACTGAGCAACTTACTAGGAGTGACACCCTGTCATATGCATTAAGTAACACACACAGTAGATATTTCATAAATGTTAGTTGATGTTGTCACCAACAATGTTATTATAATCATGACTCCCACCTCCACCACAAGTACAGTCATTGTCCCTATCACCACATTGTAAGCACTGTGACAATGTCATGATGTAATATTTGCCATCATAATTCCCATTGCCATCACAGACACAATCATCATTACCAACACCACTCCTACTAAAACATTATCATATCTACCACCACCATCACTAATATGAACCTCACTCTCTCAGCTTCCATCATCAACTCCACTACAATCACTTTTATGACCACTCATGTCCTATCATCCTCTCTACCATTATCACCATAACAGTCAACATCCTCACAATCACTTTCACCAATAGTACTACCACTACATTCAATATCACCATCACTCACCACACCATCAAAATCACTACTACCATAGTTCCACCAGCACATTAGCCCACCACAAGTTACCACAAATAGTTTGCTATACTTCAATGGGTGAAGAAAAGATCATTTTAATAGTTACAGGAATATATTCTCTCTCCCATATTCCATATTATAAATTCCCATGAGAAAGACCATCAAATTTAGGTACCATATGACAGTTACATTATATGGCAATTCTGTATAGCAGGGTTGGAAACATTATGCATATATGAACAAACACACATGTACAACACACATATTTCAAAAAATGCTTTCCTTCCTACCTCTGTGTATTGCTGAGTGACAAGCTCTGGAGTTGGGCCCAAGAACACATAGAAGTCCAGAATGCCCCCTGTGGTCCTGTATGTTAGGGCAGGCAGGGGCTGGAATGTCACATCTGGAAACACAAGAAAATGTCATCATGATGAAATCCTTCCTGCTGAGAATACTTACCCTAGAATTCATACCTTCTTATTCATAAATTGTAACACACTGACAGGAGATATTTGGAGTGGGTACATATAGAATTGTAGAAGTCAAGAAAAGCTCTCAACTAGCTGCATTGCTAATAAAAGTTGGGTAAATTATATATATTTAAAATATACATAAAGGGTCAAAGAAAGGAAAAACCAATCCATAAAGTCTATAATTTTGACTATAGTGACAGCTAAGTCAAATATATTCTAAAGCAATTTCAGAATCATTGGCACACAATAAAAGGACAAAGCTTTATCCTACCCATGGCATTGCTGTTCATCAGGAGGACTCCATGGGCATTGCCATCCTCCTCTAGACCCATGTAGTAAGGGTGGACACCATAGGAATTCTTCTTGTACTGAGAGGCATAGGGAAAAGGAGGTTAGGAGACTGTGTGCCTGGGAAAGAAACTCAACAGAAACTTGATTGCTACGTTGAGTCAATCTTCTTCTGGTAAGAATAGCAGAGGAAAGGGGAACTTAAAATGATCTCCATCCATCTAGCAATAGAAGTTGACAAGCATGTGGAGTCTGGAAAAAACATCACAAAGCACCTAGCATGGTTGGAGGAGACAGAACACAGACACCAACGCCCTGTCCTTACCCCTGGGGGCTCATCCCTGGAAAACATGCCCCAGGTGTGCCAGTTCAAGTCTATCTTGAAGGTTGTGTGCTCAGTTTCCCCGAAGCCATAGATGTATGTGGAGGGCAGGCGGGTGGAGATGCGGATGAACATGTCATTGAAGGTGAAGCCAGGGAGCTGAGAGTCCCAGCTGCAGAAGGAAGAGGAACATTTGCGAAAGGAAATCAGCTTCCTAGTAGCTTCCAGTAGCTGCCTCTGTGAGGACAGCAGAGCCCTCCATTTTCCCACACCATCTGTACCTGAGTCTCTCTCAAATAAAACAAGTAAGTCTCATTCACTGAAATAACCACACTCAGCCCTGCTACAGGCCACAGTGATAGTAAGTCTTCTCTTCCACTGTATCACTGCTTCCTTTAGTGTTGTCCACAGTCACATGTCCACTCACGTTTATCACCTTACCATTCCAGACTCACTGTGTCTTCTGCTCTTGACCCCTGATGCTCCACTTCCTACAGGTATCCAGGGCTGTGATATGAGCACCTCACACCACCTCACACTTCTGCTCATGTACCTGCTCACTTCTCCTGACAGCATCTGAGGAACCTTCCGGGCTGTTCCCATTCTAAATTCCACCTAACACCCCTGCTTTGTCTCCCACCTTTATCCAAGCGGTTACCTCAGAGTAATCTCTTTATTGAAACTGATAAATTTCCTCTG
This sequence comes from Peromyscus maniculatus bairdii, assembly GCF_049852395.1. NCBI lineage: Eukaryota > Metazoa > Chordata > Mammalia > Rodentia > Cricetidae > Peromyscus > Peromyscus maniculatus. Next base: position 50,374,331 of record NC_134854.1, read on the forward strand.
GGTAATGACTTACATCATTCTATTACAAATGTTCCTTTACCCAGAACTCCCTGTGGGACTCCTCCTAATCTCATTTCCATTTCAAACATCACCTCATGCTCAGAGACACAAAATCAGATCATGGTATCGAGTCTACAGATAACCTGATTTCCCTGATTTTTCCTGCATAGCAGTTGTTGCTATATCAAATTCCTCTTCATAGCATAATTTAAACTTTCTTTAGTGGAAGATATAGCATATCTGTCTATGAACACAGTACCAGAAGATAACCTAATATAAATACTTGGTCAATATTTCCCACATACCTGTAACTGACTTAGTAATCCCTCCCAGAGTATTAAAGATTTCCTCTAAGAACAGAAAGCATTTCCTCTTGTGTGGTGTTTATGTGAGATATCACCCATAATCCCAGATACTTGAATACTTGGTCTCCATTTGTGCACTATTTGGGGACTATTGGGAGACTAGGATTGGCCTTGGTCAAGGAAGTATGTCACTGGGGACAGGCTTTGGAGTTGAAAGGCTCACACCATTCCCAGTTTGCTTTCTGTTTCTTGTTTGCAGATCAAAGTTGAGCTCTCAGTGTTCCTGCTGCCCTGTGTGCTGCCTGCATCCACGTCACCATCATGGACTCCAAACCTCTGAAGCCATAAACTCAAATAAACTCTTCTATAAGTTGTCTTGGTTGGGGTTTTTATCACACCCATAAAAGGTAACTAATGCATTATAGATTCAAATGAGATCAGTCTGATGCTTTGAGCCAGGATGTCCTCAATTAATATGGACCTGGTGAGGAAGGTTTAGAAAAGCAGAAACTCCAAGTCAGACAGGACTCACTTACATTACAGTGCCTGTACTCTTCCTGCGAATTTCAATCCCGAATGGATTCTGCTTGATGAGCACATCATAGAGACGGCCTTCAGGGGTGCTGGATGGGGCAGCAGGGATGTTCAGAGGCACTGGGACTTCATACCGACTGTGGTTGGGATCATAGATCTAGGCCAGAGGAGAATATTTTATATAAAGAAAAAAATATAGCATACACATTATGATGTTTTCTTAGCATGCTGACAGTGCTCATAATTAACAATAATAATAATATAATTGCATAACTAATAATATAATTCAAAATAACTCGTGAAGATGTTTAATTTCCACCTCACAAAACATTAGAGGATTGAAACACCAGATCCTAACTGTACTGGATTGATAATCTATAAAATGTAAATATGTCAAAACATGACATCAATAGTGTAAATATTCACAGTTAGCTGTCATTTCAAAAGAACAATTTAGTCAAGAATTGTTCTCTAGAGACAAATACCTCAGCATACTCTGAGCATGTTGCACAGAGTCCAGAGGCTGAATGTTTTATCTTCTTTTACCTCACAATACAGGACTTAACCAACATACCAGAGAACAAAGTTCTATTAAATAACTTGATCTGGCTCATGTCTCAGTATTATGGGCTCTAGAATCTTCACCTATTTCAACACTGCTATCAACATGAAATGTTCATTCTGAAATTGGTATGGTACTTATAAACATATGATATATTGTTTTGTATGTGGATGTATGGGTATAAGGAGACCTGAAATCACTGAAATTGGCAGGAAAAAAAACTAAATTTCTCTAATTAAAAACATCTTCTGAAGATGAAATACAGCTGGATAATTAAGGATCCAAATACTACTGTGGATACAATAGTAATTAGTAGGGATAGGAAATGAATAAGCCAAGGTTAATGTCATAAAATGTTTAGTAATTCATGGGAAACAAGAAAGAAGAATTCAGCACTCCTGGAGGATGTGAGCTAACACAAATTCTGCAGAAGGGCTTTGCTATTACAGGGAAGGAACAGTGAGACGGTTTCATGGAAGAAATACAGGCTGAATCTTAAAAGTTAAGCAGCAGTAAAGCAACACAAAACTGAGAGCAGGTGATTCTGGTAAAGAAACAACAATCACAAAGTCCCAGAGTGGTAAAGTGGGATCAGAAAGACATGAGTATGATGGAGAGAATTACTGCATAGCTAACGGTTAGTGAGTGTGAGTTGAGGCTACACACCCAATCAACTCCATTCTCTTGAGGACACACACAAAAAAACATCACATTAGAAGATGGAGAAGTTGAGTCCAGATTGAGCCCAGATTCTAAGGGTAGTCTAAGCACAGCCACTCTGCCTTGATCACCGCCTTGTTCTATTCCAATAGCATTTGAGTACTCACTATATATCAGCCTATGTGTAGGATTCCAATACTGCCACCAAACTCATCTATAACTGTCCAACCTTCCTAGTAGCCTCTTCTGCTCCCTTTCCATGTTTCATTCTCCCAAAATATTTCTTTAGACACAGTGATTCTCTCAAATTCAAAATTAGGCAAGGTTTCACTATTCTACCAGTCATCTAATTGCTCTCTTCATTAGAATGTTTTAGACTACTTACTAAACAAATAAAAAACCTTATAATGTTGTAACACAAGGTTGCACAGAGTAATAGAACTGAAAAGGCCCTGTCCACACCTGATGGCACACACTGTGTTTACCTTGAACTGCAGCATTTCATTCTTGTGGTAGATCACGCGCAGTTGCAGCTGATTCACGGGTGTAGAGGGGAAGGCATTGTTATAAGGAGAAGGCTTCAAGGAGATGTCCGCTGTGGCCTCATTCGGGTGATTCTGAACATTGCTGACTGTGTACAGCTCATTGGCAAAGTAGCAGTAAGGGACCCCAGAAGAGCTGGATTCCTAAAAAGAAAGTCAATATCCTAGATCAGCAGGGATCTGTAGTTATCACATAGATAAGTCTATTTATATGGAGAAAGCCATCATTTCAGTCACTCAGGTCTATAGCAATTAAAATAAGCATTACTCTAAATTCCTCAACTTCAAACAACACAGTAAACACCCCATTTTTCCACACTCTACTCCTCAATCCAAATCAGACTCATCTGGAGCCTTTTCTTTTAGTGGATTTTAATAAATCCAAGGGTACAGGGCTATGCTAAAGACATTGTAGGTTGTATTTCAAGGGTTCCAGTTTCCAGGAACACCCTCAGCATGCTTACCTCCCAAATGCAGCCACGGGCAGTGCATTTGGCCTCAGTTACACCATCCTCATCTGGGTAGCAGTCTATCTTCTCCTGGTCCATCATGATGTCCCACTCGACTGTGTATGCTTCTCCCAGCATGAGATGGATATCTGTGATGGTGGACACCTGAAGGAATGCAAATTCATCCTCAGGACAAACATCTTGCCAGACTTGAACCTTTCTTTTTTGAAAATTAAGTATAAATGTCATTCTTAGCTTATCCTTATGCTCTGCTTTTAAGGATTTAAAGAGCACACTACAGTTTGCAAGGGTCCCACTGTATAGATGGGGTGGGAGATAGTGGTAAAAGGAAAATGTCAGCACTCTCTCAAAACCTTCTATATTACACTGTAGAAAGAGATCGACCGTGAAAAACCTGCTGTGTTCACACTTCATTTTCATTCCTTCCCTGGACCACTTGACCCCTAATTCATTTGGTCAGAAAGGCTTTCTCCTTCTATTGTCAAATAAGCTATTTTTCTCACTCATCACCTCTTCATATCATGACCCCTTTGGTGTTGAAAGCCTAGAGAATAGGGCAGTATGAGTAATGTAGCTCGAGCTGTAGCAGTTTTTTTCTGGAATCTCATACAAGTTTTCTTAATTATTTTGGTCTAAGATTTATCAACCAAGTATAAGACTGGGGAGTAGGAAATGTCATTATATAAACTTTCATTTCCAGCATCCCAGTCTTATCATGTCCCAAGGCCAGAAACGCAGATTTGAAGTTACATATACTGCACTTGCTTTCAACTGCAGCATTTCATTCTAATTTTTTCTGTTCTTTTATTTGAAGTTTCTTACGCAGCACCTGCATGACTAATGCATTCATTATATGGAGCATACTGTCACTTTCTAGATGTGATCATCTCCTTCTCAGTGTCCTTCCAGTAGCCAGTACCCTGTCCTTCCTGTCTTTCCAATCCCCACCCTCCACTCCAGACTTCAATGAGGCCTTGATTCAAGGATCGTTGTCAGGACCTTAAAGAATTAAATATGACTTTCTTAATAGGGTGCCTGAAACCCTCTCAAGTCTGACAAGTTTTCTCTGGCCCCAAACACTCTGCTTCCAAATGTGAATGAGACCTTAGCCAGGCATGGAATTAAAGACTGATAGTGGAAGACTTCTAAAACCTTTGATTGGCCTGTCAAGAATAGCTCAACTTGGAAAGCATCACCAAGACAAATGCTTTCTAGGAAAACAAGGCCCTTTCTGTACACATTACCAGCTCTTTTATTAGTATGAACCATGCTCTCCTCTTTTGGTATTTCAGGTTCTAATCACAGATTCTTCCAATTGATATCTGAAAATGACTATAGCATATTCATGGCCAGAAAAGTAAATTTGAGTTCATTTGCTGGGTCAGGGTTTCTTTCCTGCCAGAAAGGCCTGGTCCTTCAGCTTTATCTCTGCCTTCCTCTTTTTCCAACTCCCTTTTCTTTGCTTATTTTTTTCCTTTTTCATCTCTCCTAGAATAAGGGCATTGTCACTAGATCTAAGTAGCTACTTCCAATCATTAGACAAGACAGATCTAAGTTCTGACGAAGTTCAACCTTGACCCAATTCCAACAAGTTTTCAACTTTGAACATTCAATTACAGGAAAAAAAAAACTCCAATCTGTTTTCAATCTCAGACTGCTTGTCATATAAAGCTGATGAATCCAGCCTTACTTTATGTGCATGGGTGTTTTGCTTGCATGCATGTCTGTGCATTATGTGTGTGGCCACAGAAGCCAGAAGTGGCATTGGATCCCCTGGTACCGGAGTTACACATTTGTGTACCAACATGTGTATGCTAGGAATCCAACCTGGGACCTCTAGAAGATCATCCAGTGCTATTAACTGCTGAGCCATCACACCATCTCCATGAAAATCTGTCTTTGAAGGTCCTGTTCTATCCATGCCTTTTCCAAAAAGCTGACCTCAGCTACCACATTAAGCCTTGAATATTAAGTAAGTCCAATGCAAATATTTTACAAATGTTGATTTAGACTCCTTAATTCTTTCATATATTTTTCATGTGTGTGAATTGTATCTCCTACCACCCTGATTCAAACAATAAAGAGTGTTTTGGTGATATATTAACTATGTTATTTTCTACCAAGAACAAAGCTTGTTTTCACATCTACATCTTCCAGCTGCCTTACACTTTGCCATACACACAACCAACCACCTAATACTTTATTTATAACTTCATAATGTATGTTTCTTCTGTACATAATGTGATGACAAATGTCAAGTATCATCAATATGCCATCTATTCGAAGTCTCAGTTACTCATTTTCCTAATTTGAAAGAGCCTGAAAACAGTGCTGATTGAACAGCTCCAATTCCATGAGGATCCTCAGCAGAAGTCATGAGAACTGACTTGGAAAGGATTCCTCACAGTGCTGAGGAATAGAGTAATGGAAATGAAGTCATACACAAAGGTTGGATCTCATTACATCTACCAGAACAGCACTTTCTAATCACCAACTGAGTTAGTTAGAAGCACCATCAACTTTTGCATAAAGTATTTCCTGCAAATGTGTATGTTAGAGAACACGTACTGTTCTCGATAGAGCTCGACAAAAGGGAAAAACAGTAAATAGACAAAAGCACTTTAAAGTTTGTATTCATAGGATCTCTATCTCTACCTTCACCTCCAAGCACAAGCCATCAGCTCTCAGGTCCTGTCCCCACACCCCATTACAGAAAAGCAAACACTGAGAGTGAAGAAACCAGGGACGGAAAAACTGGAGTCATGGTCCCTCACACTATCTCTACATCTCTACCTTCCTCCTAATACTCTGACATCCCCACCAGGCATCAGATGTGCTCTGGTCCTTCAACAGCCCATGTGATCTTAGCACGAAGTGATGTCAAGAAGCCATAGAGGTTTTTGAAAGTCTCCCTCACAAAAGGAATTCTTACCTTCAGGCTTGAATTGTAAGTGATTTGAGGAGACATCTGACTAAGGACACCATTCTGTTTCACTCTAACATTGTAAATTGCCTGTGTCCCAAGGATTTTAATTTCCTGGAATGCCAAGTTATTGGGATCCTTGTAGTTTGGACTTGAAATTGTCACATTCAAATGGTTCTGAAACACATCAAGCATAATTATGAATAAATTATAAACACTTAGAATCCCAGCTCCTCAAACATCCATCCTAGACTACACCCCCAACCTTCTCTAAAGGCCTCTCAATTTCATCTTCTAATGTATGCTAATGGGGTACAAATTTATTTTATAATGCCAATGGAGAGAGATGAGGAAAGAGACATTTTAGAGAATTATCTTTTACAACACTAGCTGATTTTTTGTTTGTTTTTCAAGACAGGGTTTCTCTGTGTAGTTTTGTGCCTTTCCTGGAACTCACTTTGTAGACCAGGCTGGCCTCGAATTCGCAGAGATCCACCTGCCTCTGCCTCCCAAGTGCTGGGATTAAAGACATGTGCCACCACCGCCCGGCTTGATTTTCTTTTTACTATTGACTCTTTTTGATAAATATAGCTGATGTAATTATTATGAATTAAGTCCTAAGTGTATTCACCCACATAAATGGTGATATTTAAATACAGTTTCATGAAAATAGAACACATACAGTTATCTTCAGACAAAATCCCACACAATATTTATACAAATATGCACTCACTTGGGTGACAGAAAATTCACTGAATAGGTAAATGTTCTTGGCCACAGTATCTGAAAGAAGAAAAAGATGTCAGACTGGTCTGGCAACCACAGAAGATGTGTTTCACCTTCCTCTCCTTAAAACTGGCTCCTCTTTCTTTTCATGACTGAAGACACTTTACTAGATCTGTGTATCACAACTTCTTTATTCATTCATCTGTCAGATACTATGGCTGCTTATGGATCTTTACTAGTACAGATAGTGCCACAGTGACTATGAGAGACACAATATCTTTATGGCATACTGTTTTCATTTCTTTTGGATGGCACATACCCAAACATGGGACTTCTGTGCTATGTAGTTCTATTTTCAATATGTGAGGGTGTGTCTATGCTGTTCTGCACAATGACTATGCAAATTTATTTTATGTTTTGTTGCCTATGCTTTTGGTATCACACTTAAAATTACAATACCATGCCCAGTATCAAAGAAACTTCCCCTATGTTTCCTCCTAAGAGGTCGCTGTCCTCTGAGGTGCCCATTACCAAAGAAGCTTCTCATATATTTCCTCCTAAGTGGTTGCTGTTAAGTCTCTTGTCCACTTTTTCACAATAGCTAAGATGGGGAAACAACAACCATATCTATTTGCAGATTAATGAGTAAAAGAATTACAGTGCATAAATACAATGGAGTATTCTTGACTATTAAAGAAGAAGGAAGCCCTGCATTGTTAGAGCAGAGATGAATCTGGATCATATTCCACTAGGAGAAGTAGGTGAGACAACAAAGGAGAAATAATGTATGGTCTCTTTTCATACAGGAGATAAATTTTTGCACTCAGAGGAAGGGACAGGAGTTTTCAGAATCAGACAGAAGGGTAAATGTGGAAAATCTGTTCAAGGACTATGAACAATGATAAGAACAAGTTCTGGAGAGCCAATGCTGCCATTAGTGGTGATGGAAGCATCGGGTTATATTATGGTAACCATTGCACAGTGCCTCTAGGTGTGTAGCGTTTACATGGCCACACACTTGGCTTCTCTTTAGTACCATAACTGTGAAAGGATCCTTTGCAGTCCTCCCAAGGCAGTGATCCTATGGGAATCTATTTCCCAAGTTAAAGTCATGAGAATTGTTGGTGCAGTGGAGTTAAGGAAAAGAAAGAAACAAAGAGAGAAAGAAAATATACTAATGTTAGATGCACATAATCAGGAATGTGTACACTTGCTACCTCCTTGACATGGGTGTGTCTTTCATATCTTCAACAGTTTTCCCCTAGGGACTCAGGGGGAAGGTATGTACAATGAAGGCGAATTACAGGAACAGTGTTAAAAATGTGCCCTTGAGATGTCTTTTAGCAATGAAGTGAAAGCCTGTTAGACATGACTCACCAAGGAGAGAATTCAGAAAAAGAGAGAAAGAGAGACAGAGACAGAGAAAGTCAGAGAGATGCTCTCCCTCCTCCATCTGAGGTTCGTCTGTCATGGCCTCTGACCAGTACATGCAGAAGCACCTGTTTTCTCTCGGAGGATGCTCTAGGATGCCTGGTGAGATTTCACCAACAGCTGAATGGCCAGCAGGGCTGAAGGGACAGAGTCAGACATGCAGGTCTGCAGTGGCCACACCCTCTCACTGCACTCACCCTTCGTCTCCCCATCATCCCAGAACAGCTCTCCTCTTGCTTCTTTATTTTCATCCAGAGCAATGATAAGACCAAGAGGGTTCTTCCGGCTGTGGGGAACAGGAGCACAAGACCCAAATCCTTAGTGCTCAAAAAATTTTATGAATCATTTGCATTAAATTCACCTGGAAAAAGTTACTAGCTGTAGATGCTCTATTCTCCTTCAAATATAAAGACAAGATTGGCAGGCCCCTCTCTCTCTAGTACCAAAATTCACAGGAGATGGGAAGACCCTAAAGCTCAGCAATAAGTATATATGAAGGAGGTGGGAATGTGAGAGCAGAATCAATAGAGCAATAAAAAAAATGTGGCTGCAAGTATCATTTTGAAGACAGATTATTAGAAGAGGGAGAAATCTTCCACAACAGTATTATGGCTAGGTGTTTGGAGTTCATACCCTGAGAATTGTCAATTGCTATGAAAAAGACATATTTTTTTCCCTCATAAGACAGTTTTTTTGATAAAGCAAAAATATATAATAGGGTCATATAGAGACTGTCCACTTTCCTTATTTTGATTACTTGTCATTTTGTCTTGAGAAAAAAAGCATATATTCAACCAGTAATTAGGACTGGTAGCAATCACTCTGCTGGAGGAGTTGGAGATAATACCTTGAGTTTACCTTGGACCTTTGAGAAAGCAGCTGGAAATGGAGAGTGGAAAAAGCCTTGTGATAAAGCATTTTTCAAATATGCATAGCCTTTTGCAAAAGGTAACGTGGGAGACGCCTGCATGCAGTGAAACAGGTGACTTCCAGGAGACGAGAATAGTATGCTTTGGCCAGGGCTGGCCTGAAGGCTGAAGGCACTGCAGGAAACTGCAACTCAAGACAGTGTGAAGCTAGGCTGGACTGTTCCTAAACATGAGCCATGGAGTCCAGATTTCAAGCAGGGCAGCAACAAGTCCACACTCTCATTTTAGGAAGGGAACGCTTGTGCCCAACAGCCTGATGCTGAACAATCAGAGAAAGAGTGACCAGAACTCTTTGTATTTATCTCCACATAAAGTCAATAGTGTGACATTTTAGGATAATAAATGGAGCTCAATGGAAAACACAGCTTTTCAGAATTCTAAGAACTAATTCCCAGGCTATTAAAACCAAATAATCTAATACTTTCAGGGACACATGACAGAAACACGCAGCTCTTCAGTGGCATGCAGATGGAGTCTACAACTGGAGTCAATGACATGTAAAGGAAGTCTGTGACGTTGGTGGGTGGCTAAGTGTGTGTGTGTGTGTGTGTGTGTGTGTGTGTGTGTGTGTGTGTGTGTGCACACGCGCGCGCGCGCCCTCCTGTCCTAGAGTGGTTGATATACCTAGTATCGTGCTATTGGAGAACACTGATTTTCCCTCTCCCAGCAGGTATATGTGACAGCTTAGCTGTTAACCTTTACCTAGTAGCTAGGTTTTTATTAGTTACGAATAGAAAATAGCTCAGTGGGAGGAATAGAAATGAAGGTGAAGTTTATAATGAGAATATGTGAACCAAGACAGGGAACCAATGATAGACATGCAGGTCAAGGCAGGGAGGCCTGCCCAAGATAGTCTTCCCAAGACATGAGGCTTTCAATGACAAAGCTGGACATGCCTTGGGAAACCAGGAAGGCTGAGCATTCTAGCTGTCAGCCTGTTCTGACACATTCAGAGAGTTGGGGAGGGAGTAGATTAAAATATCTCAAAATCAATCAGGGTGCAGCTCTAGGTCATAAACTTCTAGAGGAAAGGTCAAGTGAAGTCCAAAGGGACATACCCCACTCTGAGACCTTTCCCACCCAGTCTGGTCAACAGACTACCCCAGGAATGCTCCCCTTTGTCAGCCATGCACCCCCTTAAAAGCATCACAGGCTGTACCTGGCTGTTGTAGTTGTGCCTGGCTGTTGTGTGGGGAAGATGTAGCCTCCTCGAAGGTGAAGTCCAATTTTATCTCCAGGAAGTTCCATCTCAATGCTTTGCTTTCTCCATGTCAATTGTCCCCCCTAAGATAGGTAGATGAATCAAACACATTAGCTTCATAGTATGTGGCCCTCCAGGGACCACCATCATGCTGAGTTCTCTATGGTGCTAATTCTTTTCCATGTAGCAGAAATACTCTCTACCCAGATAATCAAAAAAAGAAGCTAAAAATGTAAGTCAGTTCAGGGTTTGTAAAACATTTTTGCCATGCTAAGCCTGTTTGATGTATATTATGTGAACTGATAACCTCTGAACTTGTCATCTGATTTCTGGTCAAGCTCAAATCACCCATGAGGCTCTCTAAGGCTTGCTCATGAGAAGCCCTGTGAGTCTTTATCTTATTGCTGAATGCATTGCATATGTGTTAAGTTGCAGGCTTGCTCTACCTGAACTGTGCTGTGAAATTATAGGAAACACTACAGAAACATTCCTCTTTGCAAAAATGGTAGTTCTTAGCTCCAAGGAGGCACCTCTCTATGCAGCTGCAGCTGTAGTCTTGAGTTTAAGAAAAGTTCCAGTTACTTACGGTCTCATAGTCATACCAGATGGCATCAGGCACATATGCCTTCACTTTCTCTGCACCCTAAAATAAAATAAAAAAACACATTATCGTCATCCCTCAGCCTCTGAGGGCATGAAGCAGATACCTTAGCATAGGGGGTTTCTCCGCCGTATTTGGAAAAGGTAGGCATAGTCTTGTTTTCTCTGTTGTTGAACTATGCCTTTCTCCTAGTACAGGTAAGAGAACTATAGCCTGGCAATCTGGGGCAGGGGGATCACAAATGGGAGGGATTATAATTAGGAATAATAAAAATGATGATAAAATACACTGTGGGGACAATTCCAGCTTTCAGTGAATTATTGAATTTTCTCTGTAGCTCATACGTTAGATGCTGCTATAATCTCTACCTTTGAAGTTGGGAAGCCTACACAAATAACTCTTCTGGGCCAGCAATTCTCACCTAGCTGGCAACGATCATCAACCCTGATCACTTTGACTTTAGAGTAAGTGTTGGTCTCTGTTTCATCCTGACTCCACATCTCAGAGCAATAATAATCAGTTATAATTGACCCGATGAGCCAGAAGCTCATTCCCAAATCTAAGTGACTAGTTTGTGCTTTTACACTGGTTGAGAACTTGTCTAGAATAAGAGACCTCTAAAGAAGAAAACATAAATCAGATATGCTACTACAAAATACCCCTGCATACTCTTCCCTGTTGACTCAACCACAGATTTTTGCAGCAGTTGGGGGAGAAGATTTGGCGAGTAGTGATCAGGAACAGAAGCAGAGGTTGCCTGCCTTCCTCTGTGAGAACACTTGCCTCATCCAGAACAGGAGTGATGAGGAGCCCTGGTCCCCACAGAAACTGCCGGTTTATGTCCCAAGTATTGATGTCCTCATAGAACCTAGATAGCAAATGATAGGTCAGAGAGAGATGGGCCCAGGGCTTTAAATCTCTCCTACAATCTAACCAAAGCATGTAAGCTACCTGGAAAACAGCCACAATCACTGTGCCACACCTACTACTGCCCCACCTCCTCCCATCCCATGTAGATCTGTGTCCCCAACCAAACCCATGTGCCTTCCTGCTCTTCCCCCAGGTGACACAGAAGTTCCTATTCCAGGATCTACACTAAGCTGGCCCCAGACTAGGCTATTGTTTGCTGTATCTCTCTTCAGAAAATAAGTAAAAATAATCTACAAATTTTATGACCTTAGCTTATTGTCAAGAAAGATCTGGGGCCAGGCGGTGGTAGCACATGCCTTTAATCCTAGCACTTGGGGGGGGGTGCAGAGGCAGGAGGATTTCTGTGAGTTCAAGGCCAGCCTGGGCTACAGAGTGAGTTCCAGGACAGGCTCCAAAGATACATAGAATCCTTGTTTGGAAAAACCAAAAAAAAAAGAAAAGAAAAAAAGAAGGAAGGAAGGAAGAAAGGAAGGAAGGAAGGAAGGAAGGAAGGAAGGAAGGAAGGAAGGAAGGAAGGAAGGAAGGAAGGAAGGGAAAGAAAGAGAGAGAGAGAGAGAGAGAGAGAGAGAGAGAGAGAGAGAGAGAGAGAGAGAGAGAGAGAGAGAGCGCGCTAGATCTAGGGACACAATGCCAGCAATCTCAGATATGTGGGTAGATTTCTTGCCAAGTATATGCAAAGCCTTGGGATTGATTTATGGCGTGTGCCCGCATGTGCGCGTACACACACACACACACACACACACACACACACACACACACGCACGCACACACACTCCTGCATACCTTGCTTGGATGGCTTTATATTTTACTCTGCTATTATGACCTTGTCAACATCACAAAGTTTGCATTAAAAGAACGTTGGGAGGACTTACTCGTGCAGAAGGGGCCTAGCCACCGTGTCTCCCCGGCTGTGGGCACGGTATAAAAGAGTGTAGAGGTAAGGCAGCAGAGTGTATCGGATGTTAAGGTAGTGCCTAGATGAATTCAACAGCAAGGAATCAGCTCCAAAAGAGGCAGGATCCTGGTCCTAAAAGGAAAGACACGTTTGCAGTTGTGAATTGACTATGGGGAAGCTGTGCATACCCAGAACGATCCCAGATATCACACAGCGTAACCCAGGGTTTAAAGCTGCATGATCTGGGCCCTCGGCTGCACCTTGCCTCTGAGTGTGGCACAGCTGGAAGGTAGAACCACAACGTTGAGTAAGTTGCCATGGCAACTTACCCTGCCTCCTCGTTCACGGGTTCAAACTGCCCTGCTGAGAGACTGTCTTACAATATTTTGAAATGTTTCCCCATCTTCGTTCTCATTACAAAAACAAGAAAGGCAAGTAGAGTACACAGAAGTTTTATAAACCTCTTAGAGCCCCATCATTTCCATTTTTTTTTTTTTTTTTTTTTTTTTTTTTTTTTTTTTTTTTTTTTTTTGGTTTTTCGAGACAGGGTTTCTCTGTGTAGCTTTGCGCCTTTCCTGGAGCTCACTTGGTAGCCCAGGCTGGCCTTGAACTCACAGAGATCCGCCTGGCTCTGCCTCCCGAGTGCTGGGATTAAAGGCGTGCGCCACCACCGCCCGGCATCATCATTTCCATTTTTATTTTAAGGTTTCTGAGATCTTTATTTTTTGTTTTAATGGTGTGATAGTTGTCCTCAGCTTTCTGGAACCTAAGCTTCTGGCTCCGGCTGCCTTGGAAAAGGTAAGCATCTTACTTGCTGCTGCTGTCTGATCCCTTAAAGTATTCTACACAGCGTGGGATCCAGCTGCATTTCTCATTTAGGAATTTTTTTAAGACAAGTTGGCTAGGTAGCCCAGGCAAGCATCTAACTTCTGCTCCATCCTCCTGCCTCCACCTCCCAAATAGCTAGGATCAGAGGTCTGTGTCACCAGGTAGAATCTTGAATTCTTAACCCTTTGCTTGAGCTGTGCATCATAACCTGGCTGAATCTAAGGAAGCCATCCACACAAAATGAGCAACCAGTGTGTGTGTGTGTGTGTGTGTGTGTGTGTGTGTGTGTGTGTGTGTGTGAACTAAGCTGGTCCCAATGGCAACAATAAGAGAGAAACTGAGACATTGGGACATTTTATGATCAACAGGTCCTTGTTAATGGCAAGTGGGACCCAAATCTGCATACATGAAGTATATTATGAAGCTGGCTCAACAGATTTCATGGTGGGAATACAAACAGATCCACTCCTAATACACACCCAATGTACATTGATTATACTTCCCAGTTGACTTACCTTGTAGCCTTGGCCATTGTGATTCCGGGAAAATGGATAAAATGCCCCCAGCTGCATCCACCGCCTGCAGAGCTCCTCAGATGTGTCCAGGGCAAAGCCACATATATCAGCCCCTACCTATAATGACACATGGACAACATGCTTATCACACTTCCACCTCCTTCTGTTGCTTTCCACCAGGAATTTCCTAACCAAACTTTTTTGTTCAAATCTTTTACCCAGAAGGCTAATGTGGTATGGTCAGAATCATCACTGTGTGTACATGATGCTAAATGACTCCTTTCCTGCCATGGCCTCTTGATTTTGTTAAACTGAGCATGAGCACTGTATGGATAGTAGCTGGCAATACCAATAATATTGTATCACATACATTTCTAAAGTCCGACTCTGATCACACCACTCCCTTCATCAAACTCTCCACAGCTTCCTCTCTATCCCTTCTCTCAACCCTTTAAACCTGGTTCCAATCTACCCTTTCAGATAACTACCTGCTCCAGTTCTCCACACCGATCTTAGGGGCACATCTGTCACCCTCTTCATGCTCCTTTTGCTTATGTTTATTCTGTTGTCTTAAAATAAGCTTCTCCACTCATTAGCCAGTCTCCATAAATCAACTTAAGCGCCATCTTTTCTACAGAGTCTTTGGGCTTCCTCCCCTGACTCTCTGTCCCTTATAACTATATCAAATTAATAAAGAATTTTCTCAGAATCTCTCATAATGATTAATATGTACAGCCCTGTGGGTTTTTTTAAGTCCTGGCTTGCCATAATTATGGTTACTTGTATTTCTCCATATTTTGTTACTGGATGCCATTTATACTTAATTTAGCACCTTGACACAGTAAGAGTTCAATAATGTGTCTGTTGAATTTGACCAAGCAATCCAAAGCCTATACAGGGCTGCAGGGCTGTCCCTTCATCTGGGAACTCGCTACATAGGTGTGTTGCATGTATGCATGCATGGGAACTAGTTACATACTCCATGTATGCATGAATCTGACTTAGACTCAAAGATTGGCACACTTTTTGTGTGTTACACATTAAGAATATTTCAGGAGATATCAGGGTTGTACTTTCTCTTTACATCAGGCAGTTCAGACAATGATGACAACTGTAAGAGCCACAGTGATGGTGATGAAGAATGGACATTAAAGCCCTTGCCCATGACAGGCTTTATAGTATGAAAACTTATCAGAAGGAAACTTCCTGGAGACTAAAAGTCATAAGAGAGCTGGGGATAAAGACTCACCATTGGGATACCGAAAAGGTTGAACTCCAGCATGCCTGGAATGGACCACTGGAGGTCCTTCCAGGTGGCAGCATTGTCTCCCAACCAGTGGGATGCAAACTTGCCAGAGCCCGCAAAGGTAGAACGTGTTATGATGAAGCTTCTTTTGTCTGGGAACACGGTCTTCACGGCTCTGGGAAGGGACAGATATTTAGGGATCAGTGGGGAGCTCAGCTAGTCTCAGAACAACACCAATAATAAGAATATAAAAAACAAATGTCTCATTCCTCTCTGCTCCTTTTCTCCAAAAAGGAGTAGGGGGGCTGTTAGAAGCAGTCTCTACCACGACATGCATTCATGTTTTGCTTAGCTTTGTTTTATACGTATCATTAGCCTCTTAATTTCCAACAACTTCCAAAACAGCCTTGGAAAGGTTAAAAACTAGAGGTATATGAATTTTATAAAATAAAAGTAAAACTTAACATAAGTAAAAATATGTTAGTCTTTCTACCACAAGACCTCAGAAACAAAACAAAAGTGGACTTATCAACGTTACTTTTGAAAGTTTTATGTAGAAAATAATGTTAATAATGTTAATAATAATTTTATAAGAAAAAAATGTTGTAAAATTAAACATAAATGTATTTTTAAACTAAATACATTAAATGTTTTAAGTTAAAGGTCTGCATATGTACACCTAACTAAAAAATTTTGCAGAGCTGGATTAATAACTCGATGGTACAACACTTGCCTCACAGGTAAAGCCCTGAGTTTATCTCCCACACTGAAAAATCATTTACTGTGGAACTTTCCCGTTTATCTCAAAATAGCTAAAATTATACCTGTTATTTTGTTAATCAGTGAAATTGTTCTTGGTCTAGTTTCTTGCTGTTACTGTTACATCGAAAATAAATTATCTTTACTTTTTATCATTATAGAATTTAATTTCACACAAAAGCACAGAATCCAGTAGAAGGCTCCTGGGTCCGATGTAAAAGCCCAATGGCCATGAATATCTATAAGTTACTTAACCCTCTATATCCTTTATTTTTACACTATGTAGGAAGATAAAAAGTATAAGGAGAAGGGCCTAAATTTTGTTTTGCTGTATTTTAGATATTTTCCTTGGATAATAGCTTTCTTCTTATTTTCTATTCATTAATTTACTCATTTCTTATTTCATTTTATATATTCTGCAAATACTTACTAGATTTCTTATTTTCTACATGCCAATTTCTTCACTCACTCAGTAATGATGACCATATTTTTAAAATATTTTGTCAGCTTTAAGTATTTGTATGTGTGTGCCTACGCACACATTGGGTATATGCACATTAAATGCAGATGCCAGAGAGGACCAGAAGTGGGAGTCTGATTCCTGGAACAGGCAGTTGTGAGCCACCCAATGTGGGTGCTAGGAACCAACCTCTGGGAGAGCTGTACATGTTCTTAATTTCTAAGCCATCTGCCGAGGACACACCCTCCCTCAAGTTTACTTTTTGTTTTGAATTTTAACAAATATTATTTATGAGTCACTATGCCTCTTTCAGATCCATAATGTGATCACATATAAGTTTGTAATAATAATGAACTCACTCTGCTGTGGCAATGGCCATGGAGTAGCCATACAGATTGTGAACATCATACTGCTTGCCCCAATGCTGAATTGCATCCATGCAGAGAGTCTTAGAGAACAAGTGCCCATCCAGGATCTCTGCAACAACAACAAATGACCAATCAGGGAAAACTTTCTATGCTAATTTCTTACTTCTTAACTTCCACACATCCTGTAAATATGGCTGCACTGGCCAGGTTTTTATTATAGCCATCCTGAAAACAAATGTGCTGTGTTCCAATCATCAGAAGACCATCTAGTTGATGTAATTTTCTGATACAAAAATGCATTGTGTCACCCACACACTCCTGATTCTCAGATGCAGAGAAGAGAATATAACCCAGCTAGAATTTCAATCAAATTTTCCAAACCATTATAACTGGCTCAAAATAAGAAACATTGGATGAAAGTGTAATTTAGCTTCTGCCTCCATTTTCCCTTAATCACATGTTGCACAGAGTGATTAGTAGTCTTAGTTTCACTCACATATTCTCTACTCCTACTCAACCATTGTGGCTCCCACAGAAATGAAATGTGTATTCTATTTATTAATATAGATTCTTGACAATTTATTTACTTCTGATGTATTTTTTAAATTCATTCTACATGTTAATGCCAGATTAATACTTCTAAAATGAGTTGACAATCCTACATCCCTCTGACAAAACTATAAATAGCTTCTATCACAGAAAGAATTAAGTGAGGACTGTTTGGCCTCCCATCAAACCTCTTCAACATTTGATTCTCACCTACATCTGCCTCAGTTTCCTAGTTTGTCTTCAGACTGAAGTTACCATGAGTGTTATAACCCTAGAAGTTTCGTTTCTTTCTTGCTCAAGATATAAATTTCTTCTTGGCTCTGTATCTTTCTTCAAACAACAATTAATACTGTGGTTCCATAACCATATCCTCAGAGGTTGAGGTTCATTTGACTATATGGTTCATGTTCACTCTTCAAGTTGTGGTCAGCACCAGATGTATTCCTCACCTGAAGGTCAAGACTACCCATCTGGTCTCTCTTGTAAGCTCTATGAGATTCACCTTGAAAGTGGCACTAACTAATCACTAGCCTCTGGATTCTGCATCATATGTGTTTTGTAATTTCCTCTACAACAGCATGGACTAGGCATAGAAGAACTAGATTATCCATTGAGAATTTATGCCTCTTCAGAGAACCATGGACAGTATATTGAGTTTCTTTCCTAGTTTTCTCTATGTAGTGCCCACATTCCTTTCCCCGTGAATATTATTGTTCAGTGGCTCAGGTCTATCCTTGTAAATTTAAAATATCACATACACCTTGCCACATCAATCAAGATGTCCACAATGACTTACTTGGTGTGAATGGGGGATAATTGAGGTTGTTTCTGGAACATCCTGAAACTGAGCCATCAACAAAGTTGGAGACTTCATTCATATCCTACCAGACAGAGAGCAAAATCTATTAGACAAAGAAGCATACTGTGTTTATATAATGGTAGTGTGTTTTTGTTTCTGAGGATCAGATAAATTACTCTACATATTTCTTTTTAAGAATGTCCCATGCATAAGGTAGAAATATAGATCTCTATCTTCCCAACTCACTAGAAATTTCATAGAGGAAGTTCTTAGAATAGCTTCAAAATGATGCATGTCTATAGTTACTGAAAGTAACAAATTTCCAAATAGATTATCCAAAAAGTTTCAATTTATTTCCTGTCATATATTTCAACCTACAGTATTATATGCCTAAATATATCCTACATATAGGTACATACATAAATATACATGTATATCTAGAGAAGGGAGACAATATATCCATGTGCCAGAGCTGTGAAAACTGAAGGTCTGGAGGGGTAGATAGCAAAACTAATTTTAGACATCTTTGGTTGCTATCATTTTACAGAATTTTTAGCTGATTGTATTATTTGAATTTTCTATAGTTCTTTTATAAATAGAAAACTTTCAACTGTGGGCCTAAATTTCATTCAACAGCATCTGTATTACACCCATATTCATTTGACATTTTATGAGACATTGCTCCTTTATACTTCCAGAAGGTATCTTATACCTGAGCACTTTGGTTGGATCAGTCTGTCATCATGTCTGAACAAAACCCTAAGCTGACAATTGAACAATCGTGTGCTTTCTGACACTGTGAGCAACATGTGACCCTTGCTTTCAGCTTCTTTCTATGCTCCATGAC
Source organism: Peromyscus maniculatus bairdii (assembly GCF_049852395.1). Lineage (NCBI taxonomy): Eukaryota > Metazoa > Chordata > Mammalia > Rodentia > Cricetidae > Peromyscus > Peromyscus maniculatus. The sequence goes on from NC_134854.1 coordinate 50,393,411, forward strand.
TCAAAGACAGCCAGAGATAGACACTGTGAATGTCTCCATGGGTCAAAGTGTTCAAACTCACAATCCAAATGCCATCAAACTCCACATCCTTGTGGAAAAGCTCAAGTTCTCTTGCCCACCAAACAGCACACTCGGGATTGGTGTAATCAGGAAAGACAGTTGTTCCAGGCCAGACCTGTGGGAGACAAAAAAAAGAGAGAACACTGATAATAAATTAAGTGAATGCAGAATAAGCAAAGAACTTTATGTAGGAATTCCTAATGTGATCATGGAGACAGAGATAGAAAGCCATAAGTCTTCTCAGTGTAGAGTAAATCACTTAGAATATGGAGACTCAGTCACTCTCAATTGAAATGAAAAGCCACTTGAGAAAATTAATTTTAAAAATGTTGATTGGCTATTTAAATGAATAAATCTAAGGATAAAAGCACTGTCCTGTTTGCCAGTCTTCAGCTCTGGTTCACATTTCCATGTTGCTTCTCCTACTTTCAGGTCTAAGAATTGAAAATGGAGATAGGTTTTGTCTGAATTTCAATTGACCCATTATAATCTATAGATTCTAACATTACTTACTTTTCTCTATTCTTTCTCTATCCAATTCCCTCGGACACTATATTTTGAAGGGCTATTGTGGATATTAAAAGTTAAGCAGAAGATAATACCTTCATGAAAAACAAGATAATAAAAGATTTCAGGGGAAAAAGTGGTAAGTATATTATTCATTGACAGGAAACTGAGTCAAGAGTGGCATGACTCTTTTCAATTGGATTTACCTAGTAGGCAGTGACTAATGCCAGTTTCAGTGGAGCAATGTGAGAAGCAGGAGTGTAGTGGCAAGAGGAGACAGAGTAAGGAAATGGACACTCAATGAGTGAGTTGTCATTGAATGGATCTGGCTGGGAAAAAACATGTAAGAGCTGGAGTAGATAGTAGGCATTTGGGTATGAAAAGGCAAAAAAAAAGCTTATCCTCAGCATGTCAAAGTTCTTTGAAGATGTACAGGACAACCACACACTTATCCACAACCACTCACACTCCAGCCAGAGATAAAACCACCACTTCCCTATTAAATTACCTCTCCAATGAGTGCATTTACACCGTCAGAACTATTCACCCAGATTTTCATTGCTGAACCTCTGTCATATGGGCCATAGGGATCACTTGGGAGTGAGTTATTGGAAATGGCTGGATCCTAAGAAAAGAGAAAACACATGAAAAAACTTACTTTAAGCTAAAGGTTGAATCTCAATGAAGTCTCCAATAAAATAGGCACATTCAAATGTTGCTGAAAGCATATTTTCATTTCACTGGAGGCCAAGTAGGGAGAAGGGGACATAATGAAAAGAATGAGCAACCACCTAATTTCAGAATTAAAAAGGAAGTACATACCAAAATGATAATAAGTTTCTGCCCATTGTTGTGTAGCTCCTTAACAAACTCCGGGAAGCCTTTAAAATTAACTGGGTCATAAGTGAAGTCCTTCCTCTGGTCCATATAATCAATGTCAGCATGCTGAACATCCTGAAAGAATACAAGCGTCCACGATTTAGTGCCTATGAATTTCCCTGCTAAAGGGAATCACCAAATTATCACCATTAGCATCTAAGATGAAAACCAACTCCTGTGCTGGAACCTAAATGCAGTGCTATTGGTTGTCCAAATACATCTTTTTGAAGAGCAATTTGGAAAACAAATTGCCTCATTATCTCCCTAAGGCTCAGCCCCACCCCTGATATCAGATTAACTGCACAATTTATGACAAACCACTGGGGCTATCTAAACAAAACTCACCCTACACACAAGACAAAGAGAGGAGGGGGATATTTCTTCTCCCTTCTTTCTCGTTTCACTATCATAATAATCCTAATAACTATTTTTGTCACCTTTACCACAGTCCATCTGTGTGTATTCTTTCCTAGTTTTATATGAAAGTAGCGACACTGGAACAAAGTTTATACTGTGCCTATGTCTAGGAAATGAAGAGGGAGACAGAACAGGGTTGTTCTAGTTTTTTTAATTCCCCCTTTATGTCTTCGAGACACCCCATTTCCCATTACAGCCTCCAATATAATAGAAATATTCAAAATCAGCCACTCAAAGCAGAAACATTTTAGTACAACATGTACACTATGCTTCCTTCTTGAACTTTCAAGACTGGATGCTCATATGCAACTCTGAATTATTTTCAGGTCCATTTCTCAGTATTTCTTTTCACATCTTATTCCACTGTGCACCAAGAAATCCTCTTCCCCCACCCCCAGATTACTCAGGAAGGCAATGTCTGCCTGTATGTAAGAAAAACCATACAGAGCAGAGAGGCACAGTGGTGCTGGCGATCTGAACTGGCGACCCTGTTCCTTTGGCTATCTACTAGTAAATGGGGTTTATATCCTAACTAGGGTTGAAAATGGGATTCTGCAGTAAGTAAAGAAGACATGAGCCGGGCTTACGAGTCCACATGGGCATTCTCACTATTCTGATGGCTGGGCTTATTCTCCTCACCTCAGTTCTGCCTCTGCTGTTCCTGTCTCTCATTTCCCTCTCACCCCAAGAGCCATAGTCCCTGAGGGCTGGAAGACAAGAGACGCCAGCCAAAGACTGGAGTCACCTACCCAAATGTCTTGCACAACTCTCATTTACTGTCTTCCCCTAGTCACCCTGTGTTTTTAAATCTCACTCTTCCACCTGTTCTAGTTTCTCATTTTCTTCCCAGTTCCAAGGTCTACTGAAGTTCTATTTCAAATACAAAATAAATGATCACAGTGTGCGAGAAGACAAGTCCTGTCCACTGACTAGTAAACAGCCACCCAAACACCACTGCAAAACAAATGGACCTCAACCTTGTCATTTGATTTTGGGATAAATCTACTTAAATGTGAATTCTATCACCAACAAGCTAAATGGGTACAATGAAACTACTTCCCTAATTTAGCTTCGGTTTCTTACCTGTGTCTGTGCAAAAAAAAAAAAAAAAAAGCCAGTTAGATGATTTGGACCTGAACCAGTTTCATGTGTGTGCACACATGCGTGCATGCGTGTGTGTGTGTGTGTGTGTGTGTGTGTGTGTGTGTGTTGCCTAACTCTTCTCTTCTTCAATGTCTTCTCAAAATATCTGTTAACATTTATTAAATGATAAGGGGTTGGGAGATGGAAGATGGAAGACCTGCTTTATGAATTAACTCACACAAAACCCGAGAATCAAGTTTATACCAAGGTCTTGGAGAGCTCTTGTATCACTTTTATAGTCAATCTCTTCCATGATATTTTTGAATCAAAACAATTCAACCAAGACTATATAGAAGGTAATAAACCTATATGGAGAAGCATAAGCTAAAATCTGAGCTAAAGACAGAATTAACTTAGCTGTGGGAGCCCGTTCTTGGGTTCCTCGTGGCTTTACCCAGCAGGTCCGAATAGAGGATGATCAGGACCACGGGCCTGAGTGCAGGTGTCTGAGATGGTCTGCACTTGGCTGTGCTGGAGAGGAGGTCTTTTGCTCCACCCCTTGGCGTCTCTATAAAAACCCTGGGCCAGAGACAGTCGGGGCCCGTTGGAATAGGTTCCAGGCCCTCTCGAGGCTATCCTTTATTTTCTATCTGTTTATCTCCGCAAGATTCTCCGCTATAAATCCTTCTATCTAATATTTCCTGCTGCTCGCACTCAAGAAAACTCTGGGAAGCTGTGGGGGTGGTGGGTAAACGCCCCACACCTAGCTCAAAATTAAGTTCTGTAAAAATGCAGTCAAGACAATAAGCATGAGAAAATTGAATTGATAAAACAATACACAGTCAGAAACCAGGTTTTTGCCTCATCTATATTATTAGTCTTTAAGTAGCACTTCCTACTGAAGAGAACCACAGTTCTTTGAAAACGAGTGATTGATCTGACAAACCCTCTAGTATTCTAAATGCATAAAAGTCATTTTATTACCAGAATGGGAAAGAATTCAAAGAGGGAAAGTATGGAGAAGGTAGAGGCTGTTCCTGTTCCTCTGTGGATTTCGTTTTGGAGAACTATGTTCAAGCTTACTTACATATGGGAGCTGTGCTGCACGGTTTCGATCCACAACTTTCTTCATATTGTCTAGGGTTCCATAATCGTACCGGCTGAGCTGAAACCCAAGTGCCCAGTATGAAGGCAGAGTTGGCCGCCCGATGAGCTGAAATAAATACGTGGAATGAAAGTCAGTAATATTGTGTGTGTGCACATGCATGGGGGGGCGGGGGTTGCATGTGGCAGACAGAGGTCTATGTAGGATGTCTTCCTTAATTGCCCTCTCCCTTAATTTGAAGGCAAGATCTCACACTGAACTTGGAGCTCACTAATTAGCCCCACTGTATAAGTGGCTGGTGAGCACACCCCAAGGATGGCCCTGTCTTTGTCTCCCCATGGGGAGATGACAAGCATACACCACTGCACCCAGCTTTTTACAGAAGGACGTGGGTCCTCATGCTCATGCAGCAAGTCATCTTTTACCAACTAATTCATCTCACAGCTCAATGCTTTTTAAGATAAAGCTATTTTATGCATTGGTTTAGGGCACAAAATATATTGTTTTCGGGTGTATTGATTCATTAACATTATAATGCCAGTCAACTTTTTTTTTCTTTTTTCTTTTTTCTTTTTTTTTTTTTTTTTTTTGTTTTTCAAGACAGGGTTTCTCTGTGTAGCTTTGGAGCCTTTCCTGGATCTCGCTTTGTAGCCCAGGCTAGCCTCTAACTCACAAAGATCCGCCTGCCTCTGCCTCCCAAGTGCTGGGATTAAAGGCGTGCGCCACCACCGCCTGGCCAGTCAACTTTTATATCTCCCTTTTAAGAGTAAGGGCACATTTTGGTATCTTTATATCCTTTCACATTTTTATAATATAAAACATTTCCATTGTGTATATAAGGTCTGTCCTATGTCTGAAATGTATCATCTCAGGCATGTCTAACTCACACGTGTGTGTTAAGTTTACATCTCTTAATGTTTGGTACGTAGGATTTCCTCAGTCATAACCATGATTTCATGTTTACCTCTAGATATTCTTGAACAACTTCCTCAGGTGTATTCCCCAAGAAGACATAGAAGTCCAGAATCCCCCCAATGGGGCGGTATGTGATTGCTGGAGTAGGCTGAAGGGTAACCTCTTAAAATATTAAAATAGAAGAAAATAAACATTAGGGTTCGTTCTATTAAAATGACTACAAAATTTATAGCCATAGACACTAACTACCTGAACTTTGGTAAGGTGATTTTTAATGCCCCATGTGTTGTATATAAAGAAACAAATTCTTACATACATGAGAGTTAAAATATTTGTTCAGCAACAAACATCAATAGCAGGAAACTAGAATGTCCTAACTCCTGTGCCATGTCCCAGGCTCTGTCTAAAGAACAACCAGCCTCACAAACGAATCCAGAATTAGTCCCTGCAGCACAATAGTTACTTGAGGCTGATGGCCATTGTTACTGATACCCCTAGTTACCCAAAATCAGAGCCCCTCAAAATAACTCAGCTGTCACAAATCCATTCCATGGAAGCAACTCTAATCTCCTCTCAGACAATGAACATCAGTAAATACTGTCACAAGAATGTCCCATGCCCCATCTGTTTCCTGCGCATGCCCATTTCACCTTGCCTGCTATTCCTGAGATTCTGTACATGCTCATTTCACCTTGCCTTCCTGACACTTGTTCTCTACCCATGCCCACCTCACCTTGCATGCCACTGTTAAGATGGTGTATAAGCTTCAAGTTACAATCATCCCTTTCAGTTACTCAACCCCGAGCACACCTGTCTGTATAATCTTTGCATATGCAAATAAACTCTGACTTTTGCTTCCTGGTCTCTTTCTGGCAGTTTAGTTTGCAGGCCCACAAAAATTAAATCTTAGAGGGTAGAAGAAAAAAATCTCTCTGAACCTGTCATTCTTGTTCTACACTTCATTGTTACTATAAATACACAGCCCAGCTAGACACTCTGAAGTACTAGCCTCAGTGAAGAAGAGTCAAAGTAAAGCAGGTCAAAGACTATATCATAAATACCAAGTCCCATTACTCTCCAATCACCCTCCTGAGAAGTTGTCTCCTAGCCTTGTTCTATGTCTAGGGATAGAGGGCCTCAGAGTCTTCTGAAAGCACTCTTAGGTCATATAGAACTAATTCACACAGAGAACCTACGACCTTGTAGCTTTCCCATTAAGTCTTGACTCAACTCATTTTTGTGATTCCTTTTAAAACCACCTGAAACTGGACAGTCAATGTATTCGTTTTGTCTGTTCTTGGGCTGTTTGTATTCTAGAATGATCTTGGATCATCTAGACTGCTTCTCAAAACAAAACAAAAACTATAGTGAAGAATTAGATCTTTCTTGCTTACTTAATCCTTAAATTATTGCAAGTCGATATGTCTATAAAAGAGCATAACTTATGAGAAAAAGGCTTATGCAGACCTTTGGCTGTTAAATCAATGCTTATTATCATTATCTATATTCATCTTGTATGGACATGAAAGACTGTGTGGGCTACACCTTTGAATAACACTGACCTAATCCAATGATAATCAATTAGGAGAGTAAGGCTCAATATCTTATGCCCACCATCAGCCTAGGAGATATGTATCCATCTCTTCTTCCCCTGTGGTGACTGTACTGGAACTGCCAGTCAAGATCTCTTAATGTAGAACTAAGAAGGATTTATGCTCTGTGGGTAGATCCTGTCTCACAGTGGATTACAGGAAGAGTTATCCTAACTCTGTAATAACAAATATTCCAGAAGAGGCCACCAGATTTGAGAGTTGAGCACTCAGGAGAGAATCCTTTGCACACAGATCCCATGAGTAACCAGGTAGGGATGTCACAGCTAGAGAGCACATCCAGCCATGCTTTAAACATTGTGAAAGGGATTCATTCATTCAACCATAGTGCTATAAAAGGGGCTGTGATATATTATATGCTTGTTTGTTTAGGAATATTTCTTTGTCCTTTACCCATGGCATTGCTGTTCATCAGAAACACCCCAAATGATAATCCACTATTATCTTCAAGGCACAGGAAAAATGTCTGTACACCATACAAGTTATTTCCTTCCTGTAGGAAGACAATTAAAACACAAACATTCACAATTAGTCTAAACATCATGATCAATGAAGATGTCAATGAACTTTATGAGTTCAGGTCTCTATTTAGAGGATGTTAACAAGTGAGTTGGTGCTTTCTCAAATAATGCACCAACTCTGACCATTAATCTAGTATGTATATGGAGATCTTGACTTTTGTTAAAATATGGAAGGATATGAATTCTGAAACTATTGTTCATAGAATCTCTATTCTCAAAGAGGACTATGTGATCCTAACTTAACCTCATCTGCAAGTGGTCTATCAAATTTTAATATAAATCAGCATCCATAAGGAGCTCTAAGTGGTTGAAAGTTCACACTGCCCCATGGTAGAAGCTGCAGATTAGGTCACCATCACCAGTTGCTCCTTATAAGCTGCTCTCTCAACACATTTTCCATTTGTCAAATGGATTTTGGGTAGCATGTGTTTAAGTGAGACAGAGAAGGGATAAGACGCTGTCTCTCCTGCCTGAAAAACAGTTTACCACAGGCTCTTGATTTCCATGGGAAATTTACTGAGGATATTCTATGTGCCATGTATTCTTCTTGATACTTTACATGTCTCAGTCATTTAATCCTCACTATAACCTGTAAGATGAGTATGTAAACCCCACTTTAAGTTTCACACTCACGGACTGATCTAGCTAAGCACCTGACATTACCCTCATTTTACAGATGAGGAATTCAAGACCCAGAGCAGTAAGAACTTGCTCAGAATCACATCACTGATAAGGAGAAGATCTCAAAAGCAAAACCAAGCAGTGTCACTCCAGATTCTCCCTCTAAACTGCAATGCCATGTGACACTCGAGATTAAGGTTGTGATATTCACAGGAAAGGAACCTGAAAGCTTACATCATTGGGAGTTGTGTCCCTGGAAAACAAGGACCAGGTCTTCCAATTCATGTCATGCCGGTACTGCTGGTGCACATGTTCACCCAGACCGTATACGTTAGCACTTGGCAGTCGGGTGGAGAGCTGCAGGAACTGGTCGGAGAAGAGGAGGGGCCCAATACTTGAGTCAAACCTAGACACAGGACGGAAGCACAGACCTGAGTGAGAAGTAGGGTGAGAAGGACAGAGCTGCTTGCCCAAGGGCTCTTCACAGCTCACTGACTCCATAGGCCCTCTCCAAGTCTTCCTCTGACATTTTCCCATAGATACCAAGAGGCAAAACATCTCCAGGCCAGGTACCATTGTGGTACAACCCTTATGTCTGTTCCTTAGACACCTTACCACATGACCAGAGCACTGTACTTAAAATGGCCATAGACATTTAGTAAGTGTTGATTCGTGCTCACATGATTAGACAGATGGGAGAAAGGGAAAATAAAAATGTTCAGATAGAAGAAAGTAAAAGGAAGAAAGAATTCTCTCTCTCTCTCTCTCTCTCTCTCACACACACACACACACACACACACACACACACACACTTGGAACACAGTAAGGTCAGCAGCTTACACACTTCCCCTTATCACTATCTTCCTACTCCCACCCCCCCCCTTGATAAACTTCCAAAACTTACAGCACACGGTTATTGCTTTTTCTGGTGACTTTGATGCCAAATGGCTGTTTGGAGACCTCAACTTGGTAGTTCAAGGAAGGAGCAGCATTTCCACTGAAGGGTTGCACATGCTCATGAGGCACTTCATACCTTCCCTTGTTTTGGTCAGTCAACTGCCCAGAGAGATGAATAGAAACAAAGTCCAAATGAAAACTGACCTACCATTCAAAACTACCAGTGGCCTCTCCAGCACTAGTGCTTCCTGTGCGGATGGTCCTGGAAACTGAACACTGATCAAACTGGCATTATGTCTAAAGTAATGTGCTGGTTACATTGCCAGCTTCATATGTTTGTCTGTTGGATATATATTGATCTTCAGGTAGAGATACACTGTGATTCTGAAGGCTGTCTCTAGAAAATTCAGAGCAGTGGTAGCACTTTGATCCCTTCTTCAATTTCCATGGTATCTAGGACAAATGAGTGGGAACTGAAAGCTCATTGGTAAACTCTATATGAATTGAGGAAGTTACCACACAGCAAGAAGGCTATCAAAGACTGTAGTGGGTAGCCATTCCAGCTTTGATCTGGAAGGTCCAACCCCCATTGAGGCTTAGGTAATTGTCACGCCTACAAGGTGGGGCCAAGAGAGAACCCTGAAGACCCCAGATCCAGATGCGCTGGCTCACTTGGTTCCTGGACCCTGGATGCTGGAGGTAAACCAAGCAGAGTTCTCCAGAGAACACTGCCAGACTGCGCCACACCTTTCCCAGACCCTGTAAACTATCCCTTCACTTGTAAGTTACCCCACAAAATAAACCTCCCTTTTAACTACGTGGAGTGGCCTTAATAATTTCACCAATAAAAGACCTTGACAAACAAGTGCTATATGACTACAACAGAGAAAGCTACTTCCTTTAGCAAAATGTTCTCTTCTGCAGGAATTGCAGTTATGAGGTATAAGAATACTTATGAGGTATAAGGTTTTGAAAAAACAAACTACAACCTTAAAGTGGAGGCGATTAGATGTCTGGTACTCGACTGTGAGCAGGATGTTTTCAATGTCATTTCCAAACAGGGGTGTGGAAGGCAAGTTTTTCAACTGGGCTGTGAATCCTAGCATGCAGAAGAGAAAAGGCTTTCATAGTTGGTTCTGTTAATTTTCAAATAGTGGCCACATAAAATTAAACTTTAGGTCAAAGGGGCAAACAAAAACCTTCATCTTCCAAAGAAGGGAAGATATAGATACATATCCCCTCATGGATATGCACATCTCATCTTGGACTGGATCCTAAACATAAGTACTGTTAATACTATGTCCAAAACTATCTAACCCTCTTCTCTAAGATCTGAGTGAAAACACAGCCCCAAATGGCTGTTATGCTCCCTGATCATCAGTATTCTTTCTCAGTTATGTACTCAGTACATTACAGAGCATCTTGTTCACTGGAGTCATGTCCTCAGTTAAACAGCCTTGAAGAGTACCACCCCTTCTTTACACTATGAACCTTCCCATGGTGGTACCCACTGTCATCCTCATCCCACAATGCTCATTATTATGTTCTTTGTTTAGGGGTAAGAATATTAGTTCATGAAGACGGATGTTAACTAGGTAACTTCTAAAGTATGCTTGTAAATTTGTAACTGTTTCCATTTCATAAAAATTATACTAGAATAGGGTTACAAGGAATCTTGGATATCATTATTTTCATATTTAACACATTATAAATAATAAATTTGGGAACCAAAATGGTCATGATGATTATATAAAGTCATGAAGGTGCATAAAAGTGAAGACAGACCTCTGCATACAAACTGTAGGTGTATAGCTTGGGATTTTTGTTGAACTCCTAATAGTGAGAGTGGGGGTGTCTCTGACTCTTTTACCTGCTCTTGGGACACTTTTCCTTCTACTGGGTTGCCTTGTCCAGCTTTTATATGAAGATTTAATGCTAGTCTTATTTTAACTTGTTATGCCAAGTTCAGTTGATATCACTGGAAGGCCTGCTCTTTTCTAAAGGGAAATGGAAAAGCAGTAGATCTAGGGGGAGGGAACTGAGAGAAAAGGGGGCATGAGATGTATTGGATAAGAGAATAATAAAGAAAAATGAATAAATCTTTTTATACAAAAAAGCGAGAAAATACATAAATCTTTATAAACAAAAAAAAAAAAATGAAGCCAGAAACAGGACATGGTCTCTGAATTCCTGAGGCAGAGGGTGATTACTGCTTGATGCCAAAATAAGATCTAATCACTGACAAGAGCTGTGCCCACCTCTGTCACATATAAAGTGTGACAACAGAGTAGTCAGTACTCTATGTGCTACTACAGGTGTCCCCTAGGATGGAGCCAAGCCTCCAGATCTAAGGTTCTACCCTCAGCCTACCTGCATTTGTAAACACAGGATCACTCTCCATTTGGTAGCCATGATTCCTGGAATAGTAGCAAGAAACATTAGCAGCTCCCTGAGGATCCCAGCAGCAGCCACGCTGGTCACATGTGTCCTGAAACAGAGATTAGACTATTAACTCCATTTAGTTCATTACATTTTAGGAAATGCAAATTAGCCCATTTGAGATTGTGATAGCAACAATTCACTTTTACCAACAAGACCTGACACCAAGTGGAAGAACTTCTATAGTTCTCCTTGCCAGCTCTCTTCTTATGGTGTAGGAGGCAATGTATGCTTCACACACAAAAGCTGGCAAATATCTTTTAAAATTCTAAACCATAATATAGTTATATCACCAGTATTCCAAAATTATAAATGGAGCTTCATGTGTATTACCTTTGAATTAATGACAAAAAAATGACTCTCTTCAGACACTTTCAAACCAAGCCAATCTTGATTTGACTTCATTTGTTGTTAATTTACTGCATTGCAGTGTGGGGGTGTCAGCATTTGTTTGGGATCTCTGTGTATGAACTAAATATACTCAGTACAGCAAATGCAGCAGCAGAATGCAAGGTAGAAAGTCAGGACAGATCATGTCTAAGGGTGTCCCCAGGTCTGTCTTGTTGGAACTTTCAGAAGCACTAGGTGGAAAGACCATACTATTTGTTTAAAGGCTTGAGGAAGAATGCTTTTAAATGTATACATGTGATATATATATATATATATATATATATATATATATATATGTATATATATATATATATACATATATATATATATATAATTTCAACTCCTACCGAGACAGAAAGAAAGAAATGTCTTTCCTTGACAAACCAAATAGAGTGTAGTTTTGCCTTAAGGAAGATGCCTGCCTATACCACAATTGATATGTGAGTTAAATGGAAGCTAAAATGAATACATTCTCTTTCCTAGTGCATCTAATTTTGGAGAGGCATTCAGAATAAACATGAAGCAGTACAAAAAAAAATCTCTCCTTGCATGTGTGGGCTTGGGGCTAGTGTCTTGCAGCTAATAGGCAACCGTGGATGACACACCCCAGCTTAGACCACAGACACAAGGTAACTTCGGTCTTGCTCATTTTCCTTCCCTTTCTCCACTGGAGCACCTACCATGGGAAAAGCAAGCTGTTATATCATGGAAGGGTCCACATGGTGAGGAACTCAAGGCAGGGTTCTCAGTATAACAACTCCACAGAGAAGAGTCATGAAAATAACCCACATTGGTAAGCTAAAAGGATCAGTGTGATCTCAGAAGACTTCTTCACTGTGGTTTCTGAGAATCTCAAAGATGGAGTTAACCAACCAAACCAAAGCCAGCCAGATTTTCAATAGAGAAACCTTGAGAAAATAGGCTTGTTCCATTAAACCATTATCTTTTGGATACTTTGCTACATAGCAGGGGATGACTAATACATCCTGTCACAATGCCTTACAGATATGGAACTCAGAATCCACAGAGTAGAGGGTTACAGATGTGAAACCCTGCCAAGGGCTCTTAACAACTGAGAAATCAAAGCCAAAACTTGTCCATTTCTTTTTCCTATCAGTATCACTGGATACATGCTAATGAAAATATGTCAGTGTCTAGCAGATGTCAAGTTAAAAAATGGTAAAATATATGAATAATTGCATTTAACTGAATACTAATTTTTATACTGACAGCCAATTCAGGTTAAGTATCCCTTATCCAAAAGGCTTAGAACAAGAATAAGAAATGGTTTCAATTTCAGATTCCTCTTCAGACTTTGGGATTATTTATATTTACATGATAACAGTTTTTGAAGATAGAACCCTCTAAACACAGATTTCACCTGCTTTTATAGGTAAGATAAATAACCTGAAGGTGAAATACTTTTTGGATCCCCTGCCTGTTTTTCATTTGTTTGCTTGTTTGTTTGTTTTTGCAGTACTGGCGTTAAACATAGAACTTCCTGTATGGTAGGCAAGCACTCTACCACCCAACTAGATCCCCAGCACTTGTGAAATATGTGTAAATATTTTTTTCTATGAAACAATTTTTCATTGCATGAGCATTTCCACTTGCAGCACCATGTTGGTACCCAAAACCTTGTAGATTTTGGAATATTCCAAATTTCTGAAGTAAAATGCCCAATCTCTTTTGAAAGTAAAAAAAAAAAAAAAAAGACATCTACATGTGGCCCATATTCCAATGGGAACAATTTTACTGTGATATAGACTTTAATCAGAAGTTGTGGCTTTGTTCCTTCATTTCAATACACACTCAGATGAAAGAGATTACAGATGGAAAAGGCAAAGGAACTTGGAAGGATGTTAAGCGAGGTGGCTTTCTATATAACCAGAGCTTAATAATTTTTTCACTGAACTGGAAAGCACAAAGATCAGAGAGGCAAAGGAACAAGAACATAAATGGCCTCTGCTGGTCAACTCAGAAGCACCAGTTTACTGCAGTGGAGCTGAGCAATAGTGAGAAGTGGAAGGAGAGACCAGGCAGGATTCACAGGGAACGGTCTTTGAAGGTATGGGACACCTGGGAAACAACTGCAGAGGGACGCTATGACACCAGAACAGTGACTTGGGGGGATAAAAGCACACAGAAAGAATGTAGGCTTCAGAAACAAAACACCAAGTTCAACGTGAGGATTAAAGTTTAACAGACATTGCCCAAACAGTAACTACTAACACACCAGGGAGCGGAAAACCAGGGTGGGGAGGAAACCTTCAGTCCCCAGTAAGGAACAGAGGAGGAGAGAGTAGTGCACGTGCAGAAAGAAGAAATCCTTAGGGAAAGTGGTCACGTCAGCTAGCTTGTGGCTTGAATAGCTAAAGACATCATGGTGGGGGCTGGTGTTGTGGTTCAGTTGGTAGAGCGCTTGACCAGCATGCACGGAGCCCTGGCTTCAGTCCCTGGCACCACGTTCCAGGCACCGTTACTTAGGCTTATAATCCCAACACCAGGATACTGAACTAGAAAAATCAGAAATTCAAGGTCATCCTCAGCTACCGTGAATTCAAGGTCACGCCATGCTGGATACATGAGATACTGCCTCAAAAAAATAAACAAATAAATAAACAAACAAAGGCACAGGATTCACAAATGTGAGTGTTGAACATTTTCTCTTCTGTGTGGAATTAATGGGGGAAAGGACATAAAAATGAAAGGGGAACGCTCTAAGATGTGAAGGGGGGGGACAGAAGAGGAAGAGGGATGAGAATATAGAAGAGGGAGTGAGTAGGAAAAATCCACTACGAAGCCCTGTGCTTCAGACAATTCATGTGCTAAAAAGAGAAAGAAAGGAAACTATAGTTAAAGAAACAAGTCAGTAGAGAATCCCCCTATAGCAGACGCTTCTGAAATGTAAGCTCACAAAATTACTGAAGACGAGCAAAGAAGAACAATGTGTAAAAGGCAGCATTCATGTTTGATAAGGCTCCCCAAACTCAGTCCTGGGGGTACAGCCTCCCAGCTGATACGAAGCCTGCAGTCCACAAGGAAGATATCACAGACCAGATATGGCACAGACCCAAGAAAGAAGAATCAAAATATGTGGAGGAAAAAAAAACTTTAAAGCACAGAATGAAATTGAGAGGCAGCACACAATGAATTGTTTTTAAGGCACACTCCTGAATAACTAATAAAATGTAGACAAAAAAATGTAAAGCCATTTTACTTTTTAACATACTACCCATATATTCAGCCCCCTGTATCCACAAGTTTTCACATCCAAGAATTAAACCAAACTTGGATCAAAATATTTTAAACAAGGGCATCTGTATTGAACACAGTTTATTTTTCTTATCACTATCCCCTAACACAGAACATGACAATTCTTTACCTAGCACTTACATTAGAATAGGCAGCTCGAATAATCTAACCATGACCAGGAGTGTAAGTCTAGTAGTATAAAGAAAGACATGTGGCGATGCTCTATGAGTGGCACATCACTTATACAAGGCATTCAGCATCTGCAGGCGTTTTGTCCATGGGGTCCTGGGTAACTGGATTTAGGCTTTAGCACCAACACACAGATAACTGAACTCACAGGTACAGAGAAATCAAATCCTGAAGCCCCTGTTTTAAAATGAAGTGAATCTCTACTCTGCCCAGCTTTTACTTGTCTTGACATTTAAGAGTGATAGAAAAGGAGAAATAAACAAGTATTCCATACTAAAAGTTGACAGGAAAGAAAAAGTAAACCTAGAGCCTAATATTATCAGGATTGACATAAAGAGGTGGAGGTGGCTTTTCCCGTTGAGTCTGAGTGGCCTATGACAGATTTGGTCAACAGACTGCACAGTGCTGCTCCTGACCCCAGCTTAAACAGATGAGCAGGCTTGTCCCACATCTCTTGCAGCCCTGAGTTGCCATGGAAGAAATCCAATTGCCCTGCCCAATGAAGAGACCTCTAAGAGAGTCTCTGAGACCTCATGAAGTGGGGAAAGTGCCCAAGTAGGAATATCCCCACAGTTGTTTTGGTCAAGGTGCCAGATGCATGGGTGAACTCATCTTGAAACTCTTCACCAGAATTGATCAGCCACCAGGAGAAGCCAGTAAGATACTGCAGCCAGCAGCACTCAGGATAGAAGAGATCAAGTCAAATCCTGCATGTGTTTCTACCCCATAAAATCATGAGTGACAATATAATTGTATTTTTGTGCCACTAAATTTGGGGTAGTTTGTTTCTCACAAATACATGGGAGGGCTGGAAGATGAGCCACTGCACAAGAAGTCTTACTGTGTAAACATGAGGCATCTGAATCCCTCAAGCCCACAAAATAATCCAGGCATACCCACATGTATCTATGACTCCAATGCTGTGGGGACAGACAACAGGATTCTGGGGTATGTTGGTTACCAACCTAGTTTCAGGTTCAATGAGAGAACCTGTCTCAAGGGAATAAAGTGAGGTTGGTAAAGCAGGGCCTGGCATCCTCCTCTGGCATCCATACACATGCACCACACACAAGATTACCTAAGCAGAGAGGCCATGATCTAAGGAAGCAGGTTTCAGTGCCATGTTAGTGACTGTTATGCTGAAAGCATCCACCCCAGAGTTCAGGAGCTGCCATTGTGATGATGTTAAGAGGTGGGGCCCCTTAACATCAGTGATCAAAAATTGACATCTCTACACTGTGAACGGGATCCAATGCCTTTTCTCTTCTCTCCCTGTGAGCATGTAGCAAGAGGACCTACATCAGTGTGACTATGAACTTCCCAGCATCCAGAACTATGAGAAATAAACTTCTGTTCTTTATAACTTTACCCAGTCTTCAGTATTCTGATACAGCAACACAAAATTTATTAAGACAGTAATATTCCGTCAAACCCAGAGACTGTGGATTGGGTGCTAAGCAGAAGGCTCACAGTCACCCAGCACTTTGCTGAATAGCTCCATCATGGAGCTAAGGAGAACAGCAGCCCAAGGTACACTCCAGTCAGTGCTCTGCTGTCGTGGGCGTCACACTGAAGACACTCCTATTGTTTGTAGGGCTAGGACAACCTGAAGTTGTGAGCAAAACCATGGAGTGAGTGAATCTCCCTAAAGAGAAGAGTCCCATTTTCTAGCAGAAGCAGGAATTTTAGAAGTTAAAGTATTCAATAATAAAGGAACCCTAATCAATCTGTACTCACCAAAACAGTCCCTGGTCATTTGTATGTACAGCAACTTTGCAAAAATTAAAAATAAACGAACAAAATTAATCCTGAGCCAGCAAGACGGCTCAACAGCTGAAAGAGCTTGCGGCCAAGCCTGAAAACCTGAGTTCAGTCCTAGGACCCACGTGTTGGGAGGAGAGAACAAACTCTCACAAGATGTCCTCTGACCTCCACATGTGCACAGAAGCACATGAACACACAAACACATACACACATAAAATAAATAAATAAACCTGCAATAAAAATAAATGAATAAATAAGTAAATAAATAGATAAGTAAATAAATAAATAGAAGTAATCTTGAATGATGGAAATGTATTGACCATAGACTATTTTATGCATTATTCAACATGTGTATCTTGAGTAAGGTTTTAAAAGTTAACATGGCCACTTTCTTCCATGCCAAAATAAGATCTGATAGCAGAATTTTATAGAAATATACCTTCTCTGCCATGTCGTTATCCAGATTTTCAAGTCTCCAAATCAGACTACAGGGTATTTTCAGAGAATATTTCCCATGACCTTTGAGATTATAATTTTAAAGTTTTTAATCAATAGATGGAAGTGGGGGAGATAGGATATGATTTGGGAAGGGGGAATATGGGGACATCTGAAAAGAGTTGGAGGGGGAAGTAAATATGGTCAAATTATACATGTATGAAATTCTCAAAGGTTAGCGAATACATCTTTAAAGTGTTCATAATCACAGTTTAATGGTGTCTAATAATCACTGCTTAATTAATATGTTTATCTGAATACACATTGTCTCCCTGGCTGGTAAGGATTTGAAACAGCAGGCAAAGAAATGTGACAACATTATAGCTCTGTCCAGTCAGAGTTCCTCAAAGCAGAATCAGGCTGAGAACCCAGGCAAGAGCTCCGTTTCTCTGATGTGCTTATGCCCCATGTCTGAACATGGTCCAAACTCAGGTCGATTTCTGGGACTTTGTATCTCACTGCTCTTCATAGAAACAACTAATGGCTATGAGCTGATGTTGTGTAAATACAGAGTAATTTTTAGGTGGAGGCTCGTAATTATATCAGCAAAGCATGCTATCTTTGTTGGTAAGTCATAAAACATGACCACTTAAATACATTGATAAGAAACTGGAATGTGGAAAAGGACATCATAAGCCAAATTCAGAATTGATAAGTAACTTGCAAAGTGTGTATTCTATAAAATATAACAACACTTCTGAATATTAAAAGTTAGCCTTTCTAATATATAGGGATTAACATTGCTGCTTATAGAAAATCCATGTCAACTGCATTCAGATTAAACATCTCTCATAGTAATTTAGAGTATGAAAGCTTGTGCTAAGTATGGAAATTTGTTCTCCCATATAATCACAAGAACTCTAACCCTGAAAAATTAAAGTGTTTAAATTTATTACTTAATATCCTTTCCCTGAGCTAAATATCTGGACTTGAGCTAAACATTTCTGTTCCCTGCCATAAATAAAATCTGGAATTGACGGGGAAAGGCTGCATCAAGAAGGAGGGGAATGGTGCCCTGCCTTATAAATGATGGACTTGAAATCCATGTCAGTGGCTGTCTCTTAAATCTGCACATGGATTACAAAGGTATAAGAGAGTTAAACAGTCCAAAATAATAGAAGAAAATATTTGAACTTGACCTCATACACAGACTGAACTGATAAAAGTAACAGTTTTCTTGTTATCCTAAGACAGAGGAGATGGGAGGGATAAAACTAAACAGCAATAGCCTCAGCAATGCAACCTTCCACTTAGTCTGTCTTCTGGGTTCATCACCCCATCCTACCCACCTCTATACAACCTTCTAACATACACAACACATAAATCATCAATACATTCAGCCCCTCAGCAATAACCTAGACCACTAGATCAACAGACAGTGCACAGGTCACATAGTAACTGTAACACACAGGCTTAGATACCTCTCCTATGAGAAAACAGACAATTTAAAATGGCAGTATTTCCCTCCAACTGGCAAAAGAGAAGCAAGACAATAGATGAACATAAAGATCACATGGTTATTCGGATGGGTACATCATGTTAGAAAATCTAATAGCCCCTTTCTGAACCACACCTTGACTGGAAAGAATTATAGTAGTGTATTAAAACAGCAGTATGCAAAGATTACTGTGGCAGTGATGATATTTGAAGTTCAGCAATATCCTGTAACAAGATGAAATACTGTAAGGATAACATAGTTAAGAAATGGCCTGCTTCTGGGAGCTGCCTAGTAACTCATTTCCTAGAATAAGGTGACACTAACAAATTCTTTTATTTTAATCAACTTTCTACAAACCCAGTGCAAAGAAAATGTTGCTTTGGTAAAACACATCTAGACCATAGCTGTCCACAATAAAGCACATACAGACAGTCCTCAGGAGACATCCGATGTACCTTGGAGTCTTAGCAGTCTTCCTGGACACTCTTCCCCTCTCTGCACTATTCAGAATGGTTCAGCTCAATGACCTAGCTCCCCACCCCACTCAGTGCAGCTTTGATGACTACTTCCACCTTGAATTCACCTTCAGTTCCATGGGGCCGGGGTGAGAAATCATTAGTAAAGTGCCTGTTGCCCTTCCCATTCCTCTCTCTGTCCACTGCATCCTTTCTCACTTATCTTTAGTTTCAGCCCTATACCCAAGGTGCTTTTCTTTCCTTCTCCCTTCTGCGTTCTTGTACCTTTCTCTGAGTCTCTCTTTCTCTCCTTCCCTTTTCGTCTCTGTTATCACTATCTACCTTTCCTCAGCCCCAGTGGCCATTGCTAGCTGTAACATATCACACTCAAACACCTTTCCCTTCTGACTTCTGAGTTCTGCTATTTCCTCCAAGACCTCCTCTTCTCTTTTTCTCATATTCTCTTCCCGCATTCTAATCAATCATGCTGATCTCCTTGCCTCTCCACCAACAGATTCCAGCCATGTTCCTGTTTACACAGTCTATGTAACAATAAAGAGCTCCTGGAAAGGGGGGATAAATATCTATCAAATGTCAGGCCATAAAACACCACGCATTTGGACACGCATGATTTCTTGTTGAGATTTCATTTATCAGGTACCTTCATGTTTTTAGTTATTTAATTTTGCCTACTACCTGAGATAAGCAAAGCAACAGTTGGGATGCCTCTCTCTCCCATGACATGCCCACCTCTATTGCACCCCATCCTCTCATTAACAGTAATCCACTAGGGCCCGGGAGTGGGGACAGTGACTTTCTGGGAGATCACAGATCACTCCAGGACTGGGAGAACAGAGTAGCTGCTACATGTGTCCAAGAAACACGTGCCACAAACATCCACTGTGTGCTTGGTGCTAATCTGTTGTTGCACTTGAGTGGACTTCACTCAGAAGGCTGGACTCTGTTTTCATTTAGATAGCATTCTGATTCTCAAAATGTAAATGGCAGGTCACTTTTCTTTATTATCATGATACTCTCAGATGTGCATAAGCTAATGATATAGAAATGCTGGACTAAAGTGCCATGTCCTTGCAAGCTCTTTACTCTGACATCAATTACCTTCTTCCTTCCAAAGTTCGACTCTTGAGACTTTGTCCTTACGTTAAATCATGCTTTGTGCACATGCACGACTTTTTTTATTGTAGTTCCTAGATAACCTTTTGAGATGACAGAATGCTGTCACGGAGAGAGGCAGTGAAAGAGTTGAGGACTGCAATCAGGAAGATCACGGGGAAAAGATAAGCACACTTTCACTAAGTCTAAAACCTCACATGGAACATACTTACCCTAAAAACATGGCCATTGTTTATCAGAAATTCTAATACAACTTGCTGAGCCTGGCAACCCAAGGGTGTATTCTAGCTCTTCTCCCCTTAAGCTACATGACCATACAAACATGGATGCAGTTTAATTTAGGTGAGCTACTAATACTGCCATACACACAGCTTTCGTGAAATGGGAAAGAAGAAAACAAGAGGAAGAAGAGGAGAGAAAGGAGGAGGAGAAGGAGAAGGAGGCCAACAAAGAGAAGGAATGAAAGGAAAGGAAGAGAAGAAGCTGCAGTGTGTTGTGAATTCTTAAGTGAAAACATGACACACAGCACAAACCTTATCGGGTAACTTGTCAGGGATGCAACTTATCCGTTCCAGTTCACTTAGCACTGGGCAACTGGGCGGGTTAAGAGTGGTTCTTGTGGTTGTAGGATCTGGAGTGGCAGTTGTGTCAGGATCTAGGACTGTCATATCACAAAAGTAGACATAAAATGATTAGAATTATGACCACAGGCATTCAATAGGACCAGGTTTCT
The DNA here is from genome assembly GCF_049852395.1 of Peromyscus maniculatus bairdii. Taxonomy (NCBI): domain Eukaryota; kingdom Metazoa; phylum Chordata; class Mammalia; order Rodentia; family Cricetidae; genus Peromyscus; species Peromyscus maniculatus. The sequence continues at coordinate 50,414,318 of NC_134854.1, forward strand.
CAGCAGTTCCAACCCTGTTAATTCCTCTACTGACTGAGCTCTAGTTCCATGTGTTTAAAGTTCTTCATCTTTGCTTTATAACACCTTATTTTGTTCTTGCTAACTGTGTTTATCTCTCTGTATACCAACATCATCTCCTTCTTTGCTGGAGTTCCCCTGAAACATGGTACATACAAGAGAAAGTACTCAATCATTAGAAGCTTGTAAAACTGGACACCAACTTGATTTTGGGCTATGTCAGTAAACCATATCCTGTCAGTCAAATCAGGTCAAAACCTGCCTCTATAAATGAAGTATCGTGGGAACACAAATACACTCATTTATTGATGGCTGCTTCATGCTGCGATGGCAATAATACACATGATAACAGAAACCATATGAGTCAGTCAATCTAAAGACTGACTGAAGGTCAAAGGACAGCCCAAATGAGTCCGTTCTCTCTTTCCACCATGTGAGTTCCAGAGATCGTTCTCGGATCATCAGGTTTGGCAGCAAGCACCTTTTGCTACTGAACCATCGTTCAGGGGGGATACTAATTCTCTGGCCCTTATAGAAGAGTCTGCCGACCCCTGCAGGAGCTATACACAGAAACATACAGTAAACATGCTGTCTTAAGCACAGCAACTTCAATTCTGTTTTCTGGGGCAATCCCTAGTCCCTTGGAACACCTCTGAGTGGTGGCATTCTTTTGTAATTATAAACTCCCAAGCGACAAAACACGTAAAGGAATCCACAAGTCTAGAAACTACCCCAGGGCTCAAAACTTTGGTTTCTAATGTCAAGATCAGTAAAACAGAAAGGGCATTCTTACTGCACTCTGACATGAGGAAGAAGCTTTATTTACAGTGCTATCTTAATAAACAATGACATTATAAGAAAAAATGCTATTTCTAATTGTTTTTCTTTGCACTGGGATTTCCAGTGGAAAAAAAAAAAAAAAAGTATTAAACAAAATGTGTTTGGACAGGCTTCTGCATAAGGCTTTAGCTCCCCCTTCAGGATCATGGAACTTTAAAAGTTAAATGACCTTTAAGATTCTAATCTTACTTTCTGAAAAAGGAAAAATTGATGTAGCTAGGGATTGAGTAAAATGGACAAAAACTGGTTTGGCGGCAATCACAAGCTGGTCCTTCGCTGCCTGGTTCCCACAGAAGTGATTCCTGTGTGAGGCAGATAGGAAAGCCTGGATCATTCAGCACACCTTTGCCAATCTTTTGAGATATATCAGCTCAAAAAACTTTGGATAAAAATAACATGAGTAGGTTTTTAAGAACCAATTTTGGGCCTTAAATAGTTGAATTGATATATAGCATTATATGCACATTATTTCCTTTTACATAGTATGTTGTCCAATATCAATATTAACAGATTTATAATCATTTTATTATATTCAGCAAATATTTAGCCAAGTGTAGAGCTGGATCCAGTGCAGTAGTTAAATGTGGAAATGGAGGTTTCAGAATTTAAACCTACTATCTATTGACCTGCCATGGTTTGTAGATATTCAGTAAGATACGTACAGTCTGCACGCATTCACATCCACATTCTTACATACAGGAAGCAATATAAAAGTGTGACTTCTCTACCGTCGGTGGTGAGTTTGCTCTGCTATGGGAGAGACTGGGGGTCACTCGTTACCATTTGATTGTGTGGAAGTGGCTAAGAGCACGATCAGAACCACAGCGACGATGAACAACACAAGCAGCAGGACAATGAGAATCAGTTCCAACTTGCTAAACTTTTTAAACCTTCGTCTCGCCATCTGAAAAGAGAGAGGACAGTTTTGGATTTAAAATGTGTTTAATTATAGCTAGTACATTTTTAATCCCAGAGCTCAAATGTATATAAAACCTTCCACCACCTAAATTTTCAGGGAAAAAAAAAAACAGTTTCTGACCAATTTTTTTATTTTCATTCCTATTCAGTTGCTGCTTTGATTCTGCATTGTTATGAGGCAAATCTCAAACTTCATCCATCTTAATCTGAAAATATTACAATTTATTTTCAAAACACAAGAAATTTTACAAAACAACTACCAAAAACACTATTATGACACCTACATATTTTTACAGCAATTCCTTATCAGTACCAAATACCTAACCAATGTTGAAATTCGCATTTTATAAACTTTTCAAATGACTTTTGTAATGTTTTAAACAAATTTTTATAAACGTTGGGTCTCACGAAGATGAGAATAGGATGTATATCTTATCATTAGTTTATATCTCCGTCACTTTTAATCAAAAGGGCCCGTTCCATAGACATTCCACGTAGCATGGATGTCATTAACTGCATTCTCCTCAAGCTAGCATGTCTATCTTATATTTAAGGTTAATTAATAGGATCCAAAATTTTCTCAGATTTATTTTTAACTGTTTTAGCCGCAAAGGAGCGTAGTTGGCCAAGCATCTTCATCAGGAAACATAAAATCCTGTTTTCTTTCTTGTGGGATGAGCAGCCACAGGCATTTCCAAGATGTGTTATCCCATTAGGAATTATGAAGTGGGGTACTGTGATTCTTTAGTCTTTTGTTAGAAGAAATATCTCTATAGACAGAAATGTTACTTTATCTACTCCTTGCTTCAGAAGCATGCAGTTCCCAAATGGATGATGAGTTCAGTGTTTAACTCCTTTATTTGCTGCTTATCAAAATATTTGTTTTCCTGATATCTTTCAAAGGAGACTGAATTTAATATTTCTAATCATTTTCATAAGTTGGTGGATTTCAACACACTTAATGCTTACTAATCCATTGATAACATTAATTCTCATGTCTTCCCATCTTTGTCCAGAAGGGGGCCTCATTAACCTGGTATAACCCTAAGAATCTTTTGTAGTATTCTTCCTTTCTGGCACAATATGACATCCATGGTTCCTCTTGCACTTTCTCTACCGTGGTCTGTACTTTCATATCAACGAGTAGCCTCTATTCTTTCTAATGGGTGTAATATTAGGAACAATAGTGAAGATGAGAGCTGATGGAATTCAAACTTAAAAATTTAGAATTCTAGTGCTCCATGCATCAGCATAGGTAGTGGTCACTTTCTAAGGGGTCATCCAATGGGTCCTTGAGGATTTGCTATTTTAATTTATTTTATTTTTTATTTATTTTATTTTCTATGTTTTGCTTGCATGCATGTATGTGCACCATGTGTGTGCCTGGTACCTGGAAAAGTCAGAAAAGAGTTGCAGACGCCCTAGAACTGGAGTTACAGATAATTGGTTGTAAGCCACCAAATGGGTGCTGGGATTCTAACCCAGGTTCTCTGAAAGAACAACAATTGCTCTTAACTGCTGAGTCATATTTCCAGCCCCAGAAAATTTTATTTTAAAAATACAGAAATTACACATTTACTTCTTGCTATGATTTGAATATATATGATTATATATTCATATATATATGATTTGAATATATATATATATATCCTCCTGAAATCCTATGATGGGACCTAACATCCAATGTGGTGGTAATAAGAGACGGCATCTTTGAGGAATTGATTGGCATGAGGGAACTGGGTGAAGGAAGCACTGTTGCACATTATGAAGTCCTGTTCTTATCAGCATGCTCTGATGTGACCTTCTTATCTTCTGTTTTATGGCCTCATGATCTGAGACCCACACACACAGTAAACAGGACCCATGAGCATCGGTCTTGCTCACTCAAAGCCACCTTCCTCCTCCTCACCCCTCCCACTACTTTTCTGGACGCCTTATAAACTATGCGCTATTTACTCCAAGAGAATATATTCTACCTTTCTCCCTCCGACTTTGATATTTCGTTCCTATGTCGTCATTCTCTACTATACCTATCAGTGTGTACTCATATACCCTTTTCTCCGTCAGAATTACTCACAGTTCTTTGCTCAGAGATTAGATGACAAGAGGATTTACTTCTCATATACTGGTGAGAGAGCATAGTGAGTGTAATTGACTCTTACTCTACAAAAGGAAGCAGAGCCGACAAGGACCACCTTGTGGTTTTCTACAATGAAGTGCCCTATCTCTACTGTTCCCAGCTACTATCTACAATATCTCACATTAGCAAAAGCTTTATAAGGATTTGCTTAATAGTTGTCTTTCTTGTAAAATTCCACAAAGGTTAATAAGATTTCAAGTTTACTATAATTAAATTAACTAATAAGGCAAATGGTGATCATATGTTCACTGTAGGAGAAGGGGTATTAGAATGGCATTCCAAGTGACCAGGGCTCTTTCTCTTTGGTGACTGTTCACAGCTGTGATGTGGAGGATTGTTCTTTATTCTATTATTTTAAACACTATGTCAGACACTATAAAAGAACACCTCCACATCTGGTCAAACTGTACACACATGGGTTCCATGGTATCTTGGCAAAAATTTAAAGTTAGACCATTAATCCAGGAGTTCAATTTGTGGCAATTCATCCCATCAAAGCAATTGTGTATCTGAGAATCAATGTATACACAGATGGGTTTTGATCATGAGAACAACATATCTGTGTAGAAGGAGGGCACTGAGTACACGAAACAAATGCACATTCAGTGTTATATAAAAGCATGGCATTCTTCTTTTCTGACCCTTTGAAGCTGGGCTGCACTTACTCTAACAGAATATGATGGAAGCCTGACTTGCAAGACCAGGTTACAAATGGAATTGTAACTTCTTCCTGCTCTGTCGCTCAGATCATAGCCTAAAGAAACCGGCTGCCATATAAAATACTGAAAGAGACCTACAGAGATTTCAGACAGTCTACACAGAACAGAGGCCTCTGCCTTGAATCACATTAAAAGTGGCCCCTCCATCCCAAGCAACATACTTCACTTGACTACTGACAAGATTCATAATTCATCCTGAACCTCATGAGTGACCCTCAACCATACTTCTCACCTAGAGAAGCTAGGAGACAAGATTTTTTTATCTTTTAAGCAGAAAATTTGGAGTAATTTGTTACATAACAATACATAACCAATGCAGACAGATAAATGTGACCTTTAAATAAGATACCATTGGCATTTTTTGAGTCTTCCTGATTCTTGGCAAACACCTTTTTTGTTTCATGTGTTCAAATGTATTAACTGCTCTAAAGAAAGAATCATAATATGTATTTTCCAGATATTACAACAGAAATACTTCCTTAAGCCCTAAAAGAAAAGGGGAGAATTACCTTTCCAGTATTACCTGATTGGCTTTCGTTTTATTTTCTGCTTTAGTGGGACCTTGAAGGAGACACGCACTTACTCAATTAGTAATGCAATCCAAGAAAAACCAAGATTAGGCAAGACACCATAAAACTAAGGTGGAGGAGAGGAAATGAATACCACGGGACAATAAAGAAGTGGGAGTGGCCAAGATGCTGAGCTGGGCTGTCCCTTGGGAATGGGAGAAGACCCTGTGAGGATAGCAGAAGATGCTAAGAAGATGAGAACAAAGAGAATGTTGCTGTCTCAGAGGTTCAGCAGAAAAGGGGGGTATTTTATAAGGGGATACAAAAAAGAAAATCCTCTCCAATGTTTGTCCGTACAAATCAGAATATTAATTTGATGAGCCAAGAACACACACTTGGCTTCTGTGAGAAAAGGTGATGTCACTTGGAAATCACTGGTGGCTGAAGCCATTCAGGAAGAGACCAAAAGCAATGGTCCAGTGTTCACAAAGGTCTCTTGGGTTGCTGTGGCAGGAAGAGGCATCTTCAAAAAGAGAAGACAAGGACCAGCCAGGGAGCACTGTTGCCACACAGATGACGGTACATCCCTTGATCAGAATAGCCTGACAAAGAAGACGCATCTGAACCAAAGGAACAAGGCTAGGAAGATTGGAAATTAAATGCGTTAGAAGGGGAATTCTGTGGCTGGACTGAGTCTACCAGGTTGATCTCAGTCCTCGGGCGGGCGAGGCTTTGCCCTGGAGGAGGTGGGAATAAGGGGTGGGCTGGGGGGAAGGGGAGGGAGGAGAACAAGGGAATCCATGGCTGATATGTAGAACTGAATAGTATTGTAAAATGAAATAAAAGGAAAAAAGGGGAGGGGGGATTCTGAAACTTTCGACCGATAAAATCTTCAAGTGAAGTTCTATCAGACTCTCTGAGGACTCGGGTTGGGAAGGGGGGAGGGGGGGAGGACACGGGGGGGGGGGGGCAGTTGTGGGACTTCACCTGAAAATCGTGAACTGAGGAAAGAATAACAGACTTTCCGAGGCTTTGTAAATATTATAAAGCCAGTTCAGTTTTTAGAATAAAAGCAGGCTGGAAGTCAGGCTACAGATAGAGTAAGCAAAGCTAAACAGCGTCCATGGCATCTCTTCTGTGCTGTGATCGAGGAAACAATACAAAATTAAGAACTGGAACAGTAGAGAAGTTTGTCCCAAGTGTCCTGAACATCTGTCTTAAGACTCTGAAAATAAAGGCAGAGCCTAAAGGAGAGGAGAAGAGGAAGAAAAGAGGGAAAGAGGGAAGAGTGAGAATGAAAGGGAGGGTGTATTCTAACCACTGGGGGAAAAAAAAAAAGACGCAGAAGCGGGAATAACTGAAGACGGCCTAAGGAAAGAAAAGCCATGAAGACGGGTTCAGCTGGAGCAGAATAGGAATTATCCAGAGACTGAGGAAAAGATGCTAGTGCACAATGAACATTCATGTGAAGGGATGGATACGAGAAAACCAGAGGGGAACAGAAAGTTTCCCAGTCCCGGCAGATCTCCACCCACGTCTTCCCCAAATCCCCAAAGAGGCCTCCAGACCACCACGTGTGAATCCCACCCGAAGACCTGAGAGGGAAGGATTACAGTACAATTACTGATTGCTCAGAGTCCTAACGGCAGACCTGAGGGCAGACCTTATATGTCCTCTGAGTGGCGATGTAACTATCGTAATGGGAGCGGCGTTAAAGAGTTTGCTTCCCAGGGACGATACTGCAAAAGTATCCGACTTCACTTTAACCGACTTTGAGGGGTAAGACAAACAACGCAGGAGGAACCTGCTCCTGCTGTCTTCTCTAAACTCTCCCCCAGTCCTTTAATGCCAGCCCTGTAAGTTCTGTTGCCGCTTCTGAGTCTCCACAGCCTGGTAATCTCAATTCTGTGATATCCATCCCCTTCTCCTCAGCCTATGAAAATTGACTCACGGAAAATAATATCTTTGTTACAAAGAAAATGTATACACAGGGGCCCTAGGTTTTAACCAGCTTGCATTCTCAGAGAACAAGATGAGAACCGGCCCCCTGTGGAGAAGGACAGGCCCAGCTCTGGGGTTTTCCTATGGTATCCGAACCCCTACCCACCCGTGCAGGATGGAGGCTTGAGACAGAGAAGTCAGCTCTGTCTTCAAGCTTGGCCTCAAGGAAGTCCATTCCTTCTACCAATCTCTCTGTCTCCAGGCTTTGATTTTTGTGGATTTCAGGTTTTTGGTTTTGTTTCTTTTGAAGCTAAGCAAGAAAAGACCTTTAGATTGTGGTAATAGTAGTTCAAGTTGAATGGACAATGAAATTCATGTGATCATTTGTAAAATCTGGTGGTGCTGACCTTTTCTTCTGCACGCTGGCTTCCTCAAATTAGCTGTCCAATGATAATACTGATTTTTGTATTTTAATATCCCTCTCCTCCCCCCCCCCCCCCGTGTGTGTGTTAGGGTAGTTAAAGGGAACCAGATATCGGAGAATTACTAGATGAATGTAGCCATGCTGTAAAATAAGAAAACAGATGCCATCAGTGATTTGAGGTGACAACCTCTTTAATTAGGCTGAGGAGACAACTTGAAAGTCTGCCTGCCACATATGAGGCCGGTATTCCATCATCAAAACCACAATTTTAAAAACTTTTTTTAAGGTGAAGAAGGAAGAGAAGGAGGAGAACTGGGAGATTGTGCTTCTCCTGAGCACTGGGAAACTCCTAGCAGTTAATCGGGAGGGTTTGATACAGTATTGACTTGCATATTAGAGTGTGCCACACATGTGACTCCGGGTGCCCTTGGCATTCTTGAAGTACTACATGCCCAGTGGAGGCTTCCTACTGCCTCCAACTGTAGGGCTTCTGCTGGGACTCATGATAGACCTTGGTGCAGAGGAGACACATTTAGTTGCAATACCATCCCTGTGCCCAGACCTCAGCCCATTGACGGTCCCGGAATTTTAACTAATAAAATGGTCATTGTGCCTCTTCCTAGGAGGAAAACTGGGAATGTTCTACTCAGGGCAGGGCTTCTGTGAAGAGAGAAACGTTTATTCCTCTCTGGAAACAGGAGTGATGGGTGTAAAGATCAAGAAAAATGGAAAGAGACTAATTTAAAAACTAGAGTCAAGTGCTTTTAAAAGAAAAAAAATGATTTTAACAACTGCTGCTTAGCAGTCATTGAATTATTAATCCTCATTCATTGAATATTCCTTTTTGTCAAGCAAGCATGTACTTCTATTTTAATGCTAATGGCAATTGTAGTTGCCAATGATCAAGTAAATGTGCCAAGGACTTTCCCTACCTCTCATAGTCAGCCTTCATAACAGCCCCTGAGAACTGCAGCTAGCATCGCCAAGATGAAGACATTCAGCTTTGACAGATCTCATTACCTGGCCCCACAGCAGATAAGAGGGGGAGCTGGGACCAGAACACCCGCCCTTTGGACTGCACAGCCAAGTTTCCAGGTCCACTCTGTGCTCTATGCTGCTGTGCGCACAGCACACAGGGTATTATTACAGCTTATGCTTTGTGGGAGATTGTGGTTTTACCATGTGTCCTCTGGCTCTTCAGCCAGAGCTGAACTACAGATCACCATAGCCAGCTAAGCACGTCTTACAAGCATGACTTTCTTTAGTTATCATAACCATTGTCCAGTGGGAATCATTTTCTTCATTTCACAGCTGAATTAACTGCGATTTATAGAAATGGGGTAGTTCAAAGTCCAGACCTGTAACAGAGCCAGATGTCAAGGGACAACCTGAAGCCCAAGCCAGTGCCTTCAAGGCTAATCTTATACCAATACTTACTACGTTGAACAATGGCAGAAAAACAGGCATATCCTTGAGAAATAAGTTTCTAAATGAAGAGATCCATGCAAGAAGCTTCTATCTAAACACAACCAAAAGGCTTACAAAAGGAAACAAAATTTCTGTCTCTGTGGCAGCTGGGGGATTTGTCTAAGCACCTGTAAATACCAATTCACTTTGAGTTTAGGGCCCACAGCGCATTCTCTGCGACTGAAGAGAAAGAGCTACCAGTGTGCCTCAGTGCTCCAATTTATTTGTCATAAGGCTGTCAAAGCTAGGGGTTTAAGTGGAAGAGATGTGTGCATGCAGTTTACCAGTTCATTTGCCATGTGTATTAAGCTCCCACTGTGTGCAGGCTAAGCTCCCACTGTGTGCAGGCTAAGCTAAGCTCCCACTGTGTGCAAGCTAAGCTAAGCTCCCACTGTGTGCAGGCTAAGCTCCCACTGTGTCCAGGCTAAGCTCCCACTGTGTGCAGGCTAAGCTCCCACTGTGTGCAGGTATTCTTCCAGGAGCCAGTTATGCTCAGTGACCAAAACATAAAAACCCCTGCCCTTGTGGGACTTGCATCCTTGTGAATGGAAAAGGGAGACAGCAAGCCAAATAAACAGTGCAGTGGGTTCCACTACATAAGGTCTGTGGGGAAGCAAGGTGGGAGAAAGAACAGCAGCACACATGGGGAAGGGCTTTGGTGTTATAAAAGGTTTGTCTAGGAAAATCTAACAGAAAAAGTAAAAACTAGTACTGCACATAAATCAGCTAGGTCCAATAGAAGTTTTCCATTCTGGATAAATAGCCATCAAGGATCATTTCATAGCTGTTTGGGCAAGGTAAGTGGGTACATGACATGGGGATCAAATTGTTAAAGTGGGCTTGTCAGTCAACTTGGAAAAGCTGCACAACTCTCCTCTTCTCTGCAGGAAAGCCAGTGTCTGATCCAAGCTGCTCTTTTAAAACTCATTTGATAACAGGAAAGAAAGCCAGTAAAATGCTTTATAGAGAACCAGAATGAGTCAGGAAGGTGGCTCCCACAAGCATGGCTATTTCTCAGATGTAGTCAGCAATACTTAGCAGCTTGCCCCATGATCTCCTGGCTAATTTGAGAATAGAAAGGGAAACATAGAAAGTAAAGAAATCTAATCCTCTCCAGATGTGTGACCTTATTGGGGGAGGGGGCGCGCACTTAATACTAGACCTCAGTTTCCCCGGGATTCTTTGAAGAGACTGTATCCTTCTGGTACTTCAGACCAGGGTATACAAGACTTTATCTTCCTTACCACCCCCACCATAACAGGCTGAACCAATTTTCCTTGGAAATTTCTTCTTCTGGGTCCATCTACTCCTTAGTGTCCTGTGCTTATGGAACACTTTGTTATGTACCTTATTCGTTTATTAAAACTCCATTTGTGAGGGAAAAACTGTTTAAAAGAAAAGCATCAGTGTGAGTGAAATGGTAATGGCCTTTGTTGAATTCAGGACACTGGTGGGAATGTTCTTCCACTTCCTTCAGGTGCCTTTCCCAGGATAGTAAATCAAGAACCACCCCCTGTAGCACCAGACCTGTTTACTTTCCCATGAGTGATCTCGGTCATATTCTATGACACCTCACCAACAGACAGTTTAGAGACCAGGAGTTCCCCAGGAGCACATGAGAGCAGCTGTTCAGACTGGTACAGGGAACACACTGGCAGCCTTTTCCAGTGAGACCCATGAAGTGAATCTCTTCCTGTCCCTAATGGTGGCTCCTTCCTAGTTCTGTGACCAATCAGAAAAAGATGCCCACAAATGTCTAGACAGGCTCTAGCAACTTAGTAACTATTAACTGTAACCAGGAAGAAGCCAATAACAATCCATTGCTCTCTTCCACTCTGTGTCACATATAATTGCCAGTCCAAATATGCATGATTTCTTTGTGATTCAAAGGACACAAGAAATCTCTCCTAACCTCTCCCTCACATATTCATCTCAATATCATTACACGTGGTAGTCACATCGCCTCAGCTTCTTCCCTAAAACAACTCTGTATTTGATCAATAAAGGCACCAAACCCATAGGACAGTGATAGAGCCTCCCTTGTCCTAAATATTACACACACTGTAATCACCACTCCTCAGCACAGCTTCACGCCCTTTCAGAAAGATTGTCCCACAAAGCTGCGATCTTTCTCCCAAGTAGTACTCCTTTTCCTCATTTTCAAATCTTCCCAGAATCTGAAAGAATGTCTGCTGTCTCACCCCAGCTACTATTATTCTTTACAGTTTAACACTACCATACACAAATACACAGATTTATCTATAATCAGGCTTAAAGATGGTGCATAGACCCAGAGGAATGCACACATAAACACACATGCTACACAGACCTATCCAGGGAAAAGATAAATGAGTCAAATTTTAAGTGTGTGCTTGCATAATTTGGGTGGTTGTTGTTTTTGTCCATACAAAGTGTCAAAGGTACTTTGACCAAAGGAGGTCCGCACAAGTTCCTGCCAAGCCGTACACACACACTTGCACACAAGTCTGAAAGCCACAAAGGAATATGCACTTCATAGACAAACCTCATTGCCTGCTGCTGCTGCTCCCAGTGGCTCTGAAGAATGGCCCACCAACAAAGGCTGAGGAGAGCAATCCACAGAGAGCAATCCAAGAGCTGGTGATGACTTCCCGGCCAATCATGAAAATGTTAATGGCCTTTGAATGCAAATCACAGTCCAGCTTTCGATTCCAAGATCAGGCCCATTAGTTAATCAATAATCAGTCTTCCTCTAAGGCAGCAGTTCTCAGTATGTGGGTCGCACCCCCTGTGGAGGGTCAAAGGACCCTTCCACAGGGGTCACCTGAGACCATCCTGTATTTCAGATATTTATGATTCATAACAGTAGCAATATTACTGTTATGAAGCAGCAAAACAAAAATAATTTTATGCTTGGTGTCACCATAACATGAGGGACTGTATTAAAGGGTCATAGTACTAGGAAGGTTGAGAACCACTACTCTAAAGAGAACACCTCTAAGACCTTAGGGCAAGAAGTCACCAGCCATGACCCATTCTTTTCCCTCTACTGTGAGTTTATTTAGCCCTTATTTAGACCTTAATGTGTGTGTGTAAGAAAACCCAGAGTTAACTCTATTTATAGATAATAAAGGAGAAAAAAATAACTGATCTGGAATCATAGAACAACTCCAGTCTCTGTCAGAGATCCTCAGGCAATCTACCAGGAACTCACTGGCAATAGCACAATTTGCTGATTTGTGAAGGAAAAAAAAATGTCTTGAAAATTTTATCTAAGTACTTTGATCTTAATACCCTGAAAATATTCTTAAGATTACTTGTGTTATAGAGACCATTTGGCAACCTCATATCTGGATATGCTTAAAGCTGTTTTTAAATGTATGTGTAAGATATACAAAAAGTATACAAAGGAAACTACTTATAATGAAATGGTTACTAGGTTATTTCTAATTATGATAACAATTTTAATTAATGATATTTTGACTAATAAGCATAATAATTATTGAAATTTCAAAGTACTGATAAGTATTAGGATTCTGTCAATATTATCTTAACCATATAAAGTAATATAACCTCTTGGACTAAAGTCACTACTGTAATTTACAGCCAAAATCTGTGCTGAAAAGAAATGCTAAATCTCAGTTAGAGATTAATAAAGAGTATGGAAATTCTTCTCCCTCCCAAGACCACTGAGTTCTCTGGTTTCTATCTAGGAACTCCAGGTGCAGAACTCTCCTTTATCATTGAGTGTGTTTCTCTAGCTAGGGCAGAGTCCTCCCCAGTTACTGCCTCACATGTAATTCATAAACCTGGGTTACCAGTCTTGGAATAAATAAGAACAAAAATCAAAGACATGCAGGGAGGCTTTTATGACAATATTTCTGAGTAATTTGATATCTATTGACCTGAATAACTTTTAAGTGGAAGTTATATTTTCAACCCTGTTTTTTTTTTATTTCTCTAATGATTTATTTTTAATTTTACAAAGGTCTCAGTCTATGGCATATAATGATTTATTTTTAATTTTACAAAGGTCTCAGTCTACGGTATATTGAAATTTTAAAAAATTAAATCTGTTCTTTTACTGAGTTTAATTTTAAAGGCCCTGCTTAGTTACTCTTTTTTCTGATCTCTTACCTCTATGCTCCACTAAAGAATCAGGAAATAATTGAGATGAAAAGCGTGATTATGAGCTATGAATACAACTTGAACAAACAAAAATCACCACCTCTCATCCTGGTCATATCATAAAAGCTGTAGCCTGGGACAATCAAAGTGGAGTCATTCTGTCTTTGTGATAAGCTCCTTATCCCTAAGTCATCATGAAAAGCTTGTAAGGAATCAGCCTTTGGGAACACCAGATGTCTAGGCATCATAGAACTGAAAGATTAACAGCTAAAGAGCCTTCTATTCTAATGACTTTAGAAATTAACGTATAAGCTTCATAAACACAAGGATCCACATGATGATCTCTGACCACTGGTCACTCTAATCCCTAGAGTGTATGCCCTACGCAGTGGTCTCTCTGATCATCATCTACACTCACACTGTGAATGTTTTCCTTGATGATGGTCACTTTGGCCATTATCATTCTTGTCCTTCCAGAGTACCTTACTTTACAATGCAATATACTCTGTGCTCTAAATGTCTCGTCTGAGTTCATTCCACATAGAACACAATTACTAGGGAGTGGAACAGAGGCCAGAAGAAGATCCCAGTAACATTATACAAATATAAGCCCTGCATATTAGAGCTGAGGAAGCTAAGACCCAGGAATGTTGTGAGGTTTCTGTTGTTGCTGACTAAAAAAGATATAGAATTGAGTTTAAATCTTGCTAAAGCAAGAGCTTGGGTGATTAAAACCATTTCCTTAACTAAAATAAAGATAAAAATGGTATCCAGCCAATAACATATAAAATAAACCAATGCAGGTAGAAGACGGTGCTACATATATATTCAAATTGTCAGTTATAATTATGAGACTAATGCTTTGCCAAGACTCGGGATTCTTCAACTGCATCAACCTCTCACCCAAGCATAACTCAGAATTCTGAGTATAGCAAGAAAAAGACAGAACATCTGTCTCACACAAGGCCCTACACTAAACATTAGCATGTGTGGCCTGGCCTGATTATAGTAATAGCAAGATTTAAAAAATTTAGCTCCAAGTCCTTGAATTAAAAAAGACAACTCAGGCACAACCAAGGTACAAGCACTAGGATGCCTTAAGTAGTTTACTGCTCAGTGACATAGCCTTCCCTTGTTTGACTTAGGGATGTCACAGAAACAGATCTATGAAGATCTTTAAATGTAAGGAATAAATAACAGGATGGTATAGTTCTTCCACCACCCTTGAGTAGCCTTCAAATTCCTGTGTATAAGCTAAGAGTCAGTCCCTCTGCTAGTCTCTACTTCTAGCCACAGTAAATATAGGAATAACCCATTTCTCTACACAATGCAATTCAATGTGTAGCTTTTATGTGTACTATAAATGAAACACCATCAGAAGTCAACACTGATGGAATGCCTCCTATAGCCTGTATTACACTAAATGCCTCAAATACATTCTTCATTTCTTCCTCATACTATACTCTGAAGTAGATACTATTATTCCTCAAGATGAGAAACTTGAGGCACTAACAAAAAAACTTGCCCAAGATTATAAAATAACTAACATTTTTAGTATTTAATTCAAAACATGACCTTCCCCATGCTTCCCATTAGTCCAAATATGTCTCCATGAGGAACCCTGAAAGGTTCACAACATATGCCAATTGGCACCAGTAAATTGGCATCATGTTAAAGGCTATGAGGAAGAAAAGAGAGGGTGCATGTGAGCGTTTAGCATAATAACACTCATGGCAAGCATTCCAACAATGTTCTTGTTGTTTTTCTCATATCTGATTTTTCCTCAAAGATTTCTGTGTATGCCTTCTCGTAAGTGCACAGCAGAGTCCTAGACACCCATCAAGGCACTGCAAACTGAGTTCCTTCCAAATCCACATCATAGACAAACCCCTATGAGGGCTTAATCTGACTCTAGAGTTCGGAGAAGCAGTGAGTTCATGTGCTTTCTCCTCCTGGAGGTCTCTCCTGGGCTCTCCCTTCCTAGATAAGTCTTTTGCTAAAACACTCCTCTGTCTGTGTCCCTTCTACCAGCCATGGGCTGAGAGTGACTTACACACAGCAGAAGACATCCCTGCCGTCTGAAGCTGTTGAATACAACATTTAAATAAAAGCACATCATTTTCTGAAGAGTGGTTCGGTATTGCATCATCAAATGACTGTTTAGAGGTCTCCAGCTTGAACACAGTGTCAGAAAAAGCACAGGGTTGGAAATGATATGAGTCTGTGCTGAATGTCAGGTTGTCAGCTTACTCTCTGTGTATCTCAAGCAGTCACTCGGGTTTTTTGAAACTCAATGGTCTTTCCTATAAATTAGGGATTATATTATAAACACAATGTTTGGGTTTTTGTTTGTTTGTTTTTGGCAAACTTAAGGTATAAATATTTGATCTCCAATGTCAATTTCTCAGCCTCTCCTTTCCTTATCTTTTTGTGAAAATAAAATAGCATCGCTAAGCAGCATCAGAAGCTTAAGTTCTATTAAGAACTGTTTTTTTCTTACATTTTCTTGTGGTGCACACCAGTAATCCCAGTACTCGGAAGAAACCAGAAAGAGATCACAAGTCTGTGGCCAGCCCAGGCTACATAGTGAGAGCCTGTCTCAAGAAACCAATGACTGGAGATCTAGCTCAGTGGAAGAATATTTGCATATCATGTGCATGGCCCTAGGTTACAATCCCCTGTATCTCAGAACAGAACTGCTTCTCCCATTTGTTAGCCCCCAGAATAGCCCCACTATATTGAGCTGTAAGAAAGGGGTCTTCCACATCACTGAAAACTGGAATAGATGCATGGACAGTCAGCATATCACACACTAAACGGATTCTACAGGACAGTGGAAGAAAACCAAACCCAGACCTCACCACCGCCACACATGTGCACACATGCTCAAACCCATTCCATCTTCCCTCTACCTGTTGAAGTGATTCCCCTACACACTGCACACTGTACCTTCTTATTGAAGCTGAGTCCTTTTCCTTCCTTTGATCCACATCACAGGCCACCTGGACGGGGGAAGAAAGGGAGTTAGAGTGAGAAGCAGTCTTCTCTGACCAGAAATGTTTAGAGGAAGATGAGACTAAAAACAGCACTCAGCAAAGATTACAGCACTTCCTCCAGTTGTGAAATGCCTACTGCTCCACCATTTTATACTGCCTGTGTCATTACCCAGCCCTGGGCACAGATAAGAGCATGCGCACACCGGTGTCAGGGAGAGGGGCATTACAGTAATACATTACCTAATACTCACGTGTTCATAATAAAACTCTACATCTGCATGACACCTTGCTGCTTTCCGGGCATTTATCTACATCATCTCTCAGATAACAACCCAATGGGACAAGGCATGTACTCTTAATCCCTACCAATAAATGAAGGAAGAAGAAAAATGAACTGTTAAAGGTCACTGGGTGCCAGAGCTGAGCTTCCACGGCCTTGGTCTTAATCTAGTAACCCAAGGTTCATAGAGTCTGAGGTCAGAAAATCTAAAAATGTGCCTTTCAGATTAAAAGTTAGTCTTCACGTTCAACAAATTCAACGCTCATTTGCTACCAGGTCTCCAGAACAGAAACCCTTGAATCCTATCAGTTATCAAAATCTACCATCAGTATTTGGAGATGCCTGCCTCCCTCCAACTCAGATCTGATGTGAAAACTCCCAACATTTTCTCTGTTGCCTCTTCACCCTGCTGAGACCATCCCTGAACAGTCCACTCCTGCTGGGGCAGTTCAACATAACCCTAACTTCATGTTACATCCAGCACTAGACAGGTAATTCAAACTTGGTGGTTGGAGTCTCCATACCAGAAATTTGGATTTGAGATATGGAATATGAATTGTCTTGCTGGGCACTAGGTCTGTGAAATCATGTCACATTACTGGGAACAGGAAGTAAAAAGTTTAACTAAGTACTTGTTGGTCACCAAGAAAATTAAATATATTCATAGAATAGCAAGACTAAGACAATACAAAAACTCGCTGTGATTTGGATATGGTTTGTCCACTAAGGGACGCTATTATGCTGTGAGAGGAAGCCATGGGACCTGTAAGAAGTGGAGCCTATGGGGGTAAGTCACTAGACACATTGCCTTTGAAAAGAAATAGCGCATAGCTTGTGGGACCTTTGTTAGGATTGGTGAGGGCTGTTAAAGAAGTGCAGGAGTGGATCTTCCTTGGGCTTGCTCTGTCACACTGTGTAACTTCTTGCAAAAGCTCTGGCTATCTTCCATGATGTGGTGCAGTCAACCCCGCCCCTCCCCGCGCCAAGGCGGCCCCCACCCCCCACCCCACCCTGAATCCCGAATCCTGCACCCTGCCCCAAGCTCCCACACACGGCATCCCGCATCCAGCCCCCAGCCTCCAGTTCCCAGCCAGACCGAGCGCCATACTCCTTAGACATTGAGCCTCCAAAACTGTAAGCTAAATTGACCTACTTTTTAAAAAAAATAACATTAACTTGCCTCGGGTATTTAATTTACCAAATAAAAAGAAACTAGTACAAAAAAGAAAGAAAGGGAGGGAGGGAGGGGGAGAGGAGGAGAGGGAGGGGGAGGAAGGAAGGAAAGAAGGGAGGGAGGGAGAAGAGAGAGAGAGAGAGAGAGAGAGAGAGAGAGAGAGAGAGAGAGAGAGAGAGAGAGAGAGAGAGAGAAAAGCAGAGGAAATACGTGCCAGTCTTTTTCTAATTTCTGTGAAAGCTGATACATAACCATTTCTTGTGAGACTTTTGTTTCTTCATCTACTATGTTCTCATTCTCGTCACCACCCACCCACTCACTCACCCACCCACCAGTGGGTATTTGTGGGTTTCTGAATGTTTCTAAGCCATGTAACTAAAAAGGCCTTGGGAGTCCTCCTCTGACAGGCTCTAGTTGTCTCTTCGCTCAGAATAAATAAATGTCTCTACTGAAACTTTTTGCTCAGTCCAGTTTATCCTATGGAACACACATCTCCTCCAGCTGCCTGTGTTTTGCTGGATTTTATAATTATCTATAATTGTGGGACCTCCAAATCTCCACAAAGGCCTATGAATTGTTTGGAATCCCCATAAACATACACACACACACACACACACACACACACATAAAGTAAAAGGCATGTATCCCAAGAGGTATGTGGAGGCATAATAGGAGGTGCATGATACATTCTCATGTTGATTTAGTTTTAGATTAAGATCATTGAAGAAGAATGAGTAATCTCAATCAACTTTTGAATCACAAAAAAAAAAATATGGTAGCAAATGTGACTATATGCAAATTTATATGAGTGTCTCTTACAACGACCTTTGATAGTTATATTCATTTCCTTCCAGTCTCATACCACGGATGGGCACCTAATCCAATGTAAAAGGTACACTAAGTGTCTTAAGTTCACAGAGAGTGTCTAATAACCATGTGTGGACTCTGCCGTTGTGTCCTCTTCTCTGTCCCAGCCCGCTTCCCCCAAGGGCTCCCTCTCCCATGTTGTTCTCTGGGACCCACCATGGGCACCCCGGTTTCTGCTTGAACTCCATGTCAGTCAGACAAGAGAGCACTCAATGAGTGAGTGCTACGCACTGTTCCCTGACCTTTTACCTTACAATCTATGAGAGACATGGGCAGGGCTGGTAACCACCCAGGGTACTACAGACCCATTAGTTTTCTTAAAACCTCCTCCCCTTCAGTTCATGGTTGTGGACCAAAGGGAAACTTGAAAACAGGCCCAAGCTTCCTTTAAAGGGAGTCCTTCTCCACAGGCACTGTCCAGGAAAGTGAGCCTCTTTGTGTTCCTAATCACGAGATTCCATGTTGGTACCTTTAGTGACTGCACTAGGGATGAGCCCCTGATCCAAAGACACACAACTGAGGCCTGTACTGTGTGCGGCAGCTGCACCACCTTCATTCTGCCTGCACTCAAGACCTCGAGATAACTGGGAGAAGGATTAATCAGTCGTCAGGAAAAGGGGACAGAAGAAAAGAAAGAACTAAACAAGAGAGAATCCTTAGCCTCACAGCAAACTAGTACCACTGCGCCCACATCCCTTTGGCAATTATGTGTGATTAAGTCATATGCTGTAAAATGGAAGAACTAAAGGCATCTTTTATTCCTCCTCTTGTCCTTCCTGGTCTATGATTCATCATGACAGGCAAATTTAGGAACCAAATTTACCTCCTCATTTCATTTCCTTGTTTGACATGCTATAAAAGACAATTAGATTTAGGACACTCCTTAAATATAGGGTACCTCTTATTTCTCTCCTTCCACAAATAGTTGAGTACTTCCCCTACTCTTCTCCTATAACTCCTTTTCACTCTAAATGTTTTGGTCCCAAGGGATAGATTCCATGTCAGATTAGTTAATATTTGCATTCAACTTCCAGGAATAATAACCCAAGCATCATGGCTTAAAGACATAGAGAGTTTTCCTGCATCACACAATGAAAAGCCTGGAAGACAGCCATTGTTGGTCTGGATTTGGCAGCTCTAGGATTTCAGGGTGAGAGTTTGACACTTGTCTTTCCTCTCATGGGTGGACTCCAATCACAGCAGCCAAGTTTCCACACAAAAAGAAAGGTATCGAGGGCTTTTTAAGAAATCTCACCTAATTATTCCTTGAATATCATCTATTATTGTATGAAAGGAAAGAAAAGCATCTCTAATTTTTAATTGGGAAAGTTCACATATCCGATGAACAAAGGGACTGTTGGTAATGAAAGAGAGAGCTAATGTTACAAGGCACTTGGTCCTATTTACTGCGCCCAGAATGGTAAGTCCATGTGTGGACTCTGCCTGGGCTTACCATGTGCTCCAACTCTAATTGCTGCTGATGTCTGCCTCTGCACTGTTTGGAAACTACTTCTGTGTGGACAATAATAAAACTCATACTACATTCCCTTCATTCTTATATTCCTCACAAGAGAGGAGGCATCCAAAGAGCTTCTTAGGACCCTGGGAACACAAAATATGCAAAAGCAATCAAAATTCTTTCATCTCTGGTTGAATATCTATCTATCTATCTATTTCTGAGACAGAGTCTCACTGTACAGCTCTGGCTGGTCTAGAACGCACTATGCAGACCAAGCTGGCCTGCAACTCACGGACATCTGTCTGTCTCTGCCTCTTGAAAGCTGAGATTAAAGGCATGCACCACCACACCCAGCCAAAATGATTTTTATAATTATTATATTTACTTGTGTATATGTGCGTGTGTACTTGTATGAATGAATGCCACCTGTGTGTGAGACCCCACAGAGTCCTGAAAGGGGCTCTGGATCCCTTGGAGCTGGAGTGACAGGTGGCTGTGGGCAACTTGACAGGAATGCCAGGAAACAAACTCAGGTGCTTCGGAAGGATAAGCAGTAGACTTAAACACTAAATGATCTCTCTGGTGCCTTTGAATTTCATCTTTGTGCAGCATTCAAGTAAACAGTAACTAATTCCTACTGCTAAGAAGACCACATGGAGCCTGAAGAAAGGTCCAGTGTGCAGCTGCGTGCCAGTTCCTGTGGAGTGCATACTCATGGCTGAGCTCCTGGCAAAGCTCTTTTTCCCTCATGTCTTCGTGCATTTTCAAATGTGAGTGTGCATCAGAATCTCCCAAATGGCTTCCCAAACAAAGACTGTGAGTTCTACCTTGAGGTTTCTGATTCTGGAAGTCAACATGGAGACTAACAAGTTGCATTTCTCAAAAATCAGTGATATTTTCTCCCTAGTGGAGAACTTTGACAACCATAAGCTTTGTAAGATACAGTAAATCCATATTTCTAGTGATCATGTGAGTGAATTGCCTCCTTGCAGCCAAAAGCTAGCCTACTGAAGCTAGCTTTCTTTATAATGAAGCAGAAGCCCACAGGGCTGGAACAGAGAACAAAATCCATGCCCTCCAGAAATCTGCCTATAATATTTTGGTGGCCATGGTTTTGCTGCATCCAAGTTCCTTGCTCAGTTCTCACTGAAGTTGGGTGCTCTTCTAGATGGCTACACAACAGGTTAGAAAAAACTTTTAGCATCCATCCTCTGACTAGAGGGAGTGCTTGAATCACAGGAGTGAATGCGGAGATTCAAACAAGGCCTCCATACTACACCTGTAAGAAAAAAATCTTAGTCAAAGCATTACTTTTATTTTTTATTTTATTTATTTTATTTTACAATACTATTCAGTTCTACATAACAGCCACAGATTCCCTTGTTCTCCCCCTTCCTGTCCCCCTCCTCTCCCCCCCCCAATCAGGCCCTCTGAATAGGTGAGACAGTTGATTGGCTTGATCTGTTTGGGAGGCATCTAGGCAGTGGTACGAGGTCCTGGGCTCATTGCATGAGTTGGCTGTTTGAAACCTGGGACTTATACAGGGACGCTGGGCTCAATCTGGGAGGAGGGGACCGGACCTGCCTGGACTGAGTCTATCAGTTCGATCTCAGTCCTCGGGGGTGGCATTACTTTTATTTTTAATTGAATGGCTCAACAAAGGAACAAAAAAACTAATTTTGTGTCATACACAATTAGAAGCAAAGAAAGAGTAACTTGGAGGTTCTGCCTTTCAAGACGCACAACTGTAAACACGTACATTTCGCTGTCTCTCATCTCATCTGACAGGACAAGTGGCAAGCTACTTTTGGGGATTGTTGAAGCTACATACTACATAAAAGCATCATGCCTTTACTCCCAGCACTCAGGAGACAGAGGCAAGAAGATCTCTGAATTTGAGATCAGCCCGGTTCACATAGTGAGCTCCAGGTCAGTTAGGGATGCATAGTGAGACTCTGTCTCAAAAACAAAAATTGTCCCTCTTCAGTTCCTAACAAAAATCTGAATTCATCTTCGGTGGAGAGGCATGAGAACACAGAAGATGCAGGAGGTCTAGAACGGACAATGGAAAAAGACCTCATCCCAGATCCATCTGCAGGAAATCTGCAGACTCTTCAATGTCCTGATTTGCCAATACCAATGCTAACCAGGTATGGAGGCAGACACACTGTCTCAGCAGGTCTAGGGAGATTCTCCTACTGTTTTCCTTAGCCATAAGAATGGCCTCTTAAAGAGACATGAACCTACCCAGATTCAGTTTTTCCAGCTCTCTTGAGAATGGAATTGAATTATCTCTCTCCTTCCTCCACCGTGCTGCGCTGTTTCCCAAGAGCTGCTTTGCCACCTCCACGGCCCCACAATCCACACTTGAATCCCTCCAAATGTATTACACACATTCAAAATGGACCAAGAGTGGAAAGAATGCTGCCAGGCATCTGCATCCTATGGAGGCAAGGGCACAAGGGCGTCCTTCTCACCCTGTGATCATATTCACACACCTAGAGATCCTCATCCTATCGAGGCAAGGACATAATGGCATCCTTCTCACCCTGTGATCATATTCACACACCTAGAGAAAGAACACCAATGGTGAAATCCTAGCTCCTCACTTTTGAGTTTGGTACCTTTCTGAAGTCATTTGACCTTTCTGGAGCCTTTACTGTCTCATTAGCCAATTAGAAGTAGAACTACACTCTTTTCAGGGAAAATTTGAGATTAAAGAAAATTGAATGTACCATAACACATGAACTGGAGCCTAAAATTTCAGTTACATAAAATACAGGAACAAATCATTGCTGGATTAAATTAAAAGGCAGGACCAGCAAGCTCGGGATTCCAGAAGTCAAGTGGTCTGGCACCACCTAGTGGGCATCATCAACCAGTGCTAGAGGGACTTTCGGCCTGGCTTCCTGCAATAGGGAACTTCCAGGCAAGTGGCAGGATTAAGAACTCTTCTTTTCTCAGTCCTTTTTATTTGACTATTTCTGGGATATTGTGATGAGAACAGAAGATGGGAATTAACTAGTCATTTTAGGGGCAGGGAACTAGAAACTGAACAGTTGTCCGTGGCCAAAAGCAGGAAATGCCCTTGTTTCTCTGGGCAGGAATGCCAGAGGGGACTTTGGTTTATCTTTTCCTAAATGAGCAGCCATCCTTGGCAGCAGTACATGACCATGTGACTGAGGCTCCAGTCCAGACACTGACCCCTTCTAGTGAATGGCTTCGGAACTAGGACTTAGTTTTCATGGTGGGAAGGATAATATTCATTTCCCAGTTTCAGCCATCTCCTAAACGATGTTAGGGTTACCTCTTCAGAGTGAAAAATGTTAAACAAACTTGATGAGGATTCTGTTGAGGCTACTAAGGGAAATCTGTCTCCTCCTGGTCAAAAGAATGGAATCTACCTGTGGTCAAAACCCAAAACAAGTTAATTCAGCCAGACTCCCTAGGAAGACTGGTTGACCTTGAGTGATGCTAAAGAGACTGGGGGTGGGGGATGGTTATTTCCTTACTGAGATCATGTGCTTTTCCTTCTCCTCCTCACTCAGTTTCAGCAGCTTATGGAGCTAGGACCATGTAGCTGGGTTACATGACTGCTTTTTCTTGGAAAAGAGCAACCTTTTTCTTCTTTTCTTCTCCCTCTTTCATATCTTTTCTTTCTCTTTTCTCTTTTTCTTGGATACTGGCTGTGGCCTGGGCATGCTTTCCTGGACACTGTGGGCTTGTTTAGTCTTTTTCGTATGAAGCTGTTCACCACCACCACCTTCTACCACGTGGTAACAGAGGGCCTGGTTTTCTCTTTGACCCTTCCCCATCCTCCTCAAAGGAGCAGCTGCCTGCCCTGGGGTTTTCTTTTAAACTAATAAAATTGTCCTTAAGCCTCCTTCTGAGTCCATTCTTAACTCTCTAATTAAGGAGGCTAAGAATGCCAAGAGAGGACCCCAATTTCCCCCAGTAACCTGGTACTCCAGGTGGGGCTCTCTAAATGTCCCTGTAACACACATGCAGGAACTCATCCTCCGTATTCACACTTGCTGAGAAGTCTCCCATCCTTTCCCATGAGTGGGACACAAGCTGTATTACTATCTGCCTGACCCTGGGAGGATGGCTGAAGCTGTCTTCATGTATGAATGGGGACAAATGGGGAAGAGAACCCATCACTGACCATTTTATATTTTAATTCACAAAGAAATCAAAGAAGCCATCATAGCCTGACTGTCCCCTCCAATCTCACTTCTTGCTACAGGCCACCCTGGCTCCCTCTGTTCATAAAATCACCTCTTTTCCTCTATACCCTTTGGAGCGCTGTTCTCTGCTTTTTGTGCTCGCCACTGTGGACACCCTTTCACCTTCAGGATGTCACCACCCAGTCCATTTCCTGCCAGTGTTCTAACCTGTTAACATCAGCTACGTTTACAGTCTGTAGTCATTCAATGGTATTTTCCGTCTAAGTAAAATGGCCCCTTCCAGTAAGAAATAAGTTCTGTTTACACAAGAACAGCAGCTTCCGTACAGTCCCCAGGTGGCTTGTTTTCTCTGACCTTTACTGAGACTTTCCTGCACTCTCTTCACCTCTGCCCTCTTGCTTTAAAGCCTATGGAGACTGAACCTGCTATACATTGTACGGGGTGAGGATTAAGAATTCCTAGGTAGGACCTTTCAGCTACTCATATTAAAGCATATTTATGTTAGGTCAGGCCTGAGATGTGATAGGAGAAATGCAAATGTGAAGAGACCCCATTTCAAAGCCTAGTTCACTAAGAACACCTGTTTTGCCTGCAGGCAGTGTCCCTGAACCCCATAAACAAATCCTCCTCTCCTCTGTGCTCACAGGTCTGTGCTGGCATGTAAAACCAGACCCTCCTGGTTGGGGAACTGAAACTCAATCTTGTTTACATTCCCGTCACTGCACTGTGGCTTCTAGAGGGGCTGTTGGGTAGGTACACCTGGCTTTATTGAAGTTTTGCATCATCCAAGAGATAGAACCATCATTGCTCCATCCTTATCATAAACACTCATGTGTACCCAAGAGATCCCGCCAAGTTTCCTATTGGGGCTTTTTGTGTGCCTCCCAAAAGCTGGGCAAGATTTGGATTCCTTGCCAAGGAAAGATCTTGGTTCAAGAGATACTCTTTTCTGCTCTAGTGGGTGAAATCAGAGTTCTGGGTTAGTTCATCAGAGAAGGGGCATCATGTTGACTCTGGTTCCCGTCTTAACTGTGTCCTACGAAGCCAAGATTTCATTTCTGCTCGTTTCCATCCTGGAGTTCGCAGTGGGGATCCTGGTCAATGCGTTCATTGCCTTGGTGAACTTCTGGGACATGGTAAAGGGGCGGCCGTTGAACAACTGTGACATTGTGCTACTGTGCCTCAGCACCACGCGGCTCTTCCTGCAGGGGTTGCTGCTTCTGGATGCCATTCAGCTCACCTGCTTCCAGCAGATGAAAGATCCACTGAGCCACAGCTACCAAGCCATCCTCACCCTCTGGATGATCGCAAACCAAGTGAGCCTCTGGTTTGCCGCCTGCCTCAGTCTCCTCTACTGCTCCAGGATTGTCCGTTTCTCCCACACCTCCCTGCTCCACTTAGCAAGCTGGGTCTCCAGGAGGTTTCGCCAGGTGCTTCTAGGTGCTCTTCTTTTCTCCTGCATCTGCACCGTCCTCTGTTTGTGGGACTTTTTCAGCAGATCCCACTTCATGGGCGCTTCTGTGTTACCCGTGAATGACACGGAATTCAGTTCGCAAATGGCAAAACTCAATTTCTTTTATTCATTTCTCTTCTGCAATGTGGGGTCTATCCCCCCTTCTCTAGCTTTCCTGGTTTCCTCCGGAGTGCTGTTTAGCTCCCTGGGCAGTCACATGAGGGCCATGAAGTCCCGAACCAGAGACTCTCGTGACCCCAGCCTTGAGGCCCACATCAAAGCCATCATATTTCTGGTTTCTTTTCTGTGTTTCTACGTGCTGTCATTCTTTGCTGCCTTGGTCTCAACGCCTCTGCTGGTGCTGTGGCACAATAAGGGAGGAGTGATGATTTGTATAGGGATGATGGCGGCTTGCCCTTCTGGACACGCAGCTATCCTCATAGCGGGCAATGCCAAGCTGAGGAGGGCCGGAGAGACCATGCTCTTCTGGTTTCAAAGCAGCCAGAAGGTGAGGAAAGACCAAAAGGTGCTTCCCGGGACACTCTGATAAGTCAGGAAACAGGCTCCTCACAAATACACCTCTAATGCTTCGTGACGTTTTACAGTTTCTTCCATAATCCAGAACTGGAATTCTTTCTACTTGGCCTAAATAGACTATAATAGTAGAATAAATTAATTGAAACTCTGTGATCTAAGCAAATATAATAGTGTTGGCTCCTTAGATGTGTTTAGTACAATGAACAACAGCAACAACAAAAAATCGAGGGGTTCTTCACCGTAAGCCCTTTCTGCACTGAAGCTCATTATTGACTACTGTGTGCCCTGAGAAGTCTCTCCTTCTAAAGGAACAGAAAGCCTTAATGCATTAATGCACTTGCTAAGACTCTTGTTCAAAGCTGGTACTAGAAACACACATGAAAATAGTTACTACTAGGGCAGTCATTCAGTGCTCTTCGGACCCCACAGTTTCCATGGAAACATGAAAAAAGAAAAAGAAAAACCTAGAGAAACAGTTATGCTGTAACTTCAGCTTCAAAGGGGCGCTACATAAAAATGTGAATAGGACCCATGACTAGGGTTCATTCTGTAAATATGTGGAATCCAAAGAGTACTTCCACCTGTTGTACAGACAAGGAGGTGAGGTAGAGCTTTGCCCAGCCAGTGCCCTTGATATCAGAAGCTCTGGTGCACCTCCTGACTCTGCCCAGTTGCCTTTGTCTACCTAGGTGAAGAAGTAGCCCAGAAAAGCCCAGCTACAAGGCTTGGCTGTGAAGACCCAGCTCTCTGTCTTCCTGCACAGGAACCAGAGCAGGAAGGCTTTCCAAAATTCAGATTTAAGGTTCCAGAGAGAAAATTCCAGACTGGGTATTTAAATCCTTCAAAG
This sequence comes from Peromyscus maniculatus bairdii, assembly GCF_049852395.1. Classification (NCBI taxonomy): domain Eukaryota; kingdom Metazoa; phylum Chordata; class Mammalia; order Rodentia; family Cricetidae; genus Peromyscus; species Peromyscus maniculatus. The sequence goes on from NC_134854.1 coordinate 50,441,201, forward strand.
ATGTCGGTCATCAGGTCCCCCCAGGAAGGAAGGCTTTTCCTTCTGTGTGGAAGCTGTTGAAGAGCATTTTTCTCTTCTCAGGCCTCTGTTTCTGATAGATGCAATTCTTACGCTTTTCCAAGCAAGTAAGCCTTTACTTCGGTTCCAATGACAACAAAGCTTGAAGCTTTGTCTTTTGTCTCATGTCTTTCCATGGTGGACATCTTTTAAAGTTTCCTTCAGAAGCACTGATCCTAATTCATGATTTCAGGTTAAAAAAAAAATAAAAACAACTTGATTGCCATATTTCAAGCCAACAAATTCAAATATTTGGAGATGGATCCAGACGTTACCTTTCTAGAGGTCCCTCAGTGATCCGGGGAGCAGCTAGTATCAAGAACGACTACTCTGGATGACCTATTATTTGAGCTGGATAACGAGATTCTCCCAAATCACATCACCTTTTGACCTCATTTCCCTCTATGGTACTTGTGGATATCATCAGAAAGGGAAGAAGGAAAGGCTAAGCCTCCTTGTTTTTCTTTTTTTATATGAGTATTCTCAGAATAACTCTTCTTTATATAGTATTGTTCTCTGAATTTTTGAAGATCTCCCTTTGGAGCAGTTTAAGGCCACAGAAAACACACAGCTGAAATTATGCAGCACGTGTAGCCCTTTGGAGTTGGCGATTTTTACTTAGTATCCCACATCTAAGGCTTCTCTGTGTTATTAAGGGTTGACACCTTGTTTCTTTCTGTGCCAAATCCTATTCTGTGGTCTGGATGAGCCACACTCGTCCCATCTACCCACTGAAGAGCAGCTCAGTTGTTCCTGAGGTTTAGCAGTTGTCGGGAACACTGCTAGGAACATCTGTGTGCAAATTTTCTGCATACGTGAGCTTCTGTTTCTTGGATAAATTCCAGTGAAATCAAACACTGGATCACCTGGTCAGGGTATGTTGAATTTTGTGAGGAACTACCAAATGTGTCTTTCAAAGTAGCTCACCGTTTTGCCTCCCCACCACCGTGAGTGACAGGCTTCTGCAGCCTTTGGTGCTGTTCCTGCTCCGGGTTCTAGCGTTTGGGTTCTAGCCATCCGGCAACTGTGTACTAGGTCTTACTCTTTTCTTTGTTGTTTCCCTGGAAACACATGAAGTGAGCCTCTTCTCACGTGACTGTTTTCACAAAAAGTATTTTTATCATATTTCTGAAATTCATTCATAATATCATATGCATCCCGATTTATTTTTTTTATTTAAAGAATTTTTATAGTCAATATATTTTGGCCGTATTCTTTCCCTTCCACTACTCTTTCCAGATGCTCCCACCTCCTGGCCCACCCAGCTTCATGTTCTTTCTCCCCCACACTTTCTCAGAAAGAGCATAAAATAAAAGACAAAAAAAAAAAAAGTCAAAACAAACAAAACCAGTAAGACAAAAAAAAAAAAACCAACTCACTGCTCCACTATAATTGATGTTGCACTGTTTATAGTTAGACGATTTTGTAAATAATAAAGTTTCTACAAATACTCTTGAATGCATCTTTTTGAGGACACGGTCTCTTAGGTAAATACCTAGGAGTGAATTTGCTGTGTCAAAAAGTTGGTGCACATCTAACTTGGCAAGAAGTTGCTTGAGTTTTCAGAAGTGAGCCTGACATTTTACACCACCCTCCACAATATAGGGAAGTCATTCCACACTCTCGCCAATAGCAACTTACTACACCCCCCCCCCTCAATTTTGGTCTTTTAGGTGAGATTGAAATGGCTTTAATTTGCGTTTCTCTGATAACTGTCAGCATGGAGCACATTTCCATGTACTTCTTGGCCTTCTTCTTACACATTTTCTACTACAAACTACTTGCATATGTTTCATACCTAGTTGTCTTTTACTGATTTTTAGGACTTTATAAATTTTTAAATTTTGCATATGTATATTATATGTGCTACACATCTATACAGCTCATACATATAAGTACACATACAACTTATAATGTTTAAGAGTTCCTTATTAATATTCATATTTTATAAATGTATACATAAATTATACACATGCTTCATATTTGTATGTATGTGCGAATACATATGTATTCCAGAGGACATTAATGTGCCTGATACATAGTGGCTATCATAACACAAACTTTGATCTATCTTTTCATTTTCTTGATCATACACTGATAAGCAGAAATTCTAGATTTTGATACAGTCCAATTTTTACATTTAATGTTTGTGCTTTTTGTATTTCCTCTAAGACATATGTACTTACCTCTAAAAGACTTTCTCCAAAGTTTTAGTAGTTTTCATTTTTATGTTTAATTATTTTTAAAATGTGCATCACGTTATAATTTATTGAAAGGGCTGCTGAAGTTTCTTTGTATTCCATCCATGTGGCTCAATATCATTTATCAAAGACTTTCCTTCATGTCTTCATTAAACTAACTCTAATGGTTACATGCATGTGTGTGCACATACATATACATATATATGTATGTTCATATATTATATATACATGTATATAATGTGTATATATGCATATACTCATACATACAACTCTTGTTGGGATTCTGGAAGTTAATTACTGATTCTGAATATCAACTTGGAAAGAATTCACTTCATAAAAAATATTTAGTTTCCCAGTGTTTTATAGTTCTTAGTAAATTCTTTTATAGAATTATATCTAAATATTTCATATTTCATTTATTATATAATTTCTTTTTATTTTCTACATCATATAAAACAACAATATTTTACATTTTATAGATTTCCTAAATTAAGGAAGTGTCATTTTACCTATGTCTTTAATCTCATTGATAAATATTTTTTCCTTTGCAACCAAAGATGCCCCTCTCCTCCCTGTCCCCACCCCCGCAGCCTTCCCCCCCGACAACCCACCCCCCATTCCCACATCCTCCAAGGCAAGAACTTCCATGGATTGTCATCAGAGCCTGGTACATTCAACTGAGGCAGGTCCAAGCCCCTCCGCCTGAACCAAGGCTGTGTAAGGTGTCCCACCACAGGCACTGGACTCCAAAAAGCCCACTCATGCACCAGGGATGGATTCTGATCCCACCGCCAGGGGCCCCTTAAACAGTTCAAGCTAAACAACTGTCTCACCAATGCAGAGGGCCTAGTCCAGTCCTATGGAGGCTCCACAGCTATTGGTCCACAGTTCATGGGTTCCCACTAGTTTGGTTTGGCTGTCTCTGTAGGTTTCCCCTTCATGATCTTGATGTCTCTTGTTCATAGGATCCCTCTTCTCTCTCTTTGACTGGACTCATGGAGCTCGGGCTGGTACTTGGCTGTGGATCTCTGCATCTGCTTCCATCAGTTACCACTGGGTGGAGGCTATATTATGACAATTAGGGTATTCACCAGTCTGGTTACCGGAGTAGGTCAGTTCAGGCATCCTCTCCACTATTGCTAGTAGTCTAAGGTGGGGTCATCCTTGTGGATTCCTGGGAACTTCCCTAGCACCCTGTTTCTTCCTTGTTCCCTTGATGTCTCCCTCTATCATGTATCTCTTTCCTTGCTCTCCCACTCTGTCCCTGTTCCAGTTCAACTATCCCATTCCCTTATGTTCTCATCCCCCATCCCCTACCCTCCATTGCCCCTCCTCACTCTCAGTTTACTCACGGAGATCTCATCTATTTCCCCTTCCCAAGGTGATCCATGCATCCATCCCTCTTAGGGTTCTCCTTGTTAGCTAGCTTCTCTGGAGCTGTGGATTGTAGTCTGGTTATCCTTTGCTTTACATCTAGTATCCACTTATGAGTGAGTACATGGTGTGAAAATGTTTTACATTGGTATAAATTTTAGTTTATTGATACAAACTTGAAGTTAATTTTGTTATACTGTATATATATATATATATATATATATATATATATATATATATATATATTCTTGTTTGAGGTATTATGTTTATGTAACTCATTTAAAATTGTAATGGATAATTAAAAAATAGATTAATAATTAGTCATCTATGATAATCATATCTGTAGCCATGTTAGTTAAGTCTTCTAGGTATACATAGATATATTTCAGATAGATAGGTAATCTTCAAACACTTCATAGACCTAGAGAATATGGCATTTAAATAACTTAAAATTCTGTTGACGTGAGACACAAGTGCTCCTGGCTGCACCAATTGATCCTGAGAGAATGTTGGGCTTCTAAGACATTTCCATTTGGAAGTTTGTCTTTTTGGCACAAAATGGCCTACTGGGCAAAGAACTGCCCTTGGCTTGATGGCTGACAGTACAAATATAATGCTGTCCTTTCTGGACAAGCGGGACACAAGGAAAGCGACCACTGTACTCTGCCAAGACAGGGTAAGATGGTCTCTCAGAATTCCTGCTTCTAAAAATGGTCTGTCAGATACTCTAGGCCTGTAGCCAATTTGAATGCACCAACAATGCTGAGAAACATTAGGTGACTGTCCAGGCTGCCAGCTGTCTTGGTCTACTTTTGCAAGATTCCCGAAAGTTGCTTGCATCCATCTACCATTTCTCAGGTACCATTATGTTCCTTCTCAGGTCTTTGATGTGGTTAAAGACTAGATAGTTGTAATTTCCTCAGTTATGATAAAAGATAAGTTAGATATAAAACCTTAAACTCACAAATATAAGATAGATAGGACATCTTCTTTAATATTGTAACTATAATTCTTGTCTGGTAATTGTTTTGTTATATGCAATTTTACCATGTTAAAGTTAAAAGCTTCCTTTTTAAAAAAAAGAAAAAAAGGGGAAGTGCTGTGGATATTACTCTATATAAATAAAACACTGATGGCCAGTGACCAGACAGGAAGTATAGGCGGGACAAAGAGAGAGGAGAATTGGGGAAACAGGAAAAAGGAGGGAGAGACACTGCAGCCATTGCCAGGACAAGCAGCATGTAAAGACTCTGGTAAGCCACCAGCCACGTGGCAAGGTATAGATTTATAAAAATGGGTTAATTTAAGATAAAAAGAACAGTTAGCAAGAAGTCTGCCACGGCCATACAGTTTATAAGTGATATAAGCGTCTGAGTGATTATTTTATAAGTGGATTGTGGGACTGCGGGGCTTGGGGAACCTGGAGAGAAGCCCTCCAGCAACAAGTACAAGCCATGTTTGTCCTTCTGAGTCTGGGTTACCTCACTCAAAATCATATTTTCTAGTTTCATCCATTTGCCTGCAAATTTCATGATGTCATTGTTTTTTACTGCTGAGTAGTACTCCATTGTGCATATGTGCCACATTTTCTTTATCCATTCTTTGGTTGAGGGGCATCTAGGTTGTTTCCAGGTTCTGGCTAGTATGAATAATGCTGATATGAACATAGCTGAGCATGTGTCCTTGTGGTACAACTGAGCATTCCTTGGGTATATACCCATGTAGTATAGCTGGGTCTTCAGGTAGATTGATTCCCAATTTTCTGAGAAACCACCATACTGTTTTCCAAAGTGGCTATACAAGTTTGCACTCCCACCAACAGTGGAGGAGTGTCCTCCTTGCTCCACATCCTCTCTAACATAAGCTGTCTTCATTGTTTTTGATCATAATCATTCTGACAGATGTTAAGATGGCATCTCAGAGTCATTTGGATTTGCATTTCCCTGATGACTAAGGATATTGAACATTTCCTTAAATGTCTTTTGGCCATTTAAGATTCTTCTATTGAGAATTCTCTGTTCAGCTCTGTAGCCCATTTTTTAATTGGATTGTTCAGTATTTTGATGTCTAGTTTCTTGAATTCTTTATATATTTTGGAGATCAGCCCTCTGTCAGATGTGGGGCTGAAGATATTTTCCCATAAATATTTTACATTTATCATGTACTTTTTAGATTTCCTAAATTAAGGAAGTGTCATTTTACCTATGTCTTTAATCTCATTGCTAAATATTTTGACATCATTCCTGCATTAGGATTTTAATGTGTTTCATTAGGATTTTAATGTGTTACTTGCTTCGTTCTTTGTGTCTTGTTTCTTTTAATTTTTTCCATTGAGAGCTTTCTTTTTAGATCCCTAGCCATTTTCAATTGACAATTCCCTAGTCATTTGTTTTCTTGACTTTGTTTTTTAGGGTTTTGTTTTTTTTTTTTTTGTCTATTCTGGAGATTGATCCCCTGTCAGTTGTATAACTGGCAAAGGTTATCTCCCATTCTGTGAGTTTCTTCTTCACTTGAACATTTGTTTCCTTATTTGCACAGAAGCATTTTAGTTTTATGGGGTCTCAATTGTCTATTGTTGACCTTAGTTTCTGGGGCAAATGGAGTCCTGTTCAGAAAATCCTTTCCTGCACCTAAATCTTGTGGGATATGGTCTATGGAAATGGCCTAAATGTCCTTCAACAAATGAATGGATACTGAAAATGTGGGACATATGGACAATGGAATACTGTCCAGCTGTGAGGAAAAATGAACTCATTAGATTTGCAAGCAAATGGATGGGTCTAGAAAAGATTATATTAAGTGAGGTAATCCACAGAAAGGCAAACACCACATGTTTCCTTTCATCTGTGGTCCCTAGTTCTAACTCCTCAGATATAAGTAGTTACACTGCACCACCCTCTATCAAAGAAACCTCTCTTTACAACAAATGGAAACTGTCACAGAAAACCACAACTAGGTAGAATGAAGAGATCAACAACTCAGAGGGAGCTCAGACCTAAACGATACATCTACATCACACCTCCTGCATCTATGACTCAGGGAGGAAAGAATATCAGAAGAAAGGATAGAAAGACTGTAAGCCAGCATACTGGGAAGTCTACAATGAAACAGTGTCTCCTAGAAATCCTGCATCAACAAGATTGAACAATGGCTGTATCAATGAACATATTAACATGAAAAGAAAAAAATTTTGAGGGGTCCTACCACTAGACAAAGAACTAGAGGCAACTAATGATTGCTGGGAGAAGGAGAATTAGCCTGTCTCAGGGATGAGCCCCCTTATTGTTTGTTCAATACAGAGTGGTCATCCTTGAAGCCACATACACACAAACAAAAACAGTTGTATTTATGTATTTTTGCATACATATACATGCATGAATATTTATGTGTGGAACAATAGTAACAATACACAGATTCTCTCTATTTGAGATTGGAAGGGGTGTGGAAGGACTTGGGAGGAAGGTTCCTGGGAGGAGCTTGGGGAAGAGAAGGAATGAAGAAAAGTAGTGTACTTCTCTTTCAATTAAAAGTATGTTAAAAAAATAAAATGTAATAAATAATTTTTTCAAATTATGCACAATTATCTTGAAGAAAGATAGTAACATTGGCCTCATTTCTCATCTTTTGTATCCTTTTGGTATATACTTTTCAGTTGCACTCACTACCAACTGTACAACATAATGTTATTTTGTCTCATTTATTTGACAGTTAACTGTTATGGTCCAAGGCTCCAAATCAGCCCAAGCAGACACAAGAGGCTACTGCAAGACAGTCTTTAATGCAGGGCAGCACAAAAGAAGGGGGAGAGGGGAGGAAGCTGATCAGGGTAGCACAACAGACTCAGACTCAGGAGCTGAACTGTGACTCCGAATGCCAGTTGCAAATGCAAGTATTTAAGCATAAAAACGATAAACATTTGTTGCCAAGTAACAGTTACAATTTTTCACCCAGTCAGAAATCAGAGTTAGGGGTTTCTTTGAATATTCCATCATTGTCAACAGATATACAATGCAAACTTTTCAATCCAACCAATCAGATTCATTTGCTCCTTCTATTACTAGGAACAGCCATAATGCTTCTAGAGACCTGAAGATGCATAAAGACTATTTCTGTGGTTTAAGTAGGAAATGGATTGGCCGTTGGAAGGTCCCCAGCTCCCCTAGGGCTTGGGAACCTCAACTTTGCTTCACCTTACAAGTAAAATGGAGTCTGAAGCCAAAATGAAGCAGCATTTGGGACAAGGTGCTTTTTGGCTGTTTCCAACAAACAATTACATATACTTATGATGTACCAGATGTTGTACTGAAATAGGTATATATCGTAGAAGGGCTAAACTAAGCTAATCAATATGAATTGCCCTAGGCGTTCCTTTTTTTGTAATGTGAATACTAAAAATTCTACCTCATGATTTTCAAGACTACACTATGTTGTTTTTAATCATAGTCACTGTGTTTTACATCAGGGCTCCTGAATTTTTCCTCCCCTTTGTTTCACTAAAATTTGTTCCCTTGACCAATGTTCCTCGTCTCTTCCCCTCTTCTTGTCCCTGGTAACAATTAATCCGCGCTCTACTACTATGAGTTCACTTTTTAAAAAATCCAATATGATTTTCACCTAAAATAATCAATTATTTCTCAGAGAGTCTGAGGTGAGAAACAAATTGAAGCTTTTCACACGTGTCCACACACTAAGCACGCCTGATGTGCCTCAGTTCATCCCGCAAATCAAGGGTTTTATTTTGTGTCATTTTCCTGCTGCCTGAAAAAACAATTTTTATTGAATATTTTATATGCTGACTCTAAAAGCTCTCATTTTCATATGTATACATAAGAATATTTATTGTATCCTCACTGTAGAAAGCTATTTTGTTTGCAAAATTACAAAGTAAAGTGTTTATATTTATAGTTGCAGGTAACACTGTTACACTTATAGAATTAGAAGTTAGCATGCTTTGTTGGCCTTTCTTCACCCCTGTAAACTCATCTTCTCATTGTATTCTAGCTCAGAGCACTTGTGGCACCAAGACAGCCGTAATTCTCTGCCTTCCTAATTGTAACGTGACAGTTTTCTATAGCCATCTTCAAAATATTTAGGTTTCAGAAATCTGACCATGATGTGTGCAGATGTGAGTTTCTTTGTACAGATCCTATCTAGAGTTTGATGACCTACTTGGTTCTACAAACTGAATTATTAAAGTCCTGAGGATCAAAACCAGGACCTCATTTGAGCTGAGGAAACATTTTATTTCTAAGCTGTACATCTAACCTCTTAGGTTGGCATTTTTCATTTGAGAAACAAAATGAATATATACTGTTATTGCTTGATATGAACTACCTGGATCTGTATGCAAGAGAAACACATTTATAATTACCTATAACATAAGAAAAATCATTTCAAACATTAGTAGTTCAAGAAATACTACAGGGTAGTTCAAAAGGGTGACTTCTTCTTCAAGTCTTGAGGGAAAGTAATAGAACAAAATGTCAGGGTCCCCTCTCAGAGATGGTTTCTATATCCATAACTCCGTACCACACCAGGTACTTTATCCAAGAACATGGTCACTCTTCCACCAGGGAAAGGGCTGTACCAAACATAGCTCTCAAATTCCTTCTTTAAAGGTCACTGCTTATGTATGTAAGACTCCAAGGAGCAAGACTCCTTCCCCCTTACACTTCCTAAATTCATTACTTCATTCCACAAGTTACATCCAGAAGTCTTATGACATCGCTGGATCAAAAAGTCAAGGAGGAAGCCAGTACAAGTCATTTATGCATTTTCTTTATCTTTAACATTAAAACATTTTTTTCTTCCTTAAATATTTCAGGGGAAGTAATCTGACTGTGATATTTAACCCAGATCTGGAAAGGAAGCCTTAATTTGCCATTTATGTTAGCCAATAAAAGTTTCAATGTCTGGGCTGAACTGACCTCAAAGATTTTTTTCATTCTGATGATTTGCTTGTTGTATGAGTCTAGGCTATCCTCTCAAACAAGCTTTTTACACCCCTAGTCTCATCTTGCTCTTCAATTCAGTCAAGAATCAGAACTGAGTTCTCCGAGGACCCCATTTGTAAAGATGACTCCTCTGGATTTGTCTCCCACTTCACCCTTTGACCCATCAATCCCAGTGGGCGTGGCCCTTGGCCATCAGACTTGCTTTTCCTTTAAAGAATTCTTAAGAGAAAACTTCTCAGTGAGGTCCCACCTCGAGCTTTGTATTCTCAAGCATTTACAAGAGAAACTGTAAGGTGGTGCAGAGCAGCAGCAGAATTGGACCTGAGTGAGCTGAGGAACTTCAGTTTGGCTCTCAGTGGGCTCAGAGAATAATCAAACATGGTGAGTTTAGGACCCAGCCTTCATGTTAGTCAAAAAATAAATACATGCATATAGACAACAATAAAAATAATAAGGTACATTTAATTAGGTATCCAAATATTGGCAAAAGCAAAATGTGTGACCACAGTTTGGATCAGAATTTAAGTAAATGACATGAATGAAGACTTAGATGAATGAGCAGAGCCAAGTTTTAACTGAGACCTCTCATATTAATGATTATCACAGAACCTAAAATAAGAAAGTGACATGATCATAACAATAATTTTATAAAGACCCAAAGGACAATGTTGTATGGGATTATTTTGAAAGAGTGGAGGCAAAGTGTTTGGGTCATTTGCACCCTCATCATCATCTTGTTTCAGGATGTGGTCGTGGAAATAGAGAAGCTGGAATAGGTCTAAGAATGCTTTGGACATGCATCATCATCTAGCGTCTAGAGAGAGTGGTCAGTAGAGAAGGAAGAATGGAGGCTGATTCATTGTGGAGTGGAGCTATGATGTAACCACTGGCAAGAAACGAAGAAGTTGAGGGAAGAAGTTGGTTCCAGCTTTAAGGAACTGGTAGTGCCCCTTAAGACTTATTGACAACAGATCACTGGCAGAGTTTTGGAAATGAGAACTAAAATTCACATTGGACATCAGATCTAAAATTGGACTTGTAATGGAAAGAGAAGCTTGTCTTTAAAAATGCTAGTTTGAGGTTAGGTTATAAAGGCAGAAGGAAAATGTCAGTATGCCCTACCTAATGGTAGCTATTTGTCCTTATATACCATCAAGATGTTTTCTAAGATCCTGCCCTTTACCATACTTAAGAGCTCATTCCAGATCCATAGATGTCCATTCCTGAGTCCTGTCTAACTTAATCTGAGAAAACGTTGTAATCATGAAATCCCTCAGAGTCTTATGGCCTGCCATGATTCTTAGCACACATGAGAATGAGCAGAGATGAGAGGCAGAGTTTTATTTGCCTCCTGATTCTCCAGAGGCCCACTATATGTTAACCCATTTGGTTTGGCCGTTTGTCGTGTTGTTTTGTTTTGTTTTGCTATGGTGCTGAAGACTGACCTTGAGCCTCACACATGCTTAGCCATGTGACCCACCACAGAGCCACAACTCCAGCTGCGTCCTCACCTAGCTTGGTTTGCATTGTCTTCCTTTTTTTTTTTTGTGGTGGTGCCAAGATTGAACCCAGAGCATGTTAGATGAAGCACAATCCCAGCTGCTTCTTCATTCGCTCTCATTGACATCTATGGCCACTCACACGTTGTAAACCAGTACTTCCCTGTCCCTTAAATTTTCTTGAAGCTCTAACACTTGTCCACAACTTATGATATAGTAAGTGGTACAAAACCATTTGAGTGGGACAGTTAAGCCTATGGACAGACAAACGAGGAAGGAATAAAAATGTAAGCCCCTTGTGGACTAAGAAAACAAGCAGTATTTAAGAATTAAAACGACCTAACTCAGAGTTAAGGGAAAATTTGAATAATGGAGGATTAACCTCAGTAAAAACAATAACAAAAAGATGAACAACCAAATGACCACAGAAGGTCAAGGGAGTGGGTTATTGATAGAATCTCTTCAGAGTATGTTTTATTCTCTTTGATCTATTTTGCTTGCAAAGCATATGTCACTCAATGTGTCTATGATCAGACTTAAATAAGGTTTATTTAGTCACTCTCTGAAATACTGCCTGAGAAGGTGATGTGTTTTTAAAGAGTTTAAACAATACAATAGTATTCAGCTATTGTGGAAAAAGAAATCCCATTACAACATGGTGCTGTGGGATGGTCTTTCTGTATGCTGTGAATATGTGTTGCTCTGATTGGTTGGTAAATAAAGCTCCATTGGCTTATGGCAGGGCAGGATGGGGCCAGGCAGGAAAATCCAAGGGAGATGGTGGGAGAAGAAAGGAGAGTGAGGCAGATGCTGCCAGCTGCCGCCAGGAGAAGCAAGATGTAAAGTACTGGTAAGCCACAAGCTACATGGCAAGATATAGACTTATAGAAATGGGTTAATTTAAGATGTGAGAGCTAGCTAATGAGAAGCCTGAGCCATTAGGCCATACAGTTTGAAAATAATATAAACCTCTGTGTGTTTACTTGGGACCAAGTGACTGCAGGACGCAGGTGGGAGAGATTCCTCCTGACCACAGAGCCCGGGCAGGACACAGAGAAACTTCATACTACAACATGGATAAATCTGGAAGATATTATGCCAAATAAAATAATTTAGGAACAAGAAATTAAATATTATATGAATTCCCTCAAATATGGAATCACAGAAGAGGAGGCAGAAAGAGTGTAAGAGCCAGAGAGGATGGAGGACACCAGAAGAACAAGGCTCTCTAAATCAACAGTGCAGTGCTCATATTAACTCACAAAGCCTGAAGCAGCAAGCACAGGGCCTGCATGGATTTGCACCAGGTCCTCTACATATATACTATAGCCTCAGTATTTCCCCAGGTTCCTGAGTGTGTGAATGACTGGGTCTCTGGTTCTTGTGCCTTCTCTTGGGGTCCTTTTCCTTCTGTTGGTTTGCCTCATACAATTTCAATGAGATGGTTTTTGTTTTATCTTATTAAATTTTATTTTGTCATGTTAAAAAATAGGTTGCTTCAAAATTATCAATTTGGCATACAAAAGAGAAAGTGAATCAAAGGAAAATGGGAAGACAAAGAAAGAAGGAGGAGGAGGAGGAGGAGAAGGAGAAGGAGAAGGAGAAGGAGAAGGAGAAGGAGAAGGAGAAGGAGAAGGAGAAGGAGAAGGAGAAGGAGAAGGAGAAGGAGAAGGAGAAGGAGAAGGAGAAGAAGAAGAAGAAGAAGAAGAAGAAGAAGAAGAAGAAGAAGAAGAAGAAGAAGAAGAAGAAAAAACCTCACAAAAATGCGGCGGTACAGTCTGATAGAGACAGCTCCTCAACTGAGGTTCCTTTTTCCTGGATCACTCCAGGCCAGTATCAAGTTGACAGCTGAAAGTATGACAAGTACCCTGTCAATATGTGTAAAATAAGAAATTCTAATGGGATTTCAAACTTAAGCTTCACATACAAATTGCTACTTACAGAACTCACTTTTTTGCAACTTACACCTAACAATTTTTCCAAATATCTTAGGACAAAAATTTAAGGGTATTTCAGGTCTTCTTCTGTTTCTTGTGTCAAGCTTGGTCAGTAATATGTATATAGATATAACATGTTTCATAAAGTTTAAAATGGTGATGGCTTTAATGTATGGTACTCTTTCTTATTTATTTTACTTTTTGTGTGTTTGTGACTCACCTGCATGTGTGTCTGTGTGAGGGTGTCAGATCCCCTAGAGCTGGAGTTATAGATAGCTGTGAGCTGCCATGTGGGTGCTGGGAATTAAACCAGCATCTTCTGGAAGAGCAGGCAGTGCTCTTAACCACTAAGCCATCTCTCCAGCCCCTGTGGTATTCTTTATTATTATATTTCACAGGATCTAAGATGGCATCAATGGAATAATTCCTCATTATATTACATATTACTAAGGAATAAAAATTTAAAATATAATGAATAGTCAGCCATATAAACACATGAGTTTTGCATTTGTGAATTCAACTGTCAAGCAAATATACTTTTAAAAATTGCATTTGTAGAAATCTAAAAATTGTTGAAGTTTATGAGAGGACTACATAGGTGATTTGCAAAAACTGCATTTTGCGGGGCTGGAGAGATGGCTCAGTGGTTAAGAGCACTGACTGTTCTTCCAGAGGTCCTGAGTTCAATTCCCAGCAACCACATGGTGGCTCACAACCATCTGTAATGAGATCTGGTGCCCTCTTCTGACCTGCAGTCATACATGCTGTATACATAATAAATAAATCTTTTTAAAAAACCTGCATTTTGCATAAGGACCTTAAGCACCCCTGATTTTTGGAATATGAAGTTGGGAGAGGTGGTTCTAGGTGACTATAGAACAGTGTATTAGTGTATTGGTCAGACTTATTGCTGTGATAAAATACATGGTGTAAACAACTTAAAGGAAGAAGGATGTGTTTTGGCTGCTGGTGTCAGAGGGTGCAGTCCATGGTTGGATGACTCCATTGTTTGGGGGCCATGGTAAAAGAAAGCATCAGTGTAAAGGGGTGCGTGAGAGCAGAGTTGCTCACCTCATGATGGCCAGCAAGTATCAAAAAGACAGGAAACGGAGAGCCAAGGCAGGAATTAACCTTTAAGGAAACCTTCCCCTCCTCCCATTGACCCAGTTCTCTCAGCTAAGCTCACCTCCCACCGTCCCACAATCTACCTACTGTCTATTCAAAATTTAAATCCTTTGATAGATTAAGTCATTGATGAAGGCAGAGCCCTCATGGTCTGGACAGTCACTTCTCAGAAGCCCCTCTTCTGAATATTGTTTACATCGGGGACAAAGCCTCTGTATATAAGGCACTGGGGAAAATATTCCATATCTTAATTATAACATTTGCATTGCCTTCTTACCATTGGGTAGGAGATATCCTGAGTAAATCTTAGAGTCAATAAATATGATACACCTCAATCCATGTGTGCATGCACATGCACATGCAAGCAAGCACACACACACACACACACACACACACACACACACACACACACACACACATACACTGCTTGTTCATTCTAATGCTAATTAAAAATTATGTGGCATAAATCCAATTCATCATACAAAGCCTGCATAGCACCCAGCCTTAGTTACCACATTCATGAACATGTTAGCACAATGTATTTCCTGATAAATGATGCAATGAAGTAATTTCAATTCTTCGTCATTGGGAAAGGTGGCCACAGTGGTTTTAGGTCACTGTCGAGCATGACTGTAAGATGTTCCACAGAGAGCTTCTGTCGAATCATGCTTACCAATTTGAATTTCCACAGTAAAATAGCAAGACGTTTTGTAGCACATGAAAATAAGTCATGTCTTGATATTTTATACATCCTAGGCTAATTCATTGTACAAAAGTTTTTATAAATACTACAAATCACTAACTACCCACAATTATTATTTACATTACTTATATCTTTAGCTAATTTTTGTCTGCTAAGGTCTCAGCCATATAACATATCTTCAGTAACTGTGTATCAAGCTAGAATAGATGTTCACATTTTGTCTGTATTGAAATGATATATTTTTCCTGCACTCCATAAACATCTTTTGGGAAACATGCCATCAGGAAAAGAAAAAGAAAAAAAAAGTTTTTCCACAATAGCATCATTAATTTACTTGCAATGGAAATTCTAGGGTTTTTGTTTGTTTTTTTTTTAGTTAATTTGGCTTTCATCATATTTTATAGAGAGGCTGTTCTTTAATTTACTGCATAATGGTATCTCTAGTTGTATTTTCATTGGATCCAATATTAACATCTCTATATTTCTCCTCTAATTATCATTTTCCCTTTTTCTCTGACTTCTGAATTGCAATCTCGGTCATATCTTCTAATTTTCTCACTTTTCCTATGGTATCTAACTTAGTATTTAGAGTCCTTCATCCTACTGTTTTGTTTTGTTTTGTTTTGTTTTGTTTTGTTTTGTTTTGTTTTGTTTTGTTTTGTTTTGTTTTGTTTTGTTTAAACCACCAATTATACCTCCTAGTGACTCTTGGCTATTTGATGGCATTTTCCTTTTACAGAGTCAATGTTCTCTGACATCTTTTAAAAACCATAGATGTTGTCTAATATTTCCCATATCATAAAACTTTTGACTCATAGATGGAAACTGGATTTTTCTTTTTTAATACTTAATTTATTGTGTGTTACATTAACATATTCATTGATTTTCTTTTCTTTTTATTAAGCTTTTTTGGGTAGAGGTTCTCTGTGTAGCCCTAGCAATCCTGAAACTCACTCTATAGACCAGGCTAGCCTCTAACCTAGAGATCCACCTGCCTCTGCCTCCTGAGTGCTGGGATTAAAGGTGTAACCACCACACCCAGCCTCCTTTTTGTTAAAACTTTAAGTGAGATATGAAAAGCTTTACTCACACCTGTGATGGCTACTGGTAGACACCAGAAGGGTCAGATCTTACAAGACTCAAGGAAGAAAGATAGGGGTTGTTTTTAGTGACTATTTCTGGTTTTGGTTAAAGACATATGCATAGAAAGTCTGTCTTCTGAGTAACGTGCTACATCAGTCTGGAAATTACACATCTTGATATTAATGAGGTAGTGTCTTTAGCATCCAATCCCTCTGCAACAGAACTTCCAGTTATTCAATGAGTCACTAGCATTGAGTGGGAGTCAAGTGTGTTTCCATGGTAGGCTTCAGGACCTGAGAGCCTTGCCCAGGCCTTGAACCACCCCTGTCCAGGCCCCACAGCTTCCCCTCACTTCCATTCCCTAGCACATCACTTTAAGTATATCACAGTATTGTATTAGAGAGTACTTCTACTTATTAAGAACTGGGGTTTTTCTATGAACTCTAAGTTGCTATTTAAGCTAAGTGGCAATTTATATTAAAACAACAGACCATTAATGATCGAAGTTAATTCTGTTTACAAACAAGGGGATGATGAGTTATCTTTTGAAGTACTGTCATTATGGTCTGCAGTCCAGGCTGGCAGTTTGAGTTAGGGTTTCAGTCAGGAATCTGTATCTTTGGAAATGGTCTCACATCTATGTTATCTTTGAAAACAATGACAACCAACTTATCAATTTCTATAAGTAGTGTCACACAAAAATTAATTGATCAGAAATATGTATTTTGTAGGTCTGGTGATAGGTCCACAAGTAAAGGTTTGAACTACAAGCCTAGAAGCCAGATATCATTTTTCAAGTACAGTGCTCCAAGTGCCAAGTTTGTTCCAGGGCCACAGTAGTAGTGAAAGAATAAATAGTTTCAGCCTTCATAGCTTTAGAGTGTGCAAAGTAAGTAGATAATCACCCCACAACTGCTCCCAAGGAACAGGTACCCAGTATCATGGTACTAGGAAAGGGATACCTAAACCCAAATGGGACATATGAGTGGAAGATTGGCAAAAGAAGTAATGTCTAAAGGATGCATCAGAATTATCTAGTCAATGAGAACATAGAGAAGTCTATTGTGTATCTGAGATAGAGAGAACAGGTGATACTATCAGTGCTATGTGGTTATGTGGTCAATAATGGTGTGTCATGTGACCATGTGATGAGAAAATGAGACCAAAGACAAAATTCATTTAAAAAAAAAAATCTCAGTTCAGTAATATGTCTGGCAGATAAGACATGGGCAGATTTGGTGCCGATGAGAGGCACAGAATCACCACATATATCCCAGGTGCTAAGAGAATACTTAGCACATGACTAAGCACTTAACTTCCATGGAAAAAAGATTATGCAATAATTATATATTGCATTAAGAAGCCAAGCCTCGTCCTAAGAGCAATAGAAAGTTAACAGATGAAGGGAGAGTCTGTGCTGAGGCGGGTGGTTTTCCACATACTTGTAGAAATGTTTCCCTGACAGGAACCTTCCGCCTGCAGAGTTAGAGGTTCCCTTCCCCTTTTTGCCCTGCCTGCTCCTTTGCCAAAAGCACTGAACAGGAAGAAGTGTTTGTTTGGAGATGCTGCTAGCACAGTGAGGTTGTGAACAAGGACAGTACCCATTGCCTGATCAGGAGCATATGCTCAGGAGACAAGGAACTCTGCTCACCACACAATCATCAGCCTTCTGAAAAGACTCCTATCTGTGTGCCAGCCCAGAAAGACCTCAGGTAAGTCTGTCTGTCTGTCCTCCATTCATCTGTCACATATCCCTGAAACATGGGAGACTAAGCCTTCTATAAGTGAGATTATTATTGCCAAGACTAACCTTGTAAGCAAGGGTTATTTTAAGACTAAGCATTGTTGAATTACAGGAGATTTATGTATCAGACATGGTTTATGAAACCACACATGGAGACGAGGTTCAGACCTAATGCTAAAGTATACATGAAGGAGAGACAGCATGTCAAGTTCCTTATCAGTGTTCTGGACATGTCTGGGTCTCCTCCATTCCCTAGAATGCCTGTCTTCGAGTCTTCCCTTGGGTACTCTTAGCAAGGGACAAGGCTAAGGCATGGAGGAAGCAGCTTCATCTACAGATACTGATGATGTTGCTTTGGTCCTCACAGGTCCCTGAATCCCCATCATCATGAACTGGAACATGATCATCTCAGTGCTTATTATAGTAGTTATCAAAGTTGTTGGAATGACCTTATTTCTGCTGTATTGTGAGTATACGTGCAAGCCTTCTCCCCAGTACCCTTATTTTATTCCTCTACTCAGAATGCCAAGTTGAGTATGAAGTTTCAGCGCCCAAGTTCTTCCACAGTGTCCTTCTACACTCTGTCAGACACAGGGGGCCAGGTTGGTTTAGTGGTCTACAATGGAAATGCACAACTGACTATGTAAAAAAGGTAGAGCCCTTACATGAAGCTTTTGGATAATCTGAACTAAAATATTTAGTATACCTTTTTATTGTTGTTATAATTTAAAAAAAAAATACTGCTCCAGTTCAACCCAATAAGGCTGTGTGAAGAGCGAACTATAGGATCAAGATTTAACTGAGGGGTGTGGGTGGGTGGGTATACGCATTGCACATGCATGCACACATACCCACACCTGCATACACAAATTCTTCTCAATAAATTCATTAGTAAGAGAAGCTTCAAAGCCAAAGATTTAGCTCAGAAGCCAGTAAGAAAAGGAAACATGAGTAAATTGCTAGAGCTGGGTAAGAGGTATTTCCCTTGTGACCCAATTTTAACATGCAATGACTATCCTGAGAACAGAGAAGACACATGAGTGGAAGAGTGAAGGCCAACGAAAATATATACAATATAAATTCTAATAGAGCATATTCTATCCTCTACGAGGCAGAGACTCAGTGCTTCCTGTTGTGCTCTCAGTTCCCTGGCATCCCCTGTGGCTCACTGGCTGCCTCCATGTGCAGCCACACACGGAGGCTGAGGCACTAGCTGATTTTCTTTGCAGTCCCACAGGTTTTTGACAAAAGTAATGATGGCTTCATCCCCACGGAGAGCTACGGAACCACTAATGTGCAGAATGGTAATCTCCCTAACCACCAAGCTGGCTTCTGACAGTCCCTAAGAAACTCGAGGGCAAATGCTCCAGGAAAGTCTTTTTCCCCCTTTGCAAGTGTGAAAGTGAACAGCAAACTCATTGATAGTGATTTTCTCCCCTACCAGTACTAGGGATTAACCCCAAGACCTTGCTCAGGAAAAGCAATGAGCTACACCTCCAGCCTCTGCATGAAATATGTGATCCTCAGTTCTCCTCCTAGAACTACTATAATGTGCTACTGTCATGTGTTTTATAGATTCTTATAAGAATGGTTATAAAGAAACCAAATTCTAGACAGGTATGGTGATGTATACCTTTAATACCAGCACTCAGGAGGGAGAGGCAGGCAGACCTCTGAGTTCTAGACCAGCCTGGTCTACAGAGTGAGTTCCAAGATAGCCAGACCTACACAGAGAAACCCTGTCTTGAAAAACCAAAAGAAAGAAAAGATATCAAATTCTAGCCTCAGGAGATGGTTCAGTTGGTAAAGTATCTGCCCCGTAAGTATGCATGCCTGAGCTTGGATCTCCAGCACACATTGAAAGCCAAGGGTTACAGTTATGTCTGTAACCCCAGGTCTGGTGGATGGAGGCAGAGATGGGTGGATCCCTGGTGCTCATTGGCCAGGCAGCCTAGCTGAACTAATAAACTCCAGGTTCAGAAAGAGATCCTGTCTTAATAAATGAGGTGGACAATGTTTGAAGAAGGCACCCAATGTCAACCTCTGGCCTCCTCACACATGCACACACAAATGCATACATACTCACACACATGTACATGTACCCACACAAACATGAACATACAACACACGCACGCACGCACGCACGCACGCACGCGCGCACACACACACACACACACACACACACACACACACACACACACACAGGAAAGAATTTATGTTCCATGAGAAAGACTAGGCATCTTTTTGTGTGCCAAACATCATGCCAGAGCAACGACAGAAGAAGACTAACACATGTAAGTAATCAAGCCTCACGGATGAAACAGAAAGCCCAGTTCCAGTTTTGTTTCATCCACAGAAGACATGATGCTTCCAATCCCACCTCTCTTTTTTAAGATTTATTTATTTTTATGGGTATGAATGTTTTTGCCTTCGTGTATATAGGTACACCATGTGCATGCAGTGCCTATCGATGCCCCTGGAACTGAAGAGACAGGTGGTATGTGCCAACCTGTAGGTGCTGGGTACTGTGCCATCCCTCTGGCTCCAAGCCCACTCTTCCTGTCGCTTTCTGCAAGAACTCTCTCACTGCCTCTTAAGATATGGGTTACTATTGACGTCTTTAGGACCAAATAAAGTCATTTCTAATTAACATAAAACAGTCTATTCTAATATTACGAAGCCTCTGAACTAGGGAATGTACTAAAAAGTGAATGCTTATGTCTGTTTCATCAGTATTATTTTAAGTAGCAATTCATAGCTGGGTAAATGATAGTTTCAACCATAACCAATAAATAACCAGGGCCCTGAAGGGAGATTTCAGTAGCCTAGGGAGCCATTGTAGCTGTCTGCTCAGTCAATGCTCCCAGAACAAAATGATCCTCTTAGGGGCCCATCAATCCCCATATTTTATATTTTAAAAAGTAAACTTCTATGCTTAGAGGAATCTCTAAAAGGTTACCTACCTCCTTATCTGCTGTAACTCCCTGAATCCTGGATCTTGTACTCAGTTACAATCCTTTGAGCTGAGGAAATCCTAAAAGTATCTAAAAGCTACCTAGGGTTATAGCTTCTTATAGAGGGTTTGGACACCAGAAATAAAGGGAACAGCAAAAACACTGTATGGAGCTGGATAAAAGGTACTTCAAAGAGCTCTCTGGGGATAACCATGCCAAACGTGTATATGAGGAGTAAGAGCCTCCCTGGGATACCAGCCTCCCCTAGTTCCACCTCTTATTCTTTTGTTCTGTTTTGTTTTGGTCTCCTAAGCATTTCACATCTACTTCCATAATAGGAAGAAGTGGAGTATAGAGTAGGACCTGAGTGCCAAGCATAACAGATCATGGCAATAGTTAGATGGAAGCTTTAAAGAAAGACAATTTCTGATGATTCTAGTTCAGAGTGGCCAAGGTCCTTGTCATCCCCATAGCATCTCTTTCAGGCCCTTCTTCCCTCCTTCCTTCCTTCCCACGCCCTCCCCTCCCTCCTCTTCAGCCTTCCCCAAACACTGAGCACTTCCTCAAGGAAGATGGTTTTTCTTTGCACCTCTGAATAATCTAGAGCATCAGGGATGCTTAGAAACAAAGAGTCAGAGCTCAACAGCCCACATACTAATGACTGCTGTGTTCATTGGAGAGTAACCATCAGGCTTTCCTTTCATTTCAGTCTCACAAATCTTTGGGGAAAATAATGAAAGCATCATGCCTACAAGGAGCTATGAGACAGGTACAGTGCATGGTCCCTGCTTTCCCCCACCCCCACAGTACTCACAAGCTGCATTCTTTTGGTTATTGTTGTTTTGTTTTGTTTTGGTTTTGTTTTTGTTTTTTGGTGGTGGTGGTGGTGGTGGTGGTGGTGGTGGTGGTGGTTTGTTTGGGGGTTTTTTGATTTTGGGTTTTGTTTTTTGGTTTGGGGGTGTTGGTTTTTTGCTTTTGTTTTTTTTTTTTGTTGTTGTTTTGTTTTGTTTTTTTTCAAGACAGGATTTCTCTGTGTAGCCCTTGATGTCCTGGAACTCAGTAGTGGCTCACACTGATAGGATTTGCTGAAGGAGGCAGAGGCAGGAGGATCACAAGTTCAAGGCCAGCCCTGGCTTACACAAGCTGGATGCTTAAGGGCTTTTCCCATTGCCCCTTTCTTGTGGGACGTTGGCTCAAAGGGACCATGAAGAGCTTCATGTTCATTCCCTTTATATTAGGGGCAGGAAAACAGACTAGAGTGATGGAATTTCTACCTGAATTGGGAAGAATTTATATTGGTAGTCACAAAGAAATGTATGTCCCAGCATTTTAGGAGTCTGTTCCAAGGTCCCCACTCCAGAACACTGATCACATATATTCATTCTGTCTCTGTCTCTGCTCCTTCCTTCCCCACTCCCTAGTCTCGCCAATCTGTCCCAAAGACTGGGATTTTCATCAAGGGAGATGCTTCTTCTTCTCCACCTCTGAATCATCTTGGGAAAACAGCAGGGATGACTGTGCATCAAAAGAATCCACACTGGCAATTGTCAACACACCACAGATACTGGTAAAAGCATTGGGGTGGTGTGATAAGATAGTCTGCCTACGGCAGCTGCAGTTGGTGGAGTCTGTGGGAAAATGAGGTGACTGGGGTAGGATGATGATAAATAGAGACATGCCTAGCTGGGGAGTTTACAGTCCTTGTTCTAAACCTGAGATTGGGAAGTTCTTCATTTTCATCTAAACTAGAAATCCAGATTCTGTTGTCTTCCCCCAAAAACTACAGCATCAGGCTTGTATCTTAAAGACAGACCAGGACATTTAAAGTGCAAGGATTGACCAAAGACCTAATGCATGTAGAAGCAGCTTAAGGACTAGGAAGATGGCTCAGTGGGTAAAGTCACTTGCTGCAAAGCATGATGACCTGAGTTCAATCCCTAGGACCCACATGGTCCCAGAAACTCCCACAAGTTGCCCTCTAACTCCAAAAGTGCCACATGTATGCTCATACACATACATACACATAAGCTCACAAAAACACACAACCACAAAAATGAGTGGGTGAATAAATGTTAAATACAGTCATTTAAATTACTGAAATATTGCAGAATTCTTTGTGAGATGTTAATGTATACAGTGAAGGAGGAAGATATGAATTACTTAAGATACTAATGTATCATCTCAGTATGCATAAGAAAAAAGATACGGCCGGGCGGTGGTGGCGCACGCCTTTAATCCCAGCACTCGGGAGGCAGAGGCAGGTGGATCTCTGTGAGTTCGAGGCCAGCCTGGACTACCAAGTGAGTTCCAGGAAAAGGCGCAAAGCTACACAGAGAAACCCTGTCTCGAAAAATCAAAAAAAAAAAAAAAAAAAAAGAAAAAAGAAAAAAGATACGTTACTATGATTAGTAATGTGAAAAACCGAGAATCAATTAACAGATTTTGCACTTTTTCTTTGTGATAATGAGGGTAGACTAACACTGTGTAACAGCTTTGTTTACTGTATCCCTTTACCGTGTGACTGCCATGAGACTTATTATTATGCATATTTTATGGATTTGCAATGAGGAAATTAGAACAAAGAAAAGTAATGTTTTGTGTGTGTTGTGTGTTGTGTGTGTGTGTGTGTGTGTGTGTGTGTGTGTGTGTGTGTGTGTGTTTATGTGGGCACACATGTGCCACAGCAGGCATGTAAAAGTCAGAGAATAAGTTTTCCTTCCACCTTGTTTGAGACCAGGTGACTTGCTATTCACCACAGCACAGTAGGTTAGCCGCGCCCCTCCCCCAGTCTTCTGGGGCTCTTCCTGTTTCTGCCTCTCTTGCCATAGGAGCACTGGGAATCCAGATGATCACCTCAACATCAGGCTTTCCCATGGCTTCTGGGGATCTGATCTCAAATAGCCATACTTACACAGCAAACGTTTCACAAACTGACACATCTCCTCAGTCAAAATAGAAGTTATTTGACTAAGATCTTATACTTAAACAAGAAAACATTAAATTCATCAATCTTAGATCATACTTATTTTATTTACAGTTTCCTCTCCTTCAAATCTTAGCATTGGTTGGATACTGGGCACTACGCTATACAATACTCATGTTTTCCTCCCCCATCCTTTCCTCCCCAAAATCATCCTGTGATGGGGCAGAATTTTCTAGAGGGCCATCCCTGAATCAATAACCAAGGTCAGAGATCAGGATCTCCCAAATTCTCTGGGGTAAAGCACCCAAGTGGAAAAGCAAAATGTTTTCAGGTCGATAATCAGAAGCAAAGAGAAGGCAGCAGATGGGGAGAGAAAACAGGGTAAAGAGAAGAGGAGAATGAGAAGAAATTGATCCCTCCATTTCCTCTATTCCCCATTTAAGTTTTGGTGCATCCAGTTTTCACCACATTACTCTCCCCAGCTTCCACTGCATATTGACCACAGGGAAGGATCACAGCATCAGTGGTTTGCTGATAACTCTGAACATATTTTTCCACTGGATTAAACTTATTTGGGAATGTGATATTTTCTGGAATGGTGAAATTCCTACAAACAGAGGCATGCCAGTTATAAAATGTGGATATGAAATGACCGTTTTTTGACTGTGGCATCCTTCTTCCCCGTTCCTTCCGGGTTGGCCCAAAAGGACAGTACTGACATCACCAGGGTGTTTATCAGTAATGTAAATTCTTCATCATCTACATTAGATCTTCCGCACCAGAGGCCAAGCAGTCTGTGTTTGGCCCAGCTATTCAGGTGATCTTCCTTCTGACAAGTTTCAGAATTTCTCTAGGATCAATGGCAAGTGTGCCGGTGACACCCATTGTCTAATCCCCGGGGGGCCTTCCTAGTTCCCAGAACCAGGCCAACTGTGGACCACCAGCTCAGTACTGAAGAACTCACTGATGAGCTGCTTCTTTTTTAACTTCTAGAAGTATCTTCAGGACATAGCTGGTGCCGAAAAGTACTTCGTTGGTTTGAGACGTCAGCCTGGAGAAAGAGAGTGGCGCTGGATCAACAACTCTGCCTTCAATGGCAAGTACGTGAACACCCTGCCTTCCCCTAGGGGTTTTCACATGAGAAGACTAAACCTGAGAGCCATGCTGAGACAGCTCAAAGGCAAAGACTGGACTCAGTTCTGCTTTTCTAGTTGCTTCCAAACCATTTCTTGCCTTATTTAACCTTTTTATTATAGAAAATATCCAATATTTTACATAATATAAAAGTAGAAGAGAGAATATTATTCATATAATAACTTATCTTCTTCAAACCAACCCCCACACATAGCTGCTGCTGTACCTCATATGTTATTTCATAGGTCATTAAACTACATGTGGTACCATTTCCCCAGATATAGCTGCTTTATTTAAAAGAAGTTTATTCTATACCTATATCCTATCTGTAAGTTGAACGGTAACTCTCAGGAGCTATCTTCAGGGCATCATTCCATGTAGTCAACCTTTGGAGGAAGCTGTAATGTTTCCAGTTTTCATATGTAGATGCTGAGTCAGACAAGGAGCCAGCCAGGCCCCCAGCCTGCAATTGGATATCTTTACAGAGGGGAGAAAATTAAAATGTGCTCACTGTCTCTTAAACAGCAAGCACTATGCTGTGCTACGTGCATGCATGGATTATTTCTCTGTAGTCACTAGGATGCCATAAAGAAAGCTTTTATTACTCCCAAGGTTCGAAATGTATTGAATTTCACATAGCAATAGGGTAGAGCTACAGTTTGATTCCACAGTCCCTTGATCCCAAATCTCATGCACCTTTTTCATGAAATGAGACTCTGCAGTCAGACCAACAGGATCTGAATGGCAGGAAGGAAGTAGGAGAAGGCCAACAGCTTGCCTCCACCAAGTTTTCCAAGATCCAGTTTGCCTTCAGTAAAGGATGAAAAATCTCTTTCCATCTTCCTTGGGCCTTCCTGTTATAAACATGCAAACAATACTAAAATATGATTGGGGGGGGGGGATGGTGACAGTGCCCTCGAAGGTTGGAAATATTTCCAACCGTTTATGAACAAGTTAGACCGAGATTCTTGGAATCTGTGAGTGGTCACAGGAGTGTTGAGAGGAAGCAGTGGGTGTAGGGCTGGACTGGAGGAGATGTGTTGAGAAGAAATGGTCTCCATTGGGAAGAAAGGCCGAGTGCAGAAGGGGAGGGTGTAGAGCTGCATGAGGCTGCGTCTCTTCCATGCACAGCTCCCATGCAGCCCTCACCTCACTAACAGCCCAAGACAAAACTGAACCGAGGAGCCTTAAACCATGCTTTCTCTCTTCATTTAGTGTGACGAATGAGAGTCAGAACTTCCACTGTGTCACTATAGGCCTGACAAAGACCTTTGATGCTGCGTCATGTGACATCAGCTATCGCTGGATCTGTGAGAAGACTCCCAAATGATCGTGGGTCTCTACAACAAGAGCAAATATATATCTACAGAGCCAACACAAGAAATCAGTTGCAACTGAAACTAGTTCAGAAAATACGGAACATCAAAGACTGTGCCCCTCTTCCACAGGTTGCTGAGGAGCTTCCCAGTAAATCCTCAGGGTCAATATGTTATTCCCTTTTACAAACATCTTCACACAACAGGGAAATTCCTGTCCTTCTCCAGGCATTCCCCAAGACCACACTTCCTGTGAGAGGGGACTGGACTCCAGTGCTCTCCAGTAGACAGGGCCAGTTTTCTGGAGATGAAATTGATGTGGAAATGAAATCTGTAGAGTTGAGCATTTTGACTGATCAATGGGCTTTTGCCTGAAGACAGGATCTATTTCATCCTTAGAGTACATGCCCATATTATTGAAAAGAAACTGCCAATGGAATAGAGATGAGCACTGTTAGAAGGTGGCATGGGTAGAAGATAAACTCAGCTTCATGACCTCCCCTATTCCCAAAAGGCTTCCATTCCCATACTCCTCCCTAGAAGCTAAGGAGGAACAGGCCTTCCTCAGTCTGAACTGAGAGCAAGGCTCTTGGGAGGACCTCTACAGCTCAACGTGGAGCTGAGAGAACATTGTGGGAATACAGAAGGGTTTGTATAGGACAGAGAAAAGAGGAGGGGAAGGAAAAGGAGAGGAAGAGAGAAGAAAGGAGGAGAGAAGACAAGAGCAGAAAGGAGGGGAGAGAAGAAAAGAAAAGGGGGTGGTGGGCAGGAGAGACAGGGAAAGGAAGGTGACTGAGAAAACACTCGGGCTAAAATTTTTCTTGGTTTGCCATAAAATTCTATTGTGGCATATATAACTCCTTTTCACCAGAGAAGAAAGAGCAAAATGGGGACAAATGGAAATTGTGAGAGATGAAGCAGGAGTTTGATCACAATGAAAGAGAGGAGAGAATAAATGAAATAAAGTCTCGGGTTTCTTAACTGTTCTCTGTGTTCACAAGAAGATAGCAGCTGAAGTCATCAGAGAAAAGAGATGCACTGGTTGAGTAATAAGAAGCCTATAGAAAGCTAAAGGAATTGAAGTCACCCAACAATGAACTCTGCATTTGCATCTAACTGTGATATGTATGTGTGCCACTAGTCAAAATAAACCATAAATTCTATTATTACAATACTGTTGTTTCTCTAATTTCTAGGTTTCAATGTTGCTAGTACACTGGTAGATTTATAATTTTAATGAGATAATGCACTAGCTGTTAAAATCTGCTTGAAGAAGGCCATCAGAAGTAATCTGGTGGATACTGGAATTATGTTTATACCCTGAGGAGCTATAAGTTCTCTGATGGTCTTAACATATAGGTGGGGGGGGGCACGCTGAGTCTGAGGGTGAAGAGAAGAAGCAACTGGATTCCAACCAGGGGTCAGCCCCACAACTCAGACAACAGAAAGGAAATCTTGATCCTTTTTGAGAAAAGGGAACTTCCATTGCCACACTTCCTCTCTTATGACAGATGGTTGCATACTATTGAGGCCAGGAAATGAGGACATCTAGTGATTTCTGTGGTTGAAGTCTGAATTTCCCACAAGACAGGAAGTTACTCCTGCACAGGTTCTTAAAGAAGCTTAGGCAGGGGCTGGCGTGAGAAAAAGAATATTCAGGGACTCTGTGGATGTTGCTTCCATGACTGGGGAAGGGACTCATGAAGGGTAGATAAATATGGCCTTTATTATGAAGCAGTGATATGGATTTTTTAAAAATGGGTTTAGTAAGCCATTTGGCTTGGCGTTTTGACTTTGCTTCTAGTATACTTTCCCTTACACACTTTTTAATATCTGATGCAGTGTGTATATACTTTTTACAGCTTTATTGGGATGTAAGTAACGTCAGAAATTTGACCCATTTGAAATGTACAATTCAATAGGTTTGGTACATTCACAGTAGTTTGCAGCCATCACCTCAACAAGAAATCCTGTGCACACTAGCTATCACTACATCATCTTGGTATTACTCTCAGCCCTTTGAAGCCACTTACGTACTTCCTGTCTCTATAAAGTTCCGTCTTCTGGGTTTCATATGAGTAGAGTCACACAATGTATGGCCTTTTCTTACTGGCTTCCTCCACTTAATAAGATTTTCAATACTCACCCATGTATTTCAGCATGTAACAGTGCTCTAGTCTGGAGCTGGAGTGCCCCCCATATGTCTGTATCAAAGGCTCGTTCCCTAGGATTGTGATACCGGGAGGTGGTAGAACCTTGAAAAGGTTCGGGAACCTCTAAGACCCCCGGAATGTAGTCATGTCCCTGAGAGTGTGCCCTCCATAGGGCGTGTACAATCCTCAGGCCTTTCATCTTCCTCCCCTTTGCTCCCAAGCCAGGAGTGGTTTTCCTCCATTGCGTGCTTCTAACATGATGTGTGACCTCTCCACAGGATGAATAGCAATGAGACCAACTGATTACAGACCGAAATCTCCAAAGCCTTTTGATCAATTATGTATCTCAGGTGTTTGTTACAGTGGTGCAAAGCTTGCTATCCCAACCTGCATTTCATTCTATGGATGAAAAATTTGTTGATTCCTTCATCAACTGAATGATAGTTAAGCTTTTCCATCTGTCAACTGTTATAACTATTACAAACATTCATTTCTCGAGGATATGCCTAGAAGTGTGATTGCTAGCTCATGTAGTTATATGATACATCATTTAAAGAACTTTCTTTTTTTTTTTCAAAAGCCACTGAACCTTCCCATCAGTAATATATATGGACTCTAATACTTTCACATCCTTTCACATATATGCTGTTGTCTGTCTACCTTGCATTATGTGAATGACTTTCCATAGTGATTTTGATTTGTGTTTGATTGGTGTTCTTCATCATCTGACATCTTTCATGTACATATCACACTTTTTAAATAAAAACTTTAGGAAAGGATATGGTCTTATCAACACACATCTTATTCTCTTAATATTGTTGAACACTCAGCTTTTATATTAAGATCTAGAAATACCTCCATGATTCTGTTTTTATGCCATTCCAAAGATCAAACCTAGGGATTTGTACATACGAGACTACCATTCCGCCAATAAGCTACAACTTCCTTGTTTTCTTTTTTTTAGTAAATTTTATGTAAAAACTTGAATATAAATAAAAGCATCACACACCAAAATTAATGAGACATCAAATCTATATATTTTAATTAATATATATATATATATTTAGAATTGGCATTTGAAATGAAAGCTGTGGGGCTTTGCATTAAATTTTACACTTTCAGTAGTGAATGTATTTTAAGCACTTATCCAACACTCAAGCCAAAAAAAAAGAACAGAATTAGAACTTTATAATTAGAAAAACAAATAGTTTCATACCCTCTTCCATAGCTCCTTTGTTTTAAATCAGGCTCTCGCTACACAGTTCATGCCAGCCTAGAAATGAACATGTAAGCCAGCATCTATCTATTCAGCCCTCTTCCGTTTGCCTCCTGAGCACTAGCATTACAAGTGTGTATCCAAAACAGCTCCAAAATATCCTGATTTAACATCATAGCTACTTAATCAAATCTCTCCTTATTTGGACAAATATGTGTGTGATGAAGAAGATCTCAGACTTGCAGAGCATTTTAAAGACAGGAAAGTGACTTAGTACATTCTTTAGGACAAATAAGGGAAATTCGATAATTTTATTTTTGTACAGTAAATTAGTATATGTTTGCAGAAATGAGAAGAATATTTAGAGGTTCACAGTACCAAGTCTTCCCTTCTGCTCCATGCCCACCTCATTGCCGTAATTTCAGAGCAACTAGTTATCAATCACTTCCTTATGATGCCATCCACAGCAACTATGAATATCGATCCACTTATATTCAGTGCACTCCGGTTCTCTTACTAAAGAATACATAGCTTATAACTTTTTTAATCATTGCAGGAAGAACATCATTGTTCTGGCAGCTTCATAAGATTTCACTGGGTGGAACAAAAACTGTTCAACTAGCTTGCTATGATTATTCCACACAGCATCAATTTGTAGTTTTTAAAAATGCTGCTGCACTGGATTATTTTACAAAGTAGCCATGAATCCCCTCCCCCCCACCCCAAAAATGGAAACAATGATTAGGATCAGGGTAGAGCCGCCAGGAAAGAGGGGAGTTGGGCAAAGCTGGAAACAAGGAGTGGGAGCAACACCGTCTGGAGAAAGGCAGGCAACCGCATGGGAAACTGGGTTGCTCTTTTCGTTAGTTCGTAGTGAGGGGAACACAGGAACCTAGGAGTACACTGTAGAATTAGAACACTCAAAAGGGGAACACAGAGATGGCTGGGGAGGGCAATGGGAGAGGATGAACAAATGAAGCAGAACAAAAGCAAAGGAGGCATTAGAGAGCTGGAAAAGGTTGAAGACTGAGACTCCCAGAGAGGAACAGAGGCTGCCTCTTCTTCTGCTCCGTGCACTACACCCCTCGGTCCAGGGCTGTGGAAAGCCCAGCTCTCTTCTCGTTCTAGATCCTGGAACACAGCTCCACCACACAACCCCTTTGTGCAGTAGTAGGATCTGGGTGACAATGTAAGAGAACACCTCTTCCTCTAACACCTCAAGAAAGTTTACCAATTAGAGAGGTGATTGCTAGGTCTCAGGTAGTCCATAGATCTAGGAATGAGCTCAGCCTGGACTACAGGAGGATCTCTCATGGTTAGATAAAAGCCAGCATTCCTCAGGGACTTGTGAAACTGATTTCCAAATGCCTAAAAGTAGACATTTCCCTTTAACTCTGGCAGAAGGGACATATGGCTACCTGTGGTTGCATATAGAGCCCATGCTGGCCTCTAGGCTCCCTCAGTCTCTATTCACAAGTACTTGTACATTTCAAAATCCACGCTAGTCTCCTGGTCCTCCTTCCCCTGAGCCACTCGGCCTCCTCATAATCCATATGGTTGGTTCAGCCCAAACATTCTCTACCTCAGGCTGTCCTCTGGCTCTCTTGGGGGCCTCTCTGTCCTCCCTCTTGTTATGCTCTATGCTCTATTTCTTGCCATCCCCACCATGCTCTCCTTGCTTCACTAGCCCTGGCCATGTCTAGTCTGTTTTCTTTTCTCTCTGCTCTGACTCTTCAAGATGCCTCTGGATATTTTCTCTCTCTTATTCATAATCAAAACCTCACCTTTAGTAATGAAGCGGTCATGTCAGTTGTTTCTTATGTTTCTTTACTGTGCCCCCTTGCACACCGTGATGACGGTTTTAAAAACGTCCCATCAAAAACAGGCCAGACACACAGATGAACTCTCAGGGACTGTGACAGCATGTATAAGACCTATACAAGTTCAAACCAGGAAAAAAAATCCCAGCACAAAGGAGGGGAAGTGAGCACAAACTCCCACTCCTACCCTAAAAGCTATTTGCAATGGATAGTTTCTGGGGGAGGGAAGATTGATTTCCTTCAATGGAGTGGCACTTGGTATATCAACCACACTCCACAGCGGGTCCCATGCTCAGGAGTAGATGACCAACACAAATACAACTCAGTGGTTTTTAATGGATTTTTAATTTGTGGATTTTTGTTTTGTTGTAAGAGACAAAAAGAACATGTAGTTGGAAGGGTAGGGAAGGGGGAGGATCTGGGAAGAAAAGAATATGATAAAAATGTAGCCACAACTTAAAGTCACTGTACACAGATTATTTGATAATGATAGTGATTGTGATGCAGCTCAGAGATGTTATGGTCAGATTATTCTAGCAATCTTAGTACGTGTTTGGCCATGCAAATACCTCAGGGCAAGACTAGCTCTTGAATAACTTGTAGAAGCGGTTCACTCCATCCCGAAGGGCTTCTATGACTTTGTCATTGCGGAGTGTGAAGATGAAAGGGTTGAGGAAAGGAGTTACGATGGAAATCATCAAGGAAACCACCCTATTGTAATCAGCTGCCTGCGTTTGCTTGGGTTTCACATACAGGAACAAGCAGCAGCCATAGCCAATCACGACAAAGGTGAAGTGGGAGGCACAGGTGGAGAAGGCTTTCTTGCGGCCAGAGGCTGAGGGGATCTTGAGGATGGTGGAGATGATGTAGGTGTAGGAGACAATTGTGGGGATCAAGGAGCCAAAAAGAACAAAAACAGCCATTAAAAAGAGAATAAACTCTATGAAAACGGTATTATCACAAGATAACTTGAGCAGCTGCCCCCGGTCACAGAAGAAATTGTCCACCACATTTGATTTGCAGTAAGTAAGGTGAAATGTGGCATACACTGGCCAAATCTGATAAAGGAACCCACATACCCATGACACGATTACCACAGAGTTGCAGGTCTGACTGCTCATGATGACGTTGTACCTCAAAGGGTTGCAGACAGCCACGTAACGATCCACAGCCATCGCTCCAAGCAAGGAAAATTCCGTGGTCCCCAGGGCAAGTTGCAAAAAGAGTTGTACAACACATCCAGCCAGCGATACTGCCTGCATCCCAGGAAGCAGTAGTCCCCAAAGCATCACGGGGACAATATCGGTTGTGAGCAGGATCTCCAGGATGGAGAGGTGAACAAGGAAGAAATACATGGGGGACTGCAGCCGTTTATCAACACAGACGATCACAATGATGACTGTGTTCCCCACTAACGACACTAAGTAGAAGAAGCAGAAGGTGGCAAAAAGGATGTAGTGGAGCTTTTCAGAGCCTGGGAAGCCAACAAGATAAAATTCAGTGGCACTTGTGTAATTCCCCAACATTTAGTTCTGAGTCCTTGTTCCTTGTGAAATCTAGAGAGCAATAGAGAGAGAGAGGGAGGACAACGCTTCTCACCTCAGAAGCACTGAAGACATTACCAGGTTCAAGAAACATTTCCCTTGCATTCCTTAACTCCACAACATGGCTACTGTTTCTATCCAAAGTTGTTGTTAAATGTTTAAGGGATAATGTATGTATGAATTCATATATGTGGACACATGTGAATATGTAATAGAAGTGTGCAAGTTCAAATGGATGAGTGCTAATCATCAATACCACACCATGTACACCATAAACGGGTGTACTTACCAGGTATAATGTCTACCTTTATCTCTCAATGCACGAGAAATCCTGCTCCATTGTGCTGTGATCAGCCATCATGCTACTTGCCTGACCACAGTCTGCTAATTTATACTACCTCTCCTCTGGCAAGAGTGTCCCCATCCTATAAACTCCTACTGGATTTCAATGATTCTAAGTACTCCTGGCCAATCCCGCAGAGATGGGGCTCCTTGTATCCCTTACGTCCTCCAAACACAGGCTCCATTTGCATTCTGTTCACTTGACAGTTTTCACCTTTCCATGCGGATCAGTTATAGAGTGTGGTTGGGAAGTGGAATCTACACAGGATACTGTCGGAAGACATGGCCTCTTCGGGAATAAAGAATTGCATCTTCCCCTGACTCTGGGGCTTGCTTCCCAGAACAGCTTGCCCTCTTCCACGTTTGGGGGGCAGGGTATGATGAAAGGTATGCTCACCTCTTACCTCAGTGAATGTGCTTCCTGCAAACAAGCAAGGAAGAGTCCAGAAGGAGTGACGGAAATTTAATCTTCAATTTCCACCTGTCCTGCAAAGTGTCCACCTGGGACCAGAAGGCAAGAAAATGGCTGTGGAGTGAGGACAGCATCTTCTAATCCCTTGAGTCTCAAGCTCTGCTTTCCCTGGGAGATGGGGCCTCAAATGACCACTGTGCTCCTATATCCAACCTGCCATAGTCTCAGACCCACCAAGCAGTTTGGAAATCGCCACATTGACTCTACTGTGACTGCCTGTTTGCTCCACAGTCCTGGGAGAAAGGAAAAGCACAAGAAAACACCAATGGGTCAGCATGAGCTCCTTCCTCCACCTCATTCAGGTCTCTGCACAGATGTCTCCTCCTGCCAGCCTTTCATTCAGAGAGACCTCAAGCTCTCTACCCTCCACTGGGCTGTGCTTTTCTTATCATTGCTCTTAGTGGTATCTCAAGTCATACTTTTGCTTGCTTACTAATGTAGCCTCAAAACCCCACATTTAATTAATATTTCCATGGTTTATCTTTCATTTTCTCTTTCTTATACTGCCAAAGCACCCCTCCCCTGCAAAAAGTTGGATGACATATATACTCAGTGATTTTTTTAAATGATTTTGTCAGTGAATAGAGGTGGAGAAATGAGGACTGAGCAGAGTACAGAGTGATTTGTAGATCGGCCAGTCCTAGAGATCTACAGAATGGCAGGCAGATAGAAGAAGAATAGGGAGAAGAGAGAGACAGGATTTGGGAGCAAGGCAGAGCTTTGTGACAGCCTTGCATAGAGCTGGGTGGATATGCCCTCTGCCAAGGAGGAAGATGTGACTCTTGGCTCACCCTTTCCCAGTCTCTTTTCAGTATGTCTGTGTCCTTAGAAGGACATATAATGGTACTCTACCATTTTCCCATGATAGTGCTTTACTGTTCTGTATCTCATATGCAGGAGCTCCTGGAAGACACCTCCAGACAAGGAGGGACTCCACTAGGAAGTTGATCACCTCTCCAGTGATCACCCAGACTGGCAAGCTCCCGGCTAGTCGAAACCTAAGGCCAGGAGGCAGAGCCAGCAGCTGCTTTCCCACTCACAATGAAGAACACTGCCCACACAGAGAAGCTTAGGGAAACGTCGAGAAATCACAGTGGTGAGGAAAGTTCATTTGTCTACTTTGCTCATATCCCCTGCTTCCTTCTTTCTCTCCTGCCCCCAAGGACAGTTAGCTATCCTCTAAGGAACAATTTCTAAAAGTTCCAAGGTTCACTAGGGATGCTGGCAAAGAAAAGCTGAATAGAACTTTTATCCTTCTCTCTGGAGGCTAATCAACTTTCAGAACATTGAAAAGTTGTTTAGTCAGCAAACTTGAAGCTTCGATGATCAGGAACTTCTCAATCCCCAGGTCACCTTCTCTCGGGTTCTAAGTTATGAACAAACAACCCAGACTGTGGAGGACAGGTCTGCACCCATCCTTGACAAAATTTATCTCAACAGAACTTAAGGTACACTCGGACTAGCGCTCTCACTACTGGCCCCAATGCGGATATCAAACCAGAAGTCACGAAAAGAAATGCCGACAATTGTCTCTGTGTCTCTTAAGGTTTTATGAACCCACTTTTCCCAGCTGATCTCTGTGCCCTCCTACCAGATCTACTCTGCATAAAGTTACGTGATCTACGGTAGGAAAAAGCAAACAGGGAGGAATCGCCCCTTATTTTCGCATCATAATCTGTTAATGTCACAGATCACTGAGTCTCTCCACCATGCACTTTCCGAGGGAGGCTGCTCAGTTCAGCCATGCATTTGTGTGAGTCTCCACCTGCTGTGCTTCCCTGCCCTGCCTGAATTGAGGAGTAAAACATAAAGAACCAAAATTTGGAAGTGACAGAAAATACTATATAAAAGGAAGATGGCTGGGATGCTGGGTACATTTACGATACTTATTTTTAGGTCTGGGAGATGGCTCAGGGAGAAAGCGCTTGCCGCACAATCATGAGGACCTGGGCTCACATCCTTAGTGCCCACGTAAAAGGCTGTGATTTGTGTGCGAGCCCACCATCCTAGAACTAGAGGACCCCAGGGGCTTGCTGGCCAGCCATTCTAGCCAATCAGAAGGATACAGGCTCAGTGAAAGAGTCTGTCTCAAGAAATAAGATGGAGACCAACAAATAAGACGCTCAATGCTAACTTCTGCCCTATACATACACAGGCACAGATGAGCACACTCACACCACTTACGTACATACATGCATATATCATACACATATACATGCATGCACACATACACACACAGAGCACAATAATGCAATAGTAAATAATCTATTTGGTTTTACATTTTGTGAAACTTGTATCATTTTTCATGTAACTGGTATAGATTATGATTTTAAAGCAAGCTTGTGTTGATCTTGTGAAGGTGTTGTTCAGGCAACATAGCTGTTGAGTTCTTGAATGCAGTGATCCTATCATGTCCAAAAGACATTGTTTCATCTGGTCCTCCTTTACCTCTGGCTCTTACCATCCTTCCCTGATTCTGTAATGGTCCCTGAGCCTTGTAGAGGACAGAGTGTGATACAGAGGTCCCATTTGTGGCTGAGAACTCAACAGACACTTATGTTCTTCACTTGGACAGTTGTAAGTTTCTTTGTCAACCACCGTCCACTTCACAAAGAAATTTCCCTAATGAGGTCTCAGATACGCATGAGTCTATGGATATAATGATACTGATTTAGAGAGTCATTTGGTATTATGTCCATTTATCAAAATAATAGTAGTAAATTCACACCTGAGACCTACAAAATCCCCAGTGACAGGTTCTTGGTCATACATACGATACCAGGCATGCTTTCCTACAATGGATCTGTCCTTAAATCCAATAAGAAAGTGATGGGTTATTTCCATAGTGTTCATGCCAGTATTGAATCCAGGGGCATATCTCGCCAAGCTGGTCATAATTCACAAGCTGAAGAGCTCCTACCCCTAGGTAAAGAGCTTTTGAGAATTGATGACTGCTGAAAGAAGAATAAATTGTTCTTTAAGAAAACCTGGGGGCTGGAGAGATGGCTCAGTGGTTAAGAGCACTGACTCCTTTTCCAGAGGACATGGGTTCGATTTCCAGCATCCACATTGCAGTTCACAACTGTCTCTAACTTCAGTTCCAAGGGATCTGACAGCTTCACACCAATGCACATAAAATAAAGTTTTTTTTTTTAAAAAAAAAAAAGCCAATAGAGGCATTAAAAAAAAAAGTGTGTAGCCCTTGAGAGGCCAACCAGGATCTAGAGGATAACCCATACCTATAGGATATTATTTCTGCAGTATTTTCTGTCCCCTTCAAATATTGGCTCTTTATATTTTAGTCCTCAATTCAGGCAGGGCAGGGCAGCATAGCACTTGAAGATTTACAGAAAGCAATGCACGACTGAGCATTGGACTTACCCGGTTATTAAAATGACATAAAGTTGGGAGGAGAACTTTAAGGGTGGGAAGGTATATCTGGAAGGAGAATATGATCAAAGTACATTGTATGCATGTATGAAATTATCAAGGAATTAACAAAAATATTATGTATTTTGAAATAGAATTATACAAAGTGGCATATTACAAAATCTAACTGTCTCTCATTACCTTGTTGTGGGATTATCCACCAGAGAAGACTACTCAGACTCGGGTTTAAGCAAATAGAAAGTCTTTATTAACCAGTCAGCAACTAAACTGAGTGTTGGGGATCACAAAACCAAGCCGTTCTCAGGGTGAGCTTTTTTTTTTTTTTTTTTTTTTTTTGAGGGGGGTTTTCAAGACAGGGTTTCTCTGTGTAGCTTTGCGCCTTTCCTGGGACTCACTTGGTAGCCCAGGCTGGCCTCGAACTCACAGAGATCCGCCTGGCTCTGCCTCCGGAGTGCTGGGATTAAAGGTGTGCACCACCACTGCCAGGCCCAGGGTAAGCTTTAAAGCACAAAACCTCATCCTGGGTTGACATACTTCAGTTAGCAAGAACAGTGAACCAGAAGTGGAACTAAAGAAGGCAAAAAGCAAGGTTAGTACATTTAAAGACTTGCCCAGACTGTAGCGTGCACAGCACCAGTCAATAAATCCACAGCACAATTCCTGAAGCCAAGTCTTGGGGAACTTTGTGGAAGAGAGAAGAGAAAAATTTTAAGTCCAGGAGATTGTGCCTTCCAGCTCTGACAGAGAATCTAAACCCATGAAATCTCAATAACATCACTGCCTAAATGAGAACTAACAATTCCAACAGTTGGCATTCCAACACAGATAGGGAAATCTCACAGAGAGGTCCCAGCCGTGGATGAAGAGCCCTCACCACACTGTCTAGTCTGGGGAGTTATTTTTCTGAGTCCATTCCCTAGCTCTCTTTCTGCGATTTTCATATTCACTTCTGCATTCCTTTGCCTCTGCTCTTCCCTTACCAGAGTCAAGTTTGCCAAGCTGTCTGGCATCCAGCCCACCAAACTCCTCTAATGTGTCTGTTTCAGTGTTGAAACAGACAGAGCCTAGCTCCTGTTCCCGTCACAGCTTCTCAATATTCATGCATTTTATGACAGAAATTTGGAAATTTCTTCTGCCTCATTACACAAATATGTCAGAGTATGACTGCTGACATTATTCCAGAACTTTGATTTGGTTGAATACTACAGGATTATAAAAAGAATAAGGATGTCTCTATCATTTAAAAAAAAAGTTCAAAATATATTGTTTAATAAGAAAAATAAAGACCAGAAACTTTAACTGTTGATTTTCATAAGAAAAAAGTAAAGTTAGTTTGTATTCATACCTGCATGTATTTGGATCAAGCAAATCTTGGTGGGAACACAACTGCCCCCCCTGGGATGCCATGACTGGAATGAGACTCAGAAAGACTGCCAGGGGAGACATGAGCACGGCCCACTTTATGTTGCCTTGAGTTGTAGTTCATGATAATGTCCCACTTCACTGACACACACACACAAAAAAATAGAACATCCTGCTTGCAGATGTCAAGGAAGAGTTGCTTGTTTATGGACAAATCTCATTGTAGCAGTGGAGATATCTTGGCCAACTGTCTTCACTGAGTTTAGACAATTTGTTTCTATAAAACTAAGTGAAGAAGATGGAACAAAAAAAGGAGATGGATTTTCCTGTGCTGAGGCCTTGGCTAATTTTGCAAACATGGAAATATATAGAACATTCTTTTGATATTTTGTGTACCTATCTTATGCATGTTGCAGGTAACTTTGATCAATCTGAGTTGCTTTTGCATTTCTCAGTTTTAAATAAAATATTCTATCATGCAGAAATACTAACTTGTAAATTTTAATCTCTTCTTTTGTTATTCATGTCTGTGTATACTTGGGGGTTTTGTTTTGTTTTTGTTGTTTGTGATGGGGGTTTTGTTATTTTGAGGTAGGGGCTTTGATTTGTTGTTTTTCTTGGTGTGGAACACACTATGTAGCCCAGCTTGGCCTCCAACATATAGTTCTTCTACCCAAGCCACTTAAGTAATGGGGTTACTGATGTGCATGCTTGTTGTAGAATATTATTTTAAGATGTGTTTCATTTGTTTATGCCGTGGAACATTTGTTTAATGATGCAAAGATGTGTCACATCCTTTTATGCTGCATTTGTTTAACTCTGTGAAGTTGTGTTACTTTGTCTGCCTATAACACCTGATGGTCTAATAAAGAACTGAACAGCCAATAGCTAATAGCAAGGCAGGAGAAAGGATAGGCAAGTCTGGCAGGCAGAGAGAATAAATAGGAGAAATCTGGGGAGACAGAGATGAAGGTGCAAAAAGAGGAGAAGGAGAGGAGGACACCAGGGGCCAACCACCCAGCTACACAGACGGTCATGGAGTAAGAAGTAAAGAACGGTATACAGAACAGAGAAAAATAAAAGCCCAAAAGGTAGATGGGATAAGTTAAGTTAAAAAGACTGGCTAGAAACAAGCTCAACTAAGGCCAGTCATTTATAAGTAAGAATAAGCCTCCATGTGATTTATATGGGAGCTGGGTGGTAAGCCCCCAAAGAGCAAAAGAGTAAAAAAAAGCCAACAACACACACTGGTAGACAGCTTGTACATATTGTC
The DNA here is from genome assembly GCF_049852395.1 of Peromyscus maniculatus bairdii. Lineage (NCBI taxonomy): Eukaryota > Metazoa > Chordata > Mammalia > Rodentia > Cricetidae > Peromyscus > Peromyscus maniculatus. The sequence goes on from NC_134854.1 coordinate 50,480,777, forward strand.
TTAAAAGTATTTTCTCCTCAAAAAAAAAAAAAGAACAACCTTAGCAATACTAAGTACATATAGGCTCTGATGATGTAGGTATAGTCTTATAATTTAAAAAAACAGAATGGCAAACACATGAATAGAATGTTTCAAACATTTTTTAGTAACCATACTGATGCAATAGCATTATTTAAACTACTGTGTGTAAAACCAGAGGCAAAATAAATAAATGATTCTTCACATAGAAAAAGTTAATAAAATGTCTAGAGTCATATATATGTATGTGTGTATATACATACATACACACACACACACACACACATATATATATACATACATACACACACACATCCTTGGGTCATATAATCTGTGGTCTAACTCTGTCCATGGGATATCCTAGCAAAATGGACAAATTCAACAACAGTGAGTATGCCTAGGCTCACATCTTGGTCTTTTTAAATATATAGTAACAGAAAAAAAAAAAACCATGGCTTCTTGCAGAAATGGCTGACTCCAGGTCTATTTCAGAAAAAGCTACAGGCAAGCTTTAAGTTTGGAGCACCTTGTCATGCCAGTCAGCAACGATTACTCATGTCAGAGGGATACAAGGTAAAAGAGCCAACTGGAGAAGATTCATACTGGCCAAAGACGAAGGAAGGTGTGCTTCAAAGAAAATGAGTACAATCTTTTTAAACCATTAAATGTATTTCATATCTGCAAGTTGATAATGACATTTTAAGAATTACTCACTTTCTGAAGATAATATTTGACAATAATCTCAGACAAAAATCCAGCCAAGCCTCTAAAACTGCCTATCAAGTTCCACAAAAATTTGGAGGAATAGGACTAGCCAGAGAGATCAGTAGATAAGGAAGGGCACTTGCCACCAAGCTTGATAACCTGAGTTCAACGTGGAGAAGATGAGAACTGATTTCCACAGTTTGTCTCTGACCTTTACACATATACCATGACAAGCATGTGCCCTCAACACACACACCATACATTTAAAATGGATAAGTATAATATTTACACATTTTAAAGGGGCCAGCAAGATGGACCAGCAATTAAAGGACCTGTCGTTAAGCTTACTAACCTGTGGTGAAATTGTGCTCCTCAATATATTGTACACCCTAATAAACTTAGCTGGGATCAGAGAACAGAACAGCCACTAAATATAGAGGCCAGAAAATGGTGGCACACACACACCATTTAATCCTAGCATTTGGAAGGCAGAGATCCATCTGGATCTTTGTGAGTTCAAAGCCACACTGGAAACAGCCAGGCATGGTAACACACACCTTTAATCCCAGAAGTGATGGCAGGAAGCAAAAAGGTATATAAGGCGTGAGAACCAGGAACTAAGCCTGGTTAAGCTTTTAGGCTTTTAGCAGCAGTTCAACTGAGATTCATTCCGGAAGAGGACTCAGAGGCTTCCAGTCTGAGGAAACGAGATCAGCTGAGGAATTGGCGAGGTGAGGTTAGCTGTGGCTGGTTTTGTTTTCTCTGATCTTTCAGCATCCACCCCAATACCTGCCTCCAAGTTCATGCTACACTAACCTGAACTTGATCCCCAGGACCCAAACAGTGGAAGGAGAGAACAGACTCCAGCAAGATGTCTCATGTGCTATGTATGTAAATGCACAAAACAAACAAACAAATGTGTAAGAACAGAACGATATGCTTAACTGTGCCACAAGAATGGCAACAACACAGCTCAAGATTATAAAAAACTCTGTTGGTCAAAATAAATGACTTCCTCAGCCAATAAATAGAAAAGAAGCAAAGGGCTCACCATATCACCATAGACTTGAATGGAACCATTTAAACAAATGAGTAAGACCAGGCTGTAGAGCACAGCACTGTAAAGTGGAGTGGGAAAACCATCAGGGCCTGAGAGGAAGTGAGCGGTTCCTTGAAAGTCTAGATCATGCTTACATCTGGATTCATGAGGCTGTAGTGAAATCACAGGATGCAGCATGGGCAAGCATTGCCAGAACCACCTCAGGTTTGTTATACATTTGACTTGAACTAGTGTTTGGTCATTGCAATTCAGAAATCTTCTTCTGTTGCCATTTTTTGTGTGTGTGACCCCAGACATCCCATGAACTGACACTGGGTCACCACTCACAGTTCAAGATCTGTGCTTTAGACGTAAGTGCCATTAGTACTATAGCCTGCAAAGAAACATCTCAACATGGGTAGGGCTAGCTGCTGATAGAAGGCTGCTGGTGCTGGGTTTGCACATGGAGAGGGGTTAGGAACATAAGGATTTTTGTGTGTGCATTTGTGTGCTTGTATACAAGAGTAGGTCACATGACTACAAACACTGGATAATGTCTAATAAACATACACCTGTTAAATTTTTAACAAAAGATCTCTCCTAAATTTCAATGGTGAATAGAGATTTCAGCATCTTGGAGCACACGCAAATGTGGAACAGTGTCTCTCTTTTTAATTAACTACTGCTTAAATCATTGTATTATGTATTACATTGCAAAGCCAGTGCCTACATACATCATTTGATGTTCAAATTAGGTAAGTTAGCCTTTTTAGCTATATTTATTTTTTATTATTACACCATGAATTTTAAAGAGATATGAGAGAGTTTGGGGGGTGAAAAAAATGCTATAATAAAATTATACTAAAAAAATTAAAAGAAGCAAAAAGAAAAATAAATATCTAAAAGTGAAAGCTTTAAAGCCTCCTGCCACTATTAGTTCACTCTGTGCTTGAGGTTTAAGATGTGAGCTCTCATCTTGTTCCAGCCCCCACACCATACCTTGTGCTTGTTGCTTTACCTGAGGAAGCCTGATATAATGGGCTCTTATCTCTTGGAACATAAGCCCAAATAAATTATTGTTCTTTAAAAACATTATATTAATTAATTACATGTATTTATACCTAGTTATGAGTTTCAATGTGATATTTCTATACATGTATACAATGGATGGTTTGGATCAAGTAAGAGTAATTGACATGTACATTCTTTATCATTACTTTGCATTTGGAGCCTGTACTGGCTGGTTTTGTGTGTCACCTTGACACAAGCTAGAGTCATCAGAAAGGAAGGAGCCCCAGTTGAGGAAATGCCTACATGAGATCTAGCTGTAAGGCATTTTCCCAATTAGTGATCAATGGGAGAGGGCCCAGTTCATGGTGGGTGGTGCTATCCCTGGGCTGTTGGTCCTGGGTTCTATAAGAAAGCAGGCTGAGCAAGCCATGAGAAGCAAGCCAGTAAGCAGCTCCCCTCCAAGGCCTCTGCATCAGCTCCTGTGTCTAGAATGCTACCCTGTTTGAGTTCCTGTTCTGACTTTCTTCAGTGATGAACAGTAATGCTGAATTGTAAGCCAAATAAGCCCTTTCCTCCCCAACTTGCTTTTTGGTCATAGTGTTTCATCACAGCGATAAACCCTAACTAAGACAGAGCCTTTGAGTGTCTCTATTTCAGTTATTCATAAAATATAAAATAGGTTATGATGAGCTAAAATGACTCTCTGTGCTGTAGAGTATTAGAACTTCTGTGTGTTCTGGCACACATTTCCTAACCTTTACCCCACTCCCTTTCCCAGCCTTTAGGAAGCAACTACTCTACATTCACCTCATTTTAAAAGCATTTACACAGGAGAGAGAATATACAGTATGTGCTATTTTGTATCTAACTTGATTTATTTAATAAAACATGCCTCAGTCCATTCATTCATTTGCCTGAAAATTTTCAACTTAAAAATGAGTAAATAGCCGGGCGGTGGTGGCGCACGCCTTTAATCCCAGCACTTGGGAGGCAGAGCCAGGCAGATCTCTGTGAGTTCGAGGCCAGCCTGGGCTACCAAGTGAGTTCCAGGAAAGGCACAAAGCTACACAGAGAAATCCTGCCTCGAAAAACCAAAAAAAAAAAAAAAGAGTAAATAATATGAATAGACATATCTCATATGAAGGTTTGAAAATGAGATCTGGGCAGATAGCTCACTCTGTAAAGTGAATATTGTGTAAATATGAGGACCTGAGTGTGACCCCACAAACCCTCGATTTAAAATACCTATAATGCCAGCACTGGGGAGGCAGAGAGAGGAGGATCTCTGGGTTTTTCTGACAAGATACCTGAATTGGTAGACTCAAATGTGGCAACAGACTCTGTCTCATAAAAGAAAGAACATGAGAGGGGTTGGAAGAAAAGGGAAAAAAAGAAATGATGTAATTCTATTTTAATCTCAAAAAATCCAAACAGTAATGTAGAGAATAAAAGAGAAAGACACTTGACATTGACCTCTGGCCTATATAAACACATACTTGCATTTGGATGTATACACACATGTGCACACAAAGAGACATGTACTCACAGACAGACAGACACACACACACACATGCACATGCACACAATGTATACAGATTACTAACAAATTTATTTTTAAATGTTTAACATCATTAGCCATCAGGAATATTAAAATCTAAACCACAACAGGTTATCTCAACCTAGTTAGAATAAATATTATCAAAAAGAAAAAATGTAACAAATGCGAGGAAGGAATGTGGCAGAAAGGGAATTTTATACATTATGATGGAAGTATAAATTAGAATTGACAACATAGAGGATAACAAGTTCCTCAAAACATATTACTATAACTGCTGTGTGACCCAACAGCATAACTTTTTGTTACAAATACAAAGAAAATGAAGTTAGAACATTACAAAGATGCCTTCATGCTCATGTCTATAGCTAAGATATAGATCAAACTAGCACTGGTGGATGGATCATGAAAACATAGTAATACCATTCACTCATGAAAAACAATGAATCCAATAATTTTCAACAAAGTGGGAGGAATCATTAAATTAGAAAAATATTTCTGAGCACTGAAAAGTTTTCTGCACTGACTCCTAAGGGACCAATTATTTCCTTACTCTGAAAACTTTGTTAGGAACCAGAGCAATTATCTCCTTCTAAAGAACACATATGTTAGTTTTTATTAATATATCAGGGCACAAATCACTTGGATTTTTCTCTTGAGAGATTCTTCTATAGTTCTTTCCAACTTGCTCTAGTTAACTTTCTGTTGCTGTGATAAACACTATCACCATGAGCATCTTGGGAAAGAAAGAGTTTGCTTTCATTTCCAGCTGATAGTCCAACACCAAAAGAAGCCAAGACAGGAGCTCAAAGCAGGAACCTGGGGACAGGAACTGAAAAAGAGATCTTTGAGGAGCTTCCCTCTGGCTTGCTTAGCTACTTTTTTAATGCAGTCTAGGCCCACCTGCCTAGGGAGAGCATCCCATCCCATACCCCCCATCTCTGGCAGTGAACTGGAGCATCCTACATCAATTAACAATTAATAAAATGTCCACAGGCCAGTCTGATGGAGGTGACTCTTTAATTGTAGTCCCAGATGTGTCAAGTAGACAACCAAGATGAGCCATCTAACTCCTCTTAATCATACCTGTCATTGCCTTTACTCGCCTCTCAATCATATCCTTCATCCCATCACACATCTCTCAATCATACCCCTCACTGCCATCACACACCTCTTAATCCATCCCTTCTTATGTATCAAGCACACTAACTTCTATCTTGGTCTCCTATTCTGAAGTAATAAGCTTTGTGACTTTGGGCTTTTGAAAATTTTCTTTAGGACAGACAATTCTCCCATTATCATACATCACATAGAAACAACTCTGCCTCGTAGCTAACATAATACAAAGGTTATTAAGGAAGCTGTGTCTTATACTGTCCTAAACAGATTCTTGTTGAAGAGTGGTTATGAAGTGTCCCCCCTGCCCCCACCTTTTTTGGTATCCTTTTTCTTAGTGGTGTTCTTCCAGATCCTGTTTTCTGAAGATAAGTTCTGAGAGATAGAGCCTCAGGAGTCTTGGTTCAAGCTTTGTGATACTACTAGGTAAAGCAGACCCAACTGTCTACTACCAATTGTACTACCCAATTGTCAGCTTTCCTAACCTCATTGGCATTGTAGGGAAGAGTGTAAAACTAGGGGGAACTGAACTTACGAGAATGATTGTTAGATTCATTGGTCCCTTGCAAGTTGTGGCAATCCTCTTGCCTGCTGCCGTGCTCTATGCCATGATGGTCATGGACTCCTATCCCTCTGGAACTGTAAGCCCCAAATAATATTTTCCTTTTATAAGTTGCCTTGATCATGGTGATTTATCGCAACAATATAAAAGTTAACTAATACACTTCTCAAGATGGGGATCACACATGACCCTTTGGGGGACATTAAGGATCATAACTGCAATGGTCTACAACAAGGATCATCTTTAATGATTTAATCTTTCATTAGACAAATCTAAAATACAAGTTTCATATATTCTGCAAGTTAGTTTCTCAATTGTAGGCTATGAATTAAACCATAGTATACTAAATAATAGATTTTACCTATCTCTAATGAAAGGGGAAGACTTCAGAATAAATGGTATGACTTGGGAATATGCAAATGATAAGGAAATATGTGTTAATATATAGGATAAAATAAGAATTGTTTACTGAGAACAAACAGATCTATAGACAGCTTTCTGAAGAAACCTTCTAAAAGTCTAAGGTCTAAACACAGAATAAATTGAAGACAAATAGAATCATAATATATATCAATAATCTCGATCCATGGGGGAAAAGTACCAGAAAAGAAGTCTGCTGTGGTGACTTATGTAATGATGAAAGGAGACCAAGCACCAAACACTTGAAACTCTTGACAGACAAAGTTAAAATGTGGGGTTATAAATTAAAAAGCTAAAGAAATAACTATATACAACATGGGAGAGGCACACGGCTTCTTCTATCTGTCTATCTGGAGAAATCTCTCTACACTGCTTATATCCAGGGCTGTTTTCCAACATCATTGAGTGATATTGTCTGCTGACCCTGGTAGACATCCCTGAAGAAGCAAATGGGCTGAGGGCTCCAACTGCTGATAATCTTCTGTACCCCATAAAGAAAGAGCTAGTCCAACGTGAAATATTGGATGGTTAGAAATACAGTCTAAAAGTTAGTCAAGTGATAAACTTCCTGAAAGTAAAGTAGATAGGTACACACACAGACACACACACACACACACACACACACACACACACACACACACACACACACCAGATTGACTGATACTTGTTATATTAAAGAGTGAGAAGTGTTGCAGAAAGAGATCCATTCTCAAGTATACTCAAGTCCAGAAGACAAGCAGATGTAAGCATGTCTAATGATTGAAGAATTGGCAGTCCAATCAGTATGAGAGAGCTTATAATTAAAAAGCATGATTTACTCTAAAGTGACAATGGACGAAATCTATGAGACTAGAGAAAAATTAAACAGAAGATTTTAGCATGCAGACAGAACACTGATGGGTTATTGGGGAAAACTTCTCAGGAAGATAAGAGGTTATATCTACCTCAGTTGGGTAAAAAACATACAATCTATTTGGCATATGATAGGCAAAGATGGTCACATTAGAAACTGAAACTAGGCAGTAAAATGGAATAGGTGTAATAGGCAAAGAACTGAGCTCTTGGTCAGGTTGGGGCTGATCACACACACCTGGTGTCCTAGCACTTGAGACACAGAGACAGAAAAGTCACCCTTGTGAGAACAGGTTACATAGACCCTGACCCCAAAACAGACAGAGGGATCCCTTCTAGCCTATCTCCATTCCTTTGTGTCAGCTGTCAATCCCAAGAAACATTTCCTACCAGGGACCTCCCCTGGCTGTACCAGGTTGGGACTCAGATCAGTGCCTCACTCAGTCACCATCAGAGAAGCTTCTTCTTGCAGTAGATGAGAACGAACACAGAGACCCACAACAAAACAATGTACACAGAGTGAGAGACCTTGAAGCACTCAGTCCTAAATGGACTAAAATTTCATCAAGCCCCTCCCCTCAAGGCTCAGGGGGCCCTGCAGAAGAGGAAGTGGAAGGATTCTAAGAGCCAGAGAGGATGGATGGCTCCAAGGAAAGTGTCTTCCAGACACAACAGGACTGATGCACGTATGAACTCACAAAGACTATAGCAGCACACACAAGGCCAGGGTCCCTGTCATGGATTCCCATCTCTAACCAAGGAGCTAGGTGCAATTGACAACCACTGGCAAAAGAAAAGTTAGTTTTCTCCAGTGGAGTCTTACTGGGTATGTTAATCACACTTCTGGGTAGGTCCTCTGTCCAGGAGTAGTTGGCCAAGAGAAAATGAATTCATGATATTTTTAATAGACTTTTTGTCTCATTTTACTTTTAGAGGCATTTTTTGTCTTATTGGTCTTTTACTTCTATGTTTTTGTTTCCATTTTTGTGGGGAGGGAGAGGTTTGTGTCAGGTATTTCTTGCTTTTGGCTTTGGTCTTGTTTGTTTTTTAAAGTGAGAGAAAAAATATGAAGTTGGGTGGGTAGGATCCAGGAGGAATTAAAGGAGGGGAAAACATGATCAAGATATAGTGTATGAAAATATTTTTCAATTTAAAAAAGAAGAAAATAGGAGGGAAAGGAATGGGGCAGGGACTCAGGCATTTGAAGAGGGAGAAGACACTTAGCTCTGTATCTAGGATTCACAAAGTGTTCAAGGACTATGACCCCATAGTGTTGATGTTCTTTTTCTTGTGAGTTCGTGCTCCCTGGTATCTAAAGTTGACTGTGGCCATGATGTTAGTTGAAAAATCATTTCCTTATTTCACTATGTAAAAGTCACTTAGAAGAGTCTGTCTTCTGAATTGTCATCAATACATTAGATTTTAGATTCAATGTCATCTAGAAGGTATACCATTTTCCAAGGGTCAAAGATAATTAACTGTTCCATGTAAGCTTTCATTTCTTCATTTTCTTAGCTCAGTGATGGTGATTGGGACATAAAGACCCAGCTGGTGATGATGACTGAGTGACAAAACAGTGACCAGATGTAACAAAGATGGGAGGGGCTAAGGGAAGCATTAAGTGACTCTTAGAGGGTTCAGAGTAAACCATTAGGGACATGCTCTCCCTTAGCCAAGGTAGAGAATCCTGTTCCTCACAGCTCTGTCCTCAGAACCTCTGCAAGATAAGTCTTGAGCCTGAAGCTTCTCTTTACAGACAGTTGAACTAACTATAGTCCAAGGAGCTTTTAGGAAAATAGCACAGAGGAGGATGTGGACTCAGAAGTCTACCAAACCTTGCCTGAAGTCTCAATAGAAGCATCGTCTCCTGCTTCTCCAGTCTTCTTACCTGGAGGCATCTCCACCTGCTCCTTATGCCTAGAGCTCTTTCCTGATCCCACCAACTGCCGCTACCTACCCATATCTGCTGGGTCTGGTAGACATTGCAGAAGAAACAAGTGAACAGGGAATTCTAGCCTCTGCTGATCTCTTTAAACCTCACAAGGAAAGAGCCGGACCATCATGAAACTAATTTTTTACTTGACCATCCTAGCTGGTATGTATTTAAGACTTTCAACTCCGTCTATTAAAGTGTGGGTTAATGTAGAATGGGGTGACTAGTGCGCAGACGCATCAAGAAATACTATGAGTAGAATTGGGTCTCCCCAATCATATACCCTATCCAAAGGCTCAGCACAGACAGTGTTAAGATAAGTGTTAAGCTTTGGGATAGGGTATGGGACATACTTGCCTTGGAGAATCATCAACAATAAATGTTCCCCCAAGTTATTGTGAAATATGGGCTGCATTACCCTCTGGGAAAGTCCTAATCTGGTCACAAGAACAGAGAATCCAGTTTGACTTCTGGTCTCCCCCTAACTCTGGAATGCAGAGGGAATGGTAAAGGTGGGAACAAAAGATTTGATACTATGGTCCCAGTTCTGCAGCCTCTGCTTCCATGAAGTCTAGATTGAAGAATTTCCCACACTCCCTAATCGTCAGGGCCATGTCACATACTAGCTGGGTTGAGACTGGGCAAGCTAATTAGCCTAGCACCTAATATGGAGCTCAAAATCTCTTGCCTTTATTAATAACCTATCCTCTCTGCTTTGAAGTTTTTAAGTATGGTCACACAGAGGTGTGATGAGGAATAGGCCCAGATATGCGAGGGTCAGCAGAAGTACCAGTAACAGCCAAGGAAAGAGCATTAGACTCAGCCTTCCTCTCTCTTATACTCGACTACTATTTTTTTTACAATATTTCATTAAAAATGTTTGTGTTAGGAAACTTTAAAGGTAGAAAAAATCATTTATAATTGCACCTCTCAGCTAACACATACTGAACTTACTTCAAGTTATTTTCTGCATTTAATTTGCTTACTTGGGGTTTTATTTTCAGACAACTGAATTGTAACATATGTATATGTAACATATGTATATCTCATTTTTTATAAACAAACTGCCTTCAGGTGAGATGTCCAGAAACATCTTTTTTTAAGATTTATTTATTTATTATGTATACAGTGTTCTGGCATGTATTCCTACACACCAGAACAGGGCACCAAATCTCATTACACCACCATGTGGTTGCTGGGAATTGAACTCAAGACCTCTGGGAGAGCAGCCAGTGTTGTTAACCTCTGAGCTATCTCTCCAGCCCCTGTATATCTAATTTTTAGCTTAAATGTCACTGAGATTATTTTTGATGTGTTCTACTTGCTTAAGTGTTTCTTTATCTCAATATCAAACAATATTTATTAGATATTTGTCCTTCCAATGTTCAACTATTATTAGTATTGCTAAAAATGAATACTCTTATTAATCATCTTTGCCTACAGCTGATTACGTTTTTAAAATGGATTCTTATTTTGGGAATTCTCAGGCTACAAGTTATGAACAAGTTACAATTCTTAATGCTTATTTCTAAATTGCTGCCCAAGAAAATAAAATCAATTTATAAGCAGTAAATGTATCTTTCTTATTATACCCTTTATTAGAATAAATATTACCAATATTATCATTACTATAAGTCTTATATAAAGTGAGTCACTTTAATTTACATCTTTATTAGAAAAATTATCTACAGTCAATTGGTTACTCCTCTGAAATTATACACATCCCTTTTCTGCTGGGAAGGTGTGAAGGTCTCATTTACTCTGACATTTACATGTTATTTTTTTCTCAGGGACAGCTTTATTCACTCACTCTGTGCAGAAAGAGGACCATGCTCCATATATAGTCTACCTCAAGTCTAACTTCAACCCCTGTGTGGGTGTCCTCATCAAGCCCAGCTGGGTACTGGCGCCATCTCACTGCTATTTACCGTGAGTATTGGGTGTCTCCTCCTCAAATGAGTTCTGCTCGTTCTAGATCAGTGAGTATAACACGAATCTTAAAGGTCTTAATAAATAAAAAACTCAGAGCCAGATATAGGGGTGAAAGCCTTAGAGATCAGGAAAATAGTGAGAGCCACCAACCAACCTTACCTCACCAGCTCTGCAACTTCCAAAATGCCACAACTTCCTGTCTACCCGTGCCTTTATTGTTCTGCCCTCTCATTGGCTCTTAGCCCAGCTACCTCACTTCCTTGTCACTGCCTGTCTGTACAGACCTCCAGGTCTCTATGGTTGGTACTGGGATTAAAAGCATGTGTCACCACACCTTGGCTCTGTTCCCTTGTGTGGACTTGAACACACAGAGACCCTGCCTGCCAAATGATCGGATTAAGGGCGTGTGCTACCACTGCCTGATTTTTGTGTTTACTTAAAACGGCTTGCTATTTCCTCTGATCTCCAGGCAAACTTTATTAACATACAAATAAAATATCATGACATTTCAGCACAAATAAAATATCACCAGAGATGAGTCTCAAGTAGGGATAACTTTCTCCTAGGATATGTTTAGAAAAGTCTGAAGGTATTTTGGGTTTTCCCAATCAGAGAGAAGTTCTACCAACACACCAGTGCTTCTAGTGTGAAGCACTCAAGCAAGATGCTGCTAAAATTCTTAGAGAATACATGTCACCACCTAAGACCCTGCTTCATGCTATCCTTCCCTTGATGCCCCATTAGTATTTTTTTACTGGAAATAATTACATTTAATCAATTAGAGGCTCAGCAGGTGACTCAAATTTGTAAACTGAGTAAATTGAAAAGAGATTTTTTTTTTAAGTAACTAATTGTAAAGAGATGGTTCATGTCCCACAGAAGAGGCATTAAGGAGAAACAGTGGCCATCCTTGTGCCTAAGAGGAAAGCATGTTTCAATAGAAGAAGAGCGATCCATGATAGGAACAGTAACCTTTGCCAAAAGACAGAAAAGGTCTGTGACAATGCTTCTGGGGAGGATCTGGGAAGACAAATACTTCAATAACACCCTTCTCCCTCCAAATACTTTCCTACATTTCCTATTGACCAGAAGCCAGAGAAGGAAACTCGTTGATTAAAGACACATCACCTTCCAAATCTTCAAAAAGGGGGAAAAAGAAGATTGTTGGTGGGCTTGTGATCCACCCCTCTGTTGTTTCATTCTCTGTGTCCACTAAAGTAGAAATTATCTACTTGGATAAATGAGGCCTGAAGAGAATCTGATAATAACTTTTACATCCATTATTTTCTTTTCCAAGGCACTATATTGGAAAACAGTAGTTAAAGACTCCACTGTTTACTCTGACCACATGTAAATTACTACGATGTGTGCCCAGTACTTCATTTGTAAAATGGTAATGAAAATGAACATAAGATACAGATTTATCGTGAGTAAAGGGTAACCCAGATACAGCACTTGTCACAGTATCTTGCAGACTGTATGTAGCATCTAATACCCAAAATAATGATAGTGATAAGTGATGAGATGGTCATGATGGTAGTGGTGGTGACAGCAAGTAACTGATTCCTTCCAACCCTTTCTTCCCCCAGAAATCTGAGGGTGATGTTGGGAAATCTCAAAAGCAGAATCCGAGATGGGACAGAGCAGACAATTCAACCTGTCCAGATTATCCGCTACTGGAACTACAGCCACAGTGCCCCACAGGATGACCTCATGCTTATTAAATTAGCTAAGCCTGCCACCTTCAACCACAAAGTCCAGGTCCTTCCCATCGCCACTACCAATGTCCGGCCAGGCACTGTCTGTACACTTTCAGGTTTGGACTGGAGTGAGAACAACATTGGTAAGTGCACCTTCCACAGCAAGTCAAGCCAACAGTTTCACCCAAGGAACACACGTACCCTCAGAGCTATGAGATAAGATGGAGTAGACGATGGCTCGGGACCAATGCGTGAAGCTGTAGGAGTAGTCTAGAAAAGGAACCTGTCTAGAAGTCCAGTACTTCTCTATAGTCAGGGTTTCGATGGACTCTCCACTGCCTCTGCAGGGCTTTGGCGGCTGGATCCTATGGGCCATCTGAGTGCACAAAGACCTTCCTGCCACAGACACAATTACATTGAGGAGGCAATGGCTCTCCTTCCCCATGTTCGTTTCACATGTAAAGGAAATCACAGAGAACCTGAATCAGATCATTTGTAGATACAGAGTAGAAAGAACGTCTCATTCCACAGCGCATAAGATGATTTCACATTGGTAAAAGGCTACTCTGTGCCCCTGCAACTTCACTTGTAAAATGAGGCTAATCAGCAGGGCTAACTCTCATTAATGCATAACTTTGTTTGTTTGTTTGTTTGTTTTTTCCTCTTGCTCCTTCTTTACTCTCTTTATGCATAATCAAAATAATATCCGCTGAAGTACAGGAGGTGAGGATTAGGGAGCTAAGTCTTGAGCTAAGCCAGATGTTTTTTCCCTCAGGCAGGCACCCCGACTTAAGGCAGAATCTGGAGGCTCCAGTGATGACTGACAAAGACTGCCAGAAAACTCAACAAGGAAGCAGCCACAGAAACTCCTTATGTGTCAAATTTGTGAAAACCTTCAGCCGAATTTTTGGGGTAATCTTTTTGTCTATGTTCAGATTTCAGTTGCTTGTATGTGTCTAGTTAACTATTTAGCTATTATACATTTTAATTGCCAAATAATTTTTGAGAATTTGGTAAGGTTATTTGCAATTATACCTGCATTTTTTTCCATCATAGTCTTCCTACAAAGAATCTTTATTTATTAAAGAGCATCATATAGCCCTGGTTAATAACATATTGCTAGTGTTCATTATCATAGCTGCAAAGAAAAGCTATGAGGACAAGCATTGTTTTAAATTTTTAATTTTTTTTCTCTCTTCCTCCCTCCCTTCTTCCCCTCCCATCTCTGGCAGGAGGTGGCTGTGGCTACTGTCATTTGTAAAGGCAAGCTCCAGGGAATTGAAGTTGGACACTTCATGGGAGGGGACGTTGGCATCTATACCAATGTTTACACCTATATACCATGGATTGAGAAAAACATTAAGGAAAGGGTGAAATGATGCCCAGCTTTTCCCTCTGCATCTCATTGTCTCTGCCATTGACTGAAGGAGTTCACATGTCCCCTAAACTCAAATAAACTCTCCAAGCAGAAAGATTGGGATGCAGCACACTGGGAGCCTGTGTCTCATTTGCGTCAATGTCCACCCACATCAGGATGAGAAGAAATGATCTGTTGTTACATCGTTCTGGGTTCTGCTCTCTATCATATGTAATGTTTGCAACAAACTTTTGAAGTTACCTTTATCCCCCTTTATAAATCAAGTTTTGAGACTAAAACATCGCCCTTAGCTAGTAGATATCAAAACTTGGAATGGAATGTGAAACATCAGGCTTTAAACCTTGTGCTTTTAGCACAAATATATGGAGCAATCCATTGCGCTGCTGTGGGCTTGGGGGCGATTCATAAAAAAAGGGTGGCACAGTAGGAAAACTAAGGACAGTTCATTAAATTCAGAGAAAAGAGAAACTATACCTGAGGGAAGTTTCAAGACAGGCTTGACAGCTTGAAATCTTGGCAGCTACCCACATAAGGCAAATGAATACATGAAGCTGGAAAGGTATGCTTTCTAGGGGAAAAGCCAGAAATGGGTCGGTTCAAGCAGGGTCTATAAGCATCTACCCAAGGAGATGGGATGTTTAATCCCATCTTCAGGGTTTATAAATATACGACTCATTATAGATCAGTCATTCCATTCCTTTCTTTATCATGTCTTCAGGGGTGCCATTTTTCCCCCACCATTTGGCTTACACTAGTCTTCTTTAGCAGGTAAAGCAGAACCTTGTCATTAGTGAAGGAGGGGTGTCATATCAAAGGAGGCTCCCTGTTTTGTCCAGACATAGGAATTATATATTGTCTATATCAAAGTGTGATACAGATAGACCAACCTATATCATATGTCATATAGTTGTATGATAGGCCAACCCTGCCATTAGCAGCAGAGAATGTTATCCACAAACACCAGATAATGGTTGATTCCACACTGATATTGACATGTCCCAGAAGGTATGAAGGAAGCAAAGAGATGTACAACAGAAGCCCTTTGCCCTTTCCCTACCTTCCTGACTACCATCTCCTCTCAGCACCACAATGGATAGTGGCTGTTTCTCTGCTACCTTGTCATTCAAAGGGCTTCAAGTGGCTAAGATCTCAAGTACTAGAATAAATCATCCTAAACCCCGCTCATCTCACAGATGTACTGATACAGAATGCTGCAGAGGAAGAGCCCATAGGAAGAGTGAGAAGTAAACAGTGAAACTCTAGGCCAGTATCAACAACTGTAAGTGAGAGATCCTGGCCATTCAACAGCAAGGTAAAGATGTCATCCAGATGTAAGGAGGATGGTAACTCAGGGCAGCTGCAGGACAAGAGAATCAGAAGACTGAGATGAGGCAACGGGCAAAAACTATGCTAAGCCAAAAATCCTGACCATGGCCTTTGCCAAGGCAGAAAAGCAGGTCCCAGTCTTCTGACTGAGAAACTAGCATGGCATTGTTATACATTGAATGGCTTTGTGCCCTCAAAATCATATGTTGAAATTTAATTTCCCCAAGTGATTCCCCAAGTGATTGGGGAAATTTAATTTCCCCAAGCAGCATCTTAGCAGATGATTAAGCTATAAGGGTGGAGACTCAGTGAATCATACAGAGGTCCTCCTCAAAGACAATCCAGGAAGCTTCTTTTGACCCTTCTACCTTGTGAAGTTATGGCAAGAAGATATCAAATTTCTAGACATAAAATTTCATAACAAGCCAGACAACCAAGTCCGAAGTTTCCTGTCATCGTCGTGTACCTCTGACAGAAAGCTGGCATAGGGCAGGAGGCAGCATTATACACTCCTCCAGGGTAAGAGCTTAGGAAAAGACATAGTTACAGTAGTGCACAGCCAGAGTCCAGTTCATTTGCAAAGCTCATGACAAGTTCAATCTAATATTTTCACTATGGATCTACCGGTCCAACTAGTTTTGACTTACAGTTGGTTTTACTGCCAGGTGCAAATATTGTTTAGAGGCACCATATCCCTATGGTACAATGGTACAATCTCATGGGGTGTTTTGTACAAGAACAGACCATTAGATTGCCAACTCCATGACATGTATTCTGAAACGCTCAGGAAGCAATTATTTCGATTGATTGTGTTATCTTTTTGTGGGATTTATAAAAACATCATCTTCAAATTAAGAGAGTTTTGACTTCTTCCTTTATAATCTATATGCCTTTTTATATATGTTTTTCTGACCTCATCACCCAAGCTACAGCTTCCAGTCCAATGTTGAAGTGGGAAGACTAGATATCATTACCTCATCCCTGACCTTAGGGGAAAATGATCCAGTCTGCCACCATTATGTGCATTTTTAAAATGCACTGACTTGAAGTTCCATCTCATCCTTAGTTCACAGAAGTGTTTTTTAATCACAAAAGAATATTGAATCTTGTCAAATGCTTTGTTCTCAACTGCTGAGATGGTCATGAGGATGTTCTGTTAATATGATGTACTACCTTTAGAGACTTTCAAATGGAAATGGCCTTATATCACCAGATGAAGTATTACTGTGTGTGGTGTCTGGTCCTTATACATGTTGCTGAATTCAATTTCCTAGTATTCTGTTGACTGTTTTTCTATCTGTATTCATGTGCATTGTTGATCTGTAGTTTTGCTTTGTTTTCTTTTGTTTTACAATGTCTGATTTTTTTATAAGGAGGAAATTGACCTCATTGAATGAATGGGAAAGTTTTCCTTCCTCTTTTACTTCTTAAATGAATTTTAAAAAAAGGTTATTAATCTTATCAACATTTGGCAAAATCACCAAGAAATCCAACTTATCTTAAATTTTTCTTTGAGGAAATTTATCATTATTATAAATTTATTCTATTTAACAGATCTAGTCATACTTTCTGTTTCTCTTGGGGTTTTGTTTGTTGGCTTGTTTTGTTTTTTAACTATGTTGCTGGGAGGAATATTAGTTATGTTAATTTTTCATTATAAAATTGAAAACACCTGAAAGAATTATTTTAAAGGAGAAAAGATTTATTTTTGGAGGTTTCAATCCGTGGTCAGTGGGCCCATTGCTGTGGGCCTGAGGTAAAACTAAAATATCATGGCGGAAAGATATGGTGGGGGGAAGCTGCTTACCTTGTGGCCACTGGAAAGGCCTGGACCAAGATAAAATCACCAAGAACACATCATCAGTAATGTACTTCAAAGTGACCAGAACCTTCCAATAAAGCCTTCAAATTATAAATCCACTATTGATAAGGGCAAAGCCCTCGTGGCCCAGGCACTTTCTAAACACCTCACCCCTCACATTGCACTAAGGAACATGTCTTTAATATATCAACCTCCTGTAAGAACAAAGACAGAGCCGCACGGTGGTAGCACATACCTTTAATCCCAACACTCAGGAGGCAGAGGCAGGTGGATCTCTGTGAGTTTGAGGCCAGCCTGGTCTACAGAGAGAGTTCCAGAACAGGCTCCAAAGCTACACAGAGAAATCCTCTTTCGAAAAACAAAGGAAGAAGGAGGGAGGGAAATGGGGGGGAAGGGGGGAGGAGGAGGAGAGAGAAGAGGGAGGGAGAGAGGGAGGGAGGGGGGAAGAAAGAAAGAGAAAGAAAGAAGGAAGGAAGGAAGAGAAAGAAAGAAGAAAAGAAAGAAAGGAAGGAAGGAAGGAGGGAGGGAGGGAGGAAGGAAGGAAGGAAGGAAGGAAGGAAGGAAGGAAGGAAGGAAGGAAGGAAGGAAGGAAGGAGAGAAGAAGAAGGAGAGAAAGAAAGAAGAAAGAAGAAAGAAAGAAAGAAAGAAAGAAAGAAAGAAAGAAAGAAAGAAAGAAAGAAAGGAAGGAAGGAAGGAAGGAAGGAAGGAAGGAAGGAAGGAAGGAAGGAAGGAAGGAAAGAAAGAAAGAAAGAAAGAAAGAAAGAAAGAAAGAAAGAAAGAAAGAAAGAAAGAAAGAAAGAAAGAAAGAAAGAAAGAAAGAAAGAAAGGAGAAAGAGAGGACAGACAGGAGGGAGAGGACTCCATATCCAATCCACACAGTGCTTAGAAAGGTGAAGCAATCCCTGAATTCTTAGGATAAACAACTTGATCACGGTATACTATCATCTTTATTCACTGTTGCATTCTGTTCTAACAACTTGATCATATTTTTTTAACATCTTTTATATTTACATGAGCGTGTAATTTTCACCTCTTGTTTACGTCTGTCTGGTTTGGGCACTAGATTCCTTTTCTAATGGTGCTAATTTCTCCAACAGTTACTGCTTTCTCCACACCTACCTTATCTTCAATTTTAAACTCACTCACACCTTCCTTTCCTCACCAAACTGCATGTTTATTCCCTGCTCCTCTTGCTGATCTCTCCCTCTCTCTCTCTAACATAAATGCCACAGCCTAAAAGCTACCCTGCTTGAAATATTCTCCATCAAACAAATTCATCCATTACTTTTTAGTTCACTCTCCCTCAAGTTCTTAGAACATTAGCAGAATGAAGCTAGATTTTTTTTTGCCAGAATGCAATGAGTAGTTGGTTCTGTAACTAAAATGTAGCTAATCAAACTTAATAGAAAGAAATGAACTTAAGGTGAGGTGAGATAATACCAAACCTAAGGAATCGAATTCAAAAGCTACTACTCAATTATTTAGATTATGACAGATGTGAGGCTGCTTTGTGTTTTAGGAAGAATCCAACCCTGACCTCTCTGCTCATCAATCAAATAGCAGATACTGATCATTATTATCTAAGTAGTGAAAGTAATCGCTGGAAAAACTAAAAAGTATGAAAGCATGATTGATTGTAGGTAAGAGGAGAGCTAATGATGGTAAACGTACACTTTCTATACTGTTTGAGCTATGTTTAGTCATGCTCATATATTACATTCTATCAGTTCAAACATCTACTCTAAGTCGATTCCACAACAAAGCATAACACATAGTTGAAAGGAAGACCACACACACACACACACACACACACACAGTCAGCTACAATTCTGAAAATGCAAACTACAAAAGATGTAATTACATAGGATTTGATTCAAGAACAGAGATTTGCCTCCAGATGTGTATTCTTGCTAAAACACAAAGCAGCCTCACACCTGTCACAAATGAAATATCATCCACAGAAGGATAAGAAAATCAAATCCCAAAAGGTGTGTGGGAAGGAATATAACTTAATGGAGCCATAATCGGCAAATCAAAAACTTGCTATTTACATTTTATTTATGTATACATCCTGAGATGACTAGCACAATCAAGTGAATTAACATATCCATTGCCTCACATGTTCCCTCTCCATCCCCCCACTCCCTAGTACCGAGAAAAACAAGGTTTAGCCCCCTGGTAAATTTCAAGTGTGTAATAGAGTACTAACTGTAGACACCATGCTTTACATCACTTCGAGCTGTAGAACCTATCTGAACCTTTATAGCCCTTGCCAGGTATCTCCATTTCCCCACTTTCCTATCTCCTAAAAACCACCATTTCACTCTGCTGCTCTGGGTTTGTCTTTCAGATTCCATATATCAGAGGATCATCTGTCATCCTGTACCTACCTAGCCTATTTTCTTAGAAGAATGTTGTCCATATTCATTCTTCTTTAGCAAATGATTATAACTATATATATATATATATATATATATTTAGTTGAATAATATTCCATTGTGTATTTATGTTACACCTTACCTATTTCTGCAATAGTGGTCATTAGGTTGGTTTTACATCTTGACTATTTTTATGTCCTTAAACAAAATCAAATCATGGACATTGGGATCATGGAAGAAATTTGAACCTAGCTCTAAATCATAGTATATTATCGAATTTGAAATATAAATTGTTACTTCATATGTTTGAAACTATTAATAAGCTTAATCATTTCACAGGATAATCTTAGAATGATGTTTTGTTTGTACAAAATGACCTACTAAGATGTCAAGAGAACAAAACTAGAATAAAAAAGAAACTGAACCTGTTTCATCTGTATCATTTACCAGCTGGTGATGTGTTAGGTGAATTATGAGTTTTGTCATCTATAAAGTGAGGATAGAATTATCAGCATGCAGTTGTTATTAAAATAATAAATATAAATATAATATTGTTAGCATCATTATGTTTTTATTTCATCATTTTATTTCATATTTATATTATCTATTTTTAAAGGTCTAGTAGAAATAGACACTCATCCTATAGCTAACAATACCACCCAAAAGAAGTACCCTTTTTATTTTAAAAAGAATTGACGTTACCATCTGCAGAACACAAGAGATGATACCCGACCCCATATAGCTCACAGTGATGCCATCATAGCCAGCCTAGATCACCTAGAAATGATCTAAATACCTAAAGAAACAAGTCCAAACATAATGAAAAAGAAAGCTGAGAAAGATAAGTTCATAGAGAGAGGGGGGTGGTTTACTGAATGAAGGGCGAGGCTGGTACTTTAGGCAGCTGGCATGGTATGAAGAAAAGAGAGCTAGATCAGGAGTCAGGGAACAGCAATGGCTCCATCACTGGCAGGCTCTCTGTGAAAACTTAGACAAGCTTCTGTCCCTTTCTGAACCGCAGTTCCTTAATCTGTAGCACAAATAGGAACTTGAAGACTAGTGAGTGCATCTAACTAATAAATCATCTTCAAAATGCCCCTGTTTATTGTGGGCTACAAAGTATTCCAGCCACTGGCCACACAGGAAAGAACAAACTGCTGCTGCTGTGGATTTGACGTTCCAAATGCTCGTCCATCCAACAAACACGAAGACCTGCTACACTCAAGCTCCAGCTGTTGCTAAGGAGAGGCCAGCGTGGACCAAGAAGGCAAAGGCATGACTTCTTCCATGAGCGGTGCTCTTTTGAGAGCAGAACTAAGTCGTCCCCGTGTCTATTTTACCCCATCTAGGTCCTAAGCCTTACAGGTTAACATAGATCATAGCAGTTAACTGACTTTCACACTAAAGATAAGACTGGAGCTCAAAGAAGTTTCCAGAACATAAACATTTTATTTTTCAATTAGATTAGGAAATTTGATAACTCCTTGAGGCTTATCTAAAATTACTAACATTGATAGATAGTTAAAAGTAATGATAATATAATTTCTAGCATTCATTTTTATGATATGAAAATATAACGTGTACATGTAATGTAAAAAATAAATTATTTGCTATACAGAGAGGAAACACTATTACACATTACAGCACTCTTTCTATCAAATCTAAAACCCTTGTCTTCATTTCTATAATGCATTAAAATAATTTACTGTACATTGTAAAAAGAGGAACAATGTTAGTGTGTAGTCCTTAAATTGATGTCAAAGTAGAAAAAAATTTAAAGATATAAAACACAACTCTGTTATAGAGAGCTAGCAAAAGAAGGTCTCCAAACATATCCTGATTTCCCCATCTCCCTGTGGATCATGGACCCCAGGTTCTCTTATCACACACAGTCTGCCGAAAGCTTCTCTGACAAATGTGCTCACCCTAGGGATCAATATAATCAGCAGACTAGAGTGGAGAGAAGGGCAGGCAGCTATGAATGTGTCAGAGACTACGACCCTGGGAGAATCCTTGCAAGTGGCAGACAAGGGGCTAGCCACTATATAAACCAGGGGAAGGACAAGAAACTAGACCAAGGACTTCAGGGCAGTGATGGGAGCCTGTGCCGGAACATCTCTCCTACCAGCCATATGGACATTCATCTTCCTGTCCTTGTTCATTCATGTTCCTGTGTTCCTCTTTCACCCCAGAAGAAACAAGAACTAAAAAGAAAGGCAACCAACTTCCTGCAGGGAGATGAAATACAGATTGATGAAGCCAGCTTGAAAGGCAGTATGGAATGCTGCTGTTTGCATGGGACAGACCGTAGGGCATCAGGCCATCGGTGACTCTAAGTAGAAAAGTGATGACCAAGTGCCCAGGAGGCAGCAGAGACTCAAGCTACAGGACTTCTGCTTCAACCACAAGCAGGCAGGGTGTTTGAAGGTCGTGGTTTTGCTACAGTAGAACACATTGAGGAAAGTAGCAAACCATAGACTGTCCTAGCTTACCAGAGCCCACAGTACATTGGTAAAGCAAAGCTCAGGGTTGTTCTCAAAACAATGAAGCAGGATTTAATCCAACATCAGCAGCCACTGCAAGAGGAAACACCAAGCAGCCAGGCCTGGGATAATGAGGCTCTAAGAAGACTCCTCGGCTTTTCTGGTCCATTCTCTAAAATTCCAGATCACAAGGACTCCATTTCCAACTAGGCAGATGAGAAATTCAGCTATTGTTACAGCCATCCATGGTACTAGATCAGCCAAGGGCACGGCTGGGGAGGGAAGCCACTCATCACCAACCCCGGAAGGGGGCGGGGCACGTCCTGA
Organism: Peromyscus maniculatus bairdii; assembly: GCF_049852395.1. Classification (NCBI taxonomy): domain Eukaryota; kingdom Metazoa; phylum Chordata; class Mammalia; order Rodentia; family Cricetidae; genus Peromyscus; species Peromyscus maniculatus. Next base: position 50,503,334 of record NC_134854.1, read on the forward strand.
TTCAGTGCTGGTGAGTGCGCACAGCTCCTGACTGGGGTCAGTCTCTGATAGCACACTATCTTCAGACTACCTTTTCGCAGCATCAAACCTGGCTTTGGATTGGTTCTTCAGTGATCCATCCTCAGGCAGAAACTGAAAAGCTATGGTCAGGAAAAGAGAAGTTAGAAGTGGTGATGATCTGATTGCCTCTGTATTTGCATCTGAATAAATGAACTCTGAGACTAGACATAAAGGTTAGTAACAGTATCAAAGACCTTGACCTTCCATCTCAAGGTCTTGGGCTAAAGGCTACAACCAGGAAATAATTTAACAACAACTCTCAAAGAGAAGTATCGAAGTAAAACATTCCCATTCTACAGACTGTCAGATACGGGCACATGTGCCATTAAAAACAACCTGCTGTTTTAGCCAGGCATGGTGAGCCACGCTTGTTTAACCCCTGCCTTGGAGAAGCAGGACTGGGAAGTTGGATCCAAGTTAGCCTGGGTGACACTAGACCTTTTCTTAAAGAGGAGTTTTGTTTTATTTTCATAAAAAGAACCATGAACAAATAAGCATGAAAGTTAAATGACCAAAAATTGTTTTTGAATTTCATTATCAAAGAAGGAAACAGGGAGATTTTGGTAGAGGAAAACAGGTAGCAAAAGACATTTAAATGCCAAATAATCTTTCTTCCTAAAGTAAGCCAAGCAGAGGAGCCACAATCTTTGACGTTATCTGCCCTTTATGATCAATTATTTGCAAATATTTGTCACAGTTTATTTCACATACTCCTCAAAGAAAGGAAAAGTGCTCAGAGAATTGAAACTTAGACTAGCATATTTATCAATAAACATAATGAAAGTGCTTTATTTACTGCCTTTCTGATTCCTACTTGCTTGGAATATAAGTATGCTTGTGGTAAGCTGAATTCTAAGACTGCTCCTAGGGTTCCCACCCCCTGGCAAAGCACCTTGGACAATCTTGGCCATGGATGGTCTGTAGATGAGAAAGGATGTCACTTCCATAGTTAGACAAAGCCAAAGAGCTTTTAGAGGAACAGTTCACGTCCCCCCTTGGTCAGTTTTGAGTTAAGAAAGAGGTATAAAGCTCTGAAAGAGGGAATAGTCTTTTCTGTTTCTCTTTTCTTCTTTCCTGGGGGAAAAAAAGTCCTGCTGACCCAAAAGAATCTAGCTACCTTGCTATGAGAAGGCCCACAACAGGAAACCAGAGACCTCTAGATGCTGAGAGTAGCCCCTGGTTGACATAGTGTGTTCTTAAGCTGCTAGGCTTGTGTTGCCTAGCAACGAAACGAAGAGAGAAGTAGTACAATGGTCAGATCCAGCTGGAGGTGATGACGAAGAAACGCGGAGGAAAAGAAGTGTGGATTGGAGAGAAGTAGGGAGGTCAGGCTGGTGTCTTAAAAGGCGGTATATGTGTGGAGGAAAGAATGACATTCTGAAAACAGGAACTGGAACTGATTTCAGTTCGACCTTGAACTCTAGAAAGCTGGGTGCAGCCACTGTCTGCTGTTGACATCTGTTTCTCTGCTAAAATCGTAATGGGGCTACTGGATGAAATGCTCATTTCTTCAAAAAGGTGTAGAGTGCTCATTATGAGCCAACCAACAGCATGCTAGGCACAACCAACACAGCAATGCGAGATAGTCTCTACATTCCACAGAGTGTACATTACAAGTCCGATTACAGGACTTGGCACTGTAAAAGTGTGGCTATGGGCTGTATTGAGGAACAGGAAGAGTTTACTGTTGTCTATGGGTCTCAAAACCTAGAGGAAGCTTCAATCTCCCCAAAATAGTATTTCTTCAGTAACGCTTCTTTTTCTTTTTTTTCCTTTAGGAACTTTTCTAAGCTGTATTTACCCCTCTCTCCATACTTGGCCCACCCTGGTTAGGTAGTGAAATTTCCTATAGATACTAGTTGCCCACTGGCATGTATTGAAAAGGCCAAAAAGTCGACCCAAAAAATCAACACCTCCCTGCCAAAAAAATCCAGAAATATAAAGTATGACAAGCTACTTTAATACCATTGTTGAGAGGATAAATCACATAGAAAACAGAGATAGCCATTTAGTTAATTTTACTATGAGAAGTATTTGATAAATATATTGGTTCAATATATATATATATATATATATATATATATATATATATATATGTATGTATGTATTTTGAGACTGTGCCTATTTCTACTTCTCAACAACGAGGCATAGTCACTATATTGACAACATTATTTGTAGAAATTTAGATAATACGATACTTTCTATGTAAAATATAAACAAGTTTTAATTTCTATAGCTTATGGAAATAATGCACTTTGCATTGTTTAAAGAGCAGTTGCTCTGGTTTCCATCCTACTTTTCATGTTACCTTCTTAGTTTGCTTTACTACCAAGAAAGAGACAGAAACAGAGAACTAAAAAAAATTACTTTACTGAAAACTTCAGTTACTTTTGTCATTGCCAATAGTAAGTTAAGAGCCTATTGAATCTGTCTTCCATGCCATGGTCTTAAAATTGCCAAGGGCAAATCATCTTGCACAGATTCCCTTGCACTGCCTTCCTGATTCCTACTTGCTTGGAATATAAGTATGTTTGTAGTAAGCTGAATTCTAAGACTGCTCCTAGGGTTCCCACCTCCTGGCAAAGCACCTTGGACAATCTTGGGCATGGATAATCTGTGGATGCCCAACTATCTTCATGATAGTTGAGGTGGCATGAAAAATAAGCTTACACAGCCAATAATGAGGTGGAAACCTTGGTAACTTCCAAGAGGGAGCATTTGGAAATAATGGTAATCTAACCTTGCTTGCATCTTCTATTTACTGGGTGTTTCTTCAGAGTCCTGACGAGTCTGTACAAAAGATGATCTAGAAGACAGTCCTAACAAGGTGACAGAGGAGAGGAACTGGGCACTCGCTCCAATTTCCCACTACCACAAAGAAAACTAAAAAAACAACTATCAGCTGCTATTCAGTTAGAGCACCTTGGAGGAGCACTGGAATATAGCTTGTATATGGAGAGACTGAAGAATATGGAGATGGTATGTGGTCTGATAGAGAAGGGAGAAAAAAATACCTTACCTAAACTACCCCAGTCTGAACCTGGAAAAGTTGTCTCACTACAGGAAGAAAAATAAACATACTGCCCAACCACCTACACTAATACCATTGGACACCTAACATTTTGGCTACTAGGGAACCTTGCCATCCTCCTAGGCCCAAGCCCAGCTGGGGAATTGTTGAGGAGGGGGAAGAGTTGGAGTGCTCCAGAGGTGGGACCCATCTAGGTTGTTGCTATGAGATTTTGTTTTGAAATTATACCAAACCAGACCCCAGAGAAAGTCTTTTCCTACGAAAGCTTTCTAATTAATTCAGTGGGAACAACTAATGAGCCAGTTGTACAAATATCGACACAAGGACATGCGATGGTTGATTCTGAGAGCTAGGATTGGATTGAGAATTATCTAGGAAGGAGGTCAGTAAAATATCTTTTGGGGTCATTCCCATAGATAATGAGATCATATGAACTCTAACCTAATCAGTCAGTCAGTCTCTTGATGGATTCATAATATGATAAATTTATTTGAAGGTAGTGAAAGGTACGAGAGAGGGCCTCGTTGGAGGAATCAGGTCACTGGGCGTCTATCCTTGGGTACTATATTTTGTCCTGGACCCCTCCTGTGTTCATTCATTTTGCTTTGTATCTACCCAGGAAGAAAAACAGCCTGTGCCACATGCTCCCACCATCCTGATTTCCACCAGCTGCGCGGATCCAAACTTCCCTGTGCTAAACTGTGAACCTAGATAAATCCTCTTTCCTCTTAAGCTATTTCTGTCAGGTTGTCACAACAATGAAAACAGTAGCTAACACAGGACATAGAAGTATGAAAAAGCAGAACTGGCACCTCCAGGGGAACACGACCCTAACAAAGAAGAAATTAACGGAATCCCCAGAAGGGTATTCAAAAAAAAATGAGTTCAGGGAGGGGTAAAATTATGATCAAAACATGTTGTACAAAATTCTCAAATAACATTTTTAATAAATGTATTTATTCATTTTACATTCAGGCCATGGTTTCCCCTCCTCCCTCTCCTTCCAGTCCTTTTCCCCCACCCCCTTTTTCCCACCCCCCAATACTCTCCTCCTCCATTTCTGTTTAGGAAAGGGCAGGCCTCCCATGGACATCAACAAAATATTCCTTCCTCAGCAATCATTAATACTGTACAGATCCTCCGGGAGGAATAAAACCTTGTGAGCCCTTTCCACCCCGTCACAGGACATTGAGCAGCCCAATCTTGAGCAGGTCTTATGTAGGAAGTCACAGCTACTATGAGTTCAAGAGAGCAATAGCCAGACCATGCCCGGAAGACTCCACCCCTTCCTTTGGCTCTTATATTCTCTTCACACCCCCTTCCATGATGCTCCCTGAGCCTTAAGATGGGCTTATTATAGACACACCCTAAGGTAGAGCATGTAAAGGCCACTTTTCTTGGCACTTTGACCAATATGAGTCTGAAGTTACCATTGCCCACTGCAAAAAAAGGATCTTCTCTGGCCAAAGCAAACAGCAGCACTAATCTATGGGTATAAAAGTAATTATTAAGAAGGTAGTCTCATAGGCCCACCATGTCCATTTAGAAAAGCAACAGAAATAGCTTACCCGCTATGATGACCTCCATAACCACAGAATGACATCTGAACAGAATTAGAGTGTGAGGTGTCAATCTGGACTGTGAAGCAGGCCTTAAATCCAATCAGAACACTATTGTCACTATTACAATGGTGGGCACATCTTGCCTGGCAGGTGGGTAGTGAAGCAGGCAGTGTCCATTGCTGGGTAAGATTGCTGATAATAACTCTTCTCCAGCAGCTTACATAGCACCAGCTCATTTCCAGCCTGATTTCTATGACCTGCAATCAGAGTGGTCTTGGTTTATCTTAATTGCTTGTGCTCCCTAAGAATTTCTCTTCCTAACATTTTTTCCACTAAAAATACAAGATGCCTTATTTATTCTTTTTTATTCCCACCTTTATTTTTATTTGTATGTTTTTCTTTATGTTGTAACTGAAATTTCTTATCTCTTCTTCCATTCCCCTCTTTTTCTCTTCACATTCCTTTCCTTTTTCCTTTTTCCATTTAAGTTCGCTATTTTCAGTTTTCTGATTTCCTCCTCCCTTCCTGTATATCATTGTTATTTTTGCCATTATTAACTTTGAACTGTATAACTTAGTCTACATTATTTTTGTCAAAATTGTTTTTTGGCTTCTTGAGACAGTATCTCACTATGTAGCTTTGGTGGGCTTGGAATTAATACATTGTTCCACAAATTAACCTATAAAGATTAAAACAACATCTGAAGCCACTGCCACCCTGTTGCAAAACTGAATTAAGACACAAAGGAAAATCATCAATTACTTTCTTTGGTGAACATAGAAAATCCTCAGGCAAATAACTTGTATAAACACAGTTGAGCAAGTGTGCTTGGTGGTAGGATGGGATATCTGTCTTTTGGGTATATGCCCAAGAGCAATATAGCTGGGTCTTCAGGTAGGTCAATTCTCAATTTTCTGAGGAACCACCATATTGATTTCCATAGTGACTGTACAAGTTTGTATTCCCACCAGGAATGGAGGAGTGTTCCCCTTGCTCCACATCTTCTCCAGCATGAGCTGTCACTTGTGTTATAGATCATAGTCATTCTGACAGTTGTAAGATGGAATCTCAGAGTCATTTTGAAATGCATTTCCCTGATGGCTAAGGATGTTGAACATTTCTTTGTTTCTTAGCCATTTGAGATTCTTCTGTTGAGAATTCTGTTTAGATCAGTACAATAGCCCATTTTTAAATTTGATTATTTGGTTTACCAATGTCAAGTGCCTTGAGTTCTTGGTATATTTTGGGTATTAGCCCTCTATTAGATGTGGAGTTGATGAGGATCTTTTACTACTCTATAGATTAATGTTTTGTCCTATTGATGGTATCCTTTGCCTTACAGAAGCTTTTTAGTTGTATGAGGTCCCATTTATTAATTGTCAATCTTAGTGCCTGCGGTATTGGTGTTCTGTTTAGGAAGTTGTCCCCAAGATTATTTCTCACTTTCTCGTCTACCAGGTTCAGTGTAACTGGATTTATGTTGGGGTCTATTGAGAGCTGCTGGTGCAAAAAGGCCATAGGAGTATACAGCAGGGGACAACTAGTGTTCAAAAGGTCAACCTATCAGAACCAAAGATTCTGGTAGAGGACAAAGTCATCATGTAAGGTGTATTGGACTTACTGCCTTTTGAATGAATTGGCTGTTTCCTAATGTAAACTTCTTATTCAATTACAGCTATCTCCCCATTAACATGCATCTTCACGTAATATGATTATGTAATCTCATGATTACATCTCAATCTTATGGGCACATATATCTGTAGGTGGTCAGGAAGACGACTTTTCATTTAGCTGTATAATTTTGATACAAGGAAAATATTCTAGGATAAGCTTCATAGCCAGATCCATTGTCCCACAACACTGTAGACACTTAAAGCCTGCTTTGTTCCTTTTGCTCATGCTAATACAGAAAATAATAATCTCTCTTCAGTCTAACACAAACTACATAGATTTAGCTCACTTTTACCTCAAAGCAAGTTCAAATTAGACTAAAGGCCTTTGTAAATAGGTCATAACTTTAAAACTTCACAGTTATGCACAAGGTTGTGGTGATATTGTGTTCCCCAAAATATTGTGCACCCTAATAAACTTACCTGGGGTCAGAGAACAGAACAGCCACTAGATATGGAGACCAGAAAATGGTGGTACACATGCCTTTAATCCTAGCATTCCAGGGGACAATATAAAGAATAAATTAAATAAAGAATTGGTTCTTTTAGAAAATCAACAAGATAGACAAACCCTTATCCAAACTAAAAGACAGAGAGAGAATATCCAAATTAACAAAATCAGAAACAAAGAGGGAGACACAACAACAGACACCAAGGAAATCCAAAGAGTCATTGTGTCATACTTTAATTTTATTAATATTCTTATTATCAAAAATTGGGTTGCAAAAACCTTAAGATTTGTAATTAAGTTGCTATAGATATATTTAATTAAAAGTAAATTGCTTTAACCTTTCTTTAAGTTAAAAGTGAGGTTTAGAATCTTTTTTTTTCTGTTGTTGAAAATAATTTTTTCTCACATAAGATACCCTGGTTATGACTCACCTACTCCTCTTTGCTCCTCCTCACTTCGCCTTCCATCCAGACCCACGCTACCATCCCTGGGATGAAACCATCTTGATCATGACATATGATCTTGATCTTTTTAAATGGTGTAAAACTCTTTTTGCAGATTATTTGCCTGAGGGTTTTGCTATGTTCACTACTTTCTTCTTCTCCTTAGAAAACAAACAGGCATCTATTGGAACATAATATAACATAAACAAACACATCACAATTGGACAAGACAAACAAATAGAAAGGAAAGAGCCCAAGAGAAGGCACAAGAAACAGAGATCTATATTTTCACACACTCAGGAATCCCATAAAAACACTAAACTGGAAGCCAGAACATATATGCAAAGGACCTGTAAGATAAAAAGAGAAAATGTGTGTGTGTTTTATTTTATATATTTTATATTCTTATTGTATATATGTATTTTATTATATATAAAATAAAATAATGATATAAAAACTTTCTAAGGGACATCTCTTTTAATTAGGATACAATATATTAGGTTTCCCTATGGCACTATATTCCATATAATGTTTTTATTCAGTCTTTGAGAATTTTATTCATGTATATAATGTATTATTATCATAACCATCCTCTAATCCTCTAGGTCTCCTTATGACATTTAAATTTTTTTAAAAAAAGGAAGAGCCCTAACACAATAGCATGAGACAAGGAACCTCCAAAGATGCTGTTAGTTCATTTTCTGTTGGACATCGACTGCTGTGCATGCAACCTACCCTTAAGAGTAGTTTGTTTCCCCAGTGAGACTCCCTTGGAGAAAACTACATTTTCATTTGCAAGTGGTTATCACTTGAAGATTGCTTCTTGGTTAGGGATAGGGGCATGTGTCCACTTCCCCTTTCAGCTCTAGGACCCCACTTGGTGCAGACCTGTACAGGACCTATGCCTGCTGCCTCAGTCTTTGTGAATTCATATGAGCTTTGATCATGTTGATTTAGAGGGCCTTATTTTCTTGGTGTCCTCCATCACCTCTGGCTCTTACATTCTTTCAACCTCTTCTTCCTAGAGGTTCCCTGAGTCCTGAGGGGAGGGATTTTATGGAGACATACCATTTAAGGCTGAGTGTTCCAAGGTTTCTCAGTCTCTGCCTAATTTCTGGCTGTGGGTCTCTGTATTTGTTCCCATCTGCCAAAGAAGAAGCTTCTCTGATGATGGTTGAACAAGGCACTGATCTATTAGAATGTCATTAAGAGTCATTTTAGGCCGGGCAGTGGTGGCGCACGCCTTTAATCCCAGCACTCGGGAGGCAGAGGCAGGCGGATCTCTGTGAGTTCGAGGCCAGCCTGGGCTACCGAGTGAGCTCCAGGAAAGGCGCAAAGCTACACAGAGAAACCCTGTCTCGAAAAACCAAAAAAAAAAAAAAAAAAAAAAAAAAAAAAAAAAAAAAAAAAAGAGTCATTTTAGGCTGGGCGGTGGTAGTGTACGCCTTTAATCCCAGCACTAGGGAGGCAGAGCCAGGTGGATCTCTGTAAGTTTGGGGCCAGCCTGGGCTACCAAGTGAGTTCCAGGAAAAAGTGCAAAGCTACACAGAGAAACCATGTCTCAAAAAACCAAAAAAAAAGAGTCATTTTATTGCTACATTGTTTTATACTAGGTCCCTGGGCTATCTGGTCTCTGGTTCTTAGTCACCTAAACAGTGTCAGATATGAGGGATATCCAGATTGTTACCAATTTCTAGTTATTATGAATAGAACAGCAATGTTGTTTGAGCAATTATCTTTGTGTTAGTATGAAGCAACCTTTGGGTATATGCCCAAGAGTCTTATGACTGGATCCTTTCTTAAATTTTTTTTCCATTTTATATACCAACCACAGAGCCCCTTCTTATCCCTCCTCCCTCTCCCTCCCCTGCCTTCCCCTCTCTCCAACCCATCCCTCATCCCCTCCTCCAACAGGGTAAGTTCTCCCATGGAGGGACAGCTAAGCCTGGTATATTCAGTTGAGGCAGGACCAAGCCTCTCTCCACTGCATCAAGGGTGAGCAAGGTGTCCCACCATAGGTAATGGGATCCAGAAAGCCAGCTCATGCACCAAGAGTAGACCATGATCACACTGTTACGGCTGGATCTTGACGTAAATCAATTGTCATCTCCCTAAGGAACTACCACACTGATTTCTACAGTGGCTGTACAAGTTTGCACTCCCACCAGCAATGGATGAGTGTTCCCCTTACTCCACACCCTCACCAGCATGAGCTGCCATTTGTTTTATTGATCTTAGCCATTCTGATGGTTGTAAGATGAAATCTCAAAATAGTTTTGATTTGCATTTCCCTGAGACTAAGGATAATGAACCCTTCTTTGTTTCTTAGCCATTTGATTTTTTTCCTTTTGAGAATTCTGTTTAGATCTGTATTGGTTAAAAAAAAAACACTTTTCCCATTCTGTAGGCTGCCTCTTTGTCCTAATGAAGTGCCTTTTGCCACACAGAAACTTTTCAGTTTCATGAGGCCCTATTTATTAATTGTTTATCTTAGGGCCTGTGTTAACTGGTTTCTCCTGTGCCAATGAGTTTAAGGCTAGTCTCCTCTTTCTCTTCTATCAGGTTCAGCATATCTGTTTTTATGTTGAGGTCTTCAATCTATGTGGAGTAGAATAAAAGTAATCACAGTCATTTTATCAACAAAAAATGTCTCAATTTTTCTGTAAAAGCAAGTTGGAAATGTTGTCAAACACATCCAGAATATACCTCTGTTTAGATATTTGATTTATAAACAGTCTGTACACACCCTCAGTCTTTTGCCCAATGCTTTTAAGCCCTTCCTATTGACTCATAGAACACCTATAGCCACTTCCGATTCCAAGATTCATGCATCCATGCCAAGGGCCGCGGGAGTATACATCAGGTGACAACTAGTGTTTGACAAGTCAACCCACGAGACACATGAATCCCTGTTGGGGGCCCCCACTTGGCAAAGCCATGAGGTTATTGACTATAGATGACTGGTTGTTTTCTGTCCATAACTTTCTCAGGTGCCCCTGCCATGCCTCCCTCATAAGAACAGCTATGGGGTTCTTTCCACAGCCCTTCAGGGGTGTGTTTTACACTTACTGGGCACATACATAGCTGTGGATGTTCAGGAAGATGATTTTTGTTTAAGCTATATAATTTTAATGTATAGAAATAATACTGGGACATTTTACATTACTCAGACTGACATAGGACTCTCAGTCATAAAGACAGCCTTTTACACTGACAGCTAACGTTAGACCTCAGAGCAGATTCAAAGCAGGCTGGTTGCCCCTAGAGACAAATACATGAGGTCATTTTTCCAGGTGTTGTTTTGCTTAGTCAAGGTCAGATCTTGAAGACTTTAGACATAACTTTCTCAATAACTGACGTTTTGCACGTAGTCCCAGTCACAGTTGATGCTACAGGTTCAAGGTTCTGCCCATTGTTGAATGTCTGGGACCCCTCACCAACTTAGAGCTACATGCATGGGTCCATGTGACTTTACTAGTGTAAGAGAAACTATGTGACTTATCTTGTGTTATAAGGATAGGTAGGTCCCTGAAAATGTAACTTACAATTGTCCAGATTTTGGCTGTGAGAGGCAGGAGTGGTGTAGAGAGAGGGGCTGAGGAGGAGAAGCAGAGGAGAGCAGGGCAGCAGCGGAGCAGAGAGAGAGCAGAGCAAAGGTGTAGAGAGATGTGGAGGCAGTGAAAGTGAACTAGAGAAGCTGCTGAGTAGAGAATGAGAAGGGATGAAGAGATAATGTGGAAGCTGTGGAGAGATTTTTTTCAGAGAGAATTTTTCAAGATGAAGTAAAGAGAAAGTTACCATCAAAACACGTCTGTGTTTCTTTATTTTTCCCCTTAGATACAAAAGGTCTAGCCCTCAGATAAGAATTTTGCCTAAACCTTTGGTACTTTAAGGTCTTCTTCTGCTGTCCTGAAGCAGATTGGGAGCTGGTCTCTCAGTCTGTGATACATCCACACAGCCACAAGTCAGAGAACACTCAAGCTGTTCTGAGGAAATATTGACCTCGTACCTTTAGTGCGATACATTTGAGGAAGGGTTGCTGTTTATTCTCTCGATCATCTCTGTTTCTTCTCATCTTTCCTTATACTCATTAACACAGATCACACCCCTGCTGATATGCATGTTAGGCAAATTCTCACGCAGTTTCTTCTCACACTTTTCTTCTTATGGGATAAAACTGTACATGGGTTTTTCTCTTGGGAGAAGAAGTATGTAAGTGCCAGAAGATAAGATGAAGGGCTGAGAAATGTCCTCTCTAGACTCAGTATTGTATTCATTAACTCACAACGTTTGTGTTCACTTGCACTAGGCATCACACAAGACTGGCCTTGTCAATCAGTCATGGAAAGAGAAGGGACTCCTGAGGTACTAACCTTTGTAGCTGACCTACCGACCATTCATAGATTCCGGGAGAGGGTAACCATGGTCTTTGGCTGTATATCTATCTATTGCTGAGCCCACCAAGGCTCTAATGCATAGCTCCGAACCCGTGGTTGCACAGATGGCCCTAAGTGTAGTCACTGGGTAACAAAACAGAATAAATAGACATGAGCATTGTGGGGGAGATTGTGGGGGAGAGGGGGGTTGACAGGAGTGGGAGGGAGATGGGAGAGGGTTAGAGGTGGAAGGGCTCAATATGCCTTGTGTATATTTGTGAAATTATCTAAGGACAAATTTAATAACATCAAAAAGTTACCTGTAATTCATGATTTAAAATATTAATGTTTCTTCCCAAATGGTCCTTTCTATTAGGAAAAAATAAAACTTCAAAATGATTTATTAATGAGAAAACCCAAGCTTAAATGATAGAAAGAAACTTGTTTTCCTTTTAAAGGTGGATGGTAGAAGGAGATGTAGAACATTAATATCTGTACTAGAGAGTTGTGATGAGTGTGAATTTCTACTTGACATAATGTAGAATCTCCTGGGAGATGAAACTGTGAGCCTGCCTTAGGAAATACCCTGATTTTTTCTGCCCACGGCGGGCCCTTACAGGAATCCTACACTAAATAAGTAGAGGAAATGAGTTGGATGAACAGCAGTATGTATGCATTCATTGCTCTGTTTTGCTTTGTTTTTAACTTTTCTGTGGATGTGATGTGACCCAGCTGCTTCAAGCTCCTCCTGCCATGACTTCCTCACTATGATGGACTGCACCTTTAACTTCAAGCTAAAATAGACTCCCTTTTCCTCAATTTGCTTTTGTCAGATTACTTTATCACAGCAACGTGAAAAGAAGCTAAGACAAGAGTCTGTACATCATGTCTTTTAAAAGACAAAACAAGACATTTTTTTAAACCTCTGATTAGTTTCTTTTTAAAAAAAAAAAAAGTTATGTGTACATGTAGGTGTTTGGGACTGGGTTTGTGCTCAGAGTGCAGTGTCTGTGGTAGCCAGAAGGTAGCCTTGGATCCCTCGGAACCGGAGTCGCAGGTGCTCATGAGCTACCTGACCTGGGTGCTGGGAACCAAACTTGAGCACTCTGCAAAAGCAGAAAGTGCTCTTAGCCACTAAGACAACTGTCCAACTCCAGTTAACGGCAGATATTAAATAGAGAGTATGTTGAAATCAGAAAAACTCCAAACCTGTAGCAATGAAAGAACTTTGGACAAGTGCTTAACAAATTCTCAAGACTTTTTCCAAGCAGCAAAAAGAGTCAGTACAAAGACAGCACATCCAGCGCAAGTGGGGAGGAAACCGAAGATGACAGAGGCTAATCACGAGGCAAATCAGCAGAACACCATCAGAACAACTTAATATGTAGAGAGTATGCTCATCCCGGGACCCATACACTGGCAAATAAAAAGCTCAGTGCCCAGTGTGAGACATCTCCCCTCAACTTGTTGGACAGAGGTGTTCCACAGGCCCATGCACAATACAAACTATTACCATTGCTTTTGGCTGACCACTGGAACTTGATGGTAAGACTCTATGCTGAAGACACCACACATATTAGTCATTGGACATGGAGAAGTCAATGTTGTACTCACTCGGAATCTTCCTTTCTGACAGATAGCTCTCTGTGGTGGTTAGAAAGAAAATGGCCCCACATAGACTCATAGGCAGTGGCTCTATTAGGAGGAGTGGCCTTGTTGGAGGACACTAGGGGTGGACTTTGAGGTCTCAGATGCTCAAGCCAAGCCCAGTAGCTCACTGTATTTCTGATGCCTATAAATCCAGATGTGGAACTCTCAACTCTTTCTCTAGCATCATGTCTGCCTTCATGCCACCACATTTCCTACCATGAAGATAATGGACTAAACTTCTGAACTGTAAGCCTGTCCCAATTAAATGGTTTCCTTTATAAGAGTTGCCATGGTCATATTATCTCTTCATAGGACCAGAAACCCTAACAAGACACTCTCTTAGTATTGGAAGGTGCTATGAAGGCTGCTGGGTTGTGTGTGTGTGTGTGGGGGGGGGGGTCATGAACAGTCTTACCCAGCTGTGGAATGCAATAATGCCATAAATGCAATAATGACAAGGATGTTATGGATGTAATCAACCTCTTCCTCATAGGATGTAAGGCCCACTCCACTGTGGGAAACACATCCCTAAATACTGCAGAATTGACTAAGTACCCATGGTTGAGGCAGGGGCTCCAGGAATAAACCTATTCCTATTATTTTGCTAAATAGACATTGTATCAAACTGCCTCCCAAATCTCTTTCTATCTGTAGAACAGTGCAGCTCTCAGACCACACCAGAGAAGTTTCTCTGTGCAGTAGGTAGTGGTTAACACAAACACTAATAACTAGTCAAAGTTCAGAGAGTACCCAGCCACAAATGGGACATCTATAGCATACCCCATTGCCAAGGCTCAGAGACCATTGCAGAAAAGGGGGTAGAAAGATTGTAAGAGCCACAGGTCATGCAGGATCATATCAAAACAGTGTCTTCTAAGCACGACAGGACCACGACACTCATGAATTCATAGCAACTATTGTTGCCTGCACAAGATCTACACAAGATCAAGCCAACCAACTTTTGAGTATGGAGTTGGAAGGGGATCCGGGAGTCCTGCCCCTTGAGGAGGTCTGGATAGTTGATAGTCTCTGGAGAAGGGGAAGTTGGCTTTCTTTAATGGTGTGACTCCTGGTAGTTCCACTACATTCCAGTAGATGCTCCATATCCAGAAGTATATGAACAGCACAAACTGGATTTAATGTGTTATTAATTTTATAGAAAAGAAGCTGTGGGTTAGAGACATGGGGGTGTATCTAGGAGGAGTTAAGGGAATTGGTAGTAAACATGATCAAATTATACTGTATGAAATTCTCAATGAAATAAAAATATTTATCAATGATAAAGTCAGTGCTCTCTGAAGGTCCCTATGGTCTCTGAAAAACCATTTCTATAGTAATTGCAATCAAACCTACTTAGTCTAGAAGTGTTTTCACTATAAATTGTATGAAATTAAACATTTGAGGGTTTGTGTATTCCATTAAAAACAATAATCAGACGAAACAAGAGAAATACCAATCACTTTTCTTTCTGAGTAAGGAGAAACTGGATATTCATATAAGAATCCCCTATCTGTTCATTAAAAGGTGGATCACTGGTTGGATAAGATATATACTATAAATATTACATATATTTGAAAACTTATGGTCATCATAGAAAGTTTGCAAAATACAAAAATATTACTCAAAACTTCCACCATAGGCTGTGGATGTAGTTTAATGGTACAGAACTTCCCTGGCATGACCAAGGCTTTGGGTTCTATGCCTAGCAGTAAAAGAAAAAAATCAACTTTCAACATAAAAATAATTGCTGCATGCATGTATATGTCTGTTTATATGCTTCTTTTTAGATTGTTCTTCAGATGTACATATTTTTAAATGGTTATAACACATACTTGTGCTTTTTGGTTTACTTAACAAATAACATTATATGTGTTTTGATTATAATATTGTAAGTAATTATATACTATTTCATCATAAAGATGAAGATATATGTTATTGTATCAAAGTATGCTAAACGGTAAGTTACTTCATTAAAGTGACAGAATAAAACAGCTCCTGTTTTAATAAAAACAAACAATGGAGATGTTTTCTTCTCATGATCCGTTCTGGAATTAAGGCACAAACAGTTCAGAGACGATGTAACAACACTCCTATGTCATGAACCATGCCACCAATTCGAGGATAGATAGTAACTCCACCATCCCCAAGTGTTCTCAGATGTATAGTTCAGAATAGGTAAACAGTCTGGCCCACAGGGAAAACAAAAACAAACAAGAAAAGGGAAATGGGAAGGAAGAAAATGACTGGTCCAGAGGTACACTTAGAAATTACATACAGTACCTCTCACACTCTATTGGCAATATGGCACCAACTTATAAGAGGAAATTATAAATTCTGGACAGCTCATAATTCAATTACTATGAAAAGAGGATAAAAGGGTATTAAAGGACTAATGAAGGGCTCTGCCACTCATTTAGAGTTCTTACGGCCCAGATTTCACTTATCAGCCTCTCTTTTATCTGTTAACTTTATAACATGACTAATAGCTCCAGGTTTTATAACTTTAATACTGGTTGGGTACTATTTACTAACTCTTTCAGTAAAGATGGTGGTGGGTAGAACAGGAAAAGTCAGGTGATTTGTACATTTCAAAAGTTTATTCATTTTGAGATATATAAATATTACATAAGCAATTTATTTTAACTATACAATTGTCAATAACAAATGCTCAATTCCCACTTCATAACTTGTCAACACCCATCATCAGATTCCCCAAAACAGTATTCTCCTGGACAACTGTGCAATGTAGAAACCATTGAGATAAGCCGCCCAGTCCAGTACTCCACCACCAGCTCAATGCCCTTGGCCTTCCACTGAACTCTGGAGCAAAGGTGTAGGTGCTGTGCTCTCTAAATTTCCACTCAGGTGGTGTTCTCTCACTATCTGAATAGAACTTGCTTTTGCCCTAGGCCTATGTCTCTAGATAATAAAATAGATTCTTTGAGTTTCAACCGTTTTAATTGAATTGTTTACTATCAGTCATTATATCAACTCTGACCATTTCTAGATCAAGCCTAGAAACTCAGTACCAGGGTTTCTTGATAGTAACAGCTCAACAAGCATCAGGATCCTTTATCTGTCATGCCCCACAAATGCACACCTATCTTTCCACTTTTCTCTTTTTCTCTGAACCCCCCTCCCTCTTTTCTTTATGTACTACCTTGTTACCCTTTAAGCCAATCTGTTCTCAGTGACAGCTTAGCTACTAGTGGTACCTTGTTCAGGGATCCTTGGCTAAATTCTCTAATTTGTGTTAACCATGTACATCACAATGTGGCCTTCATTCAGGGACATCCCCTTATACTTCAGCAGCTAGTGGAACAGTGTGATAATTTCCACTATCTAGGAATGTAATGGCCATGCAAAATACACAAATGCCTCATACAATTCCTTAAGGAATGTGCTTTACTTTACAATATTAGCCAAAAAAAATACAATATTGACTAAAATACAAGCACTCAGGACCAGGGTCAAGATGTCAGATACAGAATCACAAAATCAAGTCCTTAGATCACCATGAAATTTCTAACACTTGTAACCAAACTGTGAAGTCATGCTGTCAAGCTTCACAAATGAAATTCCACTGCTTGTAGAAACAGAAAATCTTCTTTGCTTTAGCTTTAAGTTTATGATGTGTGATGATGAGGAGGAGAGAATGTCCTGGAGGGTAAGCAGCAGTAATAATTATGCAAACAGCCTGGGTTCTCAGACTCTTCCTTCCATAGGAGAAAGGATAGAGCAGAGCAGCAAAGGAATACGGAATGTAGAGCAGGAGGAAACAGATCATCAGCCTCATGGCACCCATGTGAGCCTCCACCTGGGGATTCCAAAAGCTTGTAGTGTTTCTCTTCATCTTCTGTACATGTCTTCGCAAGGAATGTATTAACAAGGAAGCAAAAGTCACATTGAACACAAACTGTAATAGTGAGCTCAAGACCAAAGAAGCTGCTAATGTCAATATGCCCTCCTTGAGGTCAAATAACGTCTCGTTTCTTCCAGTTATGTGTTCGGGAAAGCGTGATATCTGTGTGAGCACAAGATACAGGAGGGTGGTGAAGGCAGAAATCAGAAGACAGGCCAGCAGCAGGCGGGAGGTCTTTGCAGAGATTGCCCGTTTCAACAGACGAAACACTGGGTGCTGGAAATTAGTAATCTTCACACAATACAAACAGTTCAGCAAGGTCACTAACCAGAGACTGTTGGAGTCCAGAAACTTCCAACACAACAGGAAAAACGTGGAAAAGTAGACTGACCTTACGGCGTTTGCAGCACTGTAGACAGAGTTCACTAGAAACAACACCAGAGTTAGGGATCTAGTGACGGCCAGGCTGAACAAGAGACTGTCCGGAGAGGAGACTCGGTGGCTTTTGACCCAAGCCTTATAAATGACCACTATAATAAGAAGATTGGCAACGATTCCTACAAAATGCAAAATGACCGAGGTAGCAAACACAAATAAATACAGTTTCCAAAGCATCTTCACTCACTGAAGATTCAGTGTGCGTGGTGCTGATGAAAACAAACTGAAATACGTAAGTAGGCACAGTATTCAGCCTGGAGGGAGGTCTCCTTTTTATTTTCCACTGTGGCAAATGAGCCCTTTCTGGTCTAAGAGGCAGCTGCTTTTACTGGGATGCAAATCTTTCAAGGATTAAATTACTATTTCTTCACTCCTATTCTTATTTTCTTAGAAATGCCCAATTATAAACGCTTCAGTGACTCTGGAATCTGTTCCTCGAAGAGCAGAACTTCAAACCCAAACCAGATTGCTCGAGCCCAAGACTATTTCCGTTTCCCTGCAGCTTTACTCCATAGAAACCAGAGTGCTGTGGGATCCATCTCTCATCGCTCCTTCTTCCCCCTCCCTCCCCTCCATGGCCTATGTGAACCAGTCTGTGTGTCCTCCACATGTTGAAACTGAAGCCGTTTTCTCCAACTGCGTGCTGACCATGCCACGGCCACTCCTTCACCTAGGGGATTTACCGAATCTAATGCAGTAAGTTCAAGGAACAATCCCCTCCTTGAGACACACTTTTTATAAGACACGTTGAGCGGGGCACAGTAGAGAGAGGTAATTTGTGCCATAATCTGTTCTGGGGTTCACCTAGAAAAAAATATCTACCCTTTCATGTTTCCTTTATAAACCTGACCTATGCTTAGATCTATGTAGTTACAATACGTCCCCTTAGGTATCAAAGTACTGTGATGTAAAATCCAGGGTAATTGTTTAGTCACATTAGAAGTCCACATTCAGGAATGTCATGTGTCCTAACTAACTATATTCACCAAGTTAAAGAATTTTTCATGACACAGAAAAATATTCTCATTGAATTAATGACATTAAATAAATGTCTATTCTTCTCTTTAAATAAAATTAAACATCAAAGTACACACACATATATATATATATATATATATATATATATATATATATATTCTATAAATTTTAAAAGCACATAAGCATCCTGGAAAGAACAAGGAAGGGGAGAGGAGAAGAGGAGGAGGAGGGAGAGGAGGGACAAAAATGCTTAGTCTTTTACACAGTCAAAAAAACATATATATATATATTTGGAACTACCTTTAATAAAATGTCAATGAAACACAAGAATGGACTGGAACCTGGAATCCAAGAGTCTGGATTTTCATGCTGTTATTTACAGTATCACACAAAGATTTGTGGGAAGTGCCATCTTAAAAAGACTGGTGTTGGTGCATAATTTATTGTTTGACATAATGACAGCCTTCAATTAACCCAGCACTTTATATAACACATTGTGCTAAAATGTTGGCACACATTGTCTCATGAATTTTTACTACTCTGTGGATGATGTTATCATCCATATTTTAGGGTAAAGGGAAAAGCACAAAAACAATTCATCCACAGACACAAATGGAAAGTTGACAGAACCAGAATTCAAGCCCACATCTATGGAAAAGCAAAAGCTTTTGGTCTTTGTGTCACAGCCACAGCAGTGCTTTATTTATATCCACATAAAATTTAAGGTAAAACTAATACACAGACTGGCTATGCTTAAGCTAATGGTTATTAAAATACATCTCCATATCTACATAGTGAGTGTTCTTACACTGGCATTTCCCAAAGACTGTTGCACCTGTCCAAATGATCCTATGGGGAGAGGCACTCAGAAGCATGGCTTTCACCTCTAAGCCAGGTAGAATCTGGGGCAAAGCAGGTAACATCTCTCCTACTGATGGTATAGACTGATGAATGGCAGACTCAGAAGGCTTCATAGTGCTACACCAGGCTGAGGAACCCCCAGGCTCCATGCTATGCCCTCTGGTATTCTATGAAGCAAAGGATCCCTTAGAGCCAGGCTTCAGGTGACCACACTCACATGGGAGCATGGCCACAAACGTCTGCTTTAGCTTGTTGTTACACATAATGAGAATAAAAGAGTCCCCAACAAGGTACGACATGGCAATTACCACACCAATCATCCTGACAGTCTTAGTTGATGGTAGGAAACGACTGAATGACAAAATTAGAAAACAAAGAAAGTACAAGAGGAAGAGGAAGAGGAAGGAGAAGATGATTCTGATAGCTCTTTTGTGGGCCTCGGTACTCCAATCTCTGGAGCCAGTACTGTATTGCTGCATCTGCTTTGTGTGCTTCCCCAGAGAAAGAAGGAGCAGGAAGTAGGCAGCCAGGGAAACAATTAACGGAGGAATCTTCCACAGATTCCCAAGAACATGCATCAGATTATATTCATTTGTCTTCAGTCTGAAGTATTCAGTCATATTTGATGTGCCTCTGCTTCCACCGAGGACAGAATAAATCTTAAATTCATTCATCAGAGACATGGTACAGACACAGGATAAGAGCAGTGCACCCCACAGCATCCCAACAACCACCCTGGAGGCTCTCCATTTGAACCAGAGGAATGTGGGGTGGGAGAAACTGGCTATTTTCAGGCAGTAGAAAACACCAAGACAGGAGACAAGCCAAATACTGAAGTGGTTGGTAAAGGTCCACAAAACATCAATAACTTGCATCTTTATCCCTGAGTCATGGCTGTGATAAGAGAATGCTATTATAAGGCCATCAATAAAGATGATCCACAGCAGAATGATCCTGAAGAGGGCCAAGCTGGTGATGATGAAGTCAGACAAAGAGATTTTCTTGCTCTTGAACCAGTGGCTGCCATTAACCAACCCAATGAAGCCATTCACCAGATTTCCAAGAACAAACTCTGTAACAATAAGAACCAGGAACACTCCTTCAGTGAGTCCCAACATAGCAGAATTTAGGCCGACCTGATCCTGGTTCCGTTCGTGTATCTCATCTCCTTGTCAATTTCAAGGTTTTTCTGAGCTCCGCCTCCTCCTATTTCACTGCATCTGTCTCTTCTGCGTGATTTAGTCTGACAGCTTTGTGAATCTGTCCTGGTTGTCCTCTTCACAGATGACACATATTGTCACTTCTATGATCCTCACAAAGCAGCTCTTTGTTAAAATGCAAATAATGCCCAGTGTCATATGGTCAAGGAAGGCATCTGGGCCACAAAGATTATGCAGGACTGAGACTCAATTTCAGAGGGAGTGGGCATTATGATTTGAATGCAAAGCATCTCTGATTGGTCCATGTGTTTGAAAACAAGGTCCCCAGCTGGTGGCATTGTTTAGGAAGTGTAACACGAATTCCTAAATGGTCTTAATAAAAAAAACCCAGAGCCAGAAATTGAGGTAAATACTGAAAGATCAGAGAGACAAAGGAACAAGCCACCTCTTACCACTAGGACTCCTCAGCCTGAAAAGCTTTCTTCAGCTGAAAGACTTTAGTTCCTGTCTCCTCACGCCTTATATACCTTTCTCCACCCACCCATATCATTTCCTGTCTCAACTTTCCTAGTGCTGGGATTAAAGGTATGTGCCTCCCAAGTACTGGGACTAAAGGTGTGTGCCACCACTGCCTGGCTGTTTCTCTCCTAGACTGAGTCACTCTCATGTAGTCCAGGGCGGCTTTGAACTCAGAGATCCAAATGGATCTCTGCTTCCCAAGTGCTGGGATTAAAGGTGTGTCCCACCACTGCCTGGCTTCTATGTTTAATCTACTGGCTTTTTCTGTTCTCTGATTTTCAGGCAAATTTATTAGGGTACACAATCTATCAACACAGGGAAGGTTATGGAAAGCTTAGCAGGTGGAACCTAGCAAGAGGAAGTAAGTTACTGTCACGAAGGTTGGCTTTGGGATTTTGTCCTGGCCCCATTTTAACTGTTCTCTGCTTCCCACACAATATGATGTGCCTGCTGCTTCCTTTGGAACTATATGCCCAAATAAACTTTTCTCCCTTGATATTTTTATCAGGGTATTTTATCACATTAACAAAAAAGAACAACAGAAAGTGTTGTTGGGAACCACCCAGAAGAGAAAGGTGAATGGTACCTAAGTGAAGCACAGAACTACCTGAAATGTAAGAGGCCTTGCTTCTCTACAAGGAGGACAGACAGAAACAGGGAAATGCCAGAATTCTCTCACACTGGAAGGAGGTTTAAGAGCATAAAATTCAGTGTCACTGGTCTTAAAATCAGCTAATTTATTAAAAATGCCTTAACCTCAACTCATGAAAACATTGTCAAGTTTTGAATTTTGCAACTAGGTCTTAATAGCCAAAATTTAGTTTTGCATAAAGCATATTCAATTTTTCTCCCACCCCCAAATGAGTAACAAATGTTCCTGGCATCTTGTGTTGAATAACCCATGCCACACTTTCATTGGTTGTATCCACATAAGCATGATCGACTTCTGGACTCTATTGTCATTACTTTGCTTTGTAGCCACATCAGCAGTACACTTTCTCACAGTAACCATAGACACACACTCACATGAACAAAACTTTAACTAGTAGAGAACATTCCCTAGTTCATTCTCCAAGAGGCAGTTATGCTTGGTCACTTGCTTGCCAAAGCGTCTTCAAAATCAGCTTGTCATATGTCCCCAAAGGATTTCTAAAAATTGATTTAAATTTCTTTCCAACTGTCACAATGGCGTTGTTTCCAATAAACATGACGAACTAGTGTTTTTTAATGCATTTCAACAGGGTTTTATAAAGCTCTTCAGAGACCATTCATTGAAGACTTTGTATTCTGACATTCATATATGGCATCTTTTCAAAATGATCTTTGATGTTGTTTAGAACTTGACATTTTGGTATTGCTTAATTTCCTGTAACTCTTATCTATATTTATTTTCAAAGTAATCTCAGCATTTGTGAATCACTATGATCTTAACACTCTTCTAACAGTACTTGCTAGACTCTTAGTTCAAGTATGTCATTAACAGTGCTCGTCTTTCCATTTGAAAGGAAATTTTACTGTTTAAACACACCTTTGGTACATGATATTTCTGTATAAACCACAATGTCAAGATTGTTGCACCATTAAAGAACCCTTTGTCCTGTGGTTGCCTGCAGATGTAATTCTGAATGGTCTTAAGTAAGAAACACAGAGCCAGATACAGAGTTAAAAAGTGAATAACCCTTAGCTTACCAGATGCTGCCTTCCTCCCCCTGAGAAAAGAGACCTACTTCCTGTGTGTCTGCATTTTTTATTGACTTTCTGTTCTGCCTTCTCATTGGTTCTAAACCCAACCACATGACTTTCTCATCACTGCCTGTCTATACAGACCTCCAGGTCTCTATGGTTGGTATTGAGATTAAAGGTGTGTCTCCATGCTGGCTGTGTCCTTGAACATACAGAGATTTTGTCTGTCATGTGATTGGGATTAAGTACATGTGCTACCACTGCCTGACTTCTGCTAAATGGCTTGCTATTAGCTCTGACCCCCAGGCAACTTTATTTATTAACAAATAAAATCACATTTCAGCACAAATAAAAATATCACCGTAGTTGCCTATGTTTTGGTCCCTATTTTTAAAATGTTAAACTGAGTTGGTTTCTTTCTGCAAGCCCAATGCTATGGGCTGCATGAGGTCCCTGCTCCCCAAAATCCATGTAGTTCTTACCCTCCTTGTAACATACCACTTAGAAAAGTACTCGGAGATGAGGTTTTTAGGGAGGAAACTAAGTTTGCACAAGACCAAAAAGGTAGGACTCTGCTACTGCAAGCCCACAAAATAAAGGCCACATGAACACAGCAAGACATCAGCCACTTACAGGCCAGGGAGATTCTTCTCCAGAATGACTCACTCTGGCCCCGGAGCTAAAAGGAAATGTCTGCTCTTCCCACTACCAGTCTGTATTTTGTTCTGGCTGCCACAGCAGACTAGTAAACCTACCAACGTAAAACAAACTATTCTGCACTTAGGAAATCCTCCCAACTCAATTCTCTAATCTGCCATCTGCAAGGGAATATAAAGACAATACTTTTGTTTTGTTCTGTATTCTAGAGATAGGGTTTCTCTGTGTAGTCTTGACTATCCTGGAGCTCGCTCTGTAGACCAGGCTGGCCTTGAACTCAGAGACCCACCTGCCTCTGCCTCCCAAGTGCTGGGATTAAAGAAGTGTGCCACTGCCACCCAGTTTATTCTTAATGGCCTGCTCCCTTTGGGAAGGCTACTGAGGTTCCTCAAGAGGAACTATAAGAAAAATATAGCTTGATAAAAACAAAAGCAACAATAAAAAAAGGCTTGTTTAGTCTGACTGCTAAGGTTTTGTGTATTTTTCATGTCCCAACTCCCTCCCCAAATTTACAATGATCTGAGTTAAAATGGCAAAGATTGTGAGATCAGTGATGTCTTTCTTACTTCAATTTGTAGTGTAATATAAAAAAAAAAAAAGATTTGACCATTTATATGAGAAGGTAGATATTTGTGAATTTTTTTTTTTTGTTTTTGTTTTTGTTTTTTTTTTGTTTTTCGAGACAGGGTTTCTCTGTGTAGCTTTGCGCCTTTCCTGAAACTCACTTGGTAGCCCAGGCTGGCCTCGAACTCACAGAGATCCACCTGCCTCTGCCTCCCGAGTGCTGGGATTAAAGGCGTGCGCCACCACCGCCCGGCGATATTTGTGAATTTTTAAGGCATATATTTAACTTCACACAAACACAAGAGGTTTATTTGCATTTCCCAAAGAATTCAGAGGTAGGCTGTCCAGGTATGCTCTGGTGATTTTATGTCATCATAGTCTTGGCTTCCTCCATCTTCTCCCCTGAAGACCACTTCATGCTCTGGATGGTACTTAGAGATTCAGCCAACATGTTCCCATTACAGAAAAGAAAGAAAAGGTCAAGGGATGACAGTCTAGAGAAAGACAAAGGACACATTTCCAACAGTTCATCTAAGAACTTTCCTAAAAGCTCCACCAAATGACTTCTGCACATAGCCTTTTGGCAATCCATATCCACAAAAACAAGGATGCAGTATTTGAGTTGTGCATATTGTTACTCCAAACAAATACCAGTTCTGTGAATACAGAACTAATGAGTAGTATACTAATCATGTTTATGCTTTACATTCTAGGTAGCCTTACATTCTCAGAGCCATATGGACCCAGAAAGGGAGCTGTCCTTCCAGGGTTAATTTCTATGTCCTATGTTCATTGCCTTGCCTAACTGTAGACTTTCCAGCAGATGTTCACCCTCTCAAGTCTGTTCCCTATCCAGAAACAAGGTGTCACTGTCTACCACACATCTGACAAGAGGAAGCTCCAAATAACCTGACTGCTTTTTCTCTTACAGCTACTTACTGTGTTAGTACTAGATGCCAGACAGGAGCTATATGTTGCTTTTGTTGTTGTTGTTGTTTTTACCTTTTCATGTGTGCATGCTAGGGTACACATGCCCTCATGTACACATGGGGAGGCCAGAAGTCTATATTGGTTTCTTCCTCTATTGTTCTCCACCTTCTTTTTTTTTGGGGGGGGGGGGTTCAAGACAGGGTTTCTCTGTGTAGCTTTGTGCCTTTCCTGGAACTCACTTGGTAGCCCAGGCCTGCCTCTGCCTCCCAAGTGCTGGGATTAAAGGTGTGCGCCACCACCGCCCGGCTCCACCTTCTTTTTTAAGATAAGGTATCTCACTGAACCTGGAGCTCATCAATTAGCCAGCAAGACCCCAGGAGCCTTCTGCCTCTGCCTCCTGATACTGGAATTACATGCATGTACAACTCCCTCTTCTCTCTCTCCCTCTTCTCTCTCTCTCTCTCTCTCTCTCTCTCTCTCTCTCTCTCTCTCTCTCTCTCTCTCTCTCTCTCCCTCTCTCCCTCTCTCCCTCCTTCCCTCCCTCCCTCCCCCCCTCCCTCCCTCCCTCTTTGTTTTGTTTTTCAAAACAGGGTTTCTCTGTGTAGCTATCCTAGAATTTGCTCTGGCCTTGAATTCATAAGAGATTTACCTGCCTCTGCCTCCCAAGTGCTGAGATTAAAGGCATGTGCCACCACCTGGATCTTTTCTTAAATGTCTAAGCTATAGCAAACACAGGATCTGGCTGAAACTAGAGCACAATATGTGTTGAATCTATCTGAATTACAAATGCCCCTCAAGCCCAAAGAGGGATTCATAGATTTCCCTGGGAAGGGGAAATAGAAGAGATCACGTAGGTAAACTGGGAGTGCAGGGGGTAAGGGTGGTTGGAGGTAGGGAAGTGGGGGGTGGGGGGGCATGAGGATTGGACTGGGCAGGCTGGGGGAAGGACTGAGGGGGAGTAATGAAAGAGATGTCTTGATAGAGGAGGCCATTTAGGGATTAGGGAGAAACCTGGTACCAGGGAAACTCCCAGGAATCCACAAGGACGACCCCAACTAAGACTCCTAGCAATAGTGGAGAGGGAGCTTGAACTGGCCATCTTTAATCAGATTGGTGACTACTCTAATTGTTATCAGAGAGCCTTCATCCAGTGACTGATGGAAGTGGATGCAAAGATCCACAGGCAAGCACTGGGCTGAGCTCCAGAAATCCTGTTGAAGAGAGGGAGGAAGGAGTGTACAGAGCCAGGAGGGTCAAGGTCATCACAAGGGAACTCACAGAAACAACCTGGGCTCACAGGAGCTGACAGACTTTGGACCAACAGCTAGGGAGTCTACATGGGACCAACCTAGGCCCTCTACATATGTGTGACAGTTGTGTGACATGGTCTATTTATGGGACTCCTAGCAGTGGGATCAGGGCCTGTCCCTAATACTTGAGCTGGCTTTTGGGAACCTATTCCCCATACTGGATTGCCTCACCCAGCCTAAATACAAGGGGAGGAGCTTAGTCCTACCTCAACTTGATATGCCATGCTTTGTTGACACCCATGGGAGGCCTGCCCCTTTCTGAACAGAGAGGAGGAGTTGGTGTGTGTGTGTCGGGGGATGGATGGGAAACTGGTTGGTCTGTAAAATAAATGAAAAAAATTAATAAATTTTTTTTTTTTTAAAAAATGCCCCTCAAGTCAAGTATGGTATGTCAACAGGCAGACTGCTGGTTGCTGGTGCTTCTTGGCTGCTTCTAAGTTGTTCCTTCTCTCGCCCCTCACTCCATCTTTGTTGTGCTCTTTCTACCTATCTTTAACTTGCTCTTGTTTTCAAGCCTTCAGAGGCTCCACAGAGCCAAGGTTCTCTGCAGGGTTTCAAAGCCCTCTAAAGTCTAGCCCAAACCTACTTTTCTTCTCTAACTTCCCACTGTTCAAAAGCTTTTAAGTTTCTGGATGTCTAGCCATGCTGTTTCCACTGGTAGAATGGCTTAGCTGCTACTCTCTCCTGGGATACTGCCACATCAAATCACAATTAGCTGCACGATCTTCTGCTTTTCTTCCTTGCTGGCCCTCCCTCATTGTCCTAAATTATGAGTTCCTTCAACATAGGGGTCTTGTTCAATTTATCCCTGTATCTAGGTATCCACTGCAGCATCACATACAGCAAGTACCCAACTACCTGAAGCTTAAAATATCCAATTTAATTGTAGGTAGCAATAAAAGGTTAAAAACACCCAAATTATACCACCAATGTATAATAAGTGGTCAGTTATTCATAGAAGTTAGTAACAAAAAAGTCAAGTATAATAAACTACCATACAGTTCATAAACTCACAAATCCCACATGAGATTTCCTAAAAGAGTACAGTAGATGGATAACATGCCTTATTTCAAATAGCTACAACAGTAGCCAAGATGTTCTCAACATTTTTTTTCCGTTTACAATTGTAAGTCACAACTATTATAATATTTACGGTGCTCTTCACAGCAGGCCTATAAGATAGGTACAATCACCCACCCATTTACTCAAGAAAAACAAAACCACTGAAGGCAGAGGAAATTAACTAACTTACATTCAGCTGGTAAGTGATCTGAACTGTTTCACTGCACAGCCTTGCCTCTGGCATTTATTACTAAAGACCTCCCTTTTTTTTTTTCCTTTTAAAACAACTCATAAGGCAGAGAAAGTTGACATAGACACTTGTACAGCAAAATAAGACCCTGAGTTCCAAAACATGGCAGAAAGCAAATGATTGGAAAATTTTTAAAAATCAAAAAGATGCTTCAATAGTGTGGCTGCATGATACTGCCAGCCATAGAAGTCAGCCACTGTCATAATATGTGGAGCTATGAGGTGGCAAAGAGGAAAACTGAGATAAGAGACCAAACTTCAATTCTATTGGTGCCACAGTTTTCTACAAAGTGAGCCTGAAAACTTCCTGAGCATTCCTTGTAATTTTAATGGACAGTGAAACCAGTGGACACCCTGACGCTACTCTTAACCTGTAAGGAGACAGCTGCCTGATATAAGGAAAGCGTAACTGTCAGGAGAAGTCTGTGGAGGAAGGGTGACTTGTTTTTCTATAGGATCACCGAGAGAGAGTATAGAGTGGAGGTATTTCCTTCACGCCTAAGTCTCTCCCTAACTGACACCTCCATTTATTCCTAGTATATGGGAAGCACACTGTTCGGGACACTCCAGTTTAGCAGTGGGAGACTGAAGCTACATAAAGCCAGTGGAAGGTGAGCAGTGAGCAAAAAGCTAAATGCATAGTTCACATACCTAAGCTCAAACTCCCACTGTGTGGCTTTGACTTTTTTTAACTTTTCTGTGTTTCTGAATTTCATCTGTAAAATGATACTGTCACTTTTTTCTTGGAAGACA
Source organism: Peromyscus maniculatus bairdii (assembly GCF_049852395.1). Classification (NCBI taxonomy): domain Eukaryota; kingdom Metazoa; phylum Chordata; class Mammalia; order Rodentia; family Cricetidae; genus Peromyscus; species Peromyscus maniculatus. The sequence continues at coordinate 50,531,603 of NC_134854.1, forward strand.
GTTACATGAGACAATGATAAAATGTGTTTAGCACAGTACTTGACTCAGGCAATGGGTTAAGAAGTATCGGTCACTACTATGACCTTTGTCACTGTTTCCGAGGTTCCCCTGTAACTTACTGACCTGAGGGATCACTGTTCCTTTGCTATCATTTGTCTTGCTGTTACTCCCTCCAGTCTTCACAGCATAGAATGCAAATCCAAAGAAAATACGAAAAATGATCCCGCTCTCATTTCCATGCCCACGAACAACCAGCACAGCACAATGTGCTAGCCTGAGCTAGACAGGGACAAAGGGATCATCTGAGTAGAGGAGAAACTAATTCTAAAAACGATCTCTTTGGGGAACACGGGGAAACTTCTTGACAATCTTCTTACTTAATACTAAGCTTAGCCTATAACCTGATTGGCAACATAACCAATCTCCCTTAACAGACTCAGGAAAAAAATGTGTTTGGAGTTTGAGGTGAGTTAATCATCACAAGTAAACAGTGGGTCTCATACTGGCCAGTCTTTAAAGTGCAGCCTTCAGAGCCATGTGCATGCTGTTACAGGTGAATGAAGACAGAGCACAAGCATAAGATGCTGAAGGGGAGATGGATGGCTGGGGGTATTATGCTGAAGGGGAGATAGATGGCCAGGAGTATTATGCTGAAGGGGAGATGGATGGCTGGGGGTATTATGCTGAAGGAGAGAGATGCCTGGGGGTATGCATGGGAAGTTTTCCTCATCACTCCCAGTACATGAAGCAGCACTGGCTATTAACTTTCTGAGGTTTGGAAAAGACTTGTGCCAACACACCCCCCCCCCATTTTAAAATACACTCATGTTATTAAAAGCATGCATGGGAAGTATAAAGGAACTACACACAATACCCTATAGACAACCACAGCATTTGCTGCTTCTCCTTCCAGCCTTTTAAAAAACATATATTCTCCTTATTTTGAAAAATAACTGTTTTCCAAAAATGGGATACTACCACAAATGCTGTTCGACAGTTTTTCTCCTACCTTTCATCTTTCCATTTAACAAGGAATAAAATCCCTGTAAATTTATGCCCCGATACAATCACATCAAGAAGAGAAACTTGAATTACAAGTCTCTACAGCATACACTGCTAGATCCCACAGGTCTTCTGTGCCTGGTCCAGCCTGGGAGCAGTGGTGTTCTCAGCAGATGGGGCTGCATGGTCCAGTGGGAGCAATGTAGTTTCTCTGCAGTTGAGGCCATGTGGCATTAGGTTCCAGCAACTCTGACTGGCTTGGGATTGGCCACAATCACTAGGAAGGCAGAAGAGTCAGCCTGAGTGAAACTGCCGCTGCCTCTACCTGACGGCCTTTCAGACAGGGAGGGCAGGCAGTCTCCAGCTCATGGAGATGATCCTGCAGGATGCACTACTCTACTTCTGCAACCCAGACTCAGGAACAGCTTCAGCTTTGGGTTAGCTCTTATACATGATGAGATTTTTTTTCCACTTTCACCTTGTTTAAATTTCACTCAGAAATACACATAAACCCTCACAATGTTTAAGAATGATAAAATCTGCTTTGCTGAGGAAAGACATAGCAGTTGCTCAAAACAGAGGACTGTGCCACCAGATTCAACGAGTGAACACAAAAAGATCTAGTATGTTGACCAGTGATCCCAGTGGCAGAAAAAAATAGGCAGATAGGAAGGACAGCAATCTTCTACAGGGTAAAGCTAAGGAACTCCTCCTTCCTTCAAACAAACTGCACTATCAGTACAGAAACATTTCAGAAAGCCAAGAGCCCATAACACAGCATGTGAATTCTGAACTTCTTACATCTAATATAATCTAAGCTACAGCTGGCACCAACTCTCAGGCTGAGCTGGGGACCAAGCTGGGAGTAGCATGGAACAGACAGAGTGAGGAACTTCCCACACTTGAACAAAGCAAGTCTGAGCAATAGCCAACCTCTGGAAAGCTGCAGGCTGACTATGGATGAGTGGTACAAATAAAAAAGATATAAAATCCTAAGTTTACATAATCTTTATGTGCAAATCACTAGTAAACTTACAATAAAATTAACTGTACATATACAGACTCTCTAAGGAGGCAAAATCAAAGGTATTAAAGGGATCCTCGAAGTGGGTGTAGCTCATGGGAGAGGGCCTGTCTAACTTGAGACTGTAGGTTTGATCCCCAGTACCATGAAAACAACCTCCATCTCCACTGGAATAAACTTTGGGAAGGTTAGCAGAGAAGGGTGTGGAAATAAAGAGACTAAAGGAACTGGAGGAACTGGAGGACTGTGTCCACTCTACTTACACTTCATTCTGGGCCTTAGGGCTGATAAAAGGTCTCATAACACTACCGTGAAACTACCAACAAACAAGGTATGAAGGTGGGTTACTCCGAAGCAGTTTGGTTGAGATAGTAACTTCGGCCTCCTTTAATTAATTCAGGATCACTTATCTGCCAGCATCACTGAATGGCTCTTCTGTGTCAACACTAGTATACTTGTATGGGTGCAGGTACACAGAGCAAAGTCAGTACTTACCATCAAGTCTACAGAGCAAAGTTAAGAACACCAGTGTTTACATCTATGGGACAGATTCCTGACATAAAAGGCTAAAAAGTAACCTGTGGCTGAAATACCCCAGTGCAAGTGTGAAGCAGAAAAGAAGACCTTCCAAACAAACGTATGCCTTGACCACAGCACACAGGGTGGAGCCCGAGAGTTTGTTACTTTGTACACTTGTATAGAGAAAGCACTCCTAGAAAAATATGCACTTGGTAAGTGCCACAACCGACCAGAAATAGAGGGTTAGTTCACACACACAAAAGAAGACATGTCAGTCAGGAAAAATACTGCCACTCATTTTATATAAAATTTTTTAATCTTTATCTTTAAACTATAGACTATACATGATTTGGAAAGGAGACTGTACCAAACAATGATCAAAGAAGTATCATCCGTTCTATGCCTTTTCTCTTATCTGGTCACTCAGAAATATAATGTTATCTGGAAAGAAACCAAAGTGTAAATGTTATTTCAGAATGCTATCTTCATTTGATATGATAATTCCCCTCCAACACAGACATCCTTTAGTGGTATTACTAAATTTCAAAATATTAAGTAACTTTTGTTGTGTCCATGAGAGGTATACAAAAATGTTATAAGATAAATAAATAATACAACAGGCTGAAAAGTGTTTGCCCAACAATTAAGACTTCATTATAGAATGAGACCACTAAGGTCTCCCCAACAATAACTTTCTGTAAATGAGGTGAACATCTACAGATTCAACTCAGACTAGAAAGCACACCAACAAACAAGAGGGCAATGAAGATATTCCACGTGCTACATGCTACAGACATGCAGCACAGCACAAGCGTGGGCTCGTGGCCACTTAGCAACTGCAAGTTTACTTGCCTTTAAGAAAATAAATTTATTTTAAATTCTAAGAATGAATTTCATGTACTGACTTTTAGGAAAGGTTTTAAGTATTATACAAAGTAAAGCATTTTTATGCAAAAACCAACAAAATTGGACACTGCTCTGATTATTCCAAAGAAAACTGGCTAAAAACAACCAAAGAAAAAGAGGTGAAGTAGCATTTCTTGGATTACTCCAAACATTCTGGATCCTTTAAACATTTAGTATACAATTATCTAAAGATAGTTATTCGTAACAATCACTTCATGACTGTAGAGGATGGTAACTTGAAGGAATTAAAATGGAAATCACTATCAAAAGCCAAGACTGCCATCTGCTGGTGTGTTTTGGTTTTGTTTTAAAGTTCAAGTATGACCCCTAGGTGAAAAAACAGTATCAAAATGAATGGAAGGAGTTGATAAGACTGAAAAACAAACAATTAAAACAAAGCAAACAAACAACAAAAGGATAATTTAGGATGTAAACATATTTTTGAAATTTTTAGATTGATCCCTATATTTGCTAGTGTTCACAACATGAGAAACGGGACTTGCTTTTTAGATTATGTTAATATACAATAAACAAAAAGAAGTTAAATGTAACCAGAAAAAAAATCAAAACAGTACTTTCTTCAAGCATCACTGAGAGCTATTCAGCTTCACCGTGAGTCATAAATATATAGCTACCTGAGCAGACCAGTAACAACCATGACAAGAAAAAGCGAAACTGTGAACAATGTGAACTGTCTCTACCCAGCTTAGTCTGTAGCAACTCAGTCATTCAAATAATATAAAGTTTATCCATAAATCTGGCTTATAGTGGAACACAAATGGAGTTTGAAAAATATCTACATTGGTTTTCAAAGTCAATATATTTTCTAAAAAAGATTACTATTAGAAAATATACGGCCGGCGGTGGTGGGGCACGCCTTTAATCCCAGCACTCAGGAGGCAGAGGCAGGCGGATCTCTGAGTTCGAGGCCAGCCTGGGCTACCAAGTGAGTTCCAGAAAAGGCGCAAAGCTACAGAGAAACCCTGTCTCGAAAAACCAAAAAAAAAGAAAAGAAAGAAAATATATGATTATTGCCTAAAACAACTTATAATTTACCAATATGAACAGTGGTTAAGACATAAACACTGGAACAAGGGAAAGAGAAAAATTTGAAAAAAAAAGTGTTTAGCTTATGAGAAAGCTGGAGTACTGGAACGAAAGTTGAATACAGTGACAACTGTCTTTAAAAATGCTACAATAATTTCAACATTGGATGAAATAAGAGTATTACAATTGTTGTTTTTGAAAAAGCACCATTTCTTTCAGGGATACCAGTTAAAATTTATGAATAAAATAGACAATAACCCTTCCAACTGACCCTTGAAGAGGAAAAGCAGCCGTGTGGCCATTAGTAATAACTGACGGGACACCAAGATTGCCTCGCCTGCTCTTCTCTCTACTCACATAGGTCATACAACAGAGCAGTCTTTAATGATATCACTAATTATAGCATATTTCAGTAGTTCATAAACACTAAAAAATCATAGTAAGATTTTTTTCACTCCTATCTATAAAAACAGGTTTCTTGGTGTTTATATCAATAAAAACAAAAGAACTAAACTGAGGCTTACCTCATAATTTTAGCAACTTATTCAAGAATAAAAATCTGTCTCCTTAAGAGATGTATTTTTAATAACAGTATAATTTTCATTTTAACACTTAAAATTTGTCAAGCAAGTACTAAAGAAGATCTTTTTTTTATTAAATAGGCAGTGTCAAATTGGTAAAGTATCTAGATTTCATTAATCTACATATAATTTTATACAAAAAAACATTTTTCATGTTAATTTATGGATATATAACCAGTTATTGTTTCAGAACTTTGAACTCAGTCTCAAGCTTTATGCCAATGCAGTTCATGCTGTTTTGTATTTTGTTTAAAGACAACAAAAGCTTTTAAATTTCAAATGGAAGTTGCTGCACCTTAAGTTTCAAAGTTTTGTATAAATCATAAATTCCTAACATCACATTTCTGCAACTGCCTTGGCACATGCCTATTCTTGTATAGGCCAAGTGTTTTATTTATTTATTTTTTATTTCAGTTTTTCTTTTCTTTTTTGTTTTGTTTTGTTTTTTGTTTTTCAAGACAGGGTTTCTCTGTGTAGCTTTGCTCCTTTCCTGGAACTCGCTCTGTAGACTAGGCTGGCCTCGAACTCACAGAGATCCGCCTGGCTCTGCCTCCCGAGTGCTGGGATTAAAGGCATGCGACACCACCGCCTGGCTATTTTTCGGTTTTTCGAGACAGGGTTTCTCTGTGTAGTTTTGGTGCCTGTCCTGGATCTCACTCTGTAGATCAGGCTGGCCTCGAACTCAAGAGATCCGCCTGGCTCTGCCTCCCGAGTGCTGGGATTAAAGGTGTACGCCACCGCTGCACAGCTGGCCAAGTGTTTTTAAAAGACACAAAGATTAAATTCTTCCATGGCTTAATAGCACGTACTGACGTGAGCACCTCGATTTTATACTCTAAGTTCCTTCTGAACTAAACAAGTGAATATAGAGTGAGATTTTGAGAATAATAAATAAATGCAGACAGTCTTAGCAAACAGTAAAATGAAAATTATAAACTCTTCTGGCGAGTTGCCTGCAATCTTGACAGCACAGGTCCTTATAGCAGCCCCAGCCAGAGCTGCTTACAGCATGCCGAGCTTTTCAATGAAGACAAACAGGAAATGCTATCTACTACAAGCTTCTCACCAGCTATGATTGTTGTTGCTTGCCGCCTCACATTATTCTTATCCATGTATTCACCATAGTCCACTTTCCCTTCCACATATATGCGAGCCCTGATGTAGAGAAAATGCAATCTTTAGTCTGAAGACTCTAATTCTGCCTCAGAGGTCAGGACACGGGGAACAAACAAGTCCAGGCTGCAGATCAAACAATGGCACTTTTGCTGTCATGTCTCCAATTTCAAAACTAAGAGTACTAAAACACAATGCACAACTGAGTTAAGAAGGACAATGTTAGCCAGGCATGGCAGTACCTTCCTATAATCCAATATACAGGAATCTAAAACCAGAGGATTGGAAGTTTTAGGTCTGCCTGGACAACTCAGTGAGATCCTGTATCAAATTTAAAACTGATGGGACTCTGTGATACAGCAGTTACCTAGCATATACAAGGCCCTGAGTTCAATTCCTAGTCAGTCTTTCTCTGTCTCTCTCTGTCTGCCTCTCTCTCACACACACTCACACACCATAAATGATACTGACTGTTGGCATTTTCCTTCAAACATCCTGTGTGTTTATGGGTATCTTCACATATTCAAAAACACACCAAGAAATGGTGTGTAATTACTGAAATGAAAGTGAAATTCTAGTCACTGCTGAAATTATTTCACATGAAATATTTTAGATCCACAAATAAGTAGATTTCTAAACATAAGAATTACACCCATAAAGATATTCTTTTGTCATCCTATGCATTCAGAAAAGACACTTCTAATACATAATCAACCCAAGCATTCCAAATGCTTGGAATGACTAAGTCTAGAGAAAATTATCAAGTATAAAATAACTACTGTAAATACTATAATAATAACGCAGTACATCAGACAGCAAATATCCCAGGTTCTCTAAAGACATCATGTGGTTGCTGCAAAGCCAGATGTGACCTCCATGATCCCTGGTCACAGTGGCACAGGATCGCCTAAAGACATGTGCTGTAGATGCTTTGCAAAAATACATGCTGCAGCAGCATCGGTGGTATTGCCACATCCTGCCTCATTGACTTCTACTGATGTACAGATACTGTTTGCCCTAACATGTCAGCAGGCTAACACCACAGAGACTTTCCAGGAACATGACATTAAGGAATAAATACATATTAATGTCAGTACTCAGTTAGGGAAAAGGCAGATAAAATAACACTTGCTATCAAATCTTTCAGCGATTCAATCCCAAAGATCCTTTCTTTAACTTACCCTTTTTTCACATACTGATACGCCACATCTCTGAGGCCTGGTCGAAACACGGATATTCTGTGCCATGTTGTCTTTTGACTGACGTCACCTAAACCAGCAGGTATGAGTTACAGATGCCAGCGGGTAACACACATGCCAAGGACACAGAACATGTCTTGAGAAAACAAGCTTACAATTTCTAAAAGAAAGAACAGAACTAACAAAGACTGACTTTATCTAAAAGTAACATTTCTAACGTTAGATGATCAGTAATAATGTCTCCTCACTGCTGATAAAATAAAAACTACAGCCTTTTATACTCACCCATTTGGTATACTTCACTGTCCCCGGATCGCCACATCTCATTTGTTGCCAGAGAAAATATCGTGACTGGGTTTTTCCCTTCCACCTGTCTCATGACAGGGTCCTGCCCTACTCGCCCAAGTAACTGAACGCGGTTCATAGCTGAAATACAAAGTGGAAAGGCAATGGGGCTGAGAACCTACTGATGACTGTATGTTTATGCGGCCTCAACACTCGAACTTCCAGTGTGACGGTCTCTGGAGGTGAGCCTGGTGTAGGTAATTAGGTTTAGATGATGCTATGAAGGTAAAACCTCCATGATGGAATTAGTGTCCCTAAAAGGGAATAGACCAGAACAGCCACCACCCCACCACAGCAATATAAAAACAAGAGTGAGGGCAACTATGCTCAATCCAGCAAGTGGGGCCTGACTGGCAACCCAACCATGCTGACAGTCTGGCCTTGGCCTTCTAGCCTGCAGAGCTCTAAGAATTAAGTATCTATTGCTGTGTCCCCTGGTCTGTTCATGAGAGCAGCCATAGGCACACAGGGTTCCCACACCTGAGATTGACAGCAATGTGCAGAGAATGAACAATCACAGATACCGCTTCAGCCTCCATCTCTGCATATGAAAACCTCACAGAAAGAAGACCCACAAGTTAAAAAGAAAGACAAAGGAAGGCTGGGAGGGGAGAGCGGGTTGACAAGGAGAGAGCAAACAGAAAGCAGCCCCACAAAACAAATTTTATCTCTTCATCTGGAGCTAAAAGAACAAGGCTGAGATTTCAGAAAATCTCTAGTACAAAGAGAATATTTCTGCGAAAAGTATCCTTCGCACCCTGCATAACACAGCCGTGAAGGACTGAGTGGGACAGTGGCAGCGGGAGGGGCGATATCTGGACTATACGCTCTCTTAATACTAGGTCCTCACAAACAGGCACAAGGGCAAAGCGGGAACCAAAGGTATGATGGGTAGCACAGTTAACACAGCCCACAGTTCCACCGTACTTGGAGAGCATTAGCAGAGTATTATAAATAACACTGCCAACTTAGAAATCTGTTACTCACATCGTTCAAGAACCAAACTGCTGGCCACCTCAGACTCATGTCTTACGAACTGATGAAATACCTACAGGAGAACAAACATATAACACAGCTTCAAATTCTTTAGGAAAGACAAATGCCAACAGAAGACCTACTCATACTAATTCACCACTTCATCAGGAGCTCCTACAAGTTCCAGGAAAGGATAGCAAAGGAGAATGGAAAGAAATCAGTGTTTTCTAATGGATGGAGTCATAAATCAATTAAATAAACATAAAAAGCAATTATCAAAGAACTATTAGGATATTTAGAATACAATCAGTGTCAAATGCAGACGATGACAAATTGTTTATATGGTAACAATACATCCCTTGCATCTGTTGTACATCTTTCTGGCACTGAAACAGGCACTGAGGATACAACTTACAAGGTCTATAATAAAATTGCTCCCTGATTGGTTGGTCAAAATTCATAAGAAAAAGGACAACTCAAATGACTGGCCTGGAGTGTTTCATTTAAAAATGAGCAAAGGTGACACTGGTCTCTTGAGGCTGCTTCTATAGTAAGCTTGGTCCAGTGGAATATTTCATTCTTTCAGCATGACAAAGAAAATCAAAACAAAACAAATAAAGAAAAGAAAAACAGTACAAAAAAATATGGCTCAAAAGTATGGCTATCAAGTCACAATTATTACTGAAAAAGGATATTCACAGTCAAACAATAACATCATTTAATATGCTAAGAGAATTACCTATTACCATTTAATCCTAGACTACCAACACAATGTCAAACCATCCCTATCTTACAACCAAGGACAATTAAGCTCAGAGAGTGTACCACTTGTCCAGGAGACTAGGAATTAAGTGGTAATTTATGACAGAATTCAGGGCTGTCTGACACCAAGGTTGTTTTTCCACCTTGCCCTCTGCTGCTACCTTAAAGACATCCTGTTCTACAGTTACCATAAAGGTGAAAAGAGTACACACACTACACTCAAGAGTTCAGAGAGCCAGACACATTCTAAAAGAGCAACATTTCCCTAGTGGATCTGCCACCCAGGAGAGAAAGGGGTTGGCAGGCCAAAGAATTCTCATCTTAGAATAAGCAACAGAAAGAAAATACATTTATTCAGGACACTGCAGGAGGCAGCTGGATAGATAGACAGTTAACAGGACTCCCAGCCGCTTCAGGCTTCAGGCTTCAGGCAGTGGGCTGAGGGCGATGCCGTCATTTTACAGTTCTCGCTGTACGTGAGCCACTGTGAAGGCAGTTCTCTGGCATTAATTCCTACCACGTAAGAAGGGTCATCTCAAAGGCAGTTCTCTGGCATGTAATTCCTACCACATAAGAAGGGTCATCTCGAAGGCAGTTCTCTGGCATGTAATTCCTACCACGTAAGAAGGGTCATCTCAACTGGTTGTTGCTCAGGCCTCTGAGAGCTGCTGTGTGCGTAACTTCATTATGCAGTCTCTTCACGTAAATATGGGCAGAGACAGGGCTGAGGCTCTGAACTGTCAAGTCACCACACTACACTTTCTAGACCTAGCTTTTAAAAAAATTCCTGTTGAGGACCTGTTTTCTTCCCTGGTCTTTTAATAATGGCTTTCTCTCTCCACACCACTCAACTAAACATCCACTCCTGGAGTGATCTTAGCTATAAAACACTATTTATTATTCAGGGTAAATATAAGAAGAAGATGTTTCGCCAAATACGGGATCAAACTGCTAATCAGTTCCTATGTCATGATCACAAAAAATACTAATCTGAGGGATCAAAAGAGCCAGTGCTCACTGTGTGTTACATAACAATATGTCTCATCTTAGGCACACATACACACCAATCAACCTCGTAGAAAAGCAGAAATAGGGAAAGAATTATTTAACTTCAACACTCTCAAAGTACAAACTTGTACTTCATATTTGGTTTCAAAGATAATACTATAACTTTTCCACTTAAAAAGGCTAAAAGCATGTGTAGATTAAAGTAGAGACCTAAGGCTAGACCAACTTAAGAGTAAGATGGAGATGACAACAGGTTTTGTAAGAATTTGACTTATCAGTCTTAACAGAAGGAAGAGGTCATAGTGAGATTTTACGTTAGAATTTACAATCTGCCAGGCAGTGAGGGAACACGCCTTTAATCCTAGCACTCTGGCAAAGCCAGGCAGATCTCTGTGAGTTCAAGGCCAGCCTGGTCTAGAGAGCGAGATCCAGGACAGGCACCAAAACTACACAGAGAAACCCTGTCACGGGAAAAAAAAAATTTTTTTTTTTTTACAGTCTTGGTACCCACATGCCACAATGTGGGAAAAATGGTAATTGAGGCCTGATTAAGGCTGGCCAGAGCAGAGGACACCCTACATTGCAGAATGGTATTTGTGGCTGGTGAGAGGTGGGAATGGGAAGGAGAGGGAATGGAAGGCCAGAAAAAGAACCAGAAAAACTAACAAAAGAAGCCAGTGATAGTGGTACATGCCTGAATTACCAGCCCTGGAGAAGCAGAGGCAGAAGAATCACAAGTTCTTGGTCATCCTCAACTTTACAGTGAGTCCCAAGATACCCTGAGGTATATAAGATGCTATCTCAAAAAAACAAACAAAAACTAAATACATATACTGATCTAAGCACAAGTAAGAAACATTTATTAATGATTCATATTATATATGTGAATACATTTTTAAATCCTTTTTGATTCAGTAAACATTATGAGCACCACAAAAAAAAAAAAAAAAAATTCCATCCTGAATCTTCCCCATCAAATAAACACATATAAGAGGATGGGCAGGCTTAAGAGTCTTTCGCTTATGTATCCAAAAGCAAAAAGAAACCCAAGAGCTACAGACGATAAAATCACACCCAAGCACTCACTAATGTAGAAAAAATGACTACCTGTAATACAGGTCTTCGAAACATGACTTCGGTTTTGCTTACAATCTAACCTTTCAACTTTTCCTGAAGAAAAAAAGAGAGAAAAGATAAATCAAACGCTACAGTATACATCAAGAACACATGTCCACTAATCCTAGATCTCTAAATGCATTCAATTTCACGTGCACCCAATTTGCAAGTACATCTTTGCACATTTGGGTATTTCCTCTTTCCTTCTAAAAACAAAAACAGAACAAGACAAAAGAAACGCTGTGGTTTGGGGTCTCAATTAACTTCTCTGTCCAATAACCAGCAGGGGAGAAAAAAAAAGAAGAAACCCTGCTATTCTCAATTCCAATCCATTGTCTGCTAAAATGTCTTTAAAATACAAGTTCCCTTAGAGAATTTTTCTAATTTGTTCAAGTTATTCTAAACCCCTAAAAATGTCTCCAGTAAACAGTAGGGCTCAACAAATACTGCTATTAGTCATATACAAAAGTCGTTACAGTTTAAAAAGAAAAGAAAATCAGTGTCTGTTCCCGTTGGCGCTGGGTATGCCCTCCCCCACCCCCCCAGCGTGCCCACGGGAGTCAGCTGGTGCCTTTCCCCAAAGTGACACTCGCGGCAGCAACTCGGGGAGCAGCGGGGATCCTCGGCCTCCTGCAAGGAACCGCACACCTGCCCCCAATCCCGCACGAGCGAGCGCGCACTCGGGACACAACTATGCTCCCACCGTCCCGCTTCCCTCACCAGACGCACAGCACCCGACTGCAACCCTCCTAGAGGCTCGCTTCCGGCGCACAGAGCCCGCAAAGCTCGCGATAGGCGAGGGAAAACAGGAACTCTGCTGTGCGCCATTGAAATGCTGCCGGCTGATATCAAGGGAAACACGATCCCGCAACTTAGAAGTGCCGGGAACTTCTTGCCAGGCGGAAGTGGGGGGATCAACAACGCCACCGGCGTCATTTTTTTTCCCCCCTGAATGGTCGCTACCCGCAGGGGTTTAGAATAGCTGAACAAATTAGAAAACTTGTATTTTAAAGAAATATTAGCAGACAATAGATTAGAAGTGAGAATAACAGGTTTTTTCCCCTTTCCTGCTGTTTATTGGACAGAGCAGTGCCCTCGCACGGGCCAACCAAACTCTCTGCCTCTGAACTATATTCCTAGCACTGAACTGAAATTATTTGATGATGTTTCCAGCCTGAGAGAGGGAGCAAGGTAGGTGAAATAAAACATAGTTCAACCCCTAGAGAAGCTGAAACCGACCCAAGTTTCCTAATGTAATAAGACAGACTGGAAAATTAAGACAAAGGTGCAAAAATCGTAAATTTGAAGGTCTGTCAAAAACTAGGCGATCTAGATATGCTAATATGTGAAGTCAGAATCAATTCAAGAAATACGGGAGGAGCAGAATATTAACATTTTTATTAAATACAAGTCCAGAACTGTACCTGAGGCACAAGGAAAAATGGACCCTTATATTTCGTGGTTTTTCTTTTTCTAAAACATTAAAAGTTGATGAAATTTCAAAACATTTTAAAGTAGTATTAAAACTCACAACATTGCTGTACTTGAAAGCAAAGTGTAATTAAGATTTCTACTTATAAGCTTTAATAGAAAGAAACTGATCTCTATTTTCAGAATGTACTTTTTTGTATTTTGTGTTTCAATTCCACAACTCTGGCTTAAAAAAAAAAAAAAAAAGCCAGGGTCTCACTGTGTAGCCCTGACTGGCCTGAAACTCACTATGTAGACCAGACCAGGTTGTCCTCTAACTCACAGAAATCTCCTTGCCTTTTCTCCCTGGTGCAGTGATTAAAAGCGTGTGCCACCACACCCAGCACTAACAGTCTTAAATAATTTCAATTAACTTAAGCTTATTTGATCTTTGTCTTTGGTATTGTATTCATAGTATAATTTTTAGTTTTAACATTTCCAAAATACTGCATTGAGACATCATTTATCTTCATTGCTGAATTTCTTCCACTCCTTTAAATCCTGCACTGTTTACCCTAATCCTGGCCCTAGTGGAGACACATGTATTGAGTCCTACAGGTTAAAGAACCCAAGGCAGCCTAGATATGGGGCTCCATACTCTATGCCCAGTTTTTTGTCATTGTCCAATTTGAGAAGGAAGGGACCTCCAGATCATTCAAACACACACATTGCCTCCCCAGGTACATCCTTGTTGTGGTGGTTTGAAAGAAAATGGCCCCCAAAGAGAAAGGCACTATTAGGAGGCACTATTGGAGAAAGTATGTCACTATGAGGTGTTCTATGCTCAAGATATACCCAGTGTCTCAGACCACTTCCTGTTGCTTGCAAGTCGAGATGTAGGACGCTCGACTACTTCTCCAGCACCATGTCTGCCTATACACCACCATATCACACCATGGTAATAACAGACTAAACTGAAAATGTAAGCCACCACAATTAAATGTTTTTCTTTTATAAGACTTGTGGTTATGGTGTCTCTTCACAGTAGTAGAAACCCTAAAACACTTGCCATTTTAATAAAAAAAAAAAAAATCTGACCTATTTAACATGATTTTCAAGTTACATTTTAACCTGCTCTGAAGTCTGGCTCACTAGTGGTATGTTTATAGATGTTTGTCCCCCTGTATTTACACCATGACAAAGTTGATTTCCTGAAATGAGGTACTGTCTTGGAGACTTGCACTACTATTGATAATGACACATCCCACCTACTACTACATTACTTTGGTGCGTTCCAATGGCTTCCTCTTTAAAATCCTGCTTCTGCTTTTTGGACAAGCAAAGGAAAAACTAAATTCACCTTTGCCTCCAGAGTGAAATTCCCCACCCATCTTGCAAGCTTTGTTTCAATGGTTCCTGATTTGAACTGTGGGATAAATCTTAACTCTTTTTCCAGGTTACACACACTTGGTTCTATGTGAAGGATGTAGAGAAAGTTGTTTAAAGAAAAATATAGGCTTTTCCCTGCAAATTGTGGGCACCCTAGAGCAAAACTCTTAAAATTTTATAAATGACACCTGAATGGGGAGTCTTGGCTGAGCATTGTTTTCCACTCAGAATTGACACATTCTCTTTAGATGCTTGGCTGGAAAAAGTTGCAAGTGCAGCTCCATTTATTTTTTTCCCTTTTTAACAAAAAAAAAAAAGTATTATATGTATAGTTGTACAGTGTTAGGGAGGAATTGTAATTGAAGCATTTCTCCTGTTCATGGATCCTTCTCAATGCAACAGGCACTTCAACCTTGGTCAGCTGCCAGTGTCAACATTTGAAGTGCACCCCCCAAACACACTTTAAAAATTCTTACTCAACTAGTCACCCCTCTCCCCCTTTGCATATTATAATGTAAATGACCATGAAGGTGCCTCATCTCCATTGGTGATAAGCTCCTAAAATGCAAAGAACCTGTTATGAATATACAGTTTACAGTTTACAGTGTACCTTAAAACAAGCATAAGCTTCACAAAGGCTCAAGTCTCAGGACGGGACACAAAAACATGAATGGAAATATGAGTTCAGGCAAATTCAAATATACTGAAATATTGAGGAACCTTAAAAAATTAACTAAACTGAAAAGAAATGGCTAAAATGTTTTGTTAGTGATTGAAGAATCTATAATTTGCTTCAGTGTCATTATAAGGGAACCTAGAACCCTTTCCATAGAGAGGGAGAGAAGTACAGGGATGGGGGGATTTGAATGAGAATGTCCCCCATAGACTCATATTTTAATGTTTAGTTCCCAGGTAGGAGAACTGTTTGGGAAGGATTAGGAGGATTGGAGGTATGGCTTTGTTGGAATAGGTGTGGTCTTCTTGGAAGAAGTGTGTCACTGGGGATGGGCTTTGAGGTTGCAAAATCTCCCCAGGCCTAGTGTATCTGTCTGCTGCCTACAGATCAGGATGTAAAGCTCTCAGCTACTGCTTCAAGGGACATGCCCATCTGCTTCCCACAATGATGATAATGGACTAATCCTCTAACACTATAAGCAAGCCTTTAATTGAATGCTTAAAAAAATAAGAGCTGCCTTGGTCATGCTGTCTCTTCACAGCTATAGAACAGTGACTACAACAAGACAGGAGAGAGAAAAGGAGAAGGGGGGATTGAGATTGATTGATCAAGTAATTCATCCTTGGACACAGACTCTTCCTGGTGGAATGTGATGACTATGATGCACCAGAGTTTTACTCAAGTTTAATTCCTCATGGTAGTAGACTACAGATTTCAAATCCTCCAAAACCGACTGAAGAAGGAAAGTATGTATCTATGCCCAGGAGTTCAGAGTACTGTGTTATCTTTGGCCTTGCCTTTTTTTCTCTCTATGTATTTGACATTCCAACCATGGATGACAATACTTTTCCATAAACAGAAAGTGTTGGAAACAGAAAGTTGGTGCAAACAAATGAACAATGACAACAAAAACCTTTGGAAAGTCTAATCATCTTTTTACATAAAGCCTTCCAATGACTGTGAAAAGATTATAGTCCTTCCTCATAAGCAAATTAAAGTAGCATGTGTTTTAAGTCTTTTTGAAAGCAACTTTAGAAATGCTTTACAGTCAGTAGGGATATTTTCTTAATTTTAAATTTTTAACAGATTGTCTTCATTGAGATTGCAAAAAAATATATTTATGGCCAATATTTTGTAGCCATTATTGATTTTGTACCTATGCAGTTGGGTTCATGTTGACACAAAGACATGTTACTACTGACCTACATTTTCTCTTACTTGTAAGAAATTCTAAAATAAAGTTCACATTCTTTGTACATATTACAAAGAAGAATGCTTTACCCATGTTTGTCTTTGGACAAGATAAAAATCTTTATTTACAAATGCTCTGTTTCTCTAAGTGAACAAAGAGGGAAACGTTTGGATTAAAATATGTTAAAAGCACAGAAAACAAAAACAAATTCTGGTTTTTAAAAAAATCAAGAGAACCTGGTGATGATGTTCAAAAACTCAAAAGCAATAGGAGTCAGCCACAAGAGACTAGGATGTGGAAAACAACCACAAGAGGTCTAGAACACATAGGGAGCAGGTATATCAAACTTCCCCAAGCCCTCTGCCTCTGCTGATTTTGTTTCAGAAGTTAATAAGCAGCTCAGGAATGTCCACATTATAGTCTTACTTCTAATTGTTTCATATAACAATAGCCTTTTATTTACTAATACAAAATCAGATGAGAGATTTCTTCCATCCAGAAAACATATTAGGCAAACTCCCTGCTCTAAGGGGCTGGCAGTTGTAGGAGTAGATACAACTTAGGAGGCACTGCTAAAATATAGGCAACGTTCTCTTGTAAGCTGGTACTTAAAGCTGTATTTTATTCCTTTCTATGTACAGAGAAAGTTCCCTGGATCCGCAGTGAAGAATAAGTTACGGCACCTTCCTGGTCCATGGGCCAAAATAGTGTTTCTGTTCCTCTTTCAATGATGAGGCATGTTTTCTCATTATTCACCAGAAATCCTCAGTAAATGGCACTAGAAATATGACAATAGGAAAGATGTGAGAGCATTGCTAAGAAACCCTAGAAGCTTTGTAACCTTGCCTATAGATGCTATACATTGGATGGCTTTTGAAATCCTTGTGCATTCAAGCTGGTTCATTCTTGTATCCTGTACATTTTTCTGAAGGCTGTGTGGCAGAAGGCTGGCTTGTGAGAAGGGAGTGCTTATAAGGAGAATTTCCCACAGGTGAATCTTGAGGACGCTGCACTCATTCCTCCTACCATGTCTCTTATGCTTCTTGAGTCTTCATGCTTCCCAGAGGTCCCAGGATCACCATAGTGGATGTATCTTTGAGGGGTCTGGATTTGCTGAGCTTTTATCAGTTCCCTGCAATCAGAGGGGACAGGCATGGGTAAATTCTTCCCTAGTTAGAGGTAGTATTTATTTATTTATTTATTTATTTATTTATTTATTTATTTATTTTTGGTTTTTCGAGACAGGGTTTCTCTGTGTAGCTTTGCGCCTTTCCTGGAGCTCACTTGGTAGCCCAGGCTGGCCTCGAACTCACAGCGACCCGCCTGGCTCTGCCTCCCGAGTGCTGGGATTAAAGGCATGCGCCACCACCGCCTGGCTAGAGGTAGTATTTATACTCACAGCTAGTCGCTCTTTTTATTTCAGTTTTACAAAGTCAAGCCCGAGCTATATGCAGAATAGAAGAATCAGTTCGAATGATTCTTACTATCATTAAAAAGTTTTATACATGCATTGTTCATAAATCACCTTTAACATTAAAATTCTAAGTGAACAACTCTTTAGTCAAAATATAAGAACTGTGAGAGCAATAAACCACAGATCTTATTGAAACACAGTTAATCATTTTTATCAGATATACATACATACTATATATATTATATATATAATATATATATTCAGTGGTTGTTTTCACTCATCAGTGACAGGTTGAATCATTACAGGAGAAATCATACAAAGCATGAACCATTTAATAGCTAATCCTTTACAGAAAAAGTTTACCACCAATTAGTCTAGACCAGCAGTTCTCAACCATGGGTCATGACCCCTTTGGGGGCCAAATGACCCTTTCATAGGAGTCACCTAAGACCATTAGAAAACACAGATATTTAATTAAAATTCATAACAGTAGTTATGAATTCGTAATTAGTTATGAAGTAGCAATGAAAATAATTCTATGGTTGGGGGTCACCACCACATGGGGATCTGTTTTAAAGGGTCTCAAGCATTAGGAAGGTTGAGAGCCACTGTTCAGACAGTTTCAAGACGCCATCTGCCCTGTCTATCTCTATGATCTCTATGATCATTTGCATTCACTATGACAGTCACTTGTACCTCCAGCTTAGGCTCACAGAATATGTATACACACTTTCGCAGAGATTTGCATCTTTTTCAACAACTTATATGGGTATTTTGTAGTTTACTACCTGACACAATGAAACTCAAAAAGAGCAAAAACTATGAAGTGGTTTATTGGGAATAACTGATTACCTGCCTAAAGGCTGAGAGTCTCTGCAGCTCAGAACCAAAACACGGGTTTAGTGACCATTCAAGCTTTCAAGTGAATCCTTCCAAGATGGGCTGCAGCTAAACAAAGTTGGACTGCTAGGCAAATGTCAAGCAAGGATCATATTTCATTTTCTTTTTATTTTCAATAGTGCACATATGACGCAATAATCAACTAAGAATTCCTTTAAAATTCTACTTAAACATCATTGCATGACCTCTTCCAACCACACCAAACTAATTCCTGTTTGTTTGCTGAAGGAATAAATCAATAAATGAATACGAGTTTACATCAACCAGAAATGAGATTGCCTCCTTTGCTCAGAAAAACATAATCCTCTACATATATTATCAGGATTCGATGTCTGCCTTCTGTCCTTGCAGCTTAGTGCTTTCTAAAGAAGTTCTCTGTTCACCTAAGATCCTAAAACAGACTTCTACTTGGCTAAGATTATATTAGGTGACCAGCAAGCAGCTACTTTGATACTTGCTGTCCCTCAGAGTCCAAGGACTCCCTTATCACTGGGGTTTCTTTGTATTCTTTCCTCTTGCTTCCTTTGCATTACCTGGACTTCTCTCAAGCTGCCTAGTCACAGAGCTGCAGAGTCCCACACCATAAAACACAGGCTCTGCCTACAAGAAGCCTGGCAGTGTGCTAAGTCTGATGATGTAGAATGTGCATAGACTTGAATCCATAGACACCCATCAGTCCAGTCAGACCACTGTGAGTTGTTCAAACAGACCCTTTCTTGACTCCAACAACCAACTGTACCTTTCCAGTGTGGCTATCTTGGACTTCTCCAAGTTCAGTTGCTTCTGGAGTTCCTCTGTTTTCTCCATAAAGGGCCGGAGAATTCGACTTCTGGCCAGAGCTGCTGCTGAAGGTCTCTGCTCTGGATCAGGGTGGATCATGTTCTAAAGATAGATTTAGGGCCATGGAAGAAAACAGAAGATAGAGGCAGCATCTCCCCATTTAAGCCAACTTCAGTTCAACATCTGCTGAGTGTTGTGAAACTGCTTTTCCTCAGTGAAAGCTTTGTTCCATCTTGAACAGAAGGATCACCCATGTCTGGTAACATCATTTGTCTGTACTTATGACTTGGATTTAATTGTCGTGTTTGAAAGCTAGCTGGTTTGCTGATTTACTAGTCTAACATTTTAATTTTAAAGGGAAAAACTGGAGCTATGTCCAAGTTATAAGAAAGGCCAAGACCAAAACCCAATTCACTCAACTTAGTTCCAAGTTCACCCAATTCAGTTCAGAGTACTTTCCACTGCATTGTACTCCTTTATCCCTTAATAACTCTGAAATACTTATCTCCAGGCAGAGGAGATCTGTAGCCTAAGGTGACTTGCATATTGTGGGTATTAGCCTGTGATTAATATATCAGCATCTCTATGTATGTAATTAATGGTGTCACAGGATGACAAATACACTGAACTTTCCCTATTTGGGATCCACGTTCAGAGCAAGCACCACCATTTACTCTATAACTATACCAAAGTTCATTTTATCTGAAATCCAGGATAATGCTAATCTCTTTCTGGGCATGTTGTGAGGGTTAAGTCAATTAACATAAATTATATGGTATACGTAGCACAGGGCTAGCGTTTAAGCACCTAGTAAATACGAACTAAATCTAAGGTTCATTTATACATGAGATATATGTGTATATATACATATATGAGTGAATGAATGATTAGGCTATCAGCAAAGGAACAAAGGAAAGGTTTTCCTCTTTCCAGGACAGAAAAATAGAAGTAGAAGGAAGAATCAGTAACTACATTTGAAATTTGTAGGTCAAAAATAGAACTCTAATGTTCAAGGAAGTAGGTATTTCTAAAGCAATGTTAGGGACCCTAACCAACCTTGTTTTCTAACCCATGAATTTTTTGAGGAGGTGGGCAGACTCTAAACTTCTTGATAAGGTTGTTGAGGTCTGTTTTGGGTGCTGTTTGTTGTGTTTTGTTTTTGAAGCTCTCTGTGTTCCAATCTAATACTCCCCTTTGTTATCCTTATGCATACTTATCTATAAAAACAAATATCACAAATTTTTCAATTGACATTGTACCTTTTCCCCAATACCTCAAATGGGTGGTATTGCCAACTACCAAAAGTTGCTTATACTTTTAAAGATATTCATGAAATGATTCTTTTAGAAAATTTTGTCATCATTGGCCATTGACAACAGTGCATACCCTGATGGTGGAGGGGAAAGACGAGGCTGGAATTTAGAATTACCAAATATTAACTGAATACAAGAGCCCCTCTGAGTTTGAGTTTCCTCTGCTGCAGAAAGATGTGCCACCTGCCATTTTGAGGAGGTTGCTAGGAACAAATAAAAAGTGTCCACATGAGGGTATTGTAGAAGTTAGGTTTCCATAAGAAGTTTCAATCTGGGGCTGGAGAGATGGCCCAGTGGTTAAGAGCACTGGCTGCTCTTCCAGAGGACCTGAATTCAACTCCCAGAAACCTCATGGTTGCTCACAACCATCTATAATGAGATCTGGTGCCCTCTTCTGTCCTGCAAGCAGACATGCAGACAGAACACTGTGTACATAATAAATAAATAAATCTTTAAAAACAGTTTCAATGTGCCCTGTCGTATCTGAACTTCCTACTTCCTCCTTCCTCCTTCATGTTCACACATGACCCTAACCAAATTCATATTTACCTACCCCCCGCTCCACAACCACCACACTTGTCATCACACTTAAAATACAGATGTTTCATCTTCATTTCATCTCATAAGAGGTGTCACCTTGAGTAGACCATAAAAGTCATCTGAGAGCTCCTGGACAACGTCTGGAAAGTTCCCCTTGCGGATATGATGCCACATGTCACCATTAATGGGTAATGACTCTGCTCCTGCAGCCATTGCAATCGTTAACCCCAAGGCGAATATGTCTGCTTTGGGAAGGTATTGATAATTCTACAAAACGGAAGACAGGAAGACCAGTTAGTCTGCCAAGCAGAGTGAGTCTAAGATGTGATGGGCAGAGGTCTGATTATACATAAGCTCTCAATGCCATGGCATAGTTATATTTACTGTAGTTGATGGTTTATACCTAAGAAGCTAAAGGGAACATAAACAAACCTTAGTAATATTGCTGAGCCCTGAAAGCCTAGGGTAGAATCTCAGCATCATTTTGCTCTGTCAGATTCACTGAGGCTTAATTAGCTGATCATAAGAAAAGACTTTTTCCCCTGAAGGAAGTTATAGTCTTGCTAGATCAGACTCAACAGGAATCCTAGAAGATGGGCAACCACTAACAGTCATTTTAGTGATCAGAGCTGGTGGGTTATCAAGAAGATAACACGATAAAGACAACATGACCATGAAGAGAGGGTTTCCTTTCTCTTATGCAACCCACTAGGCTAAGAATTCTAAGAAATACTAGAAAAAGTGAGAGACCTTTAGAAGGAACTATGTAAATATTGATTCATTGTTGATGGTGATAACATTCCTATGCTTTGGGGGAATTTCTTTACTGTATTTGATTTCTATTCTGAATGGAAAAAGAGACTTTATTAGTTTGAATTACAGATATATACTCTTCATTTGGGGCACCATGAGCCTTCATCTGAGAGTCAAACAGTTGAATGAATTATAAAATTCATTGCACATTTGTAGTCTCAGCTTCTTGGGAAACTAAGGACAGAAGGCCACAAGTTTGCGGCAGCCATATTGGACAACATAGCAAGATTCTGTGTCAAAAAAATTTTTAAATGACAAAAAAAAATGATTTCCCCTCCCATTTCCTTAACTTATACCTCTTGCAAGATCTCCTTAGCCAAGAAGCGAATATCTCCTTCTTCCACTTTGGGCTTCCTGATGGATGTCACATGGCCCAGGTCACCTTTTAAAAAGGAAAGAGAGGCTGTTTTAAAGAACATGGCTTTCTTGAAGATGGAGTAAATGTAGTCATCAGCTTAATTACAGAGTAATATGCAGATGGGGTAGAAACAGACTCACCAATTTTATATATCACGTTGGCAGAGAGAAACCAGTCAGCCTCACTCTCAGCCTCTTCTGGGCCTACAGGAGAGTCACTCTGCATCTTACGACAAATGAAGATGTTACCTGAAAAAAAATAGAATAGACATAAGTAACGATTTCTGAGCTCCCACTGCACAAAGAGCCTTTCATGGCCATGACCTTGCAGCTTTTCTCCTTTGGTGTGGTTGTGGAATGACTACTAATCTTTGAATTTTAATTTTTCTATATAATCTTTCTCTGTGTGTATGTGTGTGTCACGCTCAGATTCCCTATCTCTGTCTTACTGTATAGCTCTGGATAGCCTACAACTCATTATGTAGGTCAGGCTGGTCTTGGACACACAGGGATCAGCCTACATCTGCCTCCTGGGTGCACATATGTGGCTCTATGTAATTAATCTCTTACATCAGATCAGAACAGCCAGTGATGGATGGATAACACTTGTCTAAGTTGAACTGACCTCATATAGTCCCCATCCTCTGAAGAGCATGGTTACGTGCTATCTCAAAATAAATAAAACCCATAAAATAATAACTTCTCCTTAGGTTTCACACTGGAAAGTGATAAACACATTCATTCTGTTCACTCTGATCAGGGCTGACTTAGAGAAAATACAGTACTAGTTACAAACACAATCAGAATGTAGTTGACACACTGTCAGTTTTCTATATGGTGAATTAAACATCTAGTTTTATATTTTTGCTCTATAGGAGAAAGTGTCTTTTCCCCTTGTGTCCCCTAACTCGAGGAGGAAATGGTTAAAGATATTTGAGTTTGCTAGGGGAAATGAATGGAAGAAAGTAATTCTTCCAGACAATACTATCTTTGAGAGTGAAGGTACGTACACAGGTGCACATTTTCACGATGGTAGATAAAATAGACAAACTACAGAAGGAATATAGACAGAAAAAAATACTAACTGGGTTTGATGTCCAGGTGTACCATGCCAAAGTTGTGGATGTACTTAAGTCCCAAGGAGACCTGGAGGAGGATGTCTTTGAGTTTGGGCTCCTGGAAGTGATTGCCAGATGCAGCATTTTCAGATATCGCGGCCTGCAAGCTCCCACCTGGGCAGGAATTGTAGAGAACAAGCCGACAAAGAAACAGATGTGAGGCTCACAGGCAGAGAAGGCATAGGAGATGATCATGAGAGACTTGAACAAATCTCAGTTCCGTGTCAGCACAAAGCACACAGTATCAGTCCCAGGACGGTGCCATAGATGTTAGGATTTCAGGACTTTGAAAGAAGAAATTAAGATTCTAGGTTCTTAACATATGGCCAGAGATATAATATGTAACTCCCTACCTCAGGTATGTGACAACTAACGTTTTAAGAGTTCTACCTAATTATTAGCCATAAGACAATCAAGCCAACTTGGGTAGTTACCGTTGGTGTTTAAATCGATCCCATGTCAAAGTCAGACTAGTATTTAAAGAGCATTAGTAATTTCACTGTGACTCTTATTCCATTAATGATAGATCATAGTTAGAAGCTTAATGGTTGTGACTCAAAGAAAATTTAAAAGCTCTTTATTTGCCTGAATCCTGTTTCAACCCCAGTATTTGTACATTGGGTGTAGACTATCTTGATTTATCTTTGTCATCAACAAAATGTAAGTCCTGAGTCCATATGCCACACCTGGACTTGGACACTCACCCTAAGGTGTTAGATAGTTTCTGAAAACTTTGTTTAATGAATTAGAGTCCTGGCTCCCATTAGCAGGTCCAAAACTACCATCCAGTTTGCAACAGAAGGGTCTAAAATAATAGAGTGTTAAGAACATCTGTACTTAAATGCATCCCATGTAAACATTAAAGGCCAATTTGTCATGCTAAAATAAGTACATTTAGTAAGAAAAACCCACCCCTTTTCAACACACACACAGAGATAGCAAAAGGTTATTTCTCTAGGAATCTTAGAAGAATTTGTGTATGGAAAGCAAATACTTTCAATTTTGTTTAAAATGAAGTTACTGTGAAATTGAATTTGTAGGTGAGGTTATTACATGTAAACAAGGAGGAGGGGCCTGCATCCAGGAGAACTCTACTGACTGCAGCCAGCCTGGGCATTCCTACATGGGAATCTAATTTTCTGAATTAGATGTTTACCCTGGCGACAGAGAAAGCAAGTAAGTCAAGGACCTCTGTCAGAACATGGTTCAAGAATGGAGTCATGTGAGAACTCTGAGTAATTGTGAGAAAACTCCAAGAAAACAAGAGTCTTGTGACCTCAGTTTCTTCAAAACACAGACTTGTTCTTGGAGTGTGTTTTCAAGCTCCTTTCAGGTGTAGCGGATAGGAGTGAGTTTACTTCAGCTGCTGTTATTCATGTGCCTCTATGGAAAACATGTTTTGCCATGTGCAGCTTGTCCTTGTGATTATAAATCAAAAGCACTTTACCCCTTGGCAAAAAGAACACCTTTAAAAGGTACTTGTTTTCCTCTCTGCCAACAGGATCTAAAAATATCAAAACAAAATAAAGAGCAAATAACTTCTAACAATAAGATGTAAAAAGCAGGTTAAAAATTCAATGGAATATTTTATTCAGACTTGCATATCCTCACAATACCATTTTATAGTGCTGTCGGTAATATTGGTAATTTTCTACTGACAGAGTTGTTCCTTGTTTAGTGAAAAAATACAACCATGTATGGCATTCCACAGTGCATGCTGACCCTGACCCTGATGTGTCATAGTATTCTAACAAGTAGGATCAGGAGTTGGCTTTATGGAATTTCAATGACAGAAGATGTCAAATGCACAAATATTGTCATTACAGAGAGATAAATAATCAAACTCCAAATCAGTTGAAATCCTGGGGGCTGTTGAATCTGTTGGAGACATTTTAGCTGGCTAGGCTCATCCAGAGGTGACTTTCAAGGCATCTTGACAAGGATCAAGGAGAAGGAGAGGACATCTGATTGGTTCAGGCTTAAGATGGACAACAGGGAAAATTCTATGACAGTGGGTCTCTACTAATAGTCATCTAATATATATGTGTAAGACTCCAAATCATGTATGGTGTCACCTAAATTAAAATCACAACTGTCCATGCCCCAGTCTGACTGCTTTGATGTTAGGAGATGAGCAATGGGAGGCCTGGGATGAAAAGAATGAAATGAGAGGGAAGGAAAAGTAGGGGGTGGAGCCAAGGAAGGAGGAGGAAGGAGGTCTTGGAAAGGCTCCACCTGTAAGAATTGCAAATTGCGAAATCAGTTACATCACTGAATGATCACCCTGTGGAGGCAATGGGTCAGTATGATGAAACAACTCCCTGTAACCTGTAACCTACCTACTTCTAACCTGAAGGCCACTGCCTGGTTTTTAAAGTCCTATATACTATCCCTATCTTTTACCTTGCTGATATTATTTCTTACCACAAGGATCACCCATGTTGGGTCTCCTACTGTCTGTTAGGTTAGACCCACTCTCAGTTCTTTGCCTTTAGCCTGCCTGATGCTCCAACAACCGGATGCCTTCCCTCTGATTTCCTAAACTCTAGTAATTCTTCTGCAAGCTCTAATTCAAGTACTGTCTCCCTTATGAAATCTGGAGCTGATCTAATTTTTATTATGCATCAGGTATTGAGTCTCTGGTAATATTTCACATGTGCTGTTGTCAATTCTCAAATTACTTCTGTAATAACTATTACCATCCATTTATGCACTAATTTTGAGTGACATTCCAGTAATTAATTATACAAGCAGTAAGCATCAGAGTTGGGCTGTAAAACCAAGTCTTCTCAACTTGAATACCGAGGCCCCTTCCAGTACCCTGTCCTATTTCCCTCTCTGCTTCTTTACCCATGTCTGTACCAGACAGCTTTGCACCAGATTGTCAGTTATGCAGTTCTTCTGACAGAATGAGTGGAGCAAAGCATCTTGAAGGACTTTTCTATCCATCTCGGTCTCAGGTATTACTCTACCTAGAGTTTAGCAGAGTGTCAGCCTTAAAGAAGGCATGCAAATGCTGGAATGAAGTAAAAGGTGATTGTGATTGAAGCAACCTCCCCATCTTGCCAGTTTTGAGGTTTGGGGAACTTTTTCACTGACTCTGCATCATATTAACATTTTACTGCATTAGTTAATTTTTGTTATTTCATATCTGTGCTAACAGCAAAAAAAATCATGGAAATCAAACCAATTTTCCTTCTAGAAAGGGGGGAGGAGAAAAAAGTAGGGAGCTTCAGGTTTTAATACAAGGGAATTGGGAAGAAAAGGTGATTAAGAAAAGCCTTAATCAAGCATAGAGAAAGGCTGCACCTCCCCAAAGACTAAGAACAAAAGGGGGTGATAATGAGCTTAGAAGAGGGAAAAAAAGACAAGGCCTGCAAAGACCATAGGTTAAGGCTAAAAAAAAATTTCTATAAGGAAACAATAAGAGAAATGCCAAGTTGTTGTTTAGCAAGATGTGTGTGTGTCATTCCCTGGCCTTTCACAATATTATCTACTCACTTATTTGCCTCCTACTGAAGTTTTGTTACCAATCACTATACTCCAAGGCCAGGCCGGACAACTATACCTGGGGCCTTCAAGTGTGCACTAAAAGTACCTGAAGACAGACAGAGACACTCAACCTGGCTGGGGTAAGGAGGATTTTCAAATGGTCTATGGTCAGAGTATATCTTGCTGGCCCTAAAATTAGGGCAGATTTTACTCAATTTGTGAAAAATACATCTGAAAGCACCAAGTTTGGTCACAGCACTTTTCTCATTGCCTGTACTGTGGTGAGAACAATTAAGATCAAAGGTTTGAAGCAGCAAAAGATACGAAAGACCTGTAAACTCAGAGATCCATGGAAAAATAGGTGAAATAGTTAAAGCCTTTACTAAACCAACTATAACTAGGAACCTTTATTCCAACATTCCCCCAAATGATATAGTTTATGCTATTCCAGGTACCTGGCAGATGGTAACAGAATTATTTAAACTAGTATGGTAACTTTTTTCTTTTAATATAAGATAAAACTGTGAAGGGATTAATAGCATTTTTATATGAGCTATACTAGCTTTGTGTGAAACATACACACATACACACATACACACACACACACACACACACACACACACACACACACACACACACTCCTCTTCAACACTATTCTTATCTCTGCTTCCAAGCACAAGCATCTTCAGTGTGACTCCAGTGTGTAAAGGCTTAAACTGGGAGGAGGTAGATTTATTTACAAAGATTTAAAAAGTTAAAGTTAAAAAGTTCATCCCCCTTCTCTGTATTAATCTACATACTTACCATTACAGTATTCATTCTGAATGACCACGTGATCGTCCTCTGCCCATGAAGAATAGTAGCGTACCACATGGGGGTGATGGCCAAGCACTGCATGAGCATAAACTTCATGCAAATCCAAACTCCCAAGGGACAAAAAAGCATTTAGAAAAATTAATTGAGATAATATAGATTAAAAGATTTTTTAAGGGAATCATGGGAGGCATTAAAAATAACAGAATATTTTTTCTAGGGCCTGCTGTATGCTTAGTATTTTATCTACTCAGTCTTTTTAGATTCTTGGTAAGATACATTGGAAAACATGATAAGAGTGAGTGACTGGTCCAAGGTGAAACTGGCAGACCTAAGAGCAGAACTTTGGTCAACCTGGTACCAAAGTTCGTGCTTTATTCATTGAACATGGCATATAGAGCGGTACCTCATGTGCTCACTCTCTCAAGAGCAGAAATGCTTTGGGTCTTAATTTCATTGCATCACAGTACACATTGCATCGTGTTATGCCTATTATAATAAGAAGGCCATCACACACTTGATTGTAGACACTCTGATGGAACTATCTCCTCCATGAAGACTAGATAGTCATTAGTGCCATTATCAAACTCAGCCAATCTGATGGATTATAGGGGAAAGCCTTGGGAGACATATGCATAGTGCAAAAGAAAAGCTTATTCTGTCCTTGACTGACATCAATATAAAAACAAAAGCCTGTAGTATCTGGCTCAGCATGGTCAGTGTGGATGAAAGGAGCCCACGAAAGCATTACTCAATCTGAAAATAGGTTTTTCCTTATATCATAGGAAAGGATGAACAGTTAGTTCTGGGAGTTAAATATCAACATTCCTAATAGTTTTTCTTTGAAAAAAAGTATCAAACTTCACTACCAAATGAAGTAGTAGTACATGTACTGGGTAATTTTACTGTCAACTGGATATAAGTTGGAGCCACCTGGGAAGAGGGAATGTATAAATCAGATAGGCCTATAGCCATGTCTGTGAGAGGTTGTTTTGCTTGATATTTGGTGTGAGGGCCCAACCCACTGTGGGAGGTACCAACTTTAGACAAGTAGAAGAAAGCAGGCTGAGAGCAAGCCAGTAAGCAGTGTGCCTTCATAGTTCTGTCTCTGCCCTGACTTCTTTCCATGATGGATTGTGACCCAGAAGCATAAAATGAAATAAACCTTTTCCTCCTCCACAAATTGCTTTTCATCTTGGTGTTTATTATAGCTGCAAAAGGTAAAGTAGAAGAGTTCAAAGTAGAGATAAACTACTGATAGCATTTCCTGTCTGACAGTATTTCAGATGAACATAAATAGGTACCAGGAGACCATTCCAAAATCCAATTCATTAGAATGGCAGTAAGATCAGTAGACAGAAAAACTAAGAAATTAAAATAACAATGGTATGCATGGGGTAGTGCATGCTTTTAATCCCAGTGGAGGCAGGCAGATCTCTGAGTTCAAGGCCAGCCTGGTCTACCTAGTGGGTTCTAGGCTAGCCAAAGTTAAATGGTGAGCTCCTATAACTACAAACAACAACATGATCTAAAGTTATCATGCTCTATTCCAGGAAGTGCCACTGGTGTTCTGGACAATTCAGTAAAGCTATGAATGTAAAATGACATCCATCCAATGGTGGAGATAAATTTAAAATCAAGCAAATGGGGTGTTTTCATTAATATCGGTGGTGCTCTTTTTAAAACTATTTTAAGAATCAATACAGTATCAAGTCCAAGTTTGTTCGTCCAGTGCTTTTCTTAGGTACTCACTCATTTGATACTCCTGAGAATGGTTTTGTAGAGCGCTTTATTGCATAAACACATCCATCCAGCCTCTTAATGCACTTGTAGACTGTACCAAATTCCCCAACCCCAATTTTTTCTACCTCCAAGAATTCTTTTTCATAGCGGGAAGCCATGTTAGTTTCTCGTAGAACACTTCTCTAAAATATTTAAAAAAGAGAGAGGGAATAAGTTTCCCTATATACCATGAGCAATAAAACAGAGCTATATTACATTTCCTAAATTTCTTTTTAAAATGTGAGGCAAATGCAATGGGTTCTCTTTATGTTGGTAATCGTGGTAGCAAAGAGTTTTGCCAATGGCTGGCCATGCCTGTGTCCTTTGTAACCCTGCATACAAGTCAGTACTGACCCTGGTCACATTGTTTTAAGTGTTCTTTCCTCCGTCTGGTCAGACTGTTCTGATGGGAGACCCACAGCTTCTGAAGCACAGAACTACTGTCCTCAGCTAAAGGATGTAAAGCATGTTCAGAGCAAGCACAAACAATACCAACACCTCCTTTATCTACCTTTATTAAGGCTTGGGTGCTGAATTTCCACCTCAAGTTGAATAAATTTTCTTGTTTCAGTTTGTTTTCATAGAAGTCTTAGTCTGGGAAACAACATTGTCGAATGGATTAATCCATCACATGTGCTCAGCATTACCTCCCCTTAGTGGCCAGCTGTTAATATCACTCATTTTCCAACTTGTAAATCAACCCAGGGAAATCACTGAACTCCTCAGTTTTCTGTCTCCAAGATGAAGATCATAACAATGATTCCTCAGGGTACATTAATATTATGTGATAATATATATACAATGTTTTATTACATGTGTCATTGCACATATGTTTATGTATATATATTTTGTATATAATGTGTTGATACAATATATATCAACATATCACAGTTATCTTAGTATAATGTAAACACATGGAAATTTTACAGTCTAGTATCATGATCAAAATCTCTACTACACATGAATCTAAATTTAACATGATTTCTCTCCCCAACGTCATCTTTTTTAATGCCCCAATTAGCAAGAATGTTTCTCATCTAACTTTAGCAAATTAAAAAAAAAATCTTGACTATGATTTGATCATTTTTGCATCTAATTCCAATCAGTCCTTATCAGCAAGATCTGTAATTTCCTTTGCCCTTAGGTAATCCTAAGCTCTGATTCCTCCATATCTGGATTTGCCTCCATCATCAGCTCTCTTCCCAACTCCTCTAGTAAGAACAATTTTGCAAAATGGTTCTGCAGAATTAAAAGCCTAGTTGTTTCCCAAGGGAAAGTTAAATTCTGACAACAGACCCAAAGCCCTCCTATCAACTGACACTGAGTACTTTGTTCACCCTATAGCTACCAAACAGGCCAGCTCGGTGTCCACACCACTGCCAGCCACTCAACTGCCCAACCCACGCTCTTACACAGGACCCATACCCTGCTTTCAGAAAATTATAAATTACTTCTTTTCTTTGCCTAGAATTACCTTTATACATATTTGTTCTACCATTTTGTTTTCAACAAGGATTATTTTTACTACCCTTGCAGACCTTAAATATTCCATACATCTACACATCACACATAAGCTCACGTATAGCTTCATACAGATATGGGTATCTTTTTGCTTTATTTTTTGTGTGCATCCTTTTGATACTTCAAACATGTTAGTTTCTCCTGGCCAGGGACTTATGTATAGATCTATTTTCCCCATTTAATGAATATATTTGGCATTCAATCAGAAGCCAGTTAGTGGCTTATAAAACAAACAAGGAATAAAATTCAAAGGAAAAAGCAGTGAGGGCACAGTGGGAATGTTCACATGTGAAAATTCAAAGCCCATGCCCACAGCCTTCTCTGTGGCAGTTACAATAGCCAAGTGCTGCCATTTAAAAATACCACCTCCATTGGAGTGTGATATCCAAACCTGCAATCCTAGCACTCAGGAGGCAGAGACAGGAGGGTCATAAAATTCCATGCTAGCCTGAGCTATGAGAAACCCCATGTCAAGGAAGAGAGGGAGACAGAGAAAGAGAGAAAGGAAAAGAATGGGGAAACAATTAACTTACTTATGAGAATAAGATTTGCTCAAGAAAAGTTTGGTAATTAGAAGTGAGAACAACTGTGTGGTTCCTGCCATTCAAAGGCATTGAAATAACAGCTGTCGCTGCAACATCCGACTCTGTGATTAGTGAGTGATGTGTGTAACCATTGTATACATTTTCGAGTTTTGCACACTGAATACATAAGAGGTATGTTGCCACATTTTGCAAACACCTTAAGAGCAATTTAATATCCTACTGACTTTACATTTAACCTAGCCATTCTCCTATTATTGGGCATTCAGTGCCTTCTGCAGCTTTCAGCAATTGCAATCCAGATGTGAGAAACATTTCAGAGGCAAATGTTTATAATATTAATTTGATAGGTTATATTACCATGTGGGGGATATCATAAAAATGAACAAATAAGGATACATTTAACAGCTAAATTTTTACATAAAAATTTCTGTACCAATATCACTTTTTCCATTTCCATTTTTGATTTTGATTTTTTAATTTTCTCATTCCATCTCTAGTCCAGTATAGAAGGTTTCCCCAAACTAAAAGCAGAAATAGAAACTTTTAAGAATTATCTAATAACTTAGCAATGTACGTATCAGCTACTGCTTGCTAAAATAACTGATAATCCAGATGTAAATTATGCTGCAACACAAACTGCTAAAGCCATTGTGTGTGTGTGTGTGTGTGTGTGTGTGTGTGTGTGTGTGTGTGTGTGGTGTGTGTGTGTGTGTGAGAGACAGAGAGAGGAAGGGAAAGAAAGGGGATGAAAGAAAGAATAGGAGAAAGGGAGAGGAAGAAGGAAGAAGGAGAGAAAAGGATGGGGTAGAGAAGAATGGGGTGGAAGGGATTAAGGGGTAGAGGAAAGAGTGAGGGGTTAGGAAAAGCAGCATGAGGGGGAACTGAGAGGGAGTAGGGGGAAGAATGAGGGGCAGGAGGGGAGGGAGGAAGAAAAAGAGAAAACAAGAAGGGTAGGAAGCAGACAGAGAGGCAGAAACAGATGATGAATAGGATGAATAGGATGAATAGGATGTTGTGACCGCTGGACCAAAAGACCACACTCACCTTAGCAGGCAGCCACTGTTCCGGTTTGCTTCCCCCTTCTCCAGTTTCCTCACTAAAAGGAAAAGGTTAGAGCAAGAATGATTACAGATTATGTCTCACTGACTCACTCACTGAGGCTGGTATTAAGATAAGTTCTGTGGCTGTAAGGAAATTAATTCCTTCCCCTCTTCACTTTAGGTTCACTTTACATTGAGTAGAGATAACCTAGAAAGTTAATACACGAGCCTAAGACAGGATAACAGCATTGGGAGAGACCATGAAGAGCACCAGTCATGTGAGTATCTCAGGAGGGCAAAAGGCTTTCCCTGAAGAGAACATGTAAGCTAAGATTGCAAGAAGGAATGGGAACTGAAGGAGGAAAGGGGTGGACACTTCAGGTAATTAGACTACCACGTGCTGAGACAGTGGTTCTCAACCTTCCTAATGCTGGGACCCTTTAATACAGCTCCTCGTGCTGTGTTGACCACCAACCAGAAAATAATATTCATTGCTACTTCATAACTGTAATTTGCTATTGTTGTGGATCATAATGTAAACATGCAGGATATCTGATATGCAACCCCTGTGAAAGGGTTATTCAACCCAAAGGGTTGCCGCCCACGGGTTGAGAATCCCTGTGCTAAGACCCAGAAGCAAGGCAGAGCACTGAACTAAATGTAGGTGCTGTTTTCCCCAAAGGA
The DNA here is from genome assembly GCF_049852395.1 of Peromyscus maniculatus bairdii. Lineage (NCBI taxonomy): Eukaryota > Metazoa > Chordata > Mammalia > Rodentia > Cricetidae > Peromyscus > Peromyscus maniculatus. The sequence continues at coordinate 50,564,979 of NC_134854.1, forward strand.
GCCAACCAAACCTGAGACATTAAACCACCCTGTGTTTGACAGAAGTGGAAGAACTTGGCTTTTACTGAGACCTTAAACCACTCTGTGTTTGACAGTTAGAAGTGGAAGAACTTGGATTTTACTGAGACCTTAAACCACTCCGTGTTCGACAATTAGCAAGTGGAATAACTTGGCTTTTAAACCAAGTCTAACCTCAAGGCATTTTTCCTTCACAACCACACTATGCTCTCTTTCCAACACTGCCCCTGTCAGAGCCCAGCTTTCAATGCAGTACACAGACATTGAGTAGAGCAGAAATATAATGTTGTCTAAGAGGTCTTCAATTTGCAATAAGAAGTCATTTGCAAACATCCTTCTTTGCATAAGCCATTTTCTGGGTCTATAGGCAAGATTCCAATGGACACACCAGACAGTTTCTTTTAGAGAAATACAGGAGAGAAATTGCAAGCAAATGACACTATGTTCATGAAATCAACTGATGAACATGTGTGACTTAAACTTAACACTACACCCTGATACTTAAAGTGACAACACAGTAGATACCAGAGAAGGCTTTCCTCTCATGAGCATTGAGAGATGTCACCACGGCATCACCACTTTCATCTAAATTCTCTCTTTTCCTGCTGCCTTCACTGAGTGGGGAAGGGAGCACTAGGTGTTCCACACAGCTCCGACAGTTAGCTGTTTGCTTGTGTTGCCAGTGTGCATGGACACAAATGCTTCCCCATTTTAGAACGGTTTCCGTTATAGAAAACAAAGTATCAAGGGAAACTGGTAAAGCAATATCCCCAAGTTAGCAAACGGGGAAGGGCAGTGAGATGGCTCAGCACGGTAAGGCCCTTGCCAGCAAGCTTGGTGACCTGAGTTCAAGCCCCAGGATCCACATGGTAGAAGAATAGGACTGATTCCCTAAGCTGTCCACTGACTTCCAGTCATGTGCTGGGACATGTATGTTTCCTCCAACAACACACATACATGCATGCACACAGGAACACAATGAAAAGAGAGAGAGAGAGAGAGAGAGAGAGAGAGAGAGAGAGAGAGAGAGAGAGAGAGAGAGAAATGTAACAAAAATAACTAATGCCCCCAAGAAACATGCATAATCCTTATTTAGGTGACTTTTCCATTCTGTGGCATTTGAGGGAATAAGGTACTTTGACTTTTCATTTATTAACACCTTTGGAAGCAGCACTATCTTTTAACCCTCTTCGGTTTTCCATCACCTACAGTGAAGTTAAAACAATTGCCCTGTAACTCTCATCTCTAGTATCATCAGGTAACACAGGCCAAATTCAAAGCAGCAATATACAGTTTGAAATATAAATGTCTCCCCATCCGCTAGCCTCATATTACCCAAAGCAAGTCCATCAAATTCAGTCCCTAGCACATTCAGCTCTCTACTGGAAGTCAGATCTATTGCTTGCTCTGCCAGACTCTTTTATCAAAAAGCTCCCTGAAGTACACATCAGAATGGAAAGACGCCCAGGTTTCTGTGACCAGCACTAACATGTAGGGATGAGGGACACATGCACACTACTTCACTTTCATTCAAGTAGAGTTCTTATTCCTAATCTTATTCTAGCACCAGCCCAATGGAATTCTCAGAAATGAAGAGAACTGGACACTTACAGATCGCCTCTGGTTTTCCTCTTGCCCTCTGACTGAAGGAATAGTTTTCTATAGGACTCTGGAGTGAATGGGTTGATATTAACCAGAGACAAAGAGGTCTTCTCATCCATGAAGGGAGCAGGTGTGAGTCTCAGATGTTTAGTGCTTCGGGCAGAGAGCTTCCCTATCGAAGACATCTCTGGCTGAGGCAGTGAATTCTATGTGAGGATGATAAAAGGCAAATCAGAATAGGGCTTTGAAAAGTAAAAGAAAGTTTCCTGTCAGCTAGTTAGTTAGTATTTGAACCAAAGAATGTTATTGCTGGAGGATTGTGTGGTTCAGTGAGAACTAGTTGTATTGCACCTGGTGCTCTTATTTTAAGCATGTGAAATTCTGGTCTCATCTCCTGAATCAACACAGAAATAAGTGTTTTATTTAAACTCCACCCCTTCCTCTAAGCAGGTCTCCTAATTGTGAAAACAATTCTAAGTCCCACCTTCAGCTTTCACAGATGAGGATATTGCGTTTAGGCGGACAAAAATGATTCTATAGATGCCCCCATCCTTCTGCTCTCATACATTCTCTCTCTCTCTCTCTCTCTCTCTCTCTCTCTCTCTCTCTCTCTCTCTCTCTCTCTCTCTCTCTCTCCTATTCATCCAGTATTTGTTTGGTACCTACTTAGTGGCAGATGCTGGATTAGATACTGATGGGTACAGAGATAAATTGTAGCCCTTAATGAACACATGGTTTGTTAATCAATTCATCCGTGTCTTTGAATTAACAACTTTGTAAGAGACATATCTCATAGACTTTCTAAGTGAAAATGGAGTTCTTAAATTAACTTAAAACACCACAGAAAATGGTTAGAACTCCATGAAATGAAGTAAAGAGATTAAAAATAATAGTCTACACATTTCTAAATATATAAACACAACCTGCTCAGTCCTATAATGTTACTAGTATGTATATGATTTCAGGGTTGCCCACTTGGTATTCCCTGGGGAACACCACTTCTTCTACTCAGCATCTTTTAGTTGCCTTTGTCTAGGGTAAGGAAAAAGGAACCAGAAGCCATGAATTTGAAGAGAGAAAGCAAGGGGACAGGGGAGAGTGGCATGGGGGGTGTGGGGAGGAAAGGGAAAAGGGAAATAATATAACTATGTTAAAATTTTAAATTAAGGAAAAATGACTATAAAAATGAATAAACAAAGGAATAGGTCTTTATCTATTACAAGAATGGCATCAGGAAGAATGGCAGCATTAACACTGCACATGGCCAAAGCTTATAAGGAGACATGAAAGAACAGAAGAGTTATAAAGGTTTTTAACTAGATGCATGCTAACCACCAGCATTTTATAGACATCTAACTTAATATAAACGACCATGTATGTGTGTGCACTCATGAGTGGCAGACACTGTTGTAGATGTTTAAAAACACAGGGTCTCTCTTCCCTCGGAGTATGTATTCTAGAGAAGTTTAGTGGTAATAGTTTAAGTGTATTAGTTCTAAGTATTAGTAAATATACCAGGAAATAGAAGATAACCACTCCAAATATCAAGCAGATGATAAAAATACCCCAGACAGTATTTTATACTCATGCTGAGTGGATTGTAATTAAACAATAGCAACTCTAAATATATGAATACATACATATAGTATATATATATATATACTATATAATTTCTTAAGATTTTAGGGCTTTCATCCCTGACACTGTCTGGTGCACCAAGACCCAGAAGCTGGACAGTCCAGAGACCTAGAATAGAACCAAACATGACTAGAAAAAAAAAAGAAAAAGGAAAAAAAAAGTCAATGTAATGATGCCTAATGTTATTCTGCTATGCTCATAGATTGGTGCCTAGCCCAGTTGTCACCAGAGAGGTTTCATCCAGCAGCTGATGGAAACAGATGTAGAGACCCATAACCTAACATTAGGCAGAGTTCTGGGAATCCTACAGAAGAGGGAAGGAAGGACTGTAGGAGCCAGAGGGGTAAAACCCCACAGAATCAACTAACCCAGGCTCATAGTGGCTCACAGAGACTGAACTGACAACCAGGGAACATACATGGGACTGGCCTAGGTACTCTGCATATATGTGACAGTTGTGTAGCTTAGTCCTCTTGTGGGACTCCTAACAGTGGGAGCAGGGGCTGTCTCTGACTCTTTTGCTGGCTTTTGGGACCCTACTCCTCATACTGGGTTGCCTTGCCCAGCCTTAATATGAAGGGAAGTGCCTAGTCTTATTGCTACTTGATATGCCATGTTTTATTGATATCCATGGGAAGCCTGCCCTTTTCTGAATAGAAACAGAGGAGGCGTGGAGTGGGGAGAAGGGGCAGAGTCAGGGAAGGAACTGGGAGGAGAGAAGGGAGGGGAAACTAGTCAGGATGTAAAAATAATAACAGTAAAAACCACTAAAAAGATTTCAGGGCTTTGATGTGGCTATAACCAGTTACCAATAAATGGAAGGAGGAAGACTTGCCAATCCAACTGCACCTAGACCTAACCAGAATTTAACCAGTTTGCCAAGTTCAAACACAAAGGATACTGAAAGAACAGATGTCATTAGAACTATGTGTAGGGATCTAGAGAACCATCCATGCTGTATTTCTTCAAGCACACAATAGTATACATGTGGTCAAGACGGAACTCTACAGTATGCTTGTTGCACTTGGGGACTGCTAACAAAGAATTCTGTCACTTTGATTCTGTGACTTTTCAGTGTAAAGTCAGAAGCCAAGCTATCATCTGATTTGTTAGCTATGTGAGCTTTCAAAGACTGTTAGACTTAATAAATATTCAATAAATGATTGGCTGGGCGGTGGTGGCGCATGACTTTAACCCCAGCACTCAGGAGGCAGAGCCAGGTGGATCTCTGAGTTTGAGGCCATCCTGGTCTACAGAGCAAGATCCAGGACAGGCACCAAAACTATACAGAGAAACCCTGTCTTGAAAAAACCTAAATAAATAAATAAATAAATAAATAAATAAATAAATAAATAAATAAATAAATGATTGACATAAGCAGAAATGAAAGATGTTATGGAACATACATATTAGCATAATTTTTGTAGGTGAAGAAAATAGGCCATTGGCATGGTCAAGGATTTTTTTATAAGGGTCTTGCATGTATCTTAGAGTTCACAGAGTGAATTATCCTACGACTGTATTCAAAACCCACACTGAAAAATGTCCTTGTTTTCTGGTGAGTTTATCATGAAAAGGGACTATAATTTCAAAATAAGGAATACTATAGTACATAATGCTATGTCTCCATTACCAGTGTGATATTGGAAATAACTCAGAATTATACTGGACCATTTTCCTGAGGAATGTTTGTTTTATAATGCCAAGTAAAATGCATCTTTCACATATGAAATGGAGAGTGTCCAAATCTGCAAAGCTGCACATAATTCTTTTGCCATATTTTAAGGAAAATAAAAAGAGCCTATGAAATTTTCAGATTAAAAATATGGAAAAATTCATACCATGGCAGATGACACTAGAATTTCTAGTCTGGAAATATGAAGGCCAATAGGATTTGTGATCTCTTGTGATATAGGGAAAGATATTAATATCCATTATGAAAGAAAGCTTTGCCTGGAAGTAGAGCAGATTGAAAAGTAGATAGAAAGGGTGTGTGTACTCCAGAGTATAGATGAATGTCTAGGGACAGCTTTGTATGGTTGATTAAGGGAGATGTGCAGGATAGCTACTTGACTTCTGAAGAAGGGGAGAAGGCAACCTCCTGTATTTGGAAGTTGCTAATTCAGAGGCAAGCTAAGCCTGAGTCTTGAATCTACGATGTTGCAGTGGAATCACCATCATCTAGTGTTTAATGTAATTAGCTGTAGCAATCTTGCTACTGTCTAAAGATGCTTTCCTATTCTCCAGTGGTTCTGCTAAAAATCCCTCATGGAGAAGGAAGCTAGTATCCCATGATTTCTGCTTGCACCTCGTAGGAAAAGCAGAACATGCCTACCCTGCTTTCCTGTGCTTCAGCAGAAGTGTCTTCAGCAAAACATCACTAGTTGGTACCCTAATCTGTTCTCATCCTGATTCAAATGTCTTGTAGTGGAAGTAGTTATTTTCCCTGTTGTATTTCCACCTACCTTTTCACGCTCTGTTCTATACCTGTTCTTCATCTTGGCATGATCCAAGATCGGTAATACTTCTCTTCTCATAGCAGCACTCAAACCATGTGACCTGATCCCCACTCACGGCTTCACTGGTTTCCTAAATGCCATATATAGCCAAACAGGGGTCTCTGGTTTCACTTGTTTTCCCATGCCCCACTTAGGCAATTATGCATTCCACATATTTGTTTTATTCCCCTAAACTCATATATTCTCAGTGTCTCCCACCTTGATTCCAGGCTCTACCTATTCAGTCAAGCAAGAAGCCTCGCCATCATCTTAGATCTCTCTTTTCCATGCAACACCCCCATCAATTTATTGCTAGTTCCTGAACATCTCTCAGCTTAAGTCCTGTTCACCCCTGTCATAATTCTGGCCTTTTTCTGCTCTCAGCAGAATCCTTGTGAATAATCCCCTGTGTCAAGACTTTTCTCTGGTCTAGTCCACTTTGTACATGTAGCATGACTTTTAAAAAATACCCCTACTCAAAGATAATTATTCAACACTTTTAGGACAGAATGTTCATCTCTCTTCCACCTACCCATCTCTCCTCATTCTCTGGGTCTCTCTTACACAGAGACTCCTGTCCCACCTAATAACAAATAGTTTTCCTTCCCCCTCTGTTACTCAGTGGATGTCTTGTCCTTCGCTTGGGGGTCTCTTTGCCCCTCTTTACTTGGCTAACTCCAGTTCATTATCTAAGTCTTTCTCAGACAGTACTTCCTTTAGAAAACTGCCCCTACTGTTTTGAACTTAAATCCCCAATTTCTGCTCCTCATACTCTGCCATTCTTCACATTATCTGAACGTTTATTACTGCTTCAGTTGATTGTTAATTGGGGGGCACTTGTTACAGAAAGTAAATGGTATCTTCTGGCAGAGGGTCTGCTAACACAGAGCAGCACATTGTGGATAATGTAATGAATGAAAGACATGTATGCTCATCACACTGTCTTGTCTGCATATTCCTACACAAAGCCCACCCTCCATCATCTGTTGAGACAACATCAACTAGCATTGCTCTTCACTCGCTTCCTTCATTTTTCCTTCTCTCCTAATCTACCCACTGAGAGTGATTCTTCACAGAGAACTCTCAAAATATCACTCGTCCCACATCCTGGTGAATTGTTTGAAAACAGAGATTGTGGGTCCTCAAGAAGAAGAAAACAGATAATCAGCTGGTCAGTACTGGAACACCGAACCATCTTGTGATGGACACCAGAACCTATTTGATTGTCTGTAGTTCAACAGGGAGCCTAGTGTTTCCTGTTAGACACACTCTGGCCCTCAGCAGGCACCACAGAGACCCGCTGACAGTGACTGTGCTGCAAGCAGGATCACACATGTTATAATGATCTTAAGTGCCTCAAGCTGAGCTGCCAGGGAGCCGAGCTAATATTCAGCCTAGGGAATCACATACCATGTCATCAGAATCTACTAGATGTAACCATCTCCAAGCCCCAGCTTTAATAAACGAGCAGTGTGACGGAGTGTAAATAAAAGAATATGTGAACTCGAAGCAACCATTGCTTAATTGCTGCCACTTTCAATTCTTAAACATGTTCTGCTATCCCCAAGTATAACAGAGGTTCCAATCCTGCTCTAAGCCCAAAGCAGAGGGGACTCTGTGCTGGAAAGGGCAACAGCAGCAGATATGAGTCTGTGCCAATGGTGAACATGAACATTCCTGTATTCAAAAATATTGATAAACAATCACCCAGAAACACAGTCAACTGGCATAATGGGAAGGAAAATAGACTAAATCAAAAATGAAGTATCCAGTCTTGTCTCTGACAGAGGTTGAGGTAAGACAGTTCATCTCTTAGAAACTGATTTTCTTATGTGCAAAGTACACAGGATGGCTGTGGACCTCTACATCTCTTCCAGTTCCAATATCCCTTAACTAAGATCTTTTCAACTAAGATGTTTGTGTAGCCAATACCAAACAGTTACTGGTTGAGAGAAACAAAGCAGGTAGACATTTCATTCTGTTTCCTGGTAACTTTACACTCACCTCCATTTCCCCTAAGAAACAGGTAACTGAAGATGTATCTGGTCTGCGAGGCAAGCTCATTGCACGGATGTAAATGACCAAACCCTCCTCTCTGATCAGTAGCCCCACAGACGAACAGATCTCAGAGACCTGGTCCCTCCTCTCTCCATGCTTTACTCACTTTGGGAGTGGAGGGGTTGTCGGCCACTGGCCCCCTGCTCCTGCTGTATGGTACTGGCGTCTCTGGACATTTAGGGAGGAATGAAGCTGGACTCCAAAGAAGAGGACCTGGGCTTTCCATGTTTCTGTTCTGAGGATAAAGTTCCTCTCTGGGAGGAGACTTGGGATCCTGCAAGTCCCCATCCTCATCGGTCTCAGGCCTCTGGCTCTGGGCCTCGCCGGTGCTGTGTGCTGTCATTTGCCCTCCATTCTCAGTATCTTCTTCACCAAAGGAGAAGTTTAATTTCTTATTCAGCCTTTCTTCGTCCACCCTTCTGTCAGCCATCTCAGGGAAGGACCTTACAGTGCAGGCAAGGAGGTCTCTGAGAAGGGAACACTGTGAGTCTACAGATAGGAAGGAGGGAAAACACCGAGAATCCACAGCCTTAGCCTGCCCTTCCCTCTACCTGCCAACAGCTGAGAGACACACTGCGAAGGTTCTCCCTTAAGTACCACGCTTGTAAGGCCTCGCTCAGCATATCCTCATTTCCATTCTGATTAAAGAGATCTCCAGCAACTCTCCAAGCAATTACATCTAATCCCTGTAAGAACTCTCCTGATATCCCACAGAGTCTCCCAGTGGGCAGTTGCTGTGAAATACTAGTAAGATGGTTGGCTTCCTTTAATTTATGGAAAGATGTCCATTAGCCAATTGGGGAGCAAGTTCATTATCAGAAGGGAATTATTTCCTTCTCTTTCACATCTGCCATCATAAGGACCAGTCTCTACTGCCTTCACACCTCACCCATCTCACGACTAACAGCAGCAGGCCATTAAGATTAGGCATTGCTTACACATCCTGATGATCCTTGCACAAGCTTTAGCATGTCTTGCCTGATATTCATATCCTCAGTGGGGTCACCCCTTGTACCTTTGCCAGACACACCTTTCTTAATTCAAATATCATCCCTCCCCACCAACTGGGAGCAATTAAAGCTATCAGGAGAGTGAGTAGATTTTTGAGCTGACAAGGTTTAGAAAGAACAGCAATGCCTGGAAGGGGATTGTAATCATTTTTAAAATACAATTATTTGAGCTGAAATTTGCCATATTTCATAGAATGCCTTTTTTAGATATTTTCAATTATTTAATTTCCTTCTCAGAAGCCTGTTCTTTGGGGGAAAAATAATCAAATTATCCCATAGTCTTTTTTCAGTGCAATTACCCCCAAAGGAAATGAAACCAGCATCTCAAAGAGGTTTTCACATCCATGTTCACTACAACAGCTAGGGTGTGGAAACGGCACATGCCATCAGTGGATGGATGGAGTTTCTGAACTGGCACCCAGATCGAAAGGAATGCCGTTTGGCTACAAACAAAAGCAATCCTGCCGTTCTGACAGCATGGGTGAGCCTGGAAGACAACACCGTGCTATTGAATTAGTGCAAAACAAATGCTGTGTGATCTCACTGATAAAGTGAACTCCTGGAAGCAGAGAGTAGAGCAATGGTCTCCAGGGATCAGGGACAAGTTGGTCAAAGGAGGCCAGCATTTAGTTATAAGGTAAACAAGTTCTGGGAATCTAATTCCAGTTAGAGTGGTGAGACACATGTTAATTTGTTTATTATAATCACTACACTGGGTGTACACATATATTATGAAATGAAAGAGATAGAGAAAAAGCGAAGCCTCCCTGATACTATAGGGGCCATCTGTGTGAAAGGCAGTCAGGTAAAAAGGAAAATGATGCCCAGGAGCCCCTTGGTACCTTTAAAGCGGCTCTGGAGGGGCCTGACATGAAGAGAGCAAGAGCGGACAAAGAGACTGAGGACCAAGGCAGCTTAAAGAGTTTGAAGCAAATTGTACTTCCCGGGGCCGGAGGCTTGGTTGTACAACTGCTTCCCATTCCTCTTCCACTGTCTCTCTCACTGGCCCCTTCCCAGCTTGCTCCTGTCCCACTCACTCCTTCCCCAGCTCCAACAACTCACCAAGAGGGCAACCTAACTGAAAGCCGGGCAATGCAAAAGCAAGTCCTCAGCTGAAGGCTTCCCCACGAGCCCGTGATTTGGCAGGTGGCCCACTAATGATGTTTCTTTGGTCTTCCCCACCCCCTCCCACCCGCCCACACTATTCCAGGTACTTGAACAGGCAGCGAAATAGTCCTCTCAGCACGTGGAAACTCAGTGCCCACCTTTGTCAGAGGCTCAGCCTTCCGTAAGTGGCAATAAAAAGCCATCCAAGGGAAAGGAAGGCACAGGTTACCAGGAAAGAATTTACCATCAACAGAAATTCTGAGCCCAGGGGGAAGGCTCTTGGTTACAAGCCAGTGAGTCAGGTGATACAGTTCTTCTCCCACAGTCTCCGTGTATCTTCACATCACATCACTTGCCGCTTCTTCTCCAGGGCAGCTAGTTGTTGGCTTTGCTCCCAAAAGAACGGAGCCTGACATAACCCGCCAAGGGTATCTTGGACCTGGAGGCGGGGCATAGCAGCTGGTTGGGTGGGAGTTTCCCAGGTAGATCAGATGATCATTGGTGACCACTGTGCCCTGCCTTCCCTCCCCCCCCCCCCCCCCCCCGTTAGACTTCTCAACTACAAATATAATAAACCATTTATAACTATATTGTTTGCCCGGGGTGGAACTGTGTTTAGATCTTGGGTTGCCAATGGCGATTCTATCAGAATCTAGCGCCACACTCTTTCCCACCAATTGTCCATTAGATAATATTCTGGGGTGGAAAAGCCAATGAGAACCGAGCAGCTGCAGATTCTGATGACCCAGTCTTGCCTCTGGCCTGGGGCCTCATCACTTCCATTGTCATGTTATACTCTGTTCTCCGTTCTTAGTCTCTACACTATGGAAAATTCCAGCTCTGCTTCAGTGCAGCCATCCCAGACATCCCATAATAACCAGGATGATTTGTTAACAGGGGCCCCACATTATCTGTGTCAGTAGGAGCAAAAGGAAGTCTTTCCCTTAATGCCTGACTCACAATAGATGTTCAATCAATTGTTTTTGGATGGATTTGGGGAAATAATATATGTTAGTTTTGTTTAAAATAGTCACCTTTTTTTTTTTTTTTTTTTTTTTTTTTTTTTGGTTTTTCGAGACAGGGTTTCTCTGTGTAGCTTTGCGCCTTTCCTGGAGCTCACTTGGTAGCCCAGGCTGGCCTCGAACTCACAGAGATCCGCCTGGCTCTGCCTCCCGAGTGCTGGGATTAAAGGCGTGCGCCACCACCGCCCGGCTAAAATAGTCACCTTTTTAAAAAACTGTAATAGAAATTGCTGCCCAGAGAAAACCAAAGATCACAAAGTGGGATGTGTAGGAACGAATCTAACCTTGTATGTCCTGTTGCATTCAAATCCCCAAGCCTCTTGCCTGGGGGGAGTTTGTCTCTTGTAAACACACTACCAAGCGATAAGGAGGATCCACTCTGGTTCCAGGGCCTTAGGGAAAGCAGAAGCTGGAAGATCAGCTTGCTGGAAGTGATGTTGCAAGGCATGAAACCTGTATTCCTCTTTAGGACAGACTCTTCTTTAGTGAGAGTATAATATTATAGCCTGGAAGGTGAGGTACATGAGAGCAGTGTCCTCAACCTGAATACAATTCCTCATGTTGTGGTGACCCCCAACCAGGACATTATCCTTGTTGCCACTTCATATCTGTAATTTTGCTACTGTTATGAATCGTAATGTAAATATCTGCTATTCAGGGTGGTCTTAGGTGACCCCTGTGAAAAGGTCTTTAACCCCCAAAGAGGTCTCAACCTGCAGGTTGAGAACCACTGCATTAGAAGATGAGACTCTTGTCACTCCAAGGAAGGTCATAAAGGCTGATGGTCCCTGGGTCTGGAGAGAGAATGGTAAAAACAAATCTCAACAGGTCAAAGTGAGATTCTGCACATTATTTCAAACTAAATTAAGCCTGTTACTAAGATAACCCAAATTGTGATGTTAGATTATCCTGTATTTGATGGGACTGCCCACTGGCAAGCACTGGAATGTCTGGCTTCCTACTGATACTTTCGTTTAAATGTCTTTCTTTTAGATTTATTTAGTGTGTATGAGTGTTCTGCCTGCATGTATGTATATGTACCACATTCAACTGTTTGGTGCCCAGAAGAGGGTATCAGATGCCTAGAACTGGCGTTACAGATGGGTGTCAGCCACCATATGGGAGCTGGGAAACAAACCTGGGTCCTCTGGAAGAGCAACAAATGCTCTCACAAACTCGCTACCCCATCTGAATTTTTCTTATGAAAATGATCAGACATCTCCACATCAGGGAAGACAGTATAGTGCAACTATATTACAACCCAGCTCCAAACTTTATAACAGCTTTATAACTTAGTTACTTTTGTATCTTCACATCTTTTGAGGGCGGGTGCTAGGGTACTTAAAAGCAAATCAATGATTTCATGTTTCAATGATTTCATGAATACTTTGGCACCAATAATAAAAATCTCTAGGCTAATCCATCATTTTGCAATCTATAGAAATGTAACTAGTGAATGCATCAAGCAGATGCTAATGCATTTCTTCTCTTGCCAGTTTCCCCCTTGGCTAGAATGAGAGGCTATTCATTAAAATCACTATTATTAAAATTGAGGTAGAGGCAGAGTGAGTGTTCCTAGAACAGGAACAGATTTATAAAGTGGTGCACAATAATTTAGATAGCCTTGATATCCTGCCCATACTCTAAGGAGCAGATATTTAAAAATTATTCCTTGTCATCACTCACCTGGTCATTTCTGTTAGCTGCGAGAATTTCCAATTCCCCTAAAATTACAGCAAGTAATGTTACCTACACCTCAGCTAGCACCGTAGCCATGAGAGCTCTACACTTCCTGGCTCACTTTCTGTATGGATATATACATCTTTGCATATACCTGTACGCACTAGCACACAGGCATCCAGATAGGCTTTTTTTTTTTTTTTAACTTGGAATAAGTCAGTAGGTATGGAAAAGTTTTGTGGTTGTTCGACTTATATCTCATTTATGACCCAAGGACAGGTGGTAGAAGTCTTGATCAAATACTCAAGGCCACTTCTCTGTGCTTCCCAGTCTGGTGCTGTTGCAAAGTCACTACAATGATGTTTTATTTTTGTAACCTCCCCACCTCCCCACCTCCCCACTTCCACTTTTGGTTTGGATTATCTCTCTCGCTCTCTCTCTCTCTCTCTCTCTCTCTCTCTCTCTCTCTCTCTCTCTCTCTCTTATGTATACAATGTTCTGCTTGCGTGTATGCCTGCAGGCCAAAAGAGGGCACCAGATCTCATTATAGATAAGTGTGAGCACCCATGTAGTTGGCAATTGAACCCAGGTCCTCTGGAAGAGCAGCCAGTGCTCTTAGCCTCTGAGCCAGCTCTCCAGTCCCTGGTTTTGTTTTTCAAGAAATTATCTCATATAGACCAGCCAGCCTGACCTTCATCCTCTAGGTACCTGAGGCTGGCCTTGAACTCTTGATTCTCTTGCCCCCTTTCTTGAATGCTGAGATTGCAGGCATGCACCACCACACCTGCATTAGAAAGCATTTTACGAGTGTTTGAAGATGGCAATAAAGAAGAATTAACACCTCTTCACAGGGTCAGCCCCCAGAAGCTCTGAAAACTCAGAAACTGTGCAAAGTGGTTTTCTCTAAGGAGAGGATGGAAGTGAGGAGCTAGAGACAGCAACCGCTGCTCACTACATCTCTCAGGCAGTGTGATTGTTTTGCTCATGTGTATGTTTGTTCTTGTGTGTGCAGGTACACGTATGTGTGTGGGGGGGGTATCTGTAGATTACAGAGTGAAATAAGAGTGTCATTTACCAAGCATCATTTGACTTTCTTTTCCTTCTTCTTCTTCTTCTTCTTCTTCTTCTTCTTCTTCTTCTTCTTCTTCTTCTTCTTCTTCTTCTTCTTCTTTTTTCCTTTTTTTGCTTTGGAGACAGGGTCTCTCACTGGTCCTGGGGGCAGAGGCAGGTTTTCAATCCAATGCCAGGATTACAGCAGTGTGACACTGTGCCTGGGTTTTTAAATGTGCATCCTAGGAATCAAACTCAGGTTCCCATGCTTAGAAAGCATTCGCTTTACTGGCTAAGCTGTCTCCCAGACAAATTGATCTTTTACTGTGACTATCTACTTATTAAAATGTTTGAAATAATATTACAATTACCTGTAACCAAATAAATAATTATACGCATATCTTAAAATCTGATCTATAAAGTGCTGGAATGAGTTCTCTCCATATGAACTGTAAATATGGAGTTCAGTGAGCTCCGTCCCATAAAACTGGTCTGCATTCACTTCCATGGAGTGCCTTTGCTGGAGATGCTGTCTACAGCCAACTAGCCCTGGGATTTATAACGACCTCACAATCTTCTTTCTTGAGGTTCCATTTTCACTGATCTTATCACAGCTTGCTCTGCCTACTGAATAGGCTCCTCTTGATGTGTCCCAAGCCTCTGTCTCAAACCCTCCTTCTGCATTGTTTTCACATCTCAGGAAAGAACTGTGTGAGAACTACTACTCGGTGTCTCTGAAATCCCATGTCTGCCCCTCCTCCGCCACCTCCCATCCCTGAAGACTTCAGCCTCATAATACGGATCCAGTGAATTTACCCTTGCTTCACCTTCTCTACTCTGTGTCTAGCAGCTAATGGACTCCCTCTAAAGAGTAAATCGAATCATGATATTCTTATGCCGAGACCTTCCAGGGCCTCCCATGGGTGTGGTTGGAGTGTAAAATAGACAATGGCTAGAAATGTATAATCAGCAAATATAGTAATTTAGCATTGTACTATCAGGTAATTACAACTCATGGGGATTAAAGGAATAATTCCATAAGTATACACAAATATTAGCTATTCAATGGGAAAATGTTAAGTCTCAGATCATAACAAGACTGGGTAAGATTGAGACATCAAATGGACAGACATGTTCCAAAGAGGAAACATAAATTTCTAGCATGTATTTCGAAAGAAAAAAAAATAGATTCAATCACAAAACACAAACAAATAACAATCAAGACCTTTAAAAGAAAAGAATGCACTTGAACTCAGTCAGCCACCTCTAGCAGTCGGCTCGCCGGCAGCCTGATGGCTGACTGTCTGCCCTCATCCCACATCTTATTTATTGCCTGAGAGCTGCTTTTCCTGCTGGGGTATGAGTTTGAGAGACAGTTCTCTTTCTCGCTTCTCTCCCAGTTTGTGCGCAGGGCTGAAGGTTGCAGAGCTTTACAGCAAGTGTGAAATTCGGTCAAAACTTCAGACACAACAGAAGGGGAAGAGCTGTACTCTCCAACAATGACAGATGGTGATATAAATTATCCGACTCTCACAGAACACTAGCCACAAAAATAATGTATGGAGCTTTCCTTTATAGGATACCAAAATGTTCATGATCTGACGGAAAGGGGGAAAGAAAACAAACGGAACACAGAGCACACTGTCAACAAGCAAACACAGAAAGAAAACATCTAATAAATATCTATTTAAGACAAGCCATTACATTACACTTCCGTGCTGCAAAAATAATAAAAGCAGCCGCCTGCAAAGAGGGCTAGATAAGAAAACTTCCTGTTTCAACTTTGTCACTAGCGGGAGGGAAGAAAAATCTCAACTAAGGATTTGGATTACAAGCCGGTGTTTAAACTAGCTTTCAGTTTGAAGACACACTAGCAGCACTACCCAAGGAACTTCAAGCAGGGCCTTTCACTCAGCTTAGTCTCGGGTTGGTGGTTCCTTCCCATGGCTGACAAAGCACCCAGAAATCTCTTCTGTGACAACCAGACCTCAGTGACAATTGTCAGACACCACAGCATGGTTAAACACAAATGCGTTCTGATTCTAGAATTGATGAGATGGGACAATTTAAGTCTTTACGATTACCATCTATATTGAGGCTGTAGATTAAAAATATTCTGTACTTTATGTAATGTAGATATATTTAGTATTTGAGAAAGTAAAAGATTTATTTTAACATTTAGACATGGTGTTCTAGGTGAACATGTTTTGAAATATCATTACCTCAGCCAAGTATCTCTGAAAATGAGTGACCTTTCTCCCAACGTTTCTCAAGTACTTGTTCCCAAGCAAAACTGTTCTAACAGCTAAACTCAGTATCGTCGTGCGACAATTCAGTAGATACAGAGGCTAACCTGGTGGTCAGGTATAAAAGCATCTTTCAGATTGTGAATGTGTATGTGAAAACAGAGCATCATCACTATCACTAACATCTTTGAGCACCTACCACTTGCAAGATACTAGAAAAAGCCTGGCGAGAGGGTCGGCGGCATGGGAGTGTCAGCCTCTGCTTTCACTTCCTGAGTTCACAGATTCTGTTGAGCAACAGTATGCAAAGCACTAGGAATATACTGCTGGGCTCCATGGTTAGCAAACTAGAATATGCTGAAGACATAACGTGGCTGTCAGTTGGGAAACTTTTCTGCATATACAGAGAGCTGAATGCTACAGAAATTACAAGTTTGTTTATGGGTATATATGTAGTCCTAGGGCATTAAATTAGGGGTGCTCAGAAAGGCACACATTGCCATAAAAGACCAGGAGAGGATCTTTTTCAAGTAAGAAAGAAAAAAATCCATTTGCCCTAAAACTGGTGACTTTGGAAAGGTTAAGGATTATCTACCAGCCTCCAGTTTGAGTTAAAAATAAAATCTTGTCTCAACCTCAGAAGCTTTGGCTGTGGCTCAGTCTTCTCAAGTACCGGGCTTTGGTGTCTGGCCTTGAGAGTTTGTGACTAACCCAGCCTGGAGTTCCCTTGAATTAAAACCCTGGCTTGGTTTGTACATCTCCAGACTCCCATTTCAGTAATTACTCCATTAATTGAGTGAGAGAGTCACTTAACATGTCTTCAGGGGATGGAGGTCAGGTTGAACTAAGGAATGAAGATGACAGCAATCCCTCCTCTTTTTGGTAAAACGTTTTATTGTTAAATCGCAGAGTCACATATTTGGAACTAGCAGCAGCTGGAGGCAGTCATTGATGATTCTCTTGAGAACAGGATTAAGGCATATTATCATTGCATCCCTAGCAGAGAGGCCATGAGTCTCACAAGGCCCCTGGGGTAACAGGTAACACAGAAATTCACCAAGTCCTTGTCAGAAACTGGGCCTTCTTGAATCCTGGGGGTGAACTGTGTATCTACATAATTGTCTCTTGCCATCTTATTTTTCTCATGAGTTTAATGGCTTCTTATGCATACTTCTGAGCTAGTCACCAGCCTGACACTCCCCCCCACCCGCCCCCAAGAGTTGAGACATTCAAAAATTTATTTGTAAATATACAAAGGGAGTTCCTAGGCAATCCTTACTTTCCAAAGCCACAGGCTTAAGGGCTGACTTCCCCCACTCCTCTGACTTCTTTTTCCTCCTCTTTTTAAATGTAGAACAACCCCCATAATCCACCAGCTTAATATCTTCAAATTGCATATAAAAAGGGAAATAAATTCCGATTACCTACCCAATCAGCCACCCTCCAGTCCTTTCAATCCTGATTCATGTGTATATTTGAAACACCTGGGAAGTCAGCCCTTCCTCTGCTTCACTTCCTGACCTGGAGGCAGCTTTTACCAAGCTCTCAGGATTATATAATTTATGTGCCCTGGTCCTTAAAAATAATGGTGACGTACAAAAATTCACAGTGGAATCCTAGGTGGGAAGGCGCTTCAACCCACGCGCAGGTGGACAGACTAAGGGATGTGCGCCCTGCATCCCACACTCTGGGTCAAGAGCACCCGCCTACAGAGATGCAGAGCTGAAGCCCAGACCAGGCCCTGGGGCGCCGACCCCGAAGGAGCCGGCCACTTTCCCGAGCTTCCGGGCGCCGAGCCTCGGCCGGGACAGGGGCAGGGGCAGGGGCAGGTGTGGCCAAGCTCGGCGGGCACCAAGAGAGTGGCGGCACGGCGCAGAGCGGCGGGGCGGGCAGGCCCGGAGGGGAGTGCCCGCAGCCCGCCCCGCCCCTCGCGCCTCGGCTCCGCCTCGCCTCGCCATGGTGGAGCAGGGAGACGCGGCGCCGCTGCTGCGCTGGGCCGAGGGCCCCGCGGTCTCTGTGCCGCAGGACCCCGCGCTGCAGACGGGAGGATGGGCCCGGGGCGGCGGTGGGAGCGGCCGAGCGGCCGCGGATGCGCCCCGAAGGCGGGAACCCGACGAGCCAGCACCCCGCGAAGTGCTGCTGCAGCCCGGGCGTCTGGAGCTGGGCGACGTGGAGGAGGACCAGGTGGTGGCTGTGTTCGTAGTCACCTTCGATCCCCGCTCGGGTGAGAGACGCTTAGGGATGGAGAGATGGTTGGGGGCGGGCACATCGCCCGCTAGGTTTCGGAGGGCGCGGGGGAGGGACCCGTTGCGTGCGCACTCGCACCCACACACCTGCATCCCTCCCCGCTCGGGGGTCCCGGGGCAACGGGGGCACTGTGTCCCCAGACGAGAACCGAGGGATCCCCGGGGCTTTGTTCCGCCCCCCTCTCCGTCCCGCCGCGGCTCTCAGCTCCGCTCCGGTGCCTCTTCGCCGCTCTCTCGCTTGCTCCGCTTCAGTGCGGGAGGATTGGTGTGTGGCCGCGGGCACGTTGGCTTTTGTTTTCTCTGTTTTCCTGCTCGGCTGGAAGGTTCTTTTAGATGCCGAAAGGAGGGAACCCACCCCCACTCCCCACCCCGCGCGTACGTCGCCTCCCACGCGGGTCCAAAAAGAACCTATGCTCTATGCCCGCCCTTGCTTGTGGTTGCTCCCAGCGAGGTAACTTTCCCAGCCGCCAAGTTCACTTTCTCCGAAGGCTTAATTTTGAGGAATTAACGTGGGAGCATTCGGGGATGGGGTTGGAGAAGCCTTCTCTGGCAAGCTGTCTTTCTAGGAGGACTAACTGGTTATGTCACCCCGTCTTTACCCTAACCACCCACTGCGGGGGTGTGTGCGTTGCAACAGTGGGCGGTTCCGGGGGGTGGGTGGAGGGTGCAAGTGAACCACACGTCTGTGGGCTCTGCCAGGGGCATCGACATCCCGGAGCTGCTGCTCTGCTTCGTCTTTGAAGAAGAGGAACGCCCAGATGCGTCCTCCTAGCTTTCTCCTTGGAGTTGTTGCTAGAGTGAGGAGTTCGTGTTTGTGAGGGAAAGAAGGGTTTTCTTTCTGGAAGTTCCTACTTCCAGAAACTAGTCTTCCTACCCTGAAGGTATGGATGGGAGGAAGATTAGGATTATGTGAAAGGGATCCAGATGTGATGGAAGCTGGTGGCTTCTGGGCAGAATGGCTTAACTGTGGTCAAGGATTCTGAGCCCCAAACAGGCGTATGGTCCCTTAAGGCGAAAGCCCCGTTCTTAATAGCAGGACTTGGAAGGAGAACTCTGACTCCAGTCTGCTGCTTCGTTGCCGTTGCCGTATTCTATTGACTTCCAAACTTTTTTGACTCTGACCTGCCATGTGGAATTATATTTACATCACAACCAGCACGTTCGAACCAAAGGAAGCCAGAGTTGAAGCCAGAGTTTCCTGAAATAGTATCGAACCCCCTCTGTACCTTTTTCTTAATGTCCATCGCACATATTGCTTGACTCATAATTAGGACTCCTATACATACATAGTTGGAAAAATACTTTTTTTTTAAAGCAAAACCCTTAATGTTAGACAAAAAAAATTCTTTCTAGCTAACCGTATTTCCTGTGGTGTACCTCTTCCTGCAAAGGTAAATAGAGGCAAGTTTAAAAGTCACTTAAGTGTAAGAATTGGAAAGGAGACATTGGTGGCCTCACTGCATAATGCTAGCTGTCTGGTGATACAGTCTAGGGAAAGGAGGGGAAAAGAAAACCCCACAATAATCACAGGTAGAGCTGAAAATATAGATTGTTGGTCATTCATTGATCAGTTATTGGTATCCATCAGTTGGTCATTAGTATTGATCAATTCATAAAAGCCCCCAAAGACCTTGCATGGGTTTCCATTCACAGCTGGTGTCTGTCTATCTGTCTGTCTGTCTCTCTCTCTCTCTGTGTGACAGAGAGAGAGAGAGAAGATGGTTTTAAGACTAAGGACAGAGCTGTCACTAATACTGTGACATTCGTGCAGGCATTTTACTGTAATCCTGTTTGATTTAATTCTAACTACTCTGTAATTTGCTGATTATTTAACTTTGTTCATGGGGAAAGGCACCAAGGATCCAAGGATGGTTACATTTTTTTTTTAATTAACTGCCAGGATCTACTTGACTCCTAACCAGATATCTTTCTAGCATGCTCTGCTGCCTGAATCTTTGTCCCTCACTTTGCCTCATCACTTCCCTAGGGATCTGGGGAGAGGAAGATGTGTGCACCTGGGTGAGCATTAAGAACTTGGTTTAGTTGTGGCAAGAAATCAACTGTTTCCTGTCCATCTCTTTTCCTTTCATCTAGTCCAGCCCTATAAACGGCTCCTCTCATCCTATGAAATAGGTTGGTAGTTCTTGTGTAAACTAAAGTCATATAGCATATCTCTTAGAAGTAGCAGAGGAGTGAATGAAGGCCGCTGAGATAGGCTGGGTCACAAACCTCAGCACCAGGGCAGAGGAAAGAGCACCATTGTGCCCATGTGTATGGAGGTTGAGGAAGGACAGTTTGGAGAGGTGAGTGAAACCCACTTCGTCCCGCAAGCTGCAGGATTCACGGTGCCTAGAATTGTGTCTCTTTGTTTTAACTAGGATCTTGTCAACTCTCCTGAGTCCCAGCTGCCATATGTTCCTAATTAATATTGGGCCACCCAGGCAAGTTCCTCAGCCTGCATTACCAGAAGTAGTCAAGTAGATACTTCTGCTGTACCCAAATCTCACTCTGGTCCGCAGTCTGATCACTTGTCCATGTCTTTCCTGCCTCTCTCCTCAGTTTGCATTTTTAGGAGCTAATCCACTCCAACCACTGCACAGGCAGTGGACATTTCACGTGTCCTCTCACCCAATATGGGTTACTTATGGCATATGTACAAGTCAGTGTGTAAGAGCATACCTTGTGGATGTATGTGGAGAACAGGATCAGGAGGAGAGAGTCCCTAGCAGTGGTTTGTCTGTCTGGCAGTGGATGGAAGAGGGTAAATTAGTTACTTTCGTAGCTTCTGTGGCAAAATTCCAGACAAGAGCCTCTTAAGGAAGGAGGGGTTTGGCTTGCGCTTTAAGGAGATCCAGTCCATGAGGACAGGAAAGACATGGTTCTGCTAGTGTGAGGTGGTGGATGATATCACATGAACAGGAAGCGAAGGAGGATGAACGCTGGCACCCAGCTTGCTTCCTCATCCTTTTCCTTTTCCTTCAGCCCAGGACTCCTGCTCATGGAATGATGCTGCCCCCATTCAGAGTGGGTCTTCCCTCCTCAGTCAGACCTTCGCAGAAACACCCTGGCAGACGCACCCAGGGGTGTGTTTCTAAGGTGATCGGAAATCCAGGGAAGTGGACAGTTAAGGACTGACCATCACAAGGCAGAAGGCATATGAGGGAGGGGTGGATCCCTGGTAGAACTTGAGTGCTTTATTAGGATGGGGATCAGCCATCCTCTGATGAATGGAATTCGTTCGCACTTTTAAACGTAAGCTTTGGAATGCTTCTTTGGGCCTCTGTCAGAAAAAAAAAAAAATCAGAGGGGAAAGTAGAGACGTGGTTATTTCTTCTGGGTTCCTGGCTCATTGCTTGGAACTTACGGTTGTTTGGCCTACAGAGGACACGGAGAGCAAGGGCTCAGGTTCAAGGTAAGGCTTGCTCATATATACACAGAGTCTTTATCTGGAGCTGAGAACTAGCCGTAGGGTGGTAGTGCTGGCCATCTGGGCTACAAAGCTGCTATTGAAACCAGTCCCAGATAACTTGGCATGCTGGGTAGAAGAGGTTGGCTGCCAGAATATTGCTTTTCTCGTTATGTTCAAGTCTATGATTTAGGGCCTGATTTTAAATTTGTTCTTTGGGTTTCTAGTAACATTTCCTTTTTTTTTTTTTTCTTGGTTAAGGAAAAAGGTAATCTCATACTCAGGATGTCTCTGCTGGTGGCAGGAACCACTGCCCCAGAGTAGTAGAGGCTGATGGAGTCTTAACCCCTCAGTTCCTGGCTGGTATCATGTGAATCTGCCTACTTTAGACCGTTTCTGTCTGAGATTCACTTTCCACTGCTGTTATTTTGGGGGCTTTTCCAGGGCTGTGTGTGTGTTTGCCTTGGGGTGGTTCAGAAGGGAAGAGAGATGGTTGCAGGGCGTATCACCTGGTGAGCTTTTTAAGGTGTTCCTTCCTGATAACACATGAGTCACCTGTTCTCTCTCAGCCTCCAGCTACTGCCCACATTATGCAAACACCTCTTGGTCTGTCTGAATGCCGCCAACTATCTGTCAAATGGGAATATTTGCAATCAGTCACACCTACAGTCAGGTATGGTGTTGCATGACCAAAATTTAGAGTTCAAGGCTACTCTGGGCTATATAACAACCTATTTAAAAAAAAAAATAACCCACGCACTCTAGTTCTCATTTTAAACTGCAGATTCCCTGTCCAGTCATGGAAATACAAGCAGAGCAGGTGGAAAGGTATTGTGAGATTAGGGATAGGTCTGGTGCCCAAGTAAGTCGTAACTTGGAGTGCTGCCCAGCTCATCTGACTCCTTGCAGAAATGGGAGGGGCTTGACAGTGGAAAGCAAGTTCTGGAAATGGACAGTAAGTCCTAAGAATGACCCACTCACGGGGTCGGAAAGGGGAAGTCAATTCTCAGAGTCGATCGGAAAGTCAGAGGAGAGTTAACTCTGCCACTGCCCTTTCTCTGTGTTTTCCATCACCTGTCAGTGGTTGATTAGAATATAGTTGTGGTTATTGATTAATGCCACATTGGCAGACACGTTCCTGAGCTGTTGGTGATTCACCTGCTTTGTGGTTTTCAGGCTGAAAGTTTGTGGCCATCTGTTGTGAATTTAGTTTCTTGTCTTGAAGATCTACAGAGAAAAATGTAAGGGTGGTGGCTACAATGTCTACCACTCACTGTGTGCCTTCT
Source organism: Peromyscus maniculatus bairdii (assembly GCF_049852395.1). NCBI lineage: Eukaryota > Metazoa > Chordata > Mammalia > Rodentia > Cricetidae > Peromyscus > Peromyscus maniculatus. The sequence continues at coordinate 50,587,846 of NC_134854.1, forward strand.
GGGTCTTAGGACCTCTACTGTGGGGTTCCAGGAGCATGCCTCTGATCCTCCCCAACCGTCCACACAAGAGAAAAATAGACATTTAGAGCTGTGACGTACACCAGAGTGAGTGTGAGTGGCCTGTGACTAGAAGGTTTTTTTCTCCTGTGTAAAATTAGTGCATTGGAATTCAGCCGTAGGCTGACATATGGCTGCCTCGAAACTGCCAGGATTATCTTCTCCCCGATTCGGAACTCTCCATTCTGTCACTGGCTCTTGTTTTGGTTGTGTTCTCATCTAGGGCAATGTAAGATTACATCAAAATACGTAAGACCCAAAGACAATTGATATGGGCTGCACAGAAACTGGGCCGAACAAACACTCTTTGCGGTTTCTTCTATCTCTAGGATTTAGTGGCATGTTAAAAAGTGATTATATACAAGTAATGTGTTGTTGGGACCAACAGTGTTCCTGCTTCTTGCCTTTATTACTGTTTTTTCCTTTTTGCTATTTTGAGGCAGGATCTCTCACTCTTAACGCAGGATGACCTGGAACTCACCATATAGCCCAGGTTGGCCTCAGACTCCTCCCTTGGCCTCTTGAGTGCTGGGATTACAGATATGAGCCACTCTATCTGGCTCTTTCCTGAATCTCTGAGATAGAATTCCCTTTTACCTCCTGGCTGAAGCTAGAGCACAGAAGTACGTACTGATGGGGAGGAGCTGAGGGGTGAGATCAAAACCAATGTGCAAGTCTCAGGGGATGCTAGACAGTTCTACCCACCCTTCGGCCTGAAGGAGTTGTAAGAAGATGCTACTTACTCACTGTCCAGTACAGGAAACCTCAAGAGGAAGTACTTGACTTCACAATAGAGGGAAGAGCCTAAGTTCTAACTTACAAGATATTGGGTTCAAGATAGTTATTTTTCTGTACTTTAAATATTTTGAGATGAGGTTTTCAGCTTGCAAGTCTGTTTCAGGAGGATGTGGACTGTGCCATCCAGGACACAGGGAGTAAGGTTATTTCACATTTAAGCAGAAGCGTTGAGAGATAGAGGCAGCCCTATATAGATGGGACAACCTATCTTATGAGCTTTGTTTATTTCTACGGAACCTGGAATTGAACCCAGGGTTTCACAGAAGCTAAGTAAGTGCTCTGCCGTTGCTGCATATCCCTAATCTGGGACTGCCTATGTCTTGTCTACCTCAAGAGTTTCTAAAACACCAGCTTGGGAGGCCCTCACCTCGAGCCCCTAGGCTGACCTTAGCAGCAATGGGATGGCAGAGTTCAGACCGATGTGTACATCCACAGTCCCATTAGCTTCCCCGAGGTACACAAGTGGCTAAGCCATTATTTGTTAGTCCGGGTTCCCTTGAATAGGAAGGAGCATGTTTGCCTTTGCATGAGCTCAGCGCTGGGCACTGTGCTGCCAAGTTAGGCTCCACCAATATTTACTGAACGACCAGACTGGCTGAGTGTACACAGTTCAGACCACCACATTGGTTCCTTCGGTGACCGTGTGAAATCCTCCCCCTAAGCTGTCTTTATAGGAAAGGCTAGGCGGGACCTGTAGGTCCCTGTGATAAGCCCATGGTGTGGTTCAAAAGCTGGGAGGAGGCAGAGCTGGAAGGAAAGTGAGTTAGAAGGGAAAGGCCTGTGATGACGTTCTTTTATAAGGTCACGTCTTGTTGATCGTCCATGCTGCCAAACTACGTTTTTGTCGATAGAGTGAGGATGTTTGGCGAAATTGAGAGCACAGTGAATTCTGAGCCTGGGATAGGTAGGGAGTACTCCGTGTAAAGTTTTTCTGGCCTTAAATATTTTCCCTTAAGGATTTCCATTTTGGCAAAATCACTTTTCTTGACACTTCTACAAATTCCAGATAGAAGTTGGTTCCCCAATTCAGAATGCTTTTATAGAAAGATGACCTCAAATCATAATAGTTCCCTGTTCCACATTAGGTATGGTCCCTTCTCTTAATTGTGGTTTTGCAAAGTCAAAGATGGATGGATGGATGGATGGATGGATGGATGGATGGATGGATGGATGGACGGACGGATGGACGGATGGACAGACAGACGTGTGTGTGTGTGTGTGTGTGTGTGTGTGTGTGTGTGTGTGTGTGTGAATTTCTACCATTTCATTTGTTGCCCTGATTTGTAGTCAGATCGGTTAAACCTCAGGGAAAAAAAAATGGAAAGAACTTATTTATCCTTGACATAGCGTCTCCATCTGTTGACATTTTGTCATATTGGCTTCAGCCTTACATAGTCAATTCCACTATAACATGAAATAATGTGTTCCAGAAACTTCGGCTAGGAAATATCATGCAGTGCAAATCCATGTGAGAGGTGGGCACAACCCTCAAAAACATCAGAGTCACAGTGAAAGACAAAGAGGGGAGTTGGGGAGCAAGAGCCTCGTAGGAAGAGCAGGAGAGTCTCCAGTCTCTCCAGCATACGAGGTGGATAAGAAGTCCGTGAATCCAGTATGAGGATGGAGTCCCCTCGTTTGCCTAAGGAGGCAGGTGTTGGAGGGTTGAGCGGGTGAATTGTGGCGAACTAGGACAAGGGCTACCTGAGCGCAGACGGAAAGCTGTAATACTGGTGGGTAGGGGTGACTCCCAGCACGCACCAGACACAGGCTGATCATCTCTTCACGGCTTGAGTCTTCTGCACTCTCTGGTGTGTCTTATGGTTGAAATCATGTGAAGAAGAATTTGAAAAGCTCTTTCATCCAGTCCCTGAGTTATTAGTTACTTCTCACCACTGGAGTAAAATATTTGACACAAAGAGCTGAACTGAGGTTGGCTTTCGTTCATAGTTTCAGAGGTTCTGGTCAAGCACTTTTACCCACTGGGCCATCTCACCTGCCCAACTTTAGGATTATTTTGTCATTATTTATTAAATGACTAGCTGGATCTCTTTTTTTTTTTTTAATTGAATTGCATTGACTCTGTAATACAAAGAAATACTTTGTGTTCAAATTGTTCCCTAAGAGCTGCACTGGCCCAAGTTGAGCAGGCATTGTAAATGGCATTGATTTCATATGGGTTTAAATATACTCCCTGAACTATGTGAAAATAAATTGCCATGATGTTTAAATCTCACTCCTAAATAATTAAGAATGAACTTCCTCAGAGTGAGGCACTTTTCCTGTATAGCCAGTGTTTTTACCACTCCTAGGATAATTAGCACAGATTCATCAATTAGCTGTTTAAAAGACATGCTTGTTCCTAATAAAGCTGTGTTGTTCCATTTGTTTTGGTTTCATTACCCTTCCTCTCTTGTCCTAGGCACTGAGCTATGTTGGGATGTAGAAAAAAAAAATCAATCAACAGTTCTCCTCTCCAGCCTTTCAGAGTCTCATAGAGTGGCAGAGAGACAGGCATCTAAGGTGTGCTAGGCTGGAATAAGAGTAACAGGAGCTGTGCCTGGTTCCCTTTCCTTCAAGGAGCGTGTCAGCAGAAATGAACCCAGCCCTGTGTGGTGTTCTGAGGCCTCTGCCCTGTCCGTGATCTGCCCACCTGCTTCTGATGTCCTAATCCAGAAGGGCCTGCCTCCCTCTAAAAGTATCGGGCACAGCAGACAGGATGTCCTCCCTCCTTGGATTCTTCCAGCGTCTGTACAGTGAGGTTTGGCCGGGCGCAGAGCTGTAGTGAAGAGGACCTGGAGAACCCCTGAGGAATGGGGACATTATCCTCTAGGTCAGCTGTATTAAGTTGAACACAGACTTGCTCATGAATACCAGGCATCTAATAGCTATGGTCTAATCGAGATAGGATCCATTCCTTTTTCATGTGTGTAATAGCTTGCCAAAGATTGAAATATCGGCTTGGATTTAAGGGGCCACCCAGGGACCCGGGTTCATGTTGGTTTAAGCTTTGTTGATCCTTATATCATGACATCATCCACATCGCATGCTAGGCAGCATGATAGAGAAAGGGGCAGCATGTTCCTTCCCTCTCAGGCACATTGTGGAAGCGATGTGTCTCACTTCTGTCTGTATCCCACACCTACATGCAGGAAGGGCTGAGAAAGTCTTCACTGGGCGTCCTTGTACTAAGCTAAAAATAGCAGGTTTTAAGAATGGATATTGAGGGGCAGTTTGCTGTTATACCGGCGTCTCTAAAAACATCAAAGGGACTTTCAATAAAATTAGTCTCTGAAAAATGCTCCATAAAAATGCAATTATTGCAAGGCATATATTGATTCATGCCTATAATTCTAGTCCTTGGACTGAGGTAGGAGGATTGGGCTACACAGTGGGTTCCTGGTCAGTTTAGCTGGAGTGTGAGACCCTGTATCCAAATCCCCCCAAACAGACAACAGCAAACCCAGATGTATTGTCAGTGATGTGGGGAAACATTAAACACTATCGATCTTTTTGAGTTTCATATTGCAAAGTGACATACTAAAGACTCGGTGAAGTTCTACAATTAAAAACATATGCACAGTGGTCTTCGTTCAACCTAAGAAGATCTGGCCATAAAAGTGTTTCACACTGTACTTTATTTTTCTTTGAGAAGCCCTGTTCACAATAGCTGTGGGATTCCAGAAGGTTCCTTAGTGAAACCACAGGAACATGTGGGACTCGTGTCAGTCAAGATTCAGACAGAATCAGTGACTGCATCATGTATAAAAGGATTGCCGCAGGGGTTAGATCTTATGTAATATGGGGACTAATTAGCCAGTCTGTGTAAGACTGCTGTCTGCGTGGAGCTCAGTGTCAGAGGGTAGGTGGATGTGGGGGAGGACGGTGATCTTGGGAAGGAGGAGGCAGATGGGGCTCTTGGGAGTGGATGGGGACGTAGGTCAGCCTGTCCCTGCTCCTAGTTTTGTTGTGAGACAGGGTCTCACGATGTCGCCCTGCTGGCCTGGAACTTAACCTTACACTCAGAGTTCTGCCTGCCTCTGCCTCCCAAGTGCTAAGATTAAAGGCATGGGCCACCACGCTTGGCCAGTTGCCCCCAGTGTTGGTGATTTGGGTGTCCTGTAAGAGAAGTTGATATCCGGGTTTGGAAAGATGGCACAGCGGTCAGGAGCACCAGCTGCTCTTCCAGAGGTCCTGAGTTCTATTCCCAGCAACCACATGGTGGCTCACAACCATCTATAATGAGATCTGGTGCCCTCTTCTGGCGTAAAGTTGCACATGCAGATAGAGCACTCATATACATAAAATAAATAAATAATTTTTTTTTTTTAAAGAGAGAGAAGTTGATGTTCTTTGTGGATGAAAAAACACACTTAACTTAGGAAGTTCAAGGCAGTCCAGGGGAAAGTGTCTGTAGCATCAGCAGGCCTGGCTGCTGTTTCCACCTCAGAAGGTGAGGATAACAAACAGTACAGGTAATCTGCCAGATGCCCCAACACCAGCCTTCCAGATGTGACCCCTTCCTTCATATTCACCTTCACCTTTCACCTGAAATATGCATTGAAAGGAAGTCTGAGCCTGAGCCGTGCAGTTCAGCCTACTCAGGTGAGTGCCTTCCAAAGCCAGCCCAGGCACTTACCAGATGGCAAGCATAGAATTGTTTGAGCAGTGCTAATTGTCATAGCTTTTAATGAGCACTCACCTAAATGGGCATCAGTAGTTCAGTAGATAAAGTGCTACACCCAAATGATTGAAGTGATATATTGGACACATTCTTATCGCCGTAGGCGAACAAATAATGAGCAAAAGACATAGCTGTTTGCTTTTATAAAAATTGAAAAAGGTCCAGCTGATTCAGGGCCATGGTTAGGATGGATAAGAGGATGGACTTGGAGGGCTCTCAGGAGGTACTCTGATGTGCATGTAATGTTCTTAATGCCTCTTCACCTTCCTTTGCTTCCTATGCAGGAATGCTCTCTTTGGGAAAACTTGGTGTGTTGTATAATTTATACTTAATGCTAGGCTTCAGTACAGAGTTTAGGTAAGTTAAATTTCCTCAAGTTATAAGTAGTTTCGGATTGAGAAAAAGAAACTTTTTTAGAATTAGATGAACCCCATAAAGAGTGGGGTGGAGCCTAGGGATGCAGGCTAATGTGCTGCACGAGACCTTCCGTTAGATCCCTGGAGTTTAGATGGATGTTCATGCATAATAAGGGGAAGAAAACAGGAATGTGGGGAGACTTGATGCTTAGGAAACTTACCTTGACTCTCAAACTTAACTCCCTGTGAACATGTTTTCTTATCTTTAATCCAATTGTCAGAATGTCAATTTAGCCTTTTCTGTTTTATAGAATTTTTATTCCCTGTTCATGCTTTTTTGTTTTCAGTGAATTCATTAGTTGGATAGATTTGTAATTCTTTCCTCCAAAATAGATTCTTTGAACGTGCCTTGGGCTCTTGAGTGTGGGATGAGCCTCTGTGCCGTCTGCAGTGACTTGCAGCTAGCCTCGGTGTTCTCTGATGACCCAAACGATGATCTGAAAGGGGTGGTGGCTAAGGTAGTTGATGGAGTTTTGAAAGCCTAGAAAAGTAGGAATGGAGTGCTAAGCAGTTTGCTCAAAAATGAACTCTTGCAAGTTATTTATTCTTTGGCTTTGGAAAAATTTGAATATGCACAAATCAGGACAGATTATTCCAAGATGTTCTCTCTGCCCGTAGCTTATGTGGCTAATCGTTCAGTGCTCTCATTCCCTATCTGGAGGACGCCTGTTGCTGGATTCTAAAACGTCACCTACCTTCTGTCACAGTGGTCATCCAATTGAGCTGTACCTGCTGGTCTTACTCTCTGTCACCTTGTTACCGGTAGACTCTCATCCTGTTGTGGTCAGGGATGATGTCTTATTCTTCTTCGTGTTTCCAACCCCTAGCTTAGTAGAAACCCAGAAATTAGTTATGAGTGACTGAGTCCCAAAATTCCTGAAGTGAAGAACTGATCGTTGATCCTTGAAGAAGACCACATCTGGGGAGAGATGAAAAGGGGGGTGGTATGCTACACTGCTCAGAGAAGTAGGAAAAGATCCAGAATTGCATCCTGTGAGAGAAATCAGGAGAAAGAGAGGAGTTTTGAGGAATTAGCAAACATCGCAAGGTTGTCAGTGAGAATGAGGTTTTTTGTTTTGTTGCTGTTGTCTGTTTTTGTTTTGTTTTGGTGGCTATAGATTGTAAGATCAAAAACAATCTCAAGAGATCAAGGGAAGAATATAGGATGAAGAAATGGGAGCATAAGGTTAAATAAATAAATAAATCTCCCTGTACTTAGAGAAGTGAAGCCTTGAGAAGAAGATTTGGGAGTGACCCAAATGGCACCGCCACAGGGAGTCACCCAAAGGTCACTGAATTTGAAGCAGGGGATAGGGTCCCTCCACTGCCCCGTCCTGGTCTTCTGGTGTAGTTCATCAAGAGATGGATGAGATGAGCCCATGAGCATCTATCTCCTCACTGGTTCTGGATCAGTCTGATCAAACAGCACATTTTTTTTTTTTTTTTTTTTTTTTCCTGAGGAGCAGTGTGTGTTGTGCTGTGCTCTTCTCTCGGAATGATTTTTGTTTGTTTTAACCCGACCCCTCTGTTCCTACAGGAAACATGGTAGAATGGTGCTTACCACAAGACATTGACCTTGAAGGTGTTGAGTTCAAGTCTATGGCCAGTGGGTCCCATAAAGTTCAGTCTGATTTCATGTGAGTACTTCTGAATCCATTTTCTCTACTTGATCCCTCCTCTCCCACGTCCTCCAGAGCATGTTATCAAGAGGTGTCTTCAGGTAGTGTATGTACGTATTCTGTGTTTATCCAATTTCATAGCAAAAAGGGTTCCAGCTCTGCAGTTTGCAATGGGTCTTGACCCTCGCAAGCTGACAGTTCCTACAGTCGAGGTTCTGCTATCACTGAGCAATTGTGTGACCCTCATGGAGGTTTGGTTTTAGTGTAAGAGACGAGTTTCAGTTTAGTGTGGGTTAACCTAAGACATCTATATGATAAACTGGGAATACTAGCTTTAAGCAGGCTAGTTTTTAGTGTTGTATAAATGGTACATTGCAAATTTTGTGAGAAGCCAATGGATAAATTGCTTTAAGGATAATTTGTAGCTTTAATCTCTGCATTGGGATGAAACCAGGGCTAATCCAAGTGTGTGAAGGGGAAGGAAGTAAAGTGTCAATCAACCTCATTGATGCTGTCAGAGGCCAAGGAACTGAGAGAATCGGGATTTTTGCTGAGAAAACAGACTGAGTTTCAAAGGAGCCTGGACATCGCCTTGGTTCTGGCTCTCCCATGGAAGCTGTTAGTTGTGCCAGAGAGCATACCAGGGTCTGTGGCTGTGAGCATTTGAGTGACATGCCTGTAGAGACCACATGCTAACTCTCGCCCTTGACTCTGGGATGGCCAGTTCTGGAGTCTTGGAGCCTGGGCAATCCCTGGGAGATTGGATGACTTCTTTTACAGCCGAACTTGGTTAGTTGGAGCTCTGAACTATTGGAGCTATTTGGGCCGAGATTGCATTGCAAAGGAAAAAAAAGCAAAGATATGTCCTCTTCCTAAACTGGAGCCACAGTGCATATTTGGTCTGTTTTAGCTATTTTCGGAAGGGGCCCTTCTTTGGCCTGGCCTGCTTTGCCAATATGCCTGTGGAGAGCGAGCTGGAGCGTGGCGCACGGATGAAGTCTGTGGGTATCCTCTCTCCATCCTACACCCTGCTCTACCGCTATATGCACTTTCTGGAGAACCAGGTTCGGTAAGTGGCTTCCAGACATGGCTTTTGTATGTTGGGGGAAGTGGCGGGATCTGTGAGCTGGTGCCTCTGCACTGAGTCCCTGGACCTGGAGGCTGTGGGCCAGGAGTACAGGTGTCCTTCCTGTGGCATCTGCAGCTCTGGGTCAAGCCTCAGCCAAGGCTCCTTTCTTTCAGCAAATGTATTACAAAATAATTCTTTATCCTATAATGAAAGCTGAGGAAGATATTTGCTTTCAGCTTTTATTAATACTCTCATCAACTTTAATCAAATTTATTTTAATCAGACATGAACGTGATCTTTGTTTACACTTAGCTGCTAAACTTACCTTTTTTCCCAGGTAGGCAGGTGGAATTTCAAAATTGTTTTGGGTCAAATCACTTATTATTTGGGGTAATAAGAGAATATGTAACAGAAGCAGAAAATTATTAGTTACTAATTATTATTAGTCTCTCTATATATATACATGTATATATGTATATGTGTATATATATATGTGTGTATATATATATATATGTATATATATATATATCATAATTCAGGTAACCTAGTTGAACTTCAAACAATGCTGGTGAATTTTATATCTAGTCCTAGAAGCACCATTAAAATTTTAGCCTCTTGTCTGCTGTGTATATTTGTGTGCTTTGATAAAATATGCTTGACAGGTGGGCACAGTGGTGCATTAGCCCAGGAAATAAAGGCTTTCAGTTTACATTAGTAGCAACATAGCAAGACCTTATGTGTCACAATTAAAACATATATAAGTGTGTGTATAGTGTGTGTATGTGTATATATATACACACACACTATACACACACACATATATATGTACACACATATACACACACATAGTGTATGTGTACTTGGCATATATATAAACTATTTTATTCTATGCATTATTTATTCATTCATTCATTTATTCATTTTGAGTTAGAATCGTGCTTTGTAGCCCAGGCTGGCCTTTTGATTTGCAGTTGTATAGGATGCCAGACTTTTTATACAGGTAATGGGATGTGAACTGCGATCCTCATGATTGTGCAGCCATTACTCTGAACCACGGAGCCACCTCTACAGCTCCCCTGGGTCATAGTTTAAGTTGATTGGCTTTAAGCTAGTCCGTGTTCTTTGTCCATCCTTCTTTCCTTCATTTTCATGGTACTCCCTGTATCTTACATTTTATCCTTAGTGTCTGGCTCCCCCCATCTGCCCAAGAATATTCTGGAGTGAGCAAGAGTCTTAACTGCTTTTGGGTACAGAGGAGTTGGCTTTCCCAGCCTCACGAGATCTAAATCTCGTGATTTTAACGTAGTGAATTTTAACATAGATGACCAGATTTCTCTTCCTGAACAGTGATTTTTCAATCACTTTCTTCTTCAGCTTCTAAGCCAATGGTTCTTGATTCCGTAGCAACTCATTTTCTTGGGTACTAACTTCGGCTTTAGTTAAGATAGAAGCTAAGTTCCTCTAACAAAGAGGAGACCCCAACGTACAGCGGCTCAAACGAGTCAGAACCCCAGCTTTGCAGCCTGGCTGTCCCAGACCACATGGGAAGAAAGGCTCCTGTGTGGGTGGCGACTGGAGCAGGGCCTTCCGTCTTACCCATCTCCTAGTGTGACAGTGGAAAGTGACTCACTGTTATCTGTGACATTTCAACCAGGAAGGAGAGAGACTGATGCAAAGATCACAACTTGAACACAGCATCACTTCTGCACATTCCGTGGGCTAGTTGTTGGCCACTGGCCATACCCAACCGTAGGAAGTCTGGGGACATGTAGTTCCAGAAGGGTGATGTCATCGAAACTTTGGAGGTTCTATGTACTAAAGGAAGAAGAAAGCAGTCTCTACCAGTGTCGTGAACTCAGACTTTCCCCAACTGTCCTGTCCATCCAAGAACTCTATTAATCACTATTAATTTCTCATGTATCTTCTAAAATTGATACTTATGTATGTATGTATACAAATACATATCCGTATTGTTCTCCTTTATACAAGAGAAAGCAAGTTATCTATTCCCGTTCTGCCCTTTCATGTAACAGTAGAGGAGCTCTCACATGGGTACACCGAGAGCTGTATCGTTTTCCCTTGCTGATTAAAAAGGCTGGAACAGAGATGAGACTTTGATAACAGGGCATGAGGAAAGAAAAGAGTCAGGTCTGGGTGGGACAGTGACTGTTGTGTAAGTTAACTAGACTTGATTTCTTTACTTCCTAATCTGCATTTAAATTCATTCTGACTTCTGATGTCCCATGCTGACGTATTAGTATTTTATCTACAATTGTTACCTTCACTATCTCTCCAGCTGTAGATCTGAGTTCAGTCACCACAACCCACGGAAGAGAAAAGCCAGGTGTGATGGTGCATGCTTATAATCCCAGCACTGGGGAGGTGGGGAGGAAGATCCCTAGGGCTCACTAGCCAGCTATCCGAGCCTACTGGGCAAAATCCTGGGCCAGTGAGAGACCTTGGCTCAAAAAAAAAAAAAAAAAAAAACAAGAATCCTCAGAAACCATTCCTAAGGTTGACCTCTGACCTCTACCTATATTATCGAACACACTGTCGTGGTAACCTCACAGCATGTCATAATAGGTAACTCATGATTTATTTAACCATTCCATTATCATTGGGCTTTAAGATCGTTTCCTTTTTTTTTTAAATCTTTTTTTGGTTTTTCGAGACAGGATTTCTCTGTATAGCTTTGCGCTTTTCCTGGAACTCACTTGGTAGCCCAGACTGTCCTCGGACTCACAGAGATCCGCCTGGCTCTGCCCGCGATGAGTGCTGGGATTAAAGGCGTGCGCCACCACCGCCCGGCTGTTTCTTATTTTTTGCACCTATAGACAAGAGCATCTTTTGGGTAAATTCACATTCACGAACAGTTCTTTAGGGCAATTTCCTAGAAATGGAATCATTGGGACCAACTGCCGTGTACAGTTTGACATGTCTGCTACACCTTCAGAATGGTGATGGTACTTTCCTCATGAACCCGCCGTAGATGAGAATGCCTGATTTTTTTTGTATTGACTAAGCCCAGTGACAGACCGGTTCAGACCAGTAAGAACTCCACCAGAGTGGCAGAGTGTGATAGCTGACAGAGCATCTCTGATCCTTACAGTGGACGAACTACTGCAGAGTATGGTAGGGAACAGCAACCGTCTCTGTCCTGGGCATCTGCATAACCTCATGTGGCTGATCAGTGCAGGGGCTGTGGGCCTAAAGAGCATCCCACCCAGCATGGCTGCTCCTACAGGGGGATCCTTGATCTGGTTCCCACAGGAGGCGCTTCACAGCAGCAGCACACACTGAGTCACTTAGCCCCGCTGTTGAGAGCAGGACTCCTGCCTGCACAGTTTCCACGGGTGGCATGAGACGCAGTTCCATGCAGTAGTTTTTAATTTTCCTGCCCTTACTGAACCTCATCATCATCATTGTCGTCTCCATCTTTGAAAACCACCTTGTCTTCTGGCACTCTGTTGCTCTAGTACCCTTTACATTCTCTTGGTGGTGTGGCTTGATGATCTATTACAAAGTCTCCAGTGTGTTTAAACTCTGAGGCTTCCACAGGACAGTTGGATAGCGTTCATCTCTGAATTTCTGTTTAGGCCCGAGCTTCTGTCTCCTGTTCTACATTGTCTGTTACCGCCTTGTTCTGTCCTGGTAGGCAGGGATACCTTAGGCTGTTAAGGACAGAGTCCTGACATTAGCTGTTTTCTTTTTACATCTACACATTTCGCTCTGTGTCGGGGAATGGGATCAGGCTTAGTAGAAAAACACTTTACCTGCCGAGCCATTTCCATGGCCTTGTCTCTAGCTTCCTGGCTAAAAGACTCATAGTACCTACCGACTTTTTCTGTAGAATCTTGGTCCAAATGCAGCGTTGACTGTAGTCAGAGTGGAAAGACCAGCAAATGAGTAGCAAATCAGCAAAAAGAAAATGAAGGTGCATTGTTTAAATTACCTTGGATAAATTACCTCTTTAAGACAGAATATATAGATTCTCCATGGGCTTTTAAGGGAAAACAGATCTTAACTCAAACACATTTGAACTTTACCTACTCATCAAACTGGACACATTTCCCTGAAGAGTACCCACGACCCTTTTGCCTGCTCAGAACAGCTCGCCAGACCTTAGCCACCAAGGATTTCCTGTCCGGCCCAGGAGCATTTCTGAGATCGACAGCAGTTGCTGTAAGCACTCTTATGCTTGGTGATCACAGCTAACATATGGCTGCCTCCTGAATCCAAGCTTCCCAGACCCCTAAAATTAGAGAGAGGTACTTACTTTCAGTAATTATTTTCTAAACTTTTCTTTGGGAGGAAGCAAGGCTCCACTGTGTAATCCAGGCTGACCTTGAATTTATGATTCTCCTGCCTTAGCCTGTTCTTGGAGTGTAGGTATACACTGTCACACACAGCTAGTAATACATGCATGTACACACAAACACACACATACACTTTTTGGTTTTTTTGAGACATGGTTTCTCTGTTTAACAGCCCTAGCTATCTGGGAACTCTCTCCGTAGACCAAACTGGCCTTTAACTCACAGAGATCTGCCTCCCAAGTGCTGGGATCAAAGGTGTGCACCACCACGCCCAGCAGTAATCTTTTTTAAGTATTATGATGATGCGATGTTACTGCTTTTAATACATACAGACTTGTGCACAAAGTCCCTTGCCCTCACTTTGTCCCTGAGTGCTCTTAGTCATTCTGAGCAGTTTGAGTTACAGCGTGGAGTAGTCTCCTGGCGGGGTCGCTGGATGGGAGGAGCAGGGTTTGCCTGTTTGTAGTCAGCATTGTTTCACCTATAATTGATGTCCCTTTTTCTCCCCAAAGCTTCTCTTTAATTGTTTTGTGGTCATTGGAAAAGAAACCAGGGTTGAGAGGGCTCTTTATTCATCCTTCTATTCATTTGCTGGGACAGTCTAACAGGATCTGTCATGGGGTGCCTTAGAAGAAAGAAACTTCCTGTCGAATAGTTCAGAGACTAAGGCTCAGAAACCAAGTTGTCCGTGTCAGCAGGGTTTCTTCCCACATCTCTCCTGGCTCCATGCTTTGCTGCCCGTCTCTGGGTTCCTTGGCATCTGCATCCCCTCAATGTCTGCCTTCATCTTCACATGTCTACCCCAAGCCTGCGAGTGTATGCGAATTTCCCCTTTTTAAGTCACACCGAATCAGGGTTCCCTCAAAATACCTGGCTTTAACCTATTGCCTTGGTGAAGATCATCCAAATAGAGCCGATACTGGTCCTGAGGGAATGGTACCAAGGTAAAGGCCGAGATTCCAGCATAGCTCTGGGGAGGGAACAAAAGTCAACTTCTGACATTTCCATTAAACATGATGCCTTCACTTGGAGGCAGGATTCTGCATTGTCCAAATGCTCTAGGACCTCAATGGCATTCATTTTCTTGATCCAGGGAACGGTTGACAAGACTTTTGGCCTGAGCACAGGGTGTAACCGAGGAGACTGCAGGGAGTGTGTGTGTGTGTGTGTGTGTGTGTGTCTGTCTGTCTGTCTGTCTGTCATCTGTGTGTGTGTGTCTGTCTCTGTGTGTGTGTGTGTTTCTGATTCATTTGGATTATTACTTGATGTGAAAGTGTGAGCCCCTAGTGGCCTTCAGTCATTACTTTTCCTTTCTTTGGAATACTAATAACAGTACCAAACAGAAGCATGCTCATATTCTACACAAAGCAGAGCAGCTGTAGGCAGGGAGTGTGTGGTCGTCCAGGTTATCTCTTCCCACAATAAACAGTGCATGAGAAGCACATGTGGCCAGAGCAGTATAGCTTGCTCACGAAATAGACACTCAGCACAGCCTGTTCTTTTGAATGTATTTCATGCCGACGAGGAGTTTCAGGCCTCATGTTTGAATTTTGCATAAAGATCTTCTCTCATACTAATGGGGACTTGAAGGTAACCTTCAGGTGCAGACCTCTTGAGTACTTTAGCTCTTTGGGTAAGAGATGCGCAGTTGTGCTGGGCAGAGCTGCTCACTGTACACGTGTGTTACACAGACACCAGCTGGAAATGCCGGGACATTACTCTCATCTGGCTGCATTCTATGAAGACAAGAAAGGGGTTCTCCATGCTGGCCCCGGAAGGGGTGGCAGCTTACCGCCCGTCTACTGGCTGCCTTCCATCCACCGCTACATGTACCCTGAGATGAAGGTGAGGCTGGCCATTCTCTCACATATCTGGGAACAGTTGTTGTAGATTAGTTTTTAAATGGTAAGGAAGTTATGCCTCAGCCTTGTGCAGAATTCTGCTTTTGATAGAATTGGGTTAAATATAAGCATTTGGGTTCATTTAAGCATAAGGCAAATTACCTTAAATGATATGCCGTCTAGAGCCTTCTATAATCATAGAAAGCCATATATGCTGGACCACTCACTTGTGGTGGACTCCTAGGATGGAGGATGCCCTTGATTGTGTTGGTTGCTTCTGCTACTATAAAGCCAAACATCCAAACTAATGATGAAGACTCTGATGAACAGACAAAGTATTTCTTAGCTATGTTATTTTGACATTATTTTATTTGGAAATTTTGTAGCATCCTTTGCACTGGTACTAGCATGTTTGTTTAACATTAACAAGAAATCTGGCCGTGCAGTAGGTGTTCAGAAGATATAAAAGGGTCTAAGAATATGAATCTCTGCTTCCTCTTCCTTCTCCATCTCCTCCTGTGACTGGGCACAAGATACTTCAGTGAAACTTAGGACTCCTCTTGTAAAGAAATAATGCCTGGGTTTATGGGAGAAGGCTTAGTTAGGATTTCTAATGTATGAAGAGACACTATGATCATGTAATTCTTATAAAGGAAAGCATTCCATTGGGGCTGGCTTAAGTTCAGAGGTTTAGACCATTGTCATGGTGGGAAGCATGGTGGCAGGAAGGGAGACACTGGCCCTAAAGAGACAGACACTTGCCTTAAAGAGACACTTGGGCTTCTTAAACCTCAAAGGCCACCTCTAACACTAATCCAACAAGGCCACCTATTCCTGCAAGGCCACACCTAATAGTGTCACTTCCAATGAGCCTATGGGGGGCCATTTCCATTCAAACAATTACAGGACCGGTGTTGGTCACTAAAGCATTAGGCCATGTGGAAAAGAAGGGGTGCTAATTCCAGACCAGTTGATTGGGGATAGGGGGAGCATGATTCTAGTTTCTCAGCATATCCTATGAGTTAGGTATTCTGCTAATTTATTAATTTATCAATACCTGTTGCAAGACTCTTTTAAAGTAAGGTTGTTTGGTTTTTTGTTTTATTTTGTTGTCTTGTTTTCTATTGAAAGCAATTGAGGCTTATCGATGAATGGTTCAGTGAGTTGCTTTAGGCCTTACAGCTAGGAGACCAGGAAAATCTAAACACAGGACTGTGCCAAAGCCAGGGTCCACTCCCTACCCTCCTTTACTGCTTTTGCAGAGATGTAGACAAGAGAACACAGACATGCTGATGGGCCAAGAGCCAGTTACTTAAATGAGATTGAGTTTTTATGTCATTTGGCCATAAGGAAAAAAAAGTAGTAATAAAGATTTTATGAGCAAACCAAGAGAGTATGTTAGGTATTTAAAAGTAATTCAAGATGGGAACTCAGTAGTGTAGGAGTCAGAAGGCTGAAGGAGCAAGCAGAGAACACAGTGACCCCTTAGATTAGTAATCTCAGACAATAGTTTCTACCCTGTGTTGGCCAGCTATTGCTGCCTAACAAATCATCCAAGATTTAAAGCTTGAAGTAGTGCGTGGATATGATCCCACAGTTTCTGTGAATAAGGACTCCAGTCATGGCTTAGCTGAATCCCAGATTTAGGATCTGCTATGAGAGACGTCAGTTAAGGTTTCAGCCAGGGTTGGAGTCTCAGCACAAGACCCAACTGGGCAAATACCCATTTTCCTAAGTTCATATGGGAGCTGACAGGATCAGGTTTCTTCAGGGATGCCACACTGAAGGCCTCAGTTTTCCCTCAGTTCTCCACCATGTGGGACATTCCAGCTTGGCAGTCTGCTTCAACTAGATCAGCAAAAAGAGACTCTTAGCAAAATTAAGTCAGAATTCTTTGTAACCAAATCCCAGAAGTGAAAGGCCTGCAACGTAGCTGTAGTCTCTTAGTTGGAAGCAAGTTCCCCAAAAGGAAGAGGGGGTTGCACAAGGCTGTAGATACCAGGGCCACCTTCGATGTTGCTTGCCATATTTAGGGCCGGGGCACAAGGAAAAGTGACATCAGGATCAGAGCCCTGGGCGCAGGAAGGAGGGTCGCAGCCTGTGCTTGGACCTTTGAGGGAAGCACTGTGCCTCTGAGGCCAGGACTTCTTCAGTGGACAGCCCAGCTGTGCTGAGAGCTGAGAGGCTGGAAGCTGGTGAGAGAGGTGCTCACTGCTGCTGGAGAAGTGTTAGCAGCAGCAGCTAGGCATTGAAGGAAGCCCTCCCTTCCTCCTGAAGGTGTGGCTTCCCGTTAGAAGAACATAACAAGAGACTAGGTGGCCCGGGAGTCCCAGAGACATAGCGTGAGAATTTCCTGATCCTGTTATGTGGCTGAGAGACAGTTGGTAAGAAGCACAGGCTGATCAGAAGGATTGGGGGAGTGTATTGAACTGAACCCTGTCAAGCCCCATGAATGTTACTCAGCTATCACCAAACCCAGGGGAAGGTGGCCAACATCTGACCCGAATGTTCCTGGCTTCCTCTCCCCAGGGGCAAAGAGGGACAAAAGAAGAGAAAAGATAATCGCCACAGGCTTTTGCCCCATTAAAGGCAACTCATTAGCAGACCTGTCAGACCCTCCCAGATGTGATAGAAAGAAAGGTACTTATATAGGCTAAAGATACAAGTGGGTGGGGGGGTCTCCTTTTCCAGAAAACAGCATGTCAACAATTAAAATAAGTAAGTGTTCCTTTTGTTTAAGCAGCCCCACTGCTGGGATTTCCCCTTTAGATATGAATACAACAGAATTGTGTGTGTATGGGACCTGAGGCACCAGCATTCCCTCATCTCTAGGCCCTTTTTTTTTGGTTTTATGAGACAGGGTTTCTCTGTGTAGTTTGGGTACCTGTCCTGGAACTCGCTCTATAGACCAGGCTGGCCTCGAACTCACAAGAGATCTGCCTGCCTCTGCCTCCTGAGTGCTGGGATTAAAGGTGTGCACCACCACTGCTCGGCAAATAACTTCATTTATTTTTATTTTATGTGCATTGGTCTTTTGCCTTGCATGTATGTCTATGTGAGGGTGTTGGATTCTGGAATTACAGACAGTTGTAAACTGCCATGTAGGTGCTGGGAATTGAACCCGGGTCCTCTGGAAGAGCAGTCAGTGCTCTTTACCACTGAGCCATCTCTCCAGATCCTCATCTCCAAGCCTTTATATACACTCATTGTTCTGCCAGAACAGTGTCCTGATTCATTTGCTGTATTGAAGCTTAGATGTCACTTCCTTCAGGAAGCCGTCTCTATCTCCCAGAATGCAATCGAGCACCTTCCCGTCTGACCCCAACAGCTGCTGCCCTTCCCCACCAGGCTGTCACCTCAGGCTGTATTCTAGCTGCTTTCTGACCTGCTTGGCCACCAGTTAACTGTCCCAGTTGGGGCCTGGGTGTCTTTATTCATTATTGAAACTAGAATACTTAGTAGTTTGGCACAAAGTAACTACTCAGGGGATAGTTCTTGAGTTAATGGCCGTGTGCATCCACAAATGAACAAACAAGATAAGAATTTAGAATAACTTACTCTAGGACACACTTGCACAACCCCGTCAGGTCAGGTCTCTGTGCGGTGCAGGCACATGCATGGCAAGGACCTAAAGGTGGCAGAAGGAAGGGACGGAAGGAGGGGCTGTGCTCTGGCTCCCTTGCCTGGCTGCCATTTGACTTGGCAGAGATCTGACCAGCCTTGATCAACTAGGCCCTCTCTCCCTGGTGATCGAATGAAGTGCACAGGAAACAGGCCAAGAGTCACAGCGGTCATGCTCCGTGGAGGATGGCCTCGCATGCAGCAGGGGGCCGGTGAATGGTGTCAGGGTAGAGGTTGTAGGCTGCTTTGGAAAGGAAGATCCCTGGTCTAAGCAGTCCGTCAAGGCTCTGAAGATTGAGGACAGCCAGTGGAGACAGAGTGCAGGGACTTAGGTCACCCCCACAGCTCTCAGCTTGCTAAACTCACTGTGTTCTTTGGGTAGCTGCCTATCTTCAGAACTGCTCTAGCCTGCCTGCCTTATGGCAGATGAGCCCTCTTATGCCAACAACTAAGCATCTAAGTGGCTTTGGTTTGAAGCCTGTTCTGCCAGTGACACTGGTGTCCTCAATGCCATGGTGTTCCTAGCTCTAGTTAGTCATTCGTGTTTTGTCTCGGGTGGTTCTTAAGCCAGGTGAGGTAACCCATGGTCTGGTCTCCCTGTTTTAGGGACTAGGAAAGCAGACTGGAAACATAGGCTCACTTTCCCAGGCTTCTGTGTTAGGAAATGGCAAAGGCAGGAGTGTAATTTCTCAAGCTTATGCTCTGGGCCCCTAGCACAGTCCTTCCAGAAGGTAGCCCTGCAGGAGGGCGGCTCCCTGCAGTTAGCATTCCAAGGAAGTTGGTTACAGTTGGCGTATACCAGAGGTAGCCATGAGACCCTTGGACCCTCCCTGCCTGTGACTACTGCAGATACCTTGCTGTGCACAGTAGCCCCCAGGTCCCTGCAATTTCCGTGTTTGCTCATCCTTTTATTATGTACGGTGCTCAATGTTTTTGTGTTGAATGTTCTCATTGAGGCATACTGTATCTTCAAGGGAAGTTTCTAAAAGTAAATACTTTTTAAAAACTCCGGCCTTTGAAACCCCTGTACCGGCACACACATGCGAGGGACCAGAAGAGAGCTTGGATCCCTTGGTTCTGGAGTTGCGGGTGTTTGTAGGATGCCCGTTACGTAGTGCGTGATCTGAACTCCTGTTGTCGTGATTGTACATTGAGCGTGCTGAGCCACTGAGCCATCTCTCCAGCTTTCAGACTGCTGAGTTCTAAATAATAAAATCCAGCGTTTCCTCTGCACTGCTCTTAAATTCAAACTTCATTCGGTCAGGGGAGCTGACGCATCAGAGAAACCAGCCACCAGGTACCGTTTTGTGTGGAGGCAGCTATCTCGTAATGCTTGATGGTACATTGGCGTTTTCACGGAAGGCTGTTTCACAGTGACAATCTCTAACAAGCTATCCACCTGCCCTTGTGTGTTTCCAGATCACACACCCGGCTGGCTGCATGTCTCAGTTTATTAAGTTCTTTGGAGAACAAATCCTCATTCTCTGGAAGTTTGCCTTACTCCGAAAGCGCATTCTGATATTTTCTCCCCCTCCTGTGGGCGTCGTCTGCTACCGAGGTAACTAGGAGCCCAAGTGAGCGGCTCTGCCTAAATGCCCAGCTCGTATGCTCTAGTCCTTCGGTCATTAAGCATGATAGGAGGGGTTTGGGCCATATCGGTGGGATCAAGGCTTCTGGTTAGATTTGTATTTTAGAATGTGGAGTCTGGAGGCAGTGAAGACGGATGGAGTGTCACCTTTGTATCTTGGGGTGAGATGAGGTAAACTGCATCAGCTTGACTGAAGTATGCAGGAGTAGAGTTGAGAAAGAGTTTAGGATGAGGCTACCAAAATGGGGGGCCAAGGAGTGGTGGGGAGTTAACTTGGGTGTGTACTGCTTGAGACATTTCCAGGGAGGTGTACAGCAGGCACTTGTGTGATTGGGTCAGGACCTGTGGGGAATAGTTGGGCTTGGGAAGAAGGTTTGAGAGTGACGTTAAGCCCATCTAGTAACCTTGGGATGGATGGCATCTCCTGGAGAGTGGGGAACGAAGGTGTCGGGTCTAAGAGGTTGGCAAATAGTGGTGTAAGGGCAGGAGAGTGAAGGAGATGATGGAGAGAGGAGGACCAGAGGATGGGAGGTTCCAGCAGGCCACGGCATTGAGGAAGGGGAAGGTCAGCAGAACCAAAGTCTTAATGCAAATTCAGGCCAGTGAGAGAAATTCAGAAAACATCTATTCGATGATAAATTGCTGGTGAGACCTTCAGGATATCAAGTTCTGCAGTGGGTCCCTCAAAGATTTTCCAAGACCACCTGGTTACAGGATAGATAGTGTCAACAAAGCCCTCCCCCAGCTCCTGAGACAACTGCCCATTGCCCTAGCAAAACACTTGAGGCTGGGAATTCATAAGATGTTTGGGGATGCTGGCATCTGGTCATCCTCTGAAGGTCCCATGGTGGCAGAGATCACATATGAAAGAGGCGCATAGGGGAGTGAGCAGACTCACATTTTAGCATGCTTTAGAGATACCTGACTCGGTGTCTCCAGACTATGTAAGATGGAATGCCATCTTAAAGATCCTGCATCTCTCAGGACTGCTACACTGGGGACCAGGCCTCAATGTGGGGTTTGGCAAGAACAACAAAATGTAGCAGCCTCACTGTTGGGAGGTACTGACCTGCTCGGTCTTGGGTGGATGGAGGAGAGGGAACAGGAGGGAAAATTCCTCACTTCTGTTGTCCCCCCCTGCAGTGTACTGTTGCTGTTGTCTGGCCAACGTCTCACTGCCTGGCATTGGGGGCACCATCCCCGAGTCGAAGCCTTTCTTCTATGTGAACGTGGCTGACATTGAGAGCCTGGAAGTCGAGGTGTCCTATGTAGCCTGTGAGTACGGGGCCCTCCCCTCCTCCTCTCCCTGTGTCCAAACCCTCTCCTCTCAGAAATAGGCTCTTGGACTCTTGGTCCTGTAGTAGCGTTGGGGTGGCTGTCTGTGTGGCCCCTTGGGGTTACCTCATTAATCCTGGGCTCCACAGGCACCACGGAGAAGATATTTGAGGAGAAGCGGGAGCTGTACGATGTCTACGTGGATAACCAGAATGTAAAGACACACCATGACCACCTGCAGCCCCTGCTGAAGATCAACAGCGCAGACCGGGAGAAGTACCGCCGGCTCAATGAACAGAGGTGAGAAGGCGGCTGGTCCTCCGTATCCACGCCGCGTGTGCCAGTGAGTGCAGCCCCGGCCAGTGCTGTGCTCTAAGGACCAGAGACTCGGAGGGCAGTCAGCAGCACCGTCCTATGCAGGATGGCTCTGTGAAATCTAGGAAAAGCCTACTCTGCCACCCCTTTCCTTGAGCGTTCCTAAAAGCAGGGGGTGGGGAGCAGGGGCTGGAAGTCAAGGGGAGCTCTGTGCATTAGGAGTCCGACATTCCCGTATACTGCCCTCACTGCAGGGTAGCACACACAGGGGTGGTTTCTGATTGGCTCGAGAATCTGAAACTCTGTGAAGCAACAGTTACAACGCTAGCTTTCAGAAACACCCCAAAAGACCTTGTTTGGATCAGCCCATATATGTTTGGAATAGCCATTTATTGAGCATCTACGCAGTCAGGACCCATTAGGAAACTGGTGTATGCACACTGTCTGGTGGAACTCTGAATTCTTTGTTTATCCTAGGAGAGAAAGAGTTAGCCTATCATCCCCATTCAGCGCACAGTCAGGCAAGACAGCCACTTGACTAAGGCGGGGTACTATTGCACAGATCCTGCCTGGGTTTGAGCCCAAGCTTTGCTCATTCTCTTCCCAGTCTCTGGCCTGGCACCGACTGCCTGGTGGGGCTTCCTGAGAGAGATGGGCGTTGTTGATGCTCGGTTGCTGCCAGTCATGTAGTTGGATGCAGGAGCCACTAGAGTCTGATCATGTTCTCCCTTCTCACAGGCAGATGCTCTTGTACTCCCAGGAAGTTGAGGGAGACTACAACCCTTGTGAAGAAGACCTCTTTGTGCTGTGAGTTGGCCTGGGCAGCAGCCGTGGGGCTCTGGGAATCCTTTCAGTGCTGACTTCCATGGACAGACACCTTGCTTCCCTCCCATGCAACCCACTGCCACTGAGGATGCCCTTTATTATTCTCGGGGCTCTCCGTGCTCTAGGCTGAGAGGTAGCCCTAGTTCTGCAAACCCAGAAGGGTAAACCCAGAGTGGCTGAAGAGATGGGGGCAGGTCCTAGAGAAAATGAGGACCCTGAACATGCATCTTGTTGAACATTTGCATCCAGAATGTCACCACATAGCTGTCCATTTCTCCACCCTCTCACTCCTTGAAAGGACCAGTTCCTTGTGCCGAGTATTATGAGATCGTGTGGACATTCAACCCTTGAATCGAGAGTAATCTCTTTTCTCTAGATCCGGTAGCCATGGAAAGGGCTGGCTCCTATCAACACCCATTGCATTCAAGCAACCACAGGAAGTCCTGTTTCAGAATTAGAGCAGAATTGTAATTGAAGTAGAAACAGATCTTCCTGAAAGCCCTAGCTTTGATGGAGGCATCCTCACACAGGTTTATCTTGTTTTGGAGTCCACTTTCTAATGGACACACACTGTGTGTATGGGCAGACACAGTCTTGTCAAGGTGTGACAAAGAAGTCATTTTGTTGTCTGTGGAAGGCCCAGAACCCCAGAATAGTGTGGCCAAATTAATGCCTTTCTAAACAGCTCATTTACTCATTCAGCATGGCTGTAAAGCTGTGACTTTGAAATACTGTTTTAATATATCCTCTTGCTCCAAGGAGAGGGGACCCCCCCCCCCCCCCGCCCCCCGAGTGCTGGGAGCTGGGTCATTCTCAGTGAGGGCACTTTTCTCCCCTTTCCACAGCACGGGCTTCAGAACTGCCCTGTTCCTGCGCCAGCTCCTCTGAGCTCTCCCTTTCTGTGTACAGCATCCGTGACTTAGGGCTGCAAGGCCAGCGCAGAGCCCCGGGCTCTCCAGCCAGGCTTGCTGGCTACCAACGGCAGCAGGTCCAGTCAGGGCTTTGAAGAATGTGCATTTCAGTCTCTCGCTTGAAGTCTTGGTCCAGAACTGCATCTTCAGGTTCTGTGTCTTCACTCTTCCCCTGATGATGACGCAGAGGGAGAGAAGGTGTCTATGGAGCCTCTCTGGGAGGCTGTGCTTAAAACAGGAAAATAGTAGTCAAGCCATCATCCATACAGATTTCTCTATCATCCAGTGGCGATTCTCACCTATGGTTTCCTTGCTGACATCATTCACACTCTAATAACCGGTTAACTTTCACCCCCTTTAAAAATTGGTGCACTTAGTTCAGAAGGCTTACAAAGTTTGGGCTCTGCATGTTTGGGTTATCTGGTTGACCTTTTTGCCTTGTCTTCTCTCCCTTTCCTGTCTTGGAAATGCAGGTTTTTCCTAGAGCAAAATAACCGGATTTTTCAGACTCTATTGGAGGTGTCCGCCAGTCAAGACAAAACTCTCACAGCCGAGCATGCCCGAGGCATGGGACTGGACCCCCAGGGAGACAGGAGCTTTCTCATGGACCTGCTGGAGGCCTATGGCATCGATGTCATGTTGGTCATTGACAACCCCTGTTGTCCCTAAGCAGAGTACCACAGGACTGGTGGTGAGACGCTCATGTGGGGTGACAAGAGCCTGGAGTGCACCCCAGGCCCTCAGCAGCTTCAGGCTTAAGTTGATACAAAGGACCATTGATACTTTCCAACACATGTAGTGTTTGCCATTTCCTTTCTCCCCCTCAGCCCTGGGCTGAGGGGAGGCCACCTGGGTTTTGTAGCTTCTGGTTGGACACGGGAGTCTACTGTCTTCCACTACTGCTTTGGATTTCGTCTTAGGAGTTCTGCCAGTCAGAGTGAGTCAAACTCTGGGATGAACAGTTGACAAAATCAGTACGTCTTCGTCCTTTGCTGCATACAAGAGTAAGACAAGCACGTGCCCTAGTGTGGCCTTAGCCTAAAACCAGAAACTAATCAGAAGACCTTTCAGGGTCACCAGGTTCTAGGGGTCAGGTTAGGATGACCTATGTGTCATAGGGCAAGTCTGCACCTTCTAGGTTGACTGGAGTAGGGGCCACAGAGAAGGAAAACAGCGTCTCTGACAGAATGGCAGGGTAAGTAGAAAGCTAGAATGAATCCTTGAGATCCTTCCTAAAGTAAGGGAATGACGTCTGAGCAATATATCAACCCTGCCACCCCCTGCATTTCAGACCCCTTGGGATGGATGGGTTGGTGGATTCTGAAGGTTGGTGCTAGCCCTGGAGCTTACAAGCAAGTTCGTTTCACATTTGAGTCTCTTTTGTGGGCTGACTATCTTCTTGGAATAACAGCTTTAAACAGGCAAGGGAAGAAATCTCATGTTTCTCTGAGAGCTCTCTGGAGGGACTGTTTGCAGTCCTGAAGCAGATACTTCTAGTGAATTCTGAAATGTAGCCAGGGTCCGACCTGGTTGGCTCAGAGGTCGGGATGTGGTGTGAATAGGTCTTTAACCAGTTTGAAACTCCCACAAACTTAGCTTTAGCAGAGACAGCATTCCTTAGGCTGAGCAATTGAATCCATAGACTTAAGAGATTTGACAGGGAAAATATAACAGTGCCTCCCCTGCCAAGAAATCGCAGACTACCAACCATGCCCACTTCCTTTGGTCTAGGACGGAGCCTGCAGTCAGTCACCTTGTTCTTTGGGGCTGGGTCACTTGTGACTGCTAGGTTACTAGATGAGACATTAGATGAGAGGGCAGTTGTTAACTATACTCAGAAAGCCAGTTCCAACGCTAGTCCCTTAAAGATTTTGTATTTTCAGTAATGATTTCTCCTCCTATGCTCGTTATATGTGAACAGCTAGCTAGCCATCAAACATCCATGTCTGTAGCCCAAGAGCAGCCAGGCTGACGTCCACAGCAGAGAGAACTTCGGATGGAAGGGCTGTGTCTCTTATCTCAATTCTAGGTTCTAGAGGCTCACTGCTTAACTCAAGTATTTTCACTGTAGTTCCCTGATAAAAAATTCAAGAGTGAAGGGATTTGCGAGTGCAGATGCAAATACACACTGATGAGTCAGGGTAACATCTTTTCTGTAAATATATAAGTAAGTTTAGGCATTGACATAAACTGTTTAGCTAATAGATTTTTTTCCTCTGCAATGTGGGTTTAGCCATCATTTCAGTAACATGTTTACAAAACACAGCTGTGCTCAGTGGCTGGAGTTTTCCCTGCTTTTTCCTTATGGCTGTCTTCTCCTCTTGCCCCGGGCTGACTGAACAGGGTCTATCTGATGCTGATGAAACAACACTTCTTCTAATGATCTCTAAGAGCTCCAAGTTGGGGGTAGATAGATAGCCAGAGACAGGAAGAGCCCATTCTGAGAACCTCCCCAGGGCCTTCCACTTGCCAGCACTGTTTCCTGTGCCGATGTAAAGATAGCAAGGATGAGAAAGGTTGGCTTTTGTTAAGTTGGGCCTTGTGGGCCCTTTTTAACTAAGCTGCTGTTTTCCTGGTCTCTTTGTGCCCCGCCCACCCATGTAGAGGGCCAGTGTATGGGTGGCCCCAGAGGGAATACAACCCAGAGACGATGTCATGTCTTAGGTGTGGGGTTAGCTGACCCCAGAGCAGAACTTCTGGTTCAACTTCTCCTTCAGTCCTTTCCTACTTTGCCAGTATCCTCCTGGGGCCCGAGCCTGGCGCAGGCCTCCGTGTGGCCGAACAGCACGTATGTTAGCACCTCTGCAGCCTTGGCCTCCACTGATCAGCTTCGGGGTATGTTTTAGAAAGGAAGCCCTGCCTGTGTCCCTGTGAAGTCTGACTTCATACCAGACTGCTCCCCCAGTGGCAGTGAGCAGATTCAAGCCTGCCTCCTGCGCTGCAAGTCCCCTCTAAAGGGAAGGAGTGTGTAGACTCTAGAGGAAGCCCTCTACAGTGACGGCAGAAGCTAGGAGCTAGGATTGGCTTTTTCTCACTCTTTTGAAATACTTTCTGAAAAACCATCTGGTTTCATTTGGAAGAAGTTAGTTCACATCCTTAACAACTTCCTAGGTCTGACCGTCAGCAGAGTCAGGCATATTTTATTACCACTGGCCTCTAGGGAACAGGGTTAAAACTCAGATGTGGGTCCTGCCACTCTGCTGGTGGCCCTCATCGGATCCCTGCCTAAGCTGGCAGAGCCCTTCTGGGGAGCACTAAACCCTATCTGTACCATGCTGTGAACCATGTGCCAACCCGGAAGCACTTGCTGACTTACATTGCTGGCTACTCAGTCATTTTTAAGTTAGAAGACACTCCAAATGACAACAATCCTCAGGGGGCCCGAAACTGGGGTTTTGGATTTGTGGACATTTATATATATATATAAGATACTAAGCATAACAAAGGCCTCTTAAAGTGGATGTTTTCAATTTTGTTAGCAGATGGTAGATAATACTTAGGACTCTTTCTCCAGAAGGAATAAAAAAAAAAAAAAATAGCAGAGCTTATCTCCTACCGGTCTTCAAAGGAAGGGCAAGTCATTGCTTGGTATTAGCTTTGGCTTTAAACATGAAGCCTTCCCTGTGCTGGGCACGCATCCAGGCCAATGTCAGTGTCCTACCTGGGACCCATATGGTCCCGCCAGTTAGGAGTACAATGTGACAGGAGGCATTTGCCTCCCACACCTCCCACCCACCCAGGCTATGGGAGAGAAGCTGTTTTCATTGCTGTGACAGAAGTTAGGATAGGAACTTAAAACTGTACCTTACCTTGCTGGGAAGCACAGGAAAACCACAGGAAAGGTAAGAGTGACACTCAGATACAGTAATGCCAATGCTTCATGGGAAAGTTCACTTACGTAATTATCGAACATATTTTAGCTAGAAGATAAAGGTAAATTAAGTCATAGCTAATTGCTGTCTTCCTTCTGGGAGTAAGGGGGATGAACTTGCTCTATCTAGAGGTGCTGAAAGCCTACCGGTGTAGTGAGAAGGTAAAAATGAACTCGGCCTTCCACAGGGACTTTCAGGAGACTTTTAAAGGGTGGTAGCCGATTAGCCTTCTGGTGACAAACACTATCCTCTTAGAGATGCAGGAACTCAGGAACTGTCTTTCTCTTAAACTGCACAGAGGGAGTGGACTGAGGGGCCCTCTCCAGGTCCAGTGTGATGGTCCTTGCAGTGGTAAGGAAGGGATTCAGGGTGTGAATGAGTAGAACTATAGGGTGATGCTGAGTTTCACGGTGAACTCGCCTTACCGTGAGAAGAGTTTGAAAACGAACAAGAACATCTGTAGGAAGATCACCAGGCTCTCCAGGGGCTGCTACCTTCCCGTTAGACCTCCAGGCTAGTAGGCTGTGATTCTGAGAGCTGTCCAGCCTTCTCCTCTCTCCCCCACAGCTAATAGTTCCACCCATTGGTGAGGACCCTTAAGGCCCATGGGCTTACCTCAGCAGGCCCAGTCTCATCCCTTCTCATGAAAATCCTTTTCTGATTCGGGTAGGGGCAGGGAAGGAGCTAAGGACTCCTTTATACCCAAGTCATGGGTTTGACTAGTCTACTTGATTGCTAATATACCTCTGTTCCCAGGAGCTACTGGAGTACTGAGTGTTGTAGGGAAAATACTGTGAATTGAGGTAATGTTTTTCCTATGAGGAACGGAAGTTTATTTTTATAATGTTACTGAGTGGTGAATTGAGTACTAAAGTGTTGAAATGGAAAGGAATTGCAAAGTTATAATCTAAGAAAGAATGGGCAGCTTTATAATCGGATAGCAGCTGAGGCCCTTAGAGGTGTCCCTGTCCATGACAGTGTATTGAAGCCCGAGCACAGACTCGGATGTATTTTTTCAGCAGCACTGGTTGGCCTGGGAAGGATGAGATGGGCACCAACCTTGGGGGACGCTTCAGGACAGAGGTAGTAAAGGCCGTCTTTCAGTGACTGCTCCCTCCTGGTCAAGGGAGAGGGTGGGAATGGGAAGTGGCTTTCTGCCTGGCACTTTAATTCATTGTCGCGGCTGGAAGTTGGGAGATGTTGTAAATTTAGAAAAGGAGTAGGAATTTTCTGGTGCTATAGAAAAATGAAGATGGGAGAAAAAAAACTCTGCTTTCGTCTTTTTAGAACTTAGTCTAGAATTTCAACATGGCCCCGGCTCTTAGAACCATGTTGACTTGGTTTCTGAAAGGTTTACAGCAGAGGTTTCTTTACATTTGCAGCAGGTGCCTGCCCAGTCTAACAGTGAGTTTACTTTGCTTCCTAATAATGCTGGGACTTATGGGGATAGAATTTTATAAACTGTGCCCACACAGATGGAATTTCAAAGTGAAAAGCCCATACAGAGAAAATATATTTAATTGACATTGTATCTGGGTAAATTAAGCAAAGATATATAAAAGTTAGGAAAACGAACTTTGTGTTTGTTGTGCCCACATCAGCCATCAGAAATGGGGGATTCTGGGCCCCTGAACTGCCAGCGTGAGTGGCTTCTGGGACTTGGGATGGAGGTAAACAAAAACAACTTCCTTGATTTGTCCAAAACTTGCTGGCTAAATTTTTGTGTAAGTCTGGAATATAATCCTTTCCTGAAAATGAAATAGTTGTAACCAAGGAAATCTGTTTTCCTAGTTGTTTTTTTTTTCTTTTCTTTTTAAAACATAAGTGTCCCTGTTGCCTTAAATGTAAAAACCTATTTTGAGTAATAACCCCAGCCTAAGAGTTATAGCAATAAGAGACCCTAATCTATTTTTGTTTCAAGTCTTTACCTCATATGACAAAGTCCGAAGGATAACTGGTAAGTTTTGCTCTGGGTACTACTGCAGAGCGATGTATCCTCTCTCTGTCTCCAGTTGGGTATTTACAGACCTGAAGAAAGCTGGACCTAACCCTGAGGCTAAGTGGAAATGTTTCTTGAATTGATTCTTTCTGTGGTACAAGTGACACCTGTGTGTATCATATCTGTATATATCTGAACCAAGTTATGTGCAGAGGTTGATAATAACTATATTTACAAAGAAGCCCCAATTTTTACAATTAAAGTTCACATTTTAACATGAGCCTGTGTGCTGTGCTCCTTTACCAAGTAGCTTCTGATAGGAGGGTCGATGGTGGCTCAGCCTGTGAGCAGAGCCCAAGGGCTGAGTGCGGCTCTTACTACAGGCCGAGGACAGGCACTGGGGAGCTGCGGCCAGGTCTTTGAGAGACCGCGGTTGGATAAGCGCTCTCCAGGTAGTGGAAACTGAAGTCAAAGAACCAGGACTGTGTGCCCTTGAAACCCACAGGAAACTTCTAGACTCTAGAGAAGTGATTTTGTTTCAGAAATCTCTTACCAGAATTTTATGTGGCATTATATAGTGATACATATGCACATGTTTATTTATACTCTAAAATTTTTATTTCAGTTTTTTCTTTGGGAGAATGAACTGTAACACTGGTTACAAAGCTTGGGTCCTATTTTCTAAGTGGGGTGGCCATATCTAATAGTGCCCTTTATAAGAACTAATGTTTTTATAATTGTCCTTAAAGTTCTAAAGTGACAGTTGCTTGTATAAAGGCCTGGAGGTGAACCCCCCCCCCCCGGCCCCCCACCATGATCCCCTCTGCAGAGCTGAGCATCTGCATACCTGTTGTTAAATGTGGGCCTTTTATGGATGTCCAAAGAACAAAGCAGTAGACAATGAAACCCAAGTCCTTAGAAGAAACTAGGGAGTAAAACGTCCCCCCTCCCCGAGACAGGGTTTCTCTGTGTAACAGCCTTGGCTGTGCTGGGATTAAAGGCATGTGCCGCCACTGCCCAGCATGTGAGCAAAATTCTTAATTTGGGCCCAATTCCTTTCCAAACCTCATGGCAGTTATGGTTAGAATCTGCGGCTACACACGGTGTTTTAAGAACGAATGCTAGATACTATACTGGTCCTTCATGCTGTTACAGAAGCACAGTCTTTTATTTCCATATAACATAGCAGCCCCTTCCCCTCCACAGCTGGCACAGGGTAAGTGATTTACGCTCATCTCCAGACTCATCTGTTTGCTGTTGTTAAAGCAGAACGCTTACCACCACCACAAGCACACAGAACCCAACAGGCAAGCCTTATGTTCTGTGGTCTTGAGTTCCGGGCTTTTTTGTAGGCACTGTCTATCTACTCCATTCATGCACTGACTTGACTGCAGTGGGACACGTGGGTGGGTATCTTACTGTCTTTACATTTGAATTTTATCTTCCTGAAGTTTCTGCTACTAAAGGTGTCACTTTCTCTTTCACAATGACAAGGGCTCAAACCAAATTCATACAGTGCAGGCCTTCTGGAGTTCAGGGGCTTCTCGGCATGAGCAAAGGAAATGCCCATGCTAGTACTAAAGTAAATGGTACTGGGGCTGGAGAGAAGGCTCAGCGGTTAGGACCCAGGTTCACTTCCCAGCACCCACATTACAACTGTCTGTGACTCCAAGATCTGACACCCTCACACATATACATATGTAGGCAAAACACCAATGCACATAAAATAAATTTTTAAAACAACGTAAAAAAACCCAAATAAATGGTACTAATGACCTGATAGGAACTCCTTCTATAAAATCAAATGTTTTTAGTTCTCAGCTTGCAACAGACTAGAGGAAGATCTAATCAGATTGTTAGTTAAGAGATCATTATTAATTTTAATGCAGTAGTATACTTTTTCCCACTAATGTCAAAGCAATTAAAAAATGTTGTAATTCTTACTCCCATCTTCTTTCTGGGCTCATAAATAATAAAAAATGAAAAAGGAATATAACTGATACTGGATATCCTTGTCTCACCACAATTATTTACATATTGGATAAATGAACTAGTTACGAACAAGAACATTCTAATAACAATTTTCAACTACCAAAAACCTACTTACTGCTTCAAATAACTCTAATAATATATGCCAATAATTGTTAAAACAGTTGTTCTGTAATGAGTTAGCCCATAAGTTATTTAGACTTGTATTTTTTGCTGAGGAAAAGCAATTGGTAAAAAATGCCAAGCATAAAAATAAACTATGATAAGAATCCCTTTGCTGACACAGTGGTTTAGAGATGCGCCCAAGGGAGAAAAAAAAATTTTAAATTTCAAATAGTGAAGAGTTACTTCACTAGTTTATTTATATACATAAATGAGGGATGCATTTAAATTACACTGGCTATGTTTAAAAGAATGATGTGACACTTTTTATTTGTAAACAACAGTATTCACATAACACCAGAAAGCACACTGACAAGTGTGTAACTTCCCATGAAAAATGACAGATGTCAACATGAATACGTGATTTTTAAAAAATACATATAATACATTTGGGAAAGTCAGTTTATGAAGTAGTTTTAAAATACTTCCTCTAGGTCAGGTTGGTTGACCCAGGAAGCAGCCGTTTAAATGAAGATTCCAGCCAGATTGAGTTCCACGGTGTTGGGGTGGATCCCAGGTCGGTAAGTTTCACCGTGCGCCTCAGTTGTGCACATGCAAACTAACAATGAAGAAGCACGGGTTTGCTCTTTCAACAACATAGTATGTTAGCCATGGCTGAGGAGGGAACCACCTCACATCTGCTTTCCAGATGGAGACCAGCCAAAGTGGAGGTCACGGAGGCACAGCACCCATGAGAGAGCCCAGAAAGAGGGAGAGGCACCTGAAGAAGGCAGCTGCTTCCCTTGGATGCCCTAGGACGGTCAGAAAACTGGAACAGGAGCTTAGTCTACACATTCCACTCTCCACTGTGGGGCAATCAGAAAATCCCAGCCCTTTCCAGCTCACTGAGTGCAAGAACTTCCTTGACCCAGCCGGAGCAAAGCACTATGGAGGAGGGATCAACTACCATGGCGGCACAAGGAAAGCATGGGCTAACAAGGCTGACCGCCAGCTGGGTGACAGGGTATGCACACTAGGAAGCACTACGGGAGGAGGGGGCAGGAGTACTTGCCATGAAAATTCCCTTGGGATCCTGTGACAACAACACTCCAGGGACAGATGAAGCACACCCGTCCCCTTGTGGTCCCACTGGTGGCTCGAAGTGCGGCCTGCGAGCGCCAGGCTGCTGCCGGGTCACTGGGATGCGCTCTGCAGCATCTGCTCTCTCTTCCTTGGGTCACAGAAGAAGTGCAGCTTCCGGGGCAGCAGTTTCACCTCCACGGGCATGGCTTCGTACTCCTCGCTGTCAATGCTGAAGGAGCCCTCAGTGCCCTGGAGAGAGGAGGGGTTCTGAATGCACCTCTGTGACCTCACTGTGGTTAAGGAAGCATCTCCCCCGAGGGCCCAACCTAACAAAATCTCCCAGTGCTGAATGGTCCCAGAAACACCTCAGTTTTCTCTCCAGTCCGTGAAAAGGATTTTTTTTCTTTTTTAAAACTTGTATCTCAAAGAGCATTTTGGAGCTTGAATGAGGTTAAAATTTCAAAACATTAATCAAAAGGCACCAGGCAGTGGTGGCGCACGCCTTTAATCCCAGCACTTGGGAGGCAGAGGCAGGCAGAACTCTGAGTTCAAAGACAGCCTGATCTACAGAGCTAGTTTTAGTACAAGCTTCAAAGCTACACAGAGAAACCCTGTCTCAAAAAGACAAAAAAAATTACCAAAAGGCAAGAGCCCTTCCATATTATACATGTATGAAACTGTCAAAGAACTAACATGATAAATAAGCAAGGATATCCATTGGGGAAAAAAACTGATGAATGTGTAACCTAGGGCCAGAGACTATAATCCTTCTAAGCTAAAAGCAAAAAAACGACAGCTAATTCTCATGTGAGGGACATTGTGTCCACTGACTCATTTTCATTACTCCCCAAGACCTGCTGGACTTTAGACTTGGGTGTGCCAACACCAGCACCATTACAGACTGTGGAGCCCTGCCATAACTCAGTTAATCCAGCATCTGCTCCACGACATCATGGTGGCAGCACACGGGGGCACCTCCTATCTGCCTGCAGTTTCAATGCAAGCCAGCCGCAGCACGGCCGTCGCTCTTCAGAGACCTGGAGTACATCTCTCCTGGAGCAGCAGCAATCAGATTACTTTCAATTCATGTGTCTTCACTTTTTAGTCCTACTTAGAAAGGCTGTTGTTATTCTAAGTGTAGCACACAACAGCATACTTTAAGGAAAAAAGAAAATCCACTGTTTACCAGCTAGAAAATGGCTCAGATAATACTCTTGGAAACATCTTTTGCATTATTGGCATGAAGAAGCAAAGGTCAGGGGAACCTAAGGATCACTTTGAGGGAAAAGCTTGGCTTAGAGACTCGAAGTCCTCGGAGGCCTGCTCCCAATCAGTAATTTAGAAGCTTCTGCCTCTCTCCTTTACCTCAGACCTGATAACGAGTTTGCCAAACAGAAGGCGCCTAAATGGCAGTCAGTGTGGAAGGAGGAAGAAGAAAATGGAGGGACAGACAGACCAAGCCAAAACAGCAGCCGGCCTAGCTTACCTCAGGAAGCAGCAGAGTGCAGTACGGGCCCAGCTTACCTCAGGAAGCAGCAGAGTGCAGTGACTGGCTTGAAGACACTCGGTACCAGCTGCGCGCAGGCCAGGGTCTCTCACCTTCTTACTTCTATTAGTGTAAGAAAAAGCAAGGTCAGATCTCTGATGGCAACTGCACTAGACTGCAGAAAAGCCCAGTCTCCCCTTTTGAGGGCAAGTGAAAGAGACGAGGACACGACACATTTTCCCTATGACTCTTGTCTAGTGTTGTGATCTGTTCTGGAGCGAGCAGACTGATTGTCTTGCTGTAGAGAACTGCATCAAGCTGAGGCTGTTTCTCTCAGTTGTCCGTTATTTTTAAATGGTTCTGCACCTATCTAGTTCTTAAATTGTTAATCTTAAATTTAAAAATTGGGATGTAATTACATCCTTTGAGAAAAGCATCAAACTTCTGTGATCCTTTATTAAGGACAAACTCGTTTTATTCTAGTTTAGGTTAGATACTTCTTTAATCTCTATAAACAGTCTTAGATGTTTTCTGATAAATCTCCATATGTAATCGCCTACTTAGCACATTTACCTTTATTAAATGGCCTTGGAGTAAAGCAGTCAGGCACAAACATACTGGACCTCAATGCATATGTACCCCATTTGGCTGGTTATGATAAATAAGAAAGGATAGAAACAGGAGTTTACGGCCAGCTTGAGCTACTTGGGGAGTTAAAGGCAAGCCTGGGCTGTAAGAGACCCTGTCTCAAAAAAAAAAGTCTATTATCTATTGTTATTTGGAAACAGCAATTCTTTTGTATATGGAATTGTCATCAGAGTTTTAAAAGCAGCTTCACCATGTTCCATTACGATATTCAGTGGACACATGAATTACACAAATTTACTTCCCTTAAGGACCAAAAGGAAACTTGGTGATAAGAATGTGAATATAATGCCATCTAACTTAAGAGATACGGTGGGGTTTTTTGTTTGGGTGTCAGTTTTATAAAGGAGGTTTGAATATGGCTGCCACCACTAGCCAGAATCACTTAAGATACTGTGTGATTTGTGCCCACTGTAGAAGGGACAGCCTTCTTCCTTCTTCCCTTTACTATACAGCGAGAATAATCAAAGGCTCCAAGGAGCCATTCAGTGTCTGAAGAATCTGTATCAAAGGCGAGAACAACACAGACTAATGAAAGCCACTCCGCTGCCTACGCTGGCATAGATAATGACGCAGCCATGGAGATACAGCTGCAAGAGCAGCAATGTCCAATCCCTAAATGGGCACGAGAGGGAGCACCAGGACAATGCAAAGGCAGCTGAGCAGACTCCTGTTGGCATGGGAACACACAGCTCCTTAGATACTTGGAAGATGTCTGGAGGGTTTACAGAATTCTCAGCCAATGACGATCCGGCTGAGGCAGGACTTAACAAATCAGGCAGGACTCTGAAGAGTCTACTGGATGAGAAAAGGGGAAGCCTGGGAAATGTCCAGGTATGCAGTGTCCTTTCAAGTTTGTCCTTGATGTTCTGGGAACAGGAAGACGAGGTGAATGGCATGCACAGTAAAAGATACTGGGAAGTGAGGCTCAGTGTCAAAAGCCTCCTTGAGACTAACAAGCAGCCCGGAGATGGTGGACATAATATCCTTCCGTTTTACAGATGGGAAAGGATTTAGACAAGTCAGTGACCTTAGAGTCCCAAGACCAGTGAGGAGCCAATCAAGCTCTTGGCCTGAAACTCGAGTCCTGGACTATGCCTGCAACACTGAATTCTTTAATTTCAATTGAAAGGCAGACTGTTACATTGTGCTTTTCCCAAAATGAGCAGAGGCAAAAGTACACAGGCACCAGACATGCCAGCTCCATTATAAAAAAGAAGAATTCCCAAACAGACAGACAAGGCCTTTACCAGGTCTCCACCTTAAGTGGAGAGCCCACTCTGAACAGAAAGGTTTGACGACACAAGTTATCTCATGCAGCTCCATTTCCCAAAGGCCAGGCGCTTACCCTATGGTTATGAAATCTCCTTTGCTGACAGTATCAGGCTCAATGAAAATGTTCATAAAGTCTTCTTTGCTCTGGAAAGATTAAGAACATGAATGTTAAGACTTGAAAACTGGGCTAACGCAGCTGTCACCCACAGGTGCCCGTCTTCTTTAAAACGCTCTAAATGCAAACGTGATAGGCAATCAGAGTAGAAGACAGCAACCTCTTGATTCCCCAGTAAGAGTTGTAAAACTGTGGTTCTATCCATACCAACGCCGAAAGATGATCCACAAGGGAGAGCTGTGGAAAGAGTCCTGAGTTCTGTGCCGTCCTCAGCTTGCTACCAGTCATGGGCCAGCACCCCAAGCCTAGCCTTCGTGTGGGCTTCTTGGAGGAGTTGGAACATGTCGGCCCAGGAGAACACACACAAGCCTCTGAGAGCCCTTGCTAGAGGTTCAAATGTATCACGAAGCACATCTCTCCCAACCAGGAATTACAAACACAATGTTCTGACATAATGACTGCTCAGAGTTCACACTTCACTCAACTACCTACCGAGCGCCAGCCAAATTTCTTTAATCCCTCAGAATTTTTGGGTTACATCATTGAACAAAACCCACAAGGAGCTTTGCCCACAAAGAACTTACATTTTACTGTTGGGAGTGTAAGGAGTAGATAGAATAAAACAGTGTATTTCTGAATACAGTAGAAAAGAGGTATATTAGAAATACATCAAAATATATTACAAAATATCATAAATAAACAAGCCTTAGGTGATATTGGTAGCAGTAACTTTTTAAAATATTTATTTACTTTTATTTTATATGTGTTTTGCCTGCTTGTATGCCCATACACTATATGCGTTCAAGATGTCCATGGAGGTCAGAAGAGGGTGTCAGATCCCCTGGAACTGAAATTAAATGATCGTGAGCCACTGTGTGGGTGCTGGGAATCGAGCCTGAGTCCTCTGAAGACCTGGGTCTTCTGGGAGAGTAGAAAGTGTTCTTCTACTGTGGAGCCATCTCTCCTGCCCCAGTGAGTTATGTTTTAAAGAGGGACAGGTGAGAGGGTGACTCTGATAAGAAGCCCAGGAGGTGAACAACAAGACATGTATTCATCTAGAGCAGCAGTTTTCAAATCACGGGTATCCCAGGAGGGTTGGTTAACATCAGGATCCTGTTTGCATCTGTGGCTAAAAGTTAATTTTAAAGAGACTCAGACTCTGCTATCATTCTCAGAGTTTCTAGCTCAGGGGCCTGTGGTAAAGCTCAAGAATTTTTAGTTCAAACAATATCCAGGTAATCTATGCTGCCAATCTAAAGACCATACTTTGAAAAGCACTATTCTAGGAACAAGCCATGCATACAAAGAGAAGTACCTAAACAGAGGCCTTCAGGTGGGGGCATCCATGAAATGTACAGAGAACAGCAAAGAAATCCACATGTCTGAGCAGACTGAGTGGCAAGGACAAGAGAAGCAGATGAAGATGGAGACGAAGGGAGCATCTTGTTGGGTAGGGCTCTGGAGACCACTTTACGGAATGTGTCTTTTAGGGTGAGTGAAATGGAGAGCCGCTGGAGGGTTCCAAGGAGGGTAATGTTATGGCTTTTTGTAATAGGGTCACTCTGCCTGCTGGGCTAAGAATTGAGACAGGGGTCTCAATGCAGAGGCAGGCAGTGAGCCAGTAAAGAACATTACAGAGAAATGATCAGGAGCAGCAAAGGTTCAGCAGATGCCAGGACAGTGATACAGGCCAATGATGGGACATGGCATTGGGAGCTGGCAGGGAGGACGAGGGAAACGATCTAGCCACCAGGTCTAATTAATAGCATAGCGGATAAAGAGGCATATTTAAACTTGCAGCGGGGCAGCACAGCCATGTTCCAGGTAGAATGGACACCAACATGTGTTCTCTGTTAAGGGCCAGCAGAGGTATCAGAAGGCTCTATGATTGCCACTAGATTTTGCTGTGTCCCATGTAAAAACAGTCATGCAGTACTTAATAAATTAGTG
Organism: Peromyscus maniculatus bairdii; assembly: GCF_049852395.1. NCBI lineage: Eukaryota > Metazoa > Chordata > Mammalia > Rodentia > Cricetidae > Peromyscus > Peromyscus maniculatus. The sequence continues at coordinate 50,625,634 of NC_134854.1, forward strand.
TGTTTGCATTCCAATAGAAGCCACAGAAACTTGAATTCTGTGTGATCCCATCTGTTTAAAATGTAACAACACCCTAGCTTGAAGGCAGCTGGCCAGATGTGCCTGTGGTTATCCTCTGCTGACAGCCACCCTTCAGCTTTGTTAGAGGCACAGTTAGGTTACCTGGAAATGGTGACTGCAAGTTGGTCTCCAGATTTCGCTAGAGGAAATGTCAGCCTGGATCAGACTAGTTTGTCCCATTACTGAGGAAATGCCTTTTTAAGAATCAACACCCCAGCTCTGACAATTTTCACCTTCACCCGGTGGGAACACATTTCTTGGTCTTATTATGTGACTGAATCTCTCAGGACTGAGCCTGTTTCTTGTGAGGAGTTATTTCTTCAACTCAGGTGGCTTCTCATATGCATATATCAGTGAAAATACAGACGAAGGCTACAGAGATCTGTGGATCCCTGTCTCACCCCTCAAGGCAGATTTCTTTTCCTTTGCCCTGTAATTCTCAATGCCCTGATCCCCTGAATTCTCAAAGATGCCTTCCCTGAGGAGACTGTGGACCCCTGGTAAGCCCTGCCTCCATGCAGCGGCCTCTGTCAAGCAGGAGGCTGGGGCAGACATAAGGCACACCTCACCTGAGTGTCCTCTCTCTGGGACCCCTGCCCTGTGCTGTCTGCTTCTTGCCAGTGTCTGGCAACAGTTATTTCACAGATTTTGATCAGTGTCGAATGTACAAAGGTAAACCTATTGCTTGCTCAGTATCTTGGCCAATAGTCTCATATCCATTCAAAAATCAACTCATATTGGCAGATGCGGTGAGAAGCTTATTGTTTTAAGGGATGATGAAAAGATACTTGATAGAATTTAATGTCTAAGAAATTTAAAGTTAATAAAGCTCTTAGCAAACCTAGCAAGTTCTCTTTATTAGGAACTTGCTTATCTAATAAAAGGTATCAAAAAAATTTCATCACATTCAAGTACAAAGCAAAGGCTCCCGTAAGCAATACTCTGTCCAGCACCACTGAAGTCCTCACAGGGTGGTGAGGAAAGGCAGAGGATTGTAACGGTAAAGGAAGAGACAGAGCTGTCACTGTTTGCTGTCGATATAGCAAAATCTATAGCAGGTCTAAAAGAGCCCATAGGCAAACATAATAAGAATTTAATTAGGATGCTGATTCAGCATCAACACACACACACACACACACACACACACACCACACACACACACACACACACACAAATCAATTTAATGTCTGTCTTTTTAGTCAGTTAGAGAATGAAGTTTTAAGAGATATATTGATAACAGTATCAAAAGTAAGATAACCAACAATAGGCAAATACTATAGAGAAAACCATAAAACTTCATTGAGAGATACTGAAGACCTCAGTAAATGAAGAGATACATCACATTGATACGCCAGAAGGGTCAATACTATAGAAATGCCATTTCTCCTCAAATTGATCTATATGTACAATGCAACCTTATAAAACTTTTATGAGGAACCTAATAAACATTCTAAAGTATTTATAGAAATCATAGGGCTGAAGCGATGGCTCAGGAGATAGCAGTGCTTGCTGCTCTTCCAGAGGAGCTCCAGAGGAGCTGAGTTCGGTTCCCAGCACCCTCATTGGGTGGCTTGCTGTTGTTGGTATTTTATCTTTTGTTGCGGAAGGGGGTGGGGTGGGGCGCTACCACCCAACTCCCAAATAAATCACACATGGAGGCTTATTCTTACTTATGAATGCCCAGCCTTAGCTTGGCTTGGTTTCTAGGTAGCTTTCCTTAACTTTAAATTATTCTGTCTATCTTTTGCCTCTGGGCTTTTCCCGTTCTCTTATTTCTGTAAATCTTACCTTTAATCCATGGCTTGCTGTGTAGCTGGGTGGCTGGCTCCTGGATTTCTCCTCCTTCTCTGGCTGATAGATTTATCTCTCTTCCCAGATCTCTCCTCTCTATATTCCCTCTGCCTGACAGCCCCACCTATCCTCTCTTCCTGCCTGGCTATTGGCCAGTTCTGTTAGACCATCAGGAGTTCTGGACAGGCAAAGTATCACTGCTTCACAGAGTTAAACAAATGCAACATAAACAAAAGTAACACACCTTAAAATATTCCACTACAGTGGCTCACAATCACCTGTCCAGCTCTAGGGGAAAAGATGGGTGGCACTTCAATAAACTGGCCCCAACAACTGGCTAATGAAATGAGTAAATACAAGTGGAGCCTTACCTTCATCATTCACAAAGCTCAATTATAGATGGCAGTTTTTCTTTTTTGAATAAAAATGGAACCAACCACCTCATGAAAATCATTTTAAGCTGGTTCTTCACTCAGCCATATATGGTGAGCATTTTGCCATATTAGTAAATACAAAGATTATAAATTAAATAAAAGCATAATATTCATTTAATCAATCTATTTAGTATGTGTTGCTGTTAAAGAATAAAAATGCTTATTTAAGAGACATTAAATTTCTGACATTCTACACTCCTAAAGCTGTTTTCATACTGTGGAAGTATTATTTTAATGATAAATAAAAATTCCAAGCTATTACATGACAGCTACAATGTCTGAATATTTTATTCTATTTGCTCTGTAGTGGTGAGGAAAACAGAAAGAAGAAAAAGGAATGTGCTCCACTAGTGATAAGAAGTACAGTGTCACATACCTTTGTAATTAGCACAGAGATAAAAGCCTTTAGCACTCTGAATGGGGCTGCTCATCTAGAGCTGCAATCATATGCCCACTGAGCTCAGTGCATTCATAGAGATTCAGTCATCAGAGAAAAGAACAATGGCAAAAGAACACAAGCAAAATACTGGGAATACACTGTTGCCAAAGGCTAAGAATAAAGAAAATGTGTAATAGGAATTTTATCTTCTCTTCAAAAATCCCTCCGAACAAAGGACTTTCCAATCTCATTGATTCATGGTGTTTTCAGAATTCTCTGTAAGTAAGGGAGGACTATGAGCACTAAGAATTTAACTGTTCACGCCCACAAATTAAACAACTATGCTTGCCAGGACAAGGGGGTATGCATGGGTTCTAGACACTTTATATACTCTACCAAAAATAGGAGGGTTACAGCTTATAGTTTCATTAAGGACAAAAGAGAGCTCTGTTCCCATGCACATCACCCGAGTGCTCCTGTGCTGTGTAACCACTGCGATCCAGAAGTTACTATTGCAGTTGGTGTTTCTTCGACATTGAACACTTTTTCTTTAACCTTAGTATAAAATGTAGTTAATCTGAGGGTAAGTTAACTAATTTATGTAAGATTCTTAGGACGACTCCCACATAATAAAGTCAGCAAATATGAGCTATTTTCCCTCTGTGTGCCTTTTCTTTTTCTTTTGGTTTTTTCGAGACAGGGTTTCTCTGTGTAGCCTTGGCTATCCTGGATCTCACTCTGTAGACCAGGCTGGCCTCAAACTTACAGAGATCCGCCTGGCTCTGCCTCCCAAGTGCTGGGATTAAAGGCGTGTGCCACTGCTGCCTGGTACATTTTCTATTTTTAGCCCTTGGGCCACTGTCTCTGTTTGCTTCTTATTGATTTATTTGAGGAGTTTGTGATAAGGAAAGTTAATAAATGCTGGTCTGCCACATTCCAATATTTTCCCTAACTGCTATTCCGAAGTTTATCTTTTTAAATAAGTAGATGAATGCATCAATATAAAATTTGCCTTAGGTGTCATGCTTAGAAAAACTTCTGTGCTTTCCAAGTTTATACTGAAAAATCATTTAAATTTTACTCAATACTTAAGTAGTCTTATTATTTTGAATTTAGTACTTTAATTCAACTAGAATTATTTCAGAAAGAAAAGGGGGCTGTGTTTGCAAATATTTTACAGGAGATACAAATTCCTTGTGTAAGTAGAAAACAAAGCAATACTCCAAACATAAACGTTGAGATTAACCTTCCCACTACATTGCAGCTCCATCTGCCAGTTTTCTGATTGGCCAGGATAACAGTGAGTAGACTACTCTCATTTTCATAAAAGTTGAATATATTATAGTAATTAGCCCACAATTGAGAATGACTTATGCTGGCACTGTTGTTAATTAACATAAATAACTAAAGTTTTCTCCATTCTAGGGTCAGTATGGTTTTTCCAGAAATGGCTAAACAGCAAACATCTAAGGCTCCGGGGCTACCTAGTCTCTGTCACAACTACTCCGCCCTCTTCCCTGGAATGCCAGGTTTAGTATGAGAAATACATATAAAGGAACACATCTGTGTTACAATATTGCTTTATTTTGGATTCTGAAATGTGACTTAAACGTGTCTCGTGCACCATGATATATCATTCTTTTGACTTTCCATCATTTAAAATTAGAAAATCAATTCTCTGCTTCTAGGCAACATATGATCAGCTGACAGTTCAGTTCGCTTTATTTCACTGTTTGTGTTTTCTTGTTTTAGTGTACAGAATTTTCTAAGTTAATCGAAATTTTCATATCTGTACATTTAGTATGGTAGCCATAAGCTACATATGGCTATTGAGCATTTGAAATATGGCTCCCATGGCTAAGGAACTGCATTTTAAACTTTATTTAATCCTCTGAACTTTAAATAGCCACATAAGGCTAATAGCTACTGCTCTGACAGTGCACTGTCTACAGATTGTATCCAAAAATCATGTATGATAGCCTACACATGGCACACTGGCCTGTAATTCCACCATTTAGGAGGCTGATGCAGGAAGATCTCAATTTGAGGCTAGCTTATACTACATAGCAAGACCCTGTCTCACCAAAGTCAAACAAGACTCCCATATGTGTATAGCTATAGATCTGTGTGTTTCTCCTGGAGAATCTGAGTCTATGTATTTAATATAGTCACAAAAATAATGCATGTTTACTCAAGTGAAAGTTCAACTTTTTTCAAGCTTTTCACTTTTAAAGCTTCTTTCCTGAGTCCCCTAAAGGTCACCCAAACATGAGCAAAATATTTGTTCAGAGATCCTCAGGCTCCTGTGCCCCAATACACTCAGCTACCACTTCTCAATGCTATTGTTTCTCAAAGGCACACTATAGCCTCCTTTACTTGATCCTTTCATCTTTATGCCCACAGAGCAAAACATAAAAATACTGAATTAGTGCAAGAAAATCACCTGTCATTTTTCCCCAGACACCAAATTCTCTTTTTTAAAAAAATGAGTGCACTTACCATCAGGTCAAGTTGGCTGTTTCGGGTGGTGATGGACAGCTCAATGGTGGACAGCTGCATATCTTTCCAGACCTCTGGGATCACCTCTCGGGAGAAGGCTGTGGGAATCCATCAGACATGGGTCAGTGTTTCCAATGACATTACACACACACACACACACACACACACACACACACACACACACACACACACACACACACCAGACTGCTGAGCTGCTGACAGCTGTGCTTGGCTTCCTCAGCTCTTTGTCCAGCTCTGTGCTTTACCTTTCCTATACTCAGGGATAAACAATGGTTCTCTATGCCTAAAGCATGCTCACTGAAAGCAGGCACAACAGCACAGACGTCAGTGACAAGGACTACACAGAAATCACTGCGCCCGTTCACACGACACTGAAGCCTGCCCTGGCAACAGCCAGCAGTCTGAATTCCACTGGAAGGCCTGCACTGGCTCCTGCTCCAGCGAAGCATCTAGAACTGATTCTGGGCATCTGCTTCAAGGCACCTTTGAAGCTGGGCAGGGCTTGTGACCCACAGTCTCCATGTTGCTCACCATCCTGTGGCTGTGCCCAGAATGAGGCAAGCCTGCGTAATATTCTCCGGTACAGAGAAGGTCGGGGAGGGGTCTCTTCAGGCTCACTGGGAGGTCTCTCTCTAGGTCCCGTGTAAGAGATGGAGGCCTGATGAGTCTGAGGCCACTCCTGTTAGTGAAGAAGAAAACAGTTTCATCATGTACGTTTGATTCCTAACTCTGAGGGCTTTGCTTTGCAAAGGTCAGAATTCTAACAAGCTAATTGTCTCTTCAATGGGTAGAGTTCTCTCTACTTTGGACTATGAAGACTTCAAGCTTCCCTTTCTTCTTAAAACCTTGCCTTAAAGTCATGAACACAGTGACCTCTGGTCTGTATTACTTCCCCTAACATACAACAGAGAAAGCCAAACTGAACTGACTACTACTGCTCACACTTACTTGTCCCAACAATAGAAATCAATATGAATGAGCAGAGAGGTCCCATAATAAACTTACCTTTGGTTTATCAATGGCACACAAAAAACTAATGAAATCAGTTGCATCAAACGCCTACTTCACTGCTGGTATCATACTCCATGTGGAGGGCAGAATGCTATGGCTAAGACTCAATTCAAATGCAGCCTAATGCCTCACCACTGCCTCAAAGCTTATCATTCTCACACTAGTTATTTTTATACATTTTATCTATTATTATTATTAATGTCAGTGGGGAGGGAGGGAGGGAGCCTTAAATCAGGGCTTAACATTTATTTGAGTGGGGGAAGCATCCTCCTCCTGAGTATTGACAGGATTGTGTAGTTAGAGGAGCCTATCAGTGACATCACCAACTCTCAGGCTCTGGGACTATGCAACAGTACAAATTCTCTTGACTTTTATATTTAAATATTCTGTCCACCTTTACCATCCATCACCTGCTTCCTTTTCAGAAGACCAACTGTGTCAAAGCATGTCAGGCTCATCAGGGAAAAAGTCCCAAATCCCTCTAATGTCACTGTCTTCCGGATCGAAGCACTATTTCCGTCTCAGTGTAAAGAGAAGCCCTTCCCCTGGGTTCCGTGTGTGTATGGGTTTAACCAACTCAGTCACCTCTTCTGTCTCCTTTCTTTTCACTTTCCCATTCTCCCCTTCTGCTTTGGGATATATAGACACAGGCATTTGTTCATCTAAAAACCAATGTTCTATTGCCCTCCTGTTTCTTGTCTCCTCTTCTTCAAAGTCAAGTTTCTTGAAGAAACAATCTACCTTTGCTATCTGCATTTTCCTTCCTCTGTCTGTCTCTGTCTGTCTGTCTTTCTGTCTCTCTCTCTCTGTCTCTCTTTGTTTTATTTTGTTTTTCAAGACAGGGTTTCTCTGTGTAGCCTTGGCTGTCCTGAAACTCACTCTTTAGCCCAGGCTGGCCTTGAACTCGCAGAGATCTGCCTTCCTCTGCCTCCCAAGTGCTGGGATCAAAGGTCTGTGCCATGACTGCCGACTGTCTCCATTTCTTTACCTCCCATTTATTTCTTAGCTTTCTTTGCTATAATCTAACCCCGTTACTTTGGAGCTTGACAAACCTTTGGCAGCTCCCAAGTTCAGAGGACAGCCCCCTGTTCTGATTTAGACTCCTGTTGTTGCTTCCTAAAACTTTTACTTCGCTCTCTCTCTTGACATCCCTCTTCTATTGGCTGCTGTGCTAGTCTTGGCTTTTCTCTTAGTACAGTCACTTTTTCCCTTAGTTTTCTAAACATTTTCAGTCCATTGTGCTATTCCTGGCCATCTGTTCTTAATGGCACCTTTACCAAAGCCATACTTTCAATGGCAGTCACATTCTTACAGCATGGAAACGGATTTCTTTATCCTAGAATCTCTCTCTGAGTTCCAGACACATTACAACTGTGTCTATACTCCTTTGAACTACAGATATTCTACACTCACCACAGAAGTAAACTTTCATCTTCCTCCATAAACTTGGTCTTACCCTAATATCATCAAGATTAATAAAAAACTGAGTTACAAAACTCTAGCCCCTCAGACTAAAAATCTAATATTCTTCCAACTTCTTAGCAACTTTAGTTTATACCACAGCACCTACTCTTTCCCTATGGCTGGCTGACTTGGTCAATCTTGTATCTGATGTTTTAGTCTATAGCTACTCATGCCCAACTCCTTGCTCATGTTGAGGTCAAACAATTTTCCACAATGCAGATCTGTGTATAATACCTGCCCAAGTCAGCCCTATCCTTCCAGTTCCATTTGTAGACACTGAACTACACCAGCCTGAATTAATGACATGTTTTATCACAGTGACTTCACACAGCCCATTTCTCTATCCCAAAGGGTGTTTATCTAGTTCTATATAGTTCTAATTTAGCATGAATGCTACCTCCCTCAAGAAGGCTTCCTGACCCTCGGGCGAGTTTAGGAGGCCCTCCTGTTCCTGTCTTGCCCATCTACATTTCTCTCCTGCCATCTGTCAGGCCGCTGATCCACTGCACTCCTCTCTGGCACATGATTACTTCCTGAGGACAGAAAACCTGTGCAGTTTGTGTTTTGTATGCCAATCACATAGCAATAAGCACTTGATGAATACTGATGGGAGAGTGTTTACAGGATCTAGAATGCCACCATTTAAACATATGGCTACTATTTCTTCCTAGGTGTTACTACTTCACCAGGAAACTATTCTCCTTAATAACAATACGTTTTACTAATCAGTTTGCCTTGGGAATAGAAAGGCCTTGCTGTTTCTATTTGATTTTTTTTAAACTATGTGTGTTTACTGCAAGCATTTTACTGACTTTAGTTTTTTCCATTTTATTTTTTTATCCTAAGTGGAATTTCTTAGAAGGTTAAGAGAGCTACATTTTTCAATGTGTGTGTGTGTGTATGTATGTATGTGCATATTTATATTATGCCAGATAACTCTAAATATTAACACTGGAACCTAGTTTATCACACCAATTTTCAGATTAGCCAACCAAATTATAGTCTGCATCAAAGATGAACACATTATCTATTGGGTGACTTTCCTATTTGCTTTTTCATTAATATGAAATTGTTGAGCCTTTTTTCTATGTCTCATTGGTAAGCACATAACCTCAGACCTTATTATTTTTTAATGTATTATATATATAGCACTGCCCAGCAGAACTTTGTGATGAGGGACGTATACTATATTGGTAGTACTGTCCAATATAGTAAGTACTACACTTATTTAATCAACACAGTTTAAAACCTACTGATAATATATACACTCCCATATAATTAATTTATCTATAATCCATGACAAATCTTGAGTTCATTGTCAGGTACTAATATAGATACACATATTAATGATCTAGACTTTCTGCTCACTCTGTTTAAGGTTTGTCTGGCAAGGGTGGGTGAATGAGTAGCAAAGGAAAGGTATCCAAGACAAATAAACATGGGCTTGGCCATACAGAGAATGAGGGTGGATGGATGGATGGATGGACGGACGGACAGACGGACGGACGGACGGACAGACAGACAGACAGGAGTGCTTGTCTATCAAAACAAGAATGTTTTCTGTAATTATATAAATCAAATGCTTCCATTTAGTGTTGGAACATGTGATATGGCTCTGTAGCACGGAACTAATATCTCAAATATACATGTCACACAGAAACATCGCATTAACATAGGACAGGTTCTACACTGTAAATTGCATTTACCTGAAGAGTGCTGAAAAAGTGGGCTGCTTTGATTTTCAGTGGACCAAGATACCAGTACCTGAGAAAAAAACAAGATAAAAAGATGAAAAGATCTACCAGTGTTCTAAATACCATCTAAGACAATCCATTCATCAGGATTGTACCTCTCTATGATTGGCTGCTCTAGGGGCTTAAAGGTTGTATCATAACATAAATACAGTTTTAACCTAAATTTTAATGGCGTACCTAACAATACGCAATTAGATGGTAGAAAGATCCTTGTAGTTAATAAGAGATGTATAGCCTAAGTCTCTTTGACCTCCAAATTTACAAGTCATTATAATATAGACTTTTACCCACTGAATAGGTTGAGTATACATTTAAAAGGGCCACAAGAAGAAAGCACCAAAACCACAAAGAGATGGTGTATTATAGATACTGCAGGACCTAATGTGTTATAAGACACAGGACTGGATCCTGTACCCCAAAGCCCCTCTCACACAAAATGCACATACATTCATATAAACCAGTATAATTTACATTACTCAAGTTATACAGCTTTAATATGCCAAGTGTTAAGTCTCAGAGTGAAAATTGATTGCATATTGCTAAGTGCATAAAGCTACTAGAGAGGAAGATGCCAGGTTGCAATTAGAAAGTGATATATATAGATGCTACTCTTTAGATCTAGCTCCTATACCAACATGCTACTTGACTGCTGCTGACTGATTCATGTCAGAAGGCCTTTATTTAGCTCCTATTACATATATGGAGAAAGATGTATAGAGTATAAACATACAGAAGGGCACAGTGTAAAATTCCTACCTTTGGGCCTATGATTTAAGGAAGTTAACAGCCCCTAAATACTAGTAAATAACACGTGATTTCATATGTCATGGTATAAACTGATCACTATTTAATGGTAAGAAAAGTCAAAAAAAAAAAGAAAAGAAAAAAAACATGCTGTGAAATAAAACACACAGGATAAAGTAGAAGTGTGGAGCAGAAAGTGACGGGGAGTGAACTGAATCTAGACACATACAAGAGGGAGGAAAATCACTTTAGGTAGGAAGAGGTATAGATCAGACAAAGGGCAAGGCTCAATAATAGAAATCCAGAACTGGTCATTAGGGATGGACAGGAAGTTAGGCCCAAAGTCCCAGAATAACAAAGTCAGATAAAGCTAAAGTGTAGCCATTCTAAATTATCATTCAGGTTAATATTGGGAGGGTATTAATGAGGGCCTTGGATATTTGATATTTTGTGATATTTTGAAGCCCTTTATAGTTTATTCCTTTTCCCAATTAGCCAGCTAAAAAAATACCCTGGTTCAGGTGGTTTATTTCTAAAGTATCAGCAGTCCCTTGCACCTTTTCCAGTAGTAAATTTGGACTCTGCTTGTAGTCTTCCTATGGCGGGCAAGTTTCTTATTTCACACCAAAAGTGACTCAGCAGTCAGTCCTAGCCAAGGAATTATGTGGCCACCTGCAGACTTTGAAACGCATTGTTCAGAAGCCAGCCAAAATATGCAGCAGGTAGATGAGCTATTCCTAAGACAGCTGACCTGTGTTAGTGCCCAACTGGTGATCCGAACACTTTGGAAAGCCATTGGTTCTGAGCAGACTTTCTCAGAGAAAGCTAAGCAATTCCTCTCAGGGAGCTGTGGGAATCTGAGATGACAGATCAAACACAAGGTAATTTGTGGCGTCAACATAACCATGGCACACTTGCAAATAAAAAGATGTGAAGCATTAAAAACTGTAGTGTGTAATGAGATAGAGCAGTACTTTCCTACTGACATTTCACTGTTGGCAATTTCATTACCAGGGATAATAGAGTGAAACGTGTGAGAAATCTCTGTGAAGAAAGTTTAGCAGTCTGGCCCATGAACTGCAAGAGAGGTTTCTTGACGAGAGAGCTGTACATGAAATCAATCATAACTCAGTAATCTCTACTAAACTGTAAGCCCTGGGCTGAAGGCAAAGGAGGAGAACACCTCCACTAGGAATGAAATGAACCTCACACGATGTCTTCATCAGTCCTGCCTCGGGAAGCCGGCCCACACTACCTCTCCACGCCTCTTTCCTAGCCAGAAGTTTCACTCCACATGAGTCTCCAAAACTAAGTCTATTCCCATGAAGGACAGCGTTGGCCTACTAATCACTCCTCCTGAGCCGTTCTTCTAGTCAGCAAGGCCAGACACCCACCTTTCTCCCTTCAGAGGAGCAGCCCACCCATGCGCATTTTCAAACAACAGCTCACACAAAGTCTGCTGACCAACTAGGACTGTAAGGGCTCCCCGAGGCCGAGGCGCAGACAGCATGCGTTGGGGTTCAGCTAAGCATGTTGCTGTATAATAAGCAATGCCACTTCCTCCTTCTACGTAGCTTGAACCTAAGCTAAATGTGTCAAAATAGACATGCCCTTCTCTTTATAGAACTTCCCTGTCCTTTCAGCCTACAGACTCCAGACTCTTACCTGGTTGCTCCTATTTCATTATCAATACCAAATTCAGCTTCCTGACCCAGAAGATATACTCGCAGACAAGTGTATTTTAAAACCTCAAAAGCAGGATGGAATAAAACTTTTAAAGACTCATCACATATCAACCCAGTAAGCAATCCTTTACTTGCTAACTTTGACGCCAGCATCTCTGAAGGATCCCCATCGGAGGCCAGTCATTGCAAACACAGGTTGTTCCTTTTCGCCCTGGAAGTTAAATACAAGTGATTTAGCTTTGTGAATATAGTAAATTCATAAGTATCTAGAAAATGTTCTTCTTACCAAACCAAACAGTTTATGTATTAAAGCAATCAACCCTATGAACACACGGTCAGAGTGCTTGAATGATCACACTTGTATTAAATCTCATGAATCTGCTGGCAAGGGAACATATTAGCTATAAAACTGAGTAGCTGAATTGCAATGCTGAAAACTGATAGATATAAGGCCCCACATTCTAAGAGGTACGATACTACACACAACTCTATAATTGCTGAAAGACAGAAGGACCAACTTGGATTCTCCCATACCACCAATTCTCTGCCAAGGCTAATAGAAGCTAAGATTAAGATCCGGGTGGGGGATGGAGGGGAGATCTTTGGCACTAGAAGTTGCTGGCCTGGAGAAAGCACATTGCATCTTGTGCTCATGGGATCCAGGGCTCCTTCAATCCCAGCATCAGCATCATTTCACGGTGTCAGAGCCAAGCAAGGGAATTTGTAAGAGAAACCCACGAGCAGGAGAACTGCACAAGAAGGAGACACTGACCTCTTACCCCTTTGGTGTGTACCTGCTCATGCAGCAGGCTGGCTTCTCAAGTCTCTGTACTCTCGAATGCAATGGGGAGAAGGAACTAGAGTGAGAGAGAGCAGAGCATGCAGAGAGGTGCGGGTGAGGCAACCGGCTGACTGGTATAGCAAGGACATGTTTGTCTCTGGGTGCGAAGTAGAGAGTGCTTCCTCTGAGAGTTGTGGGCCGGGGCTAAGGTGCTCAGGTATGAAGAGGCTCTGCAGAGCACTTAGGCTGAGAACTAAAGAAAGAGTTCAAAGAAATGGAGCCAAACCAGATTTCCAACCTCAAATACAAGGTCATGGGGAGGTATACGAAAAGAAATTCACATATGAGCCCGGTAGAGGCCTAGCCGAGGCATCAGCAACCAACAGGGAGAGCTAACACTGCCAGTTAGACAGGGTTTCTGCTAAGCCTCCTCCTAGGTTTCAACAAGAGAAAAGCCACAATAGGATGATGAGAGGCCGGTGGAACCAAAAGAAGTATTCCAAGATACTGCTAAGAGGACAAACTACTAGTTGATAGAGGAGATGAGAGAAGATGCAGTTGATGAGTGTCATTTGAAGAGAGACCCAAATCAGTACAATCCAGATAAGGCCAGGGGCACCAGATTAAAGACCTTAAAGGCCTCTGAATGACCTTGGCGTTGATTCAAGGAAAAGACACTACTGAGGACTTTGATCAGAGAAGTGATGTGCTCTAACTTGTGATCACACACTGGTTGTTGAAAACAGCCCATGTGGAGGCAAAGTCACAGCCAGAGAGCTCTGCAATAAGATGAAGGTCACCAGGGTGAGAACAAGAGACTGAAGAAGAGGGTCTGGCCTCTGGCTATGTTTTGAAGATGAAGCCAACATGGTTTCTTGCCTACCTACCTGTGGTCTTTTCTAATACATCATAGGAAGAAACACATCTTGACTTCTTCCTCACCAAACTGAATGTTCAATGGAATGTGAGCACATGCTGAACAGTGAATAAGCTAAATCCGATACTATTATAGTTCATGATTTCTTGTGTTTTGGAGACTCGTCAGTTCCCATTAAGAGGCTGTGGTGCTTGTGGAAGGAAGGACTGCCATCGAGCATTGCCTATAATGCTTATGGCATTAAGCTTTGTCTAGAGATTTTTCTTCACATTCTGAAAGCAATTTTCAGAAATAAGATGAGGATGAAAATCAATTAAACTAAACTGGTTTCTCAGAAACTAGGGTAGAAGCTACTGTTCCACATTTTCTAAGAATTGATTAAAATTTTTCTGCTTCCTGGGCTGTGTCATTAATATAAAGAGATTGTGAAAAAAATCTGACATCAATTTACAAAATCAGTATATGAGAGAAGGGGGTTGAGACAAGAAACATTTACAAGCACAGCAAGAATTTCCAGCTAAATTCAATTTACTTTGCAATATATCACTTCTAATAAATATATAACAAATACTAAATCACTGAGTTATTAAAAAAAATCTCCTGACTCACCTCCTTTGGTAATAATCATATTTTACAACAATGTCTTTATAGATAACAATCTCTACTAGTTATCCTTTGATCATAGTCCTTCTGTTTTGTGAAAACAACTTAGTTGTATTACATGCTGAAGATCAATTGCAATTTAGATTATGATTAATGAGATCATGATGTAAAGTCTAGACATCACTGCATGAAGAAAAATTAAAGGAGACTTGGCTGTAAACTTGTAAATTCACTGTTGTTGATTTTTTTAAACTCTTTTGGGGGCCCACCACCCAGCTCCCCAAAAAATACACAGAGACTTATTCTTACTTATGAATGCCTGACCTTAGCTTGGCTTCTTTCTTTTTTTTTTTTTTTTTTTTTTTGGTTTTTCAAGACAGGGTTTCTCTGTGTAGCTTTGCGCCTTTCCTGGAACTCACTTGGTAGCCCAGGCTAGTCTCGAACTCACAAAGATCCACCTGCTTCTGCCTCCCGAGTGCTGGGATTAAAGGTGTGCGCCACCACCGCCCGGCCTAAATGTGTAGTCCAGGCTGGCCTCGAACTCAAGATCCTCCTGCCTCTGCCTCCTTCAGCAAATCCTACCAGTGCACGCCACCACAACCAGCAAGCTTGGCTTATTTCTAGCCAGCTTTTCTAACTTAAATTATCCCCTTTCTCTTTAACTATGTTTTGCCTCTGAGCTTTTTACCTTTCTTTATTCTATGTATCTTTCTTTTCTTCTTATTCCATGGCTGGCTGGGTGGCTGACCCCTGGTGTCCTCCTCTCCTCTTTTTCTCAATCCTCTCCCTCTTCTCTCCAGCCAAAATTTCTCCTCCTATTTATTCTCTCTGCCTGGCAGTCCCATCTATCCCTTTCCTGCCTCGCTATTGGCCCTTCAGCTCTTTATTAGACCATCAGGTGTTTTAGACAGACAAAATAACACAGCTTTACAGAGTCCAACAAATGCAACATAAATGAATGCAACACATCTTTACATCTTTAAACAAATATTCCACAACATAAACGAATGTAACACATCTTAAACTAATATTCCACAACAGTTCACCAATTATAAAGATGTACAAGAAAACTGCATATGGGTTAGGTGTCCCTTGCCTAAAAGCATAAGGCCAGAAATGTTCCCCATTTTGGAGTTTCTCAATTTTTGAATATTTGCAAAAACCATTGGTTGAAAATTCCTAATGTCAAATCAAAAACATGGTTTTCAAATTTTGGAGCACTTGGCATTTTGATTTTCAGACTAGGGATGCTCAACCAGTATAACACTGACTTTCAGGGTTAAAGTTGAGATCATGGCACAGTATATAGATCCTTAAAAGTTTTATAAAATCATAAAGTGAGTAACTACTAAACGCGTCTCCAGATTGGAGCCGGCACATCTATGGGTCAGATGTGAGAAACACACAGGCTTCATTCACATTGCAGCATGATTTCACCCTGCAGCTCTGCCTTCTGAGCCATTTGCTGTTTTCTGTTTTGTTTTGTTTGTTTTTAAGTTAGATGAAGAAATAATACTTGCTTAACTCCTATCCAAATAAGCATATCTTTTTTTCTAGAATTTTAAAAGGATACTGACCAAAATTTAGAAATTGCTAACCAACCATTTCTTTCTCACCCCTATTTTTTATTTTAGAAAACAATGTAAAAGCAAAATAATAAACAGTAAGTGAACACTATTTATACCTCTCACCTAAAGTCACCATTGCCAAAGTCTTCTCTTTATACTTCTGTTTTTATTTTTGTTCTACTTTTATTTATGTGTGTATTTGCATGCTTGTGTGCCACATATATGCAGTGCCCATGTTGCCCAGAAGAGGGCATTAGATTCCCTGGAGCTGTAGTTTGTTCTGAGCTCATGTGAGTGTTGAAAACCAAACCTGGATCCTCTAAAGAACAGCTAGTGCTCTTTCTCTGGCCCCCATGTATGTTTTGTAGTGTTGTTAGGTTTGTGGTTATAGATACCAGCCCAGAACAGTTCAGCAATTACCTCCCCAGTAAGGACTTACATGGGCAGGAATGCAGCACCTAAAATACAGCCCATGTGCTGGTATCTACTCATCCTACACTGTCCATGATTATGACTGTTTTTCATTCTTCAAATCCAGGATTCTTTACTAGAATCCTATTTTTCCATCTTGAACAGACCACTTACTTTCTTTGGGTTTTCTAACACTGACATTTTTTTGAGGGCAGTCTAAATGTTTAGAATTATCTACAGTTTGGATTTTTCTGATTACTATTTCTTGATTCGATTTAGATTAGCTGACATTTGGGGCAGAAGACCATACAGTGATATGATATCATTGTCAGAAGGCAGATACGGTCAGTTTTCTTCCTGATCAGATAAAATAGCATATGCCAGATATCTCTATTTCAAATATATATTTGCCCCTTTTAATGTCTAAGTATTCTGACAATATTTGCAGATTTGTTTCCCAATAGATTTCTATCCATTACATTCAGTTTCTACTGATGATCTTGTCCAAAAATCAATTACCAAAATGGTGACTGAAAAATAACAATATACTATCATTCCTTCTACATTTACAACATGGTAATTCTTCTGTAATATCACGTGGACCTCAGGAACTCCTTATTTTTATGTAGGACATTATAATCCATCCACAGTTAATAGTTTTGATACCCACACACCAATCGGTTGGCTCTTAACATCTTTATGTGATGTCCCCATCAATTTTTGAGTTTTCTTACCTGACACTCATCTTTTGAAAACTATTCTTTCACTGAGTCCTGGTAGATGTTTGTTTTTGTTGTTATTTTTAAGATAGAAGTAATTAAAGACCAAAGTCTGAGTGCCCAGTATGCTGTGAGATATAACTGCTCCTATGCCCGTTCATTGACACAGCCAACAAACATCTCTAAATCAAATTATCCTCTACAAATCTACAAATAAGAAAATGTTACACAGCTCCACAGAAAAATGTAGAGCTCTAAGATACAGGAAGCTACAGAAAACCTTGTTCACACCCTAAGTGAGAAAGGTTGGACAGACAATCTACAAAGTCCTAACACTTCTTAAGCTCTCGTGAAAGCTGAGATTACAAGACAACCAGGTGAGCTGAAGGACAAGGACCAGTCGCACCAGCAAGACATGAGAAACCATTCACTTGTCGCAGAGCGTGGAAGAAAGATGCAGCCAGCGTTTCAACAGGGACAGAAATGAGTCACTGCCCTAAGTACTTCATCAGTCTTTGTTTCCCCTCTAAAAGGCAGGGTTTCATGTGGTACAGGTTAGTCTCCACTTGCAGTGTAGCTAAAGCTGACCTTGAACCCTCCATCCTTGTGCTCCTACAGAGGGTTGGGATTACAGGCATATGGCATAATGGCTGGCGTCAGGGGCCCTTCTAGTGCTCAAAACTACCATAAGTAGATGGATTTCTTGCAGTAGGTAGAGGAATTAAAACTAGATATAATTATATTAGGAAGTGAAACAGAGGAATTTTTGTACGTAACAAAGAGGCCAAGAGGTAAGTTCAAAGCTAACGTATCAAATGGTGACATCATACATGTAACACTACTAAGTACAGACTTAGAATGAGCACAGTTATAAATTTTATACCACATGACTTTTTATCACAATTACCTTTTTTGGTGAGGTCCTAGGGATTAGACCACATACAGGTAAACACACATTCTATCATTTATCTGTATGTTCAGCCCCAACAACAATAGTATTTAAAATGAGATCATAAACACATTAATTAGTGATAACAGAATCATGAATAATGCTTTTCTCTGGAGACTAATTCAGGGGATAGGAAGAGAAAAGGAATGCCATGTTCATCATATTCCCATGTGAACTGTTAAAACTTTATTTTCTTTAACCTGTGCTTATTACTTTGATACCTTTTTTAAAAACTGAAGGAAAGATTTTACCTTGATCTGCAAGACATCAAGTGGAACTGTCTCTCCTTTCACGATGGCAAGTGTGGCGTCTGTAATGTGTCTAAACAGGGAAAACATGGAAAGGAACCTGTTGTCAAAGGTAAACACCACCTCCTTGAGTGCACAGCAGGCACATGTGTGCACACACACCCACACTCACACACTCAGAATCCCAGGAGGGCAGTCAGGAAAAGCTAGTCTTCTGAAATAATATTAAGAAAGCAGAAGGAAACATGTGAAAGAATTACCAACTCAGAACAATACAATGTTCTGAGAGATTCACAGAGAAAGATTTGGAGCTTACATAAGTTACTGGTCATTTGTTTACTTAACATTTACTGAAATACTCCACTGTGCTTATTATTGGAAAATATGGTACTTAAATACATAATATAACACAGCACCTTTTAATCCGTGTAAGAAATTTAGCCATTTTCAAAAAAATTTTTTTTTCTTTCTTCTCAAACAGCCAGATGGTAACTAAAGGACAGGACTTACAGCAAACTATAGTTCAGGACCCAAGACATCTTTCCTTATTTTCCAGGATTACAAGGATGTTTTTCATGTTTCATTTTCACTGTTGATTCTTTCATTCAAGATACAAGACTATTCTTACCCACATTATGACAATCTCTTGAAAAAACTACATGTAAAAAAAAAACCATCAAAAGTAAATACTATATATTACACACTCAGGGCATACAGAATTATGCCAGATCGGTAAACAAACCTAGAATTTGCACTTTAAATTCAAAGTCAGACACATATAAATACACAACAGATGGTCAACAAGAGAAACAGAAAGTGGCTAGACAGGAAAACATCTGCTCTCATAGGAGAGAATGAGTAGACCCACACCAGGGACCTCCTCAGAATGGCCATCAACCCTCCTATGCCCTAGGTGCAGCCATTACAAGCCCGTTACTCTCATCCTTCAAATCCGGCAGATGACACCACGTCAGAGGGTCCCACTCCTTCCAGCCTAGTGGGAGGTCCTTCACTGTGACTATTACCAAACTGCTACTGTCCTTTCTCAACCACAGTCTGTACTTACTAACGTTACCATCTGCTTCCTCCTGGAGAACACGAGGTCCACAAAGCTAGTGTCAGTTCAGTGGACTGACCAATGAAAACTCGACATCAGCACAATGGATGTCAAATAACAGGCAGTCAGCATTTACTGAGAACAATAGTTTATTCTCTACAATTTCAAGCACATAAACTGCAGAGAACTCATGTATATTCCTCACTCAGACTCAACAATTAACAACTCATGATCAATCTTACTTGTGGTGATATTTTATTTGTGCACCCCAATAAAGCTTATCTGGGGATCAGAGGAAAAAGCTAGTCACTATATTAAATATAGAGGTCAGGCAGTGGTAGCACATGTCTTTAATCCTAGCATTCGGGAGGCAAAGATTCACCCGGATCTCTGTGAGTTCAAGGCCATACTGGGAACAGAGCCAAATGTGGTGGCACACACTTTTAATCCCAGTGCTAGTTAACTATAGTGATCTGGAGGTCTGGACAGACAGACAGGAAGTAATAGAGCTGGGCGGAAAGAGGAAGTGATGCAGTTGGGCGAAGAGAGGAAGTAAGATGGCAGGGCACAGAAAGGTATATAGGCATGAGTGAGTACACAGGAAGTAGCTCTCTTTGGAGGCTGAGGAGTTGGTAAGGTGAAGTTGGCTGCGGCTTGTCCTATTCCTCTGATCTCTCAGTTTTCACCCCAATATCTGGCTCTGGGTTTTTTATTAATAAGACCATTTAGTAATTCATCTTATACTTACTTCCTCACATTACCCTATAAACCACTAATCAATAAAAGCAAATCTGATATCTTAATAGTTTATTATGTATCTGCAAGACTTTCATAAAATATCATTATTATACTTAAAATATTGAATCACTGGTATCAGCATATTTAAGTCAGTTTTCAAATTTTATATATAAATATGTATGTTACTTCATTTGTTCAAATCAAGATTCAAACAAGACACATAAATGATGACTGGTTAATGTGTTTTAAATTTTTTAATCTATTATCTGTTCTTTCTCATTTCCCTACTTAAGAAATAGGCCACTTGTCTATTGAGTTTCTGTGGAAAGAAGTGATGCAGTTGGGCGAAGAGAGGAAGTAAGATGGCAGGGCAAAGAAAGGTATATAGGCATGAGTACACAGGAAGTAGCTCTCTTTGGAGGCTGAGGAGTTGATAAGGTGAAGTTGGCTGCGTGAACCTGAGTGATTATATGTGTAAGGCCCTAGTATATATGTCTACTTTATGTATTTTCTGAGTATAGCTAGAATTTTCTATCAATTGAGATTTTGTATCAATAAATAATCCCTGTGTGGTAGTATGTACTTCCACCAGAAGATAAAGAACACCTGGCTGTCTTTTGGTAATGATGGCAACCAGTGAAAATAATTACCAAGATTTACTGAGTTGCAAACTAAAAAAAAAAAAGAAACTGAATTGTATCTTCCACCATTCTTTCTAATTTATCTTCCATTGTACAAAAAGAACCTTTCCCTCATTAACAATCTGGATACTATAACACAGGTCACATAAGAAAGCCAAAATCAGCCAGGTGTGATAGTGCACGCCTTTAATCCCAGCACTCAGGAGGCAGAGGCAGGTGTATCTCTGTGAGTTTAAGGCCAGCCTGACCTACAAAGCAAGTTCCAGGACAGCCACGGCTGTTAAACAGAGAAACCCTGTCTTGGAAAAAAAGAAAGAAAGAAAGAAAGAAAGAAAGAAAGAAAGAAAGAAAGAAGGAAGGAAGGAAGGAAGGAAGGAAGGAAGGAAGGAAGGAAGGAAGGAAGGAAGGAAGGAAGGAAGGAAGGAAGGAAGGAAGAGAGAGAAAGGAGGGAGGGAGGGAGGGAGGGAGGGAGGGAGGGAGGGAGGGAGGGGGAGGGAGGGAGGGAGGGAGGGAGGGAGGGAGAGAGAGAGAGAGAGAGAGAGAGAGAGAGAGAGAGAGAGAGAGAGAGAGAGAGAGAGAAGAAAGCCAAGATAAACATTTAACTCTTTTAAAACCATGAGACAGGGTCTCATGTATCTTAGTCTGGCACTCTGCAGCCAAAGATGACTTTCAGTTTCTGATCTCCCTGCTTCTATCTGCCCAGTGCTGGGATTACAGATGTGCACCATCATGACTGGTTTATTTCATGCTAGAGATGGAACCCAGGGATTCACGCTTGCTAGCATTTTGCCAACTAAATTACATCCCTTCTCCCTCTTTCTTATTTATTTAAATAGGGTCTGACTCTGTCCCCCAGCTGACCTTGAACTGGGTATCTAGATCAGGCTGACCTTGAACTCACAGTGGTCCTCTGCCTTTTGACTGCTGTGATTCATGGTATACATCACACCAGTCACTACCCCCCCCACCATTAAAAACAACAGCTTTAAAAAACAGTTTTCTAAATAATAACTTGGTTTCTCATAGCATCCAATTGTGTCCAGTTTTTTAATTTTACTTGTTTTCTGATTATCACTATGAAACTTATCTGGTATGTTTCAATACACTGTAGATATTCACCTTACTGGAACGAAGTTAATGATGGGGTATAGGATCACCATATAATTAGAATTAATGGTGAGAGATAGTATATGCTGATGTCAACCAAACTCAGGAGAAACTAGAACATATCTCTAGTGCGTGCTTAATCAAGTTACTGAAGTTTGACAGGACTATGCTTATTTTTAAACTTTCTCTCTCTCTCTCTCTCTCTCTCTCTCTCTCTCTCTCTCTCTCTCTCTCTCTCTCTCTCTCTCTGTGTGTGTGTGTGTGTGTGTGTGTGTGTGTGTGTGTGTGTGTGTGTTGCTAGAGATCAAATCCAGTAAATTTACATAAACCTCCAAACCTCCTTTTTTAGAGCCATCTTAGATCAGGTCCATAGGAACATTAAAGGCAAGTACAGAATTTCCCTATACAATCCCTTCCCCTCCTACAAATACAGCTGTTCTATTATCATCTCCTCCCACCACCTCCAAAACTAGTTGGCTCATTTGTTACACCTGAAGAACTTATATTGACTTATTATTGTCATTCATAATCCAGTTTTGATCATAGTTGCAATCTCCACTTGATCTTAGCCAAAAGGCCGAGAAGCGATCATAGTTGCAATCTCAATGGGTTGAGATAATCGTTAATGACACGTGCCCACCACAGTAGTATATACAAAGTAATTTTACCACCACACAAATGTCTTTGCACCATCCAAGCTCTAACATCCTCCCCTTCTTACAGTCATAGTTTTACCTAGTCCAGATCTAACAGCTGGAGCCACATAGTGTAGCCTGTTCCAGACTGTTTTCCTTTACTAGATGATATGCATCCAAATTTCTGTTCTTCTGGAGCTCCATAGCTCATTGCCTTTCAGCAATGAATGAGACTCCACTGTCTGCATGAATTAATCCACTTGCCAATTATTTCTTCTTGTATGAGCTATGCCAAACCGTCTTTGAAGGAGTTGGTTTGTTCCAAGGTTATCAAACTTATGGGCCTAGCATTATCATACTTTTCCTTTAGAACGTTTTTCATGTTCGTAGGCTCTGCAGTGACGTCTTCTGTTTCATCACCAAAATGAATCATTTGTGTCCTTTCTAGTTTTTCTTTTTCCTGGCTAGAGATTTATTATTTCCAAGAACCAGCATTTCTGTTGACATCTGTTTTCAATCTCATTATTTTTCTTTGTTTACTCTGGATTTAAATTCTTCTTTCCTTCTGTTAATTCTAGATTTAACTCACTTTCCTCCTCTCCCTGACAGTGTCTGAGTGTGCAGCCAGGCTGGTGGCAAGCTCACACTCCTCCTGACTCCCCTTCCCAGGCGTATGTTACAGTGTGCCTTCACACTTAATCTTTCTCTGCCTTCTGTTCTAATATGCATACTATGCTTTAAATTTCCTCTAACCACCATCACTGCCTCCCACATATTTTTGGGAGTTGTTTTTATTTAGTTCAAATATTTTAAATTTCTCAAGACTTCTTCCTTGATGTACATGTTATTTAGAAGCATATTGTATAATTGCACAGATTCTGACTATCCAGTTCCCTTTCCATTTTGATCTTCAACCCTTTCTACCCCATAAGTTAGGGAAGGACTGAAGAGTAGGTTGGAGTTGGGTTATTTCCCATGTGGAAGGCTAGAGCCAGCTGGAGTCCAGCAATCCCTGTGGAGCTCCAACACTATTCTAGAAGCTGGGGCTCTGACTAAACAGTTGCTCCTGATACAGACTTGCAAGGGAAGAAGACTGCTTCCAAGTATCCCAGAATTCTTCTTTCCCCCTTTCAAGTACTTAGTGTGGAGTCTCCAGCAAACTCCTGGAGGGAAATCTCTCAGTACTATAGGAAATCCTTACGTAAGGCCAGGTGCCAAGGAGGCTGGCATTCTCAGAGTGACCACACAGAGCCTCAGGTTTTCCTACATCAGCACTGCTTGCCACAGCTGCTTCCATTCACGAGCCTCTGCCTTGGAAGTCAAGACTCAGTGTTCCCACTTGTTTCTTCAACCATGGGGCGTCTGGCTGGCTGGTGTCCTCCCACCTGTTCAGGTCCAAGAGTTGGCAGTTCTTTTGTCTTTCCACTGGGGTGCTGAGGCTCGGGCCCAGGGCCTTGTGCATCCTGGGCAAACACTCCTGCCCGTGTTCCATTTGCTCTTCCAGCAGAGCTCCTCCAATGCAACCCTGGAAACCGAAGGACCAGCTTCTTTTTGAAAATCAGACTTACTGAGGTGGAAGCCACGTGCAGTTCAATCTGTCCTTGTTGGCATGCCCTTCCATACCTTCTGTCAATTTATTCATATAACCAACACCATCTCCAAAACACATATTTCTAATATCCCTCCAAGTCCCTCATCAATCTTTGCAGCCAACCCACTCCCACCACTATCGATTCCTGGCAATTACCATGTCCGGTTTAATCTTTTGTAGAATTGTCATATAATAGAATGAAAAAGCATGAGTTTGAGATTATTCATGCCACTGACTGTATCAACATGGTAGACATGGTAGATAGTTTCTTTCTGTGGTTAAGTAGCTCTGTGTTGTACAGATGTACCATAATTGGTACATCAGTTGGTTGACATTGGCACTATTCCTGCTTTTTGGCAACTAGCAACAGATTCTACAAATAAGGTTTAGGTTGTTGTATGGATCTGTATATCTGCATTTCTCTTAGGTAAATGCCTAAAAAGTGTGACAAATTTATGTTTAATTTGATAAGAAACAGCCACAATAGTTCCTATTAAGGCTGCACTACCTGGCTTTCCTGCCATCCATACATGAGTTTCAGTTGCTGACTATACCTAACAGTGCTGTGCTGTCTGGAGGCCTTTTTCCTTTTATGTAGTGTAAGCCATTGTGGGTTAGAGAGATGGTTTAGTAATTAAGAGTACTTGCTGTTCTTGCAAAGAGCCCTGGTTCAATTCCCAGTACCCACATGAGGTGTACTACCATCTGTATCTCCAGTTCCAGGAGATCCAGTGCCCCCTCCTGGCCTCCTTGGGCATCAGAAATTCTATATGTAGGCAAAATACCCATATTTATCTGTGAACCCATTATTTTCCTTTCAATATAGATATGAGTGGGGAGTGAGTAGCAAAGTTTTAAAAATTGAGATCTGACTTGGAGAAAGCAAGAAGCATGCTCCCAAGTCTAGGCTGGTTTGTCCGAGTGTGTATGGGTTATGAAAGAAGCACTACAGATGATGTGTGCACTGTACTTTATGTACACATCACCTGGCAAATGGGGAGAGCCTTAGAAAGTGCCTTCGAGAGACTGACTTAAAAAGAATCCAAATTATTACAATTCAAAAAGACTTTTTGCATTAAATTGCATCTCTAAATTGTTTGGCAGAAGACAACAAAAATGCAAGCTCAAATGTATCGTTCTCTAACAATAATTCAAATTCTAATAAAGAAGCATTGTAGCCTGGCATTTAGGATTATTTACCTGCAACAGGCCACATTCCAAGAAAAAAGACGTTTTTCTTCTTTAATAATTATGTGACAAGAAATCTTGACAGCAGGGCAAAGGCAAAGCTTTGTTCTTTTTAAATAGCCTCAGGCAGCAGCCATGTTAAAAAGTCTGCAAAAATTCTGAGCCCATGGCAGACTTGCTGATTACCTAAGGGCCCCGGGGCATGCTTATAGATTAGATTTTATTAATCTTTAAATTATAAATAGAAGCAGCAATAACAGTAGTTTGAGAACATGGAAAAACTGCTCCAAAAAAGCAGAACACTATCTCAGATCCTGGGGGTATCCACATGTGAGTGTAAATTGGCTTTCGGACAGACAAGGGTTTTGGAAGGAAAACAGCCTATCTCTGATCACTGACATGCTATTGGCAATGCTGGCTAAAGCTGTTCAATAATCTCCACTGATCAAGAAAAGACAAGCTCACTAAAGGAGTCAAGTCTAAACTGTATAGGATTTATATCAGATCAGCAAAAATGTTTGAGTCATTCATCAGTCATTATCTGTTGCCCCTCAAAAATTCTAACCTATGACCAAACAGTATGGCCCTTTAAAAGACTTCCCTGTTTGCTAGGCCTCAGGATGACTGGAGAATGGCTGAAGAATCCTGTGACACCTGAGAGAAATCAGAATGAGGGGCTGATAAATATCTATATGCACGCCTGGGTTTTCTTATATGTACCCGGGCTTTTATGAACAGCACAGAATTGTTAAAAGATATAATTGTTGGCCCTCAAAATTCTAACAGGGAAAGTCAAGCTATAAGAACCAGTCTAAGAAAACACTCTAAAGCAGAAAAAAAACTTTTTTTTAACTCAAATAAAAAAGTCACTTGAGTATCATTATTATTGACTTAGAAGGTTATAGCAAGGAAAAAATTCTGAGAAATTTTTAACTAATTCCTTCAGCAAATATTTACTTCCTGACATCTAACTGTCACAAACCTTACACTGCATATTGTGTAATGATTTCCCCAACACTCCATTTACTTATGTCTTTTGACAACATTTGCTCAAGATTATATTATTAATTGTTGTGAAAGCCAGGCCTCAAATTCAAGATCACTACCTTTTTGAAGGATTTGGGCTTTGTTCCCTAAAGCTTTCAAGAAAAAAGAACTACTAAAACAACAATTCGCCTGACTCCTAAAGACACTGTTAGATTCTCAGCAATTTAGTTTAGATGTCAGGACTTGACTGCCTTTCCTGTCTGCTATATCCAACTACCTACCACTCACTCCAGGCAGTCACAAAAGGACGTGACTGTACTTAGTTGTTTTACCTGCCTACGTCACCAAGATAACGAAGCCAAGGCTAACAGGTCAGTTCCCACAAAGACTTGCTATTTGTCACCATGTGTACTTAAAGGAAACGATCAGTCAACTTTATCATGCATGTGGTTTTCAGTCCTAGGCTCTATCATCCAGAAACGTTAGCATTCCATATTGACAACCTACTGGACTTTGTTTCCACTTTCGGCAAAGAGGGTGTGACTCAAACTACTGGTCTGTCCCAGCGGGATAAATCCAATTGGAATCTTACTGAAGGTGGCCTGATAGAACAAAAAGAAGAGAAAGTTTCACTGTTATAATCAGAAAATTAAGTTCAACAGAGAGGCATATGTGTGTCCTCTATGACAGAGTCTGGCCTGTGTCTTCCTTCTCATCTCCATTCCCCATCCCTAGGCCAGCAAGCAAACGCTCCAAGTGAGCAGTTTCCAAAACACAGCAGGCCGTGGAAACACAGTGACTTGGAATTTAGAAGACAGATTTGGGTACTCAGTAAGTGCAATTCTTTATAGGAAACTGGGTTAAGATAACGACAGTCTTACAACTACTGGAGCAATTACCCAGTCTGAGAGTCACACTAAGCGATCACACTAGATAAGAAATACACAGGTAATTCAACTAAAAATCCCTGTTTCTACAGTGACCAATGACAGGTGACAGTGTTTCATAAGCTCCTTCAAATACAAACAAGGCAAAGAGAGTGAGTCAAACAGCTGTCAGTTAATGACAAACTAGGGGTTTAACTAAATGTCACAGATACAGTGTTACTTAAAGACTCCAAAAGACCATTTTGGATCCACCCTCTGTTTCTACTTAAATAGTTTAAACTATGGCAGGACAATGAATGAAATCTTACAAAACCCCATAAGCCCACAACTCAGATTTAAGAACATTTACCATTTTGCTTCTGATATTTTAAGGAATAGGATCGCAAAATAAAAATTAATAAGTAAATAATCAGGCAGAGACAGATGAAGTCCTTTGAGATCCTGTTTGCTTGCCTCTTCTTTGAGAAAATCATTATGCTAGGCTGGTATGACTCTTTTCCAACTACATTATTTTTTCTTACTATATAGTTACATACCAAATAACACACAGTGACAGTACTGTTTTCTGCATTCTCAAACCATATAGAAATATATATCACCTTTTTTAGAAACTTACTTTGTATTTAACATTTCTAAGATCTAAAGATGTAGATATTTCTATATCTAGATCATTCTTGTGTATGCATACACATTTGTCGGTGCACAGGCAGAGGGTAAGGTTTTGGGACACACAAAGAGACCAGAGGGCAACTTCCCATCCTGTTCTCTAGGCACTGTCCACATTTTTCTTAGACAAGGTCTCACCCAGGGCTTGAAACCTGCAAAGTCAGCTCTCCTTGCCAGCCAGCACTGGGATTACCAGCAGCACCACCGACTACACCCAGCTGATTTTATATGGATCCTGGGGATCAAACTCAGGTCCTTGTGCTCACCCTTAACCAAATTAGCCTAGTTCATTCATTTCAGTGCTATCTGGTCCCTCTTATATGAACACATCACTATTAATTGATGAAAGAATTCCTTGAGGAAAAGATTCTACAGGAAATTTTTATATAGTACAAACTGCTGTTAAAATGTTCTGGTACTCCAGATTACCAACACAGGAAGTCCACCATGGTTCATGAGAATGACCTATGACAGAGGAACAGTATTATATCATCTGTTCAAAAATCAAATTCTATCACATTTGCACTGGATTGAAACTGTAACACAGGAGTTGAGCATGGTGGTCTATGCCTGGAATCCCAGAGACTCCAGAGACTGAAGTAAGAGAACTACAAGTTCAAGGCCAGCCTGGGTAACTTATCACGACCATGTCTCAAATGAATAAAGGGTTGGAGGTGTAGCTCAGTGGTACAGTGCTCATCTAGCATGCCCAAAGCCCTGGGTTCAATCCTCAGTACATCATATATATGTATGTGTATAATTATACATACATACGTACATATATATATAAATATGTATGTATGCATCATGAGGAGCAAAAGACAAAAAAATGATAAAAAGTAAAAGCTTAAATGTGTTGTTACAAGCTCACCTCATCTGTTCTTCGAAGCACTCCAGTAACAACCTATGAATGTAAGAAAATTATTATAAACAACATGCATTTCATTTATCATAACAAAATTAGATTCAAATTTCATGGACCACAAACTTATTTGTTTTCTTCTAGAAACTTATTTTAAATGATGTACTAGATCTTAAAAACACATCATTTTCTCAAATATAATCAGGGATAAATTGGATTTTATTCTTAACCTAGAAGTAATAATAAAAACTAAGATAAATTATAAAAATTCCACATTACATTAGTAAAATTATGTTTCAAGGTCTACAAAATGTAGCTGTACTAATGTTTATATGTTGTAGGTTCTACAGAAATGTGCGCTCTTTTCAACTATGCAGAAAAGCCTATGTTACCCCTTTGAGGTACCCAGAGAGAAAGATGCCTTACTGTTTTCAGAAATCCATACTCAAGTGTTTCTTCCTGAGGGCTATGAAGACAAAGGGGCTAAACAGCTAACACTAATCACTTGCCCATTTTATTTTATTCATTTTTTGAGACTGGGTCTCATTAGTTAGCCTAGACTCACTGCATTCCTCCTGACTCAGCCTCCTTGGTGCCAGGAAGCAGGTGTGAGCCATCATACCTAACCAATCCCTTCTCTAGCCAATGTCTACTTTAATGTCTGCAAATGCACCAAATATACAATTCACTGTCTCTTTGTAAAAACATTTGTAAAAATTAAAGGTTGACACATCTCATTCCTTTCTCTTGTCCCACCTAACTGGGTTTCAGTATTACACGGGCTGTCTATGGTCTACTGCATTCTTTGTAGGCAATCAGAACTCTTCACATTTCATTAACAAGCTATAAAAACAATTACAAGATCATTAGCAGAGCCTTTTAAAAAAGGAGCTTACTAAGGCCCATACAGATGCCAAGTCAGACACAGGACAGTCCCTACTGTTCATTTCTGATCCCTCACACTAATGAAGCCATCAAAGAGAGCTCAAAGGCCACAGTAATGCAATATGGTGTAAAGTAAAGTACAGCATCTGGTGAAACTAATGATCCTACATTAAAGTTAACATCTAAACTTTATTGTTTAGATTGGTGTTCACTCTGTGTTGTACATTTTATGGATTTTAACAAACATGTAATGACACCTGGCCATCAGTATCATCTCCAAAGTATTTTCATTGCCCTACAAGTCCTGTGCGCCAACTACTCATCCTTCTCTTCTCCCAACTTCAGGCAGCTCTACCTTTTTCCTCTCTACTTTTGCTTGGCCCACATGTCTAACAGTTGAACTGTATGTAAACTAAAGTCTTTTCATGGTTTCTTTCACTTAATATACAGCTTCCTACAAGTCTTGTTATAACTGAAGAATTCTTTGTTTGTTTTTCATGTTAAATAATCCATTACTTGGATATGCAACTCTACTTACCCACTGACCTATTAAAGGGGACCTTCATTTCTTCCAAGTTTTGTCGATTATAAAGACACTATAAACGGCCATGTGCACGTTTTCTTGTATGCACAATAGTTGTGAACTCCTCTGAGTAACTTCAATGAGCACAATTGCTGGATAACATGGTAAGGGTATGCTCAGTTTTCTGTTTTGTTTCTCCTGGCTTTTGGTTATCCTTTTGGTAAAGTGACTAAACAATTCTGCATTCCCACCATCAATGAATGACAGTTCCTACTGCTCCATACTCATCAGCATTGGGTACTGCCTGTGATCTAGATCCCGGCCATTCTAATAGGTGTAGCATCTCACTAAGGGTGAGTGATATTAACATTAGAACAAAGAGAGGGCTAGGGCTAGAGCTCAGCGGTGAGTGCTTGCCCAGCATACGTGAGGTTTGTTCTCTAGCCCTGACTGCCAACCAACCAACCTCAAAAACAACAACAGGAAAGCAGACAGACTCATACACCTGAACACGCAGCACCTCTTCCTATAAATGCAGTATTAAGAGTTAACTTTCTACACAGCAGGAATGATGTGAGTGGGCAGAGAGGTGTATTCTTGGGAGAAACTGTCATGTGATGAGAACTTGTCCTCGGGGACACCATGAGACACAGGTCCACCTGTGACACCATCACGGAGCTACTGTATAACAGGA
This sequence comes from Peromyscus maniculatus bairdii, assembly GCF_049852395.1. Lineage (NCBI taxonomy): Eukaryota > Metazoa > Chordata > Mammalia > Rodentia > Cricetidae > Peromyscus > Peromyscus maniculatus. Next base: position 50,656,093 of record NC_134854.1, read on the forward strand.
TGCACAGCACAACAAGCTCAGCCCATCCATTCCCGTTTTGCCTCCTGTCTCACTCGATATCTGAGGTCAGTCTTGCTATGTAGTCCAAGATTAACTGGACCTCAAGACCTCCCGCTTCATCCCAAGTGCTTGGATTATAGAGCCTTGCTTGTTCTATCGAATTTTGTCAAACAAATTTGACTACATATCAACTCTTCTTTTTGCTGGGAGGAAAGTTTACAAAAAACAAGAAAAGTACAGGAGAAAAGCTCAGGGCTGTAGTAGTTTGTGAGCAACAGCCCTAAAATAATGAACTACAACAATTTCCTTAATTATTGTCGCCATTGTCCTAGAACCTAAGTTCCATGTTTCTCCCCTTAAAAATGTCCATGGATGGAGAGGACCCTACCTCCTGCAGTGTCCCATCTCCTCCAGCAACGATAATCACATCTGTGCTTTCCATCAGTTCCAGGAGCTTCTTGGCTTGTCCCTCATAATCTGTCTGAAATACAAAACAAAGCTTTGGTAAATCTGTCACTGTAGGTCCACAAGTTCAAAGGATGAAAAGGTGAGATATGTTCTTTAAAGTTTTACACTGACTCTATTAATTTTACACAGTTGATAGACAAGAAAATTCTAGGAAAGCCACAAAGTAAGGATTTTTATAGTTTTAGACTTTCTGAGCCAGAAAGGGCTTCAGAAACTATCTACTTAGCTCCTTATTTAAAAATAAAATTCAAGCCCAATACCTTGTTTTAGTTATACTTCTAGGCAGCCCAAGAGTCAGTGTGGCTTCTATTACATTGTTCACACACCGCTTTTCATCGGAAGGCAGGAAGTCAAGCGCATATGCAAATGGGGAAGTAGATGTAATGAAAAGAGCACTGATTTCAGAGCCCAAGAGACCTATGGTAAATCTCAGCTCTGCTACTTTTTAGCTGAGTAGCCTTAAACTCGCTAGATCTTAATTTCCTTATCAATGAATTTCCGTGTATCAAGAGAGGGATAATCATGGCTTCCTGTACTATTGCTACACAGCATAATTTAGAACAGCTAGAAAAGTAAGTATTTGCAACTGGTACTATGCTAAGTAAATGGAGATTATTATTGTTTTGCTATGATGGCACATAAAAAATGCAGGTGTGTTTTGAAGTACTCACAGAAGAACACTCCACCTTCCCATTTTTACTAAGAATGTTCATCTCAGATATATGCATACATTTAAATGTACATTTCAGCCACCACCAGGGTGTACATTGATATATACAGCCCTGCAGACAAATGCTAAAAGCTTAAAGGGCATAAAGCAAGTGAAATAGAAATACTACCTCCAATTCAAAATACACAAGACACACCAGCAGGCAAAACCTAAATACTGAAATATCAGATGGGCTAAAACACCTGTAGTATAATCTGAAATACCTGGTCTTTGTGCCCTGTTCCTAGCATAGAGCTCTGAAGATCCATGGAAATTATTTTGTTACTCACAGGAAGCACCCTTTAAGCATACCAGAGTGTGTGTTATAGAGGCAACTTTGGGAGCTGGTCACCAGAGAAGCCAACAAATGATTTAAGAGTTAGAACCTTGAGCTCCACACCCCGACTTCCAGGACAGGGAGAGGAGCTGAAAGATGAGTTCATTCATCAGGGATCAATGATTTCACCTGTGATGGTTTGAAAGAAAATGGCCCCCAGAGGGAAGGCATTATTAGGAGGTGTGGCCTTGCTGGAGGAAGTGTGTCACTATGGGGATGGGCTTTGAGGTCTTCACTCAGTGCGACAGTCAGTCAACTTTCTGTTGCCTCTGTGCCAAGATGTAGCACTTTCAGCTCCAGCACCACCTCTGCCTGCACGCTGCCATGATCCCCCTCATGATGATAACAGACTGAACCTCTGAAACTGTAAGTGAGCCACCATCAATTAACTGTTTTCTTTATAAGAGTTACCGTGGCCGGGCGGTGGTGGCGCACACCTTTAATCCCAGCACTCGGGAGGCAGAGCCAGGCGGATCTCTGTGAGTTCGAGGCCAGCCTGGGCTACCAAGTGAGTTCCAGGAAAGGCACAAAGCTACACAGAGAAACCCTGTCTCGAAAAAACCAAAAAAAAAAAAAAAAAAAAAAAAAAATAAGAGTTACCGTGGTCATTGTGTCTCTTCACAGTAATAGAAACCCTAAGACATCATCCATAAGAACAATGCAGGAACTCCTATATATATTATATACCTACATGCACATTTGTGCAAAGAGAAATTATGTGCAAACACAGTAAAATGTAAGTAGTCTGGATGAAGCAGATAAATATGTATGTATTGTTTTTGTAACTTTTTGCAAATTTTAAATTGTTTCCAAATAAAATTTAATATAAAAGAAATTAACCTTTCAAAGACTAATAGTTTCAATTAAACTACAGGAAAAAAAATCAATATTTCTACTAAGATTTAAATCTCTCTCTAATACCTATTTTCTGAACATGTAACATAAATAGTATACTAGTTTTCATATATAATTGCCGAGTATCTTAAATTTGAAAAATTATAAAATATGAACAAAAGGCCATAAGCCTTTGGTATTAAGGAATTGTTAAATTTGTTGGGTCTAAAGATGTTGTTATAGTTACACAGAAAAATGTCCTTCCTTATTAAAACATATATAATCAAGTATTTAGAAATAAATTTGATAGTGTTTATTTCAGAGAACTCAGCTACCCTGTGAGGATGCTTGGTGGAGACCACATGGGCCACACACAACAGTCACATCAACCTAACACGTGAGTAAGGCCATCAAAAATATTCTCCATTCATGCCACTAAGGATTCCTGAGGAGACTAACACCAAGACATTTCTAAATACATACTGTTGACCAACAAGAACCTAATCAGAAAAGCAATAGTTTAGTCAAGGTGCTGGGTACCAATGCACAGCATGCTGAGAAATGGGTTTAAACATATCTTCAGTTGGACAGGAGAAAGGGTAAGCCACTATAGGCTAAGGTTCACATTTATAACAAACATTCCTTGATAGTTAATCATCTCAAAATACAACAATAAAAACCAGACAAAATTATCTACAGAAATGGGCAAATGCACAATCATACTAGGAGATTTGCAACTTCTAACAGGATAGTTTAGTTATTATCAATAAAAGCAAAGTAAACAAAAAAAAAACAGGAGGGAAAGAGAAGATCTGTAGTACATAATGAACAGATTTGGTTTGTAGGTCATAGCAGAACACAATATCTAGTCGATACAATTACTCAGACTATTCAATCCAGACATAAAGACAAATCCCAATAAGCTTTAAGATCCTGAAATTATATAGAATACTTCTTTTCTTTTCTTTTATTTTTAGAATACTACTTTGATGGTGATGCAGTTAATTCGGAAATCATTAACAAAATGATACCCAGCAAAACTTTAGACCTAGAAATTAATTCACAGGTCAAGCAAAAATCAGACAAAATTATCTTTAGAAATGGGTAAATGCACAATCATGAGAAAATAGTTAGAAATGATAGTGAAAGAACTGTGTCAAAAGTGACAGGACACAGATGAAGCAACACAGTCTACAGCTTTAAATACATACAGGAAGGAAATAAAATAAACCCATGAAAATGTCAAACAAAGAGCAACAAAAAAAAAAAAAAATTAAAATGAAGGAAGTAACTTTTCAAGAAAGACCAGAAATGAAACAACCTTGTCAGTGAGAAGATTCACAGGCAAACTGGGTCTTGGGCAGGAGCTAAAATATCTTGAAGACCACTAGGGTCGGGGGTCGGGGGTTGGGGGTTGGGGGGGGTCAGTGCCAGTGCAACAAAGCAGGCACAGCTAAGGTGAAAGGTAACCAGGACATTACAAAAGCTACACAAAGTTCAAAGGTACCAAGGGGACATTATGAACCACCTGATGCCAACTCATCTGAAAACCAACTAAGAGGAACAAATGCCTTGAACGTATACTGCCAAAGAGAAACAGAACTTACAAACTTGTAGAACTATTACAAAAGCCTAATATGCAGTGTCTCCCTTCAGCAAAGCTCCAGGCTCAGAGTTTTAGCCAAGAGTTTCATCAAACAATAAGGAACTATTATTTGATTGTACATGATCATCTTCAGGGCTCTCATACCTAGACTGTGGCACATTATAGATGCTCATGAAAATGTTTTCTCCTTTCTCCTAACCCCAAAGGCAAGCAACTGCAAGATCAAGCCTGACAAGTTAGAAACGAGAATTCAGAATTGTATGGCCAATTATACTACACAACCTTCTAATCTCTATGAGATACTCAAAGTGTAATTTAGAAATACATTCACAGCAGTCCAATCATTCTAGGATGGAGAAGGGAGGGGCTTGGGAGCTGCCAGCACTAATTAAGGAGCTCGTGACACCTGGTGGCTTCTCAGGAAGGAAGAGAAGTTGTCATTAAGGGGTGGTCCCTGGTAGGGCCACTAAACTCCGGAGATGGCAGCACAAAATTGCCTGAATTATTTATTTTTAAAGACATGAAGTTAGGAGGGGTTGGGAAATTAGGGGGTACAGTTGGGGGACAGATCTGAGATGAGTTGGGGGAGGAGTGGGGATGAGAATTACCAAAATACTTTATATGAAATTCTCAAAGAATCAATAAAATATTATTAAAAACAGTGTTTCAGCAAGGAGGAGAATATGGGAGGATCTAGAGGGAGGAAATGGAAGGCAGAAATGATGCAATTGTAATTTCAAAAAATAATTAAAAAAGAAGCACAGGTTTAAAACACGGGAGGGGGCAGGGACTGAAGCGTTAGCTCAGCAGTCAAGTGAACTTACTGCTCCTCCAGCGGATCTGGGTTTGAGTCCCAGCACCCACATGGTGGCTCACCACTGCCTGTAGCTCAGTTCCAGAGAACCTGACATTCTCTTCTGGCTGCTGTGGACGCTAGGCATGTATGCCGTGCACGTACATACACACAATTTTCTTTAATTAATTAAAAACAAACATAGCAGAAGGCCGGTTTTGACTAAATGCACACCCCACACACACATATGCCACTTGAAGTTCACCAAAATGGAAACCGGGGACATTGTCTCAAATGAACAATTCCTTCTAACTTATTTTATCCTTTTTCTTTCTTACCTAAAAATCCAAACTCTAATGATTCTTTTTAAAATTCCTAGTCACAAATAATTCTTTACAAGCAAGAAAATGTTTACCTGCTAGGGGAACTACCAAGAAATTAAACCACTCAAACTGGAGGGCTTTGTATTTTGGGGAACACACTCTGATAACTAAGAGATAACTCCACCTGCTGCCTCTCAGAGGGAAAGTCTCAGGATCTCCACACACGCATGTGAGCCCATGTTCCACACACCCATGTGAGCCTCTGCCCCACACACCCATGTGAGCCCCTGCCCCACACACCCATGTGGGCCCCTGCTCCACATACTCACGTGAGCTTGTGCTGAAATGAAAAGCAGACAATGTCAAGAGAAAACAAAACTTCTTTGAGTAATTAATAGAATATGAATATGATACAACATTGAGTTTCTTCTTGACTTAAATGAAAAAACTGAGTTCTGTTTAGAAGGTAAGAGCAAAGGATATATTAGAAGTGGTGGTCCTGTGAAATAAAGACTCTAGAGTCCTCCTCACCTTGACAACCGTCACATCCATGCCAGACAGGTGTAAAATTGGGGCAGCATTTTTTTCAAATAGAGTTCTGGCTTTGCTGTAGACAAAGGGAAAAAAAAAACCACAATTACTTTAAGACATATTCTCAAGCTGAGAATAAAAATGTAATCATGTGTCCGAGAGAACACAGACTTACTTGTTCCAGTATAGGAAGTTCAACAGGGAGTTACCATAGATAGAAAAATAGTTTGTCCCTTGTCTCAAACAATCAGCTTGTATACATTTGGGATGCTACATTCTCACTAGACAAACAATGAACAGTCAAAACAACAAAGCTTGACCCACTCATAATTGCCAATTCCAGACCCAGCAGAGGAGCAGATACGACAGAAACAGGGCTTGTCTGTAAAACTCACACTCTCAGAGCACAGGCATGCTACTACAGTTTACTTATATTCTAATAAAGGAAGTAGAGGTATGTACTGTAACATGATTCATATGGCCCAGGGGAACAAAACAGATTTACTTAATCCTTTGCTAATCAGCATGATCTCCTGGGAAGAGATACATTTTTTTTTTAAGTTTTTAAAATTAAACACTAGGAGTCATCTCAAATCTTTAAACTTGTAGAGAGAGCTCAAAAGTTTTTTCCATGACAGCTGAGGTTTTGCTAGGAAAGGAAAAGTCAATGGTACCTGTTAGGTTAGATGACTAACAAGGAGAATTAATGAGGAGCTGGTCTACATCTCCCAAGAACGGAAGCCCATCTCTGTTCCTCTAGCATTTGATATATCTGTCCATCAACAATGTTCTCAATGCATGATGAGGATGGCCTTTCTTTAGGACTGGATAAGAAGCTTGCAAAAAATAGTTACCAGTCCTTAGTAATTATTGAATCCTCCAACTTCAAAGATGGGATATTTCAAAGGCACTTACTAAATATCTGATAGATTGATATAAAAATGAATGAGTGAATAAATCTCCAAATGTAGACAGGTAAATTCTGAGGAAAGGCAAACATGATTGTGGTACCTTACTGACTGTGATATCTTACAATTACAGAAATCATTAAACAACCTTTGATTGGGTTTGTGCATTTCTCATAAATGTCATTCTGTTAGTGCACTCCAATTCAGTTCAAGATTCAAAAAACAGTCCAGGGCTCAAAGGTAGAAATAGCAAAAAATCTCTCTGCACAAATGGCAGAGTTGAAATCAAATAAATGTCAAAATACAGGAACTAGTTGGCCTGTCTATTACCCTGGTATTTTCAACATCACACACACACACACACACACACACACACACAGTATTAAAACATCTAACTTCTACATACATATTTACTTAGCTCTTTTCCTAAAATTCAGTTTCCTTAAAAACCAGTGAGGTATGCTTTATCTTCCTTAAGGATATTTATATGAAAAATACAAAGGCAGCTAAGGAGGAATACTCAGGAGGTGAACACAGAACAAATCCTTCACCATCTTTCTTGAAAGCTAGAACCACAAAATGGCATACAAAATAAACATTACTTCTCAGGAACTATGATAGAAACAGAAAAGATGGCACAGGATTCCACAAGAGCCATCAAGGCCCTAACTGGGAACATAAGCAAGTTAAACATTTGCCACCTTGAACAATTAACAGAATGAACATGAAAGGCTACATGGGAATGAACTCCCTCTTTCCCATCTCCATGTCTGCACCACAGTAAAAGGTGGAGCTAGGAACATTCTGAGGGATGCCTGTACTGCTGCAATGATAAGAGCAGAACAGCTGGGAGGGGATCAGATCTATTTCCTAAAAGCAAAAGTCTCAATCTGTCATATCAATCATAACAAATCTGTAGCCTCCTGTGAGTTTCAGAAAAGCCATTTAGACATTTGTTGTTTATTCTTATCTTTATATGATGCCACAGGTTCAGAAAAATCTCTAAAATAAAAGCAGACTTTTCTTCAGATTGAAAAACAAGTGTTGCCAATAAGAAATACATTATTTATTACATAATTAAGGGTGCAATAGCACCAGGCCTGAATAAAAACTTTATGTACTTACAGCAATTTCTAGACTCAGGCACCACACAAGATAATTACTCTTTAATGTATTATTTATTAACATTAAACACACAGTTATCTTATTTCTTAAGGTTCTCCTAAAGTTTTAAACCAGTCCTACATAATGAGAAAGCTGTACAATAAATTATACATTGGGTTAGTGCATGGGGATGATGGCAAAAATAGTGCCATTAAATAGTAAAAGCTTTAAAACAGAAGGTGCTGGGGAGTTTCAGAGCATCCGTGTCCTACATGCATGTAGGGATCCACCTTGTTATAGGAAGCAATGCACTCAGGGGAGGCCATCTGTGGCAGCATCTTAACCTGCCTTTAGACAAAGTGCTGCACTTGCGAACATGAATCTGCTCTAACTTTAAAGATGTAAATAGGGGCGGAGTGACGGCTCAGTGGCTGAGGCTGCTGCACAAGCTCCAGTGTCGAGACCTGGAGCTCGGATCCCCAAAACCCACCTAAGTGCCTAGTCGGTATGGTGGCCAGCTGGGCCTCTGAAGACAGGGACAGCAAGCTCGTTAGGGACAGCAGACATATTGACAAGCTCTGAGTTTGATTGAGAGACCTTGCCTCAACAAATAAAGTGGAAGAGAGACTGAAGATGCTCTCCAACATCAACCTCTGGCCTCTCTGTATGCATGTGTACATGTGCCTACACGTATGCACACACATACACATGTGTGTGCATGTGTGTGCGTGCTGTGTGTGTGTGCATGTGTGTGTGTGTAAAAAGAAAAAACTTTTAGTATATACAGTTATATGCAAGATGTAAGAAGGGCCTAAATCTTGCATAAAAATTAAGTTTGTGAATATAAAAACAATGTGGCCTGGGGAACATGCTGTGGGATGTCTTTCTGCACCCTGTGAATATATGTTGCTCTGATTGGTTGATAAATAAAGCCGTTTGGCCTATGGCAAGTCAGGTTATATCTAGGCTGGAAATTGAGGAGAGAGACAGGAAGAAAGGCAGAGGGGGAGATGCCAGCCAGATACCCAAGGAGCAAAATGCCAGCAGACTGGGAAAGCCACAGAACACGTTGCAAAACATAGATTAATAGACATGGGTTAAATGAAGATAAAAGAGCTAGCTAGCAAGAAGCCTGAGCCATTAGGCCATACAGTTTATAAGTAATATAAGCCTCTGTGTATTTACTTGGGTCTGAGCAGCTGAGGGACTGGGCAGGACAGAGGAAAACTTTCGACTACAGGAAAAAAAAAAAACAGCAGCAAAAACAATAAAACAAAAACCTCACAACCAAGTATTCCTTAGAAGCAAGAACTTAGAATAATCAATTCTATCTTAAGGAAACTGCCAAAACCCTGTCACCAGAAATTGAAGATTTCTAAAGGACAAGCACAACAAAGAGCTACATTTAAAGGAGGGTAAAAGGGGACTTATAAGAGTTGTTAGGAAAAGTGAGAGTGCAGAGTGGAGAGTATCTGAACCAAGCTAGAAGCTGACAGTATCAGCAGTATCAGCAGCAGCAGCAGCAGCAGCAGCAGCAGCAGCAGCAGCAGCAGCAGCAGCAGCAGCAGCAAGCCTCCAGAACTTTTTATAAACAACTAACACTCACAAGCACCATCCCATTTAATACAATACAAAAGATATCTGTATTCTACATAGCATTTCTTAAGGTTTGTGTTTTGGTTTTGTGTATTTTGATGCTGAGTTTTATAGCTGAGTAAACTGAGGACTTAGGAGGCTGAGTAACTCAGAATACTTTAGAAGCAGAACAATACACAGACACACCCTGAGCTTTCTGCTGCCTTCACTAGGCCACAGTGACTGGTGTACTGGGTACTTTGGCTGTGCTGTTCAAGAACCTATCAATATGGTTGATTACTGGTATGAGAATTGGTGTTTATGGAGAAGGGTAGTGGACTTAACCAAGTCCAGCAATAGTCCATTAAGCAAGGTTAGTCTGCATAATCAGGTACAACTTACAGAAGGAGCCAATATATCCCTTACTGTGAAGTCAAGCTCAAACTTCCCCAAAAGATCCTACATATCCCCCAAACTGACTTTCGGGCCACTGCTTCTTTTTGCTTCAGACAACAGTACCTAGACATTTAAAATCTGGTTCCAACTAAATATCAATGTCATGTGACTTAAATTGCATAGCATCCAACCTAATATACTTTCACAAATTACTCAAGCCTCAGAAAGCACAACTGATCTAGACACTGGGACAATAATAGGTATCATTTTTATCCTCTTCAGTTCTTTCATTCTATTCTTTAAAAAGTAAATTTTAAATTGTTCTTTTCAAAATAGTCAGTGTCTTTGTATTTATATTTCCAACCACCTAACTAACACTGTAAACTTTCCTTATGGCTTTTTTCCCCTCACTTATGATAATTTTGAGTTCCTCCATACCCTCTCCTTGCCTTTATAGTACGCCTCCATTTCAATGGGTACAATCAACTAACCAAGAATTACAGCACTTTAAACAAAAGCCCAACTATTCTTCACACTTTATTCCCACAATCCCTTTCTGCAGCAATTACTGAGGAACACTGTCGTTCTTGTTCCTAGGTTTACTGCCCTATAGACCACACCCTCATTTGGGAATAATGAACAGTCTCCTCCAAGAACAGCTTAAGATTCCCTTCTTTGGAAAGAACACACTGTCCTCCTGAGCCCACAGTGCTCTTGGTCATCTCTGTACATCTTTGTCTATGGTGACAGCCTAACACAATTATGCAAAGCAGGAAAACATTCCCTGAGGAGCACTCCCAAGCTGATACAAATCCTTGGTGTTTGCTGAACATCAGTTCATGTCACGGTTACTTCCACTTTGAGAATAGCGCCTATGGCTGTAGCGTGTTGGTCCCAGTCATTCTACTCCTACACAGTCTAACCACCTGCCTCTATGCGGATCTTGCCTTTTGCTTTTATATAGTAAGTCACAAGCTGAAATACCCTTTGCAAGCTGCAGGATTGAGAAAGACCGTGGCTTTCTTCACTTGTGCATTGGGAGGAATGAGCTGGTTGCCGAACACCTGAAAAGGAAAAAGTAGAAGTTTTCAATTAAATGCTCTTTATTCAGCTAGTGATCACATATATATATTTTTTCCATCCCCAAAGAATTTACTTCCAGCCAAAGAACAAAAGCTCATTCATGATCTCCATAACAGAACCACACAAGCAACAGAACAAAGGCACACTGCTATTCAATGACAATGAGCCCTGTTTTACACTAGGATAAAAACCTTGCTTCCCATACCAGTGGCAGTATCTTCTAGAAAATATAGCTGACTTTATTTACAAGCATAAAACCTGTAAGGCCCGCAGGCTATGAGAAGGGAAGTTTAACCCACGTGGCTTCAGTTTTCAGGGTACAAAGCCTGAATCCTTCAGTTTATTACTAAAACTTTTTCTCAAAATATGTTACTAGTTACTTTTCACATCTGTATACACAAAAGAAACCCATTACTCATCCCTTTTCTAGTCCATGGGCTCTAAGGCTGAATGTAATCAAGAAGCACAGAATTCAATGCGAGGATTCAAAATGTCAACAGAATGGGAGCCACTACTGTGATGTCTAGATCGGAGTGGGCAGTTGATGAGAAGAGTAACGATAGAAAAACACTCAACAGAGCAAAAACGTCAGGTCTTGGAAATTAAGAAGCAAGTCTTAGTCAGGTGGTAGTAGGACATGCCTTTCCAGCACTTGGGAGACAGAGGCAGGCATATCTCTGTGAGTTCCAGGCCAGCTTGGTCTACAGATTGAGTGACAGGACAGCCAGGGCTGTTATACAGAGAAAACCTGTCTGGGGGAGCGGGGTGGAATGGGGAGTAAGTCTGGGCTATGGTAACAGAATGCTAGCAGAGAAGTATAAAGATTAGAGAAAGAAAGTTATACAAAGATATTGTACTGAATAACTCATTCCAAACATACCACATTCCAATTGTCCATTAGAGGTTCTTTCTACATCTTGCTTCTAAGTAAACAACCCTCGGTGCTAGGGAGATGGCTCACCGGGTAAATAAAGAGCAAAGTGCTTGTTGTGCAAGCATAAAGAATAAGTTCAGATCACCAGCACCCAGGTAACAAGTTGAGAGTTGTTAGAATTCCTAGCCACGCCCCCAGCGACATGACCGTACATGTGTTGTCCAGTAGCCAGGCAAGATGCTTAGTCATCCCACTCAGGCCTTATGTCCTACATAGCACGTGCACTGTGTGATCATGTAATATGCTCACAGCGTGATCACGTAATCTATACCCATGAGTGGCGTAGCTATGTAAGCCCATATGTACATGTGTGGGGGGAACCTATAAAAGCGGGTTCCACTTATTCCTCCTCTCTCTTCCTGCACGGTCACTCCATAGGCCTATGTACACCCCTTCTGTTCCCTTCCCTTAGTAAACTCTTATAGTGGGTTTTGTTGTGCCTCCTGGCTTCTCTCACATGGTAAACAGCACCACTTAATAAATAACATTGAGCCGCTTAATATAAAACAAGAGTGTCAATGTATGTCTATAACCCCAGTGCTGGGAGGTGAAATAGGCAGATCCTAGGGGCAGCAGGTCTAGCTGAAATGGCAAGCTCCAAATTGAGTAAAAGGAACAACCTCAAAAATAGGTGGGAAAGCTATTGATGACAACCAATTCTAACCTCTGGCCCACATAGACACAAGTACACAGGCATACACATGGACATACACACATACATGCATACACTCTCTCTCTCTCTCTCTCTCTCTCTCTCTCTCTCTCTCTCTCTCTCTCTCTCTCTTCCAAATACTTCAAAAAGATATTTTCTTTATAAAAAAAAAAATAACAACTACCTGGCCCATTATCAGTTCTGTTCTCTTTTTACTCTTACCCAGATCTTGACATTTTGCTGCTAAACTGCTAAATCTCCAAATATCATAATTTGTTCAGTTCCACTCCATTCTAGAATTCCACCAGGAAAGAAGCAACTAACCCAGCTGTGGTGGTCTGAATGAAAATTGCCCCCACAGACTCATAGGGAGTGGCATTACTGGTGGTGTGGCTTGCTGGAGGTAGTATGTCACAAGGGGGTGGGCTTTGAGTTTTCAGGTGCTCAAGCCAGGCCAGGTGTAGCACTCTCTTCCCGCTGTCTGCCAATTTGGATGTAGAACTTTCAGCTACCTCTCCAGCATCACGTCTGCCTACATGCTGCCATGTTTCCCACCATGACTGGACTAAATCTCTGAACTGTAAGCCAGCCCCAATTAAATGTTTTCCTTTGTAAGAGCTGCCTTGGTCATGGTGTCTTTTCACAGCAATAGAAACCCTGAGACAGAAGTTGGTACCAGGAGTAGGGTATTGCTGTGACAGGCCTGACAATGTTTTTGCCTGGAGGAATATGGAACACTTTGGGACTTTGGACTAGAAAAGTGATTGGACATTTTAAATGAGGCTTAATGGGCCATACTAGTAGGAAGACAGTAGTGCTAAGGATGATTTGAACTGTGGGGACCTGGCTCAAGAGGTTTCCAAGAAGAATATTAGTATGTGGCCTAGAGATCTTTCTTGTGATATTTTGGTAAAAAATGTGGTTGTTTTCTGCCCTTGTCCAAAAACTCTGCCTGAGGCTAAATTAAAGAACTATGGATTAACAGCTTTGGCAGAGGACATTTCCATACAACTTAGCATGAACTGTCTTGTGTGGCTATTAGTGGCCATTCTTATGTAGATCTATAATGAAAAGGAGCAAGAAAGGAAAAATACAAAATGTACAGTTGAAAGAGAAAAGGAGTACCAGGAAGTGTAAATAGATTAAAGAAAGTCCTGATGCTAAGTGGGATAAAGGGAGTAGTAAACTCATAGCAAGACCCCACCCAGCTAAGCTTCCAACTTGTGAAAAGGAATTAAAGAAAAGTTTAGGGCTCAGTGGTGGCACACACCTTTAATCCCAACACTGGGGAAGCAGAGGCAGGTGGATTTCAGAGTTCAAGGCCAGCCTGATCTACAGAGTAAAACCCAGGACAGCCAAGCTTAGGCAGTGAAGGAAACTATCAAAAACCAATAAGCTGGTGAAAATGTATTTGAACAAGGGGGCCATTTTCCAGCACCAGCAAGCAGCAGAACTTGGCAGCTTAGGCCAAATGGTCCTGGCTTTAGAGATAAGGATAGAAGAAATGGGTTATGGATCTCCCTCCTCAACTAAGGAAAGCTGCTGAAGCCAGGTATATGGTAGGGTGACCCTTCATATACTCAGCTGTTTTTCAGTCTTGCTTTGGTCCAGTATTTCCTTACTATGTTCCCTTTCCTCCATTTTGGAACAGTAATGTGTATCCTGTGCCATTGTATGTTGGAAATATGCGATCTGCTTTTTTCTCATTTTGATTTTACAATGGGTTATAGGTAAGAGATTGCCATGAGTATCAGAGACTTTGAACTGTGGACTTTTAAACATAGTTCTGACTGTGATGGACTATAAGACTTTTGAAGTTGGACAAAATGCATTTTGCATTATGATATGGCTTCAAGCCTAAGGGGCCTAGAGCGTGGAATGTGGTGGTCTGAATAAAAATGGCCCCCATAGACTGATAGGAAGTATGTCACTAGGGGATAGGCTTTGAGGTTTTAGATGCTCAAGCCAGGTCCAGCATGGCACTCTATCCAGATATAGAACCCTTGGCTACCTCTCCAGGATCATGTCTGCCTGAGTGTTGCCATGTTTCCAGCCATGACACAATGAATTAAGCCTTTGAACTGTAAGTCAGCCCCCAATTAAATGCTTTCCTTTATAAGAGTTGCTGTGGTCATGGTGCCTCTTCACAGCATTAAGAACCCTAAGGCACCAGCTCTCTGGCCAACCAGATTCCAGATGTATGGCACTGAATTATCCCTCCTTGTCCGCATTTCTTAGTCCCTAGAATTAATAACCATACTTATAACTCAAGTCTAGGTTCCATAATGGATTAAGATGTTTGTGAAACTAGAGTTGAGTTTACATGATTTTTAGTTTAATCATTCACTAATTTAGACTGTAAAAAAAAAAAAAAAAAAAAAAAACAGGAAAAGTAGAGAAAGCTGTGAGGACCAACCCACCTTTAGTCACATGGAATGAGCTAAACATGTACAGGGGAGTGGAGGATCAGAACAGTAAGGAGGTCAGTATGTGGGGGAAGAATAAGGTCTAACAAGACCTTATTCCTGGGAAAGTAAGAGGGGTTGGGATTCAGAACAGAGGCAGAGGATTTACCTTAGTAAGAGGAGGGTGTATCAGCTGGAACTCGATTTTAAGGTTTATTCAATAGTTACCTTGATTTGATCACTAACTAGTGCATACATCTACCAGAGTATCATACTGAGACTCATAATCAGGTATAAAATATTGTGTCAATTAAAAAATAATCCAAAAGCTTATTTTTTTGGGAAAGAATCTTACAGTACAGATCAGGCTGGTCTGACACTCATTATGTAACACAAAAAGTAAGCTCATGGCAATCCTCCTGCCTCAGCTTCCCAGAAGCTGGAATTATAGGTTTAAACTACCACATTGATCTTTAAAAGAAAATTTAAAGTTTATTTAAATTAATTTTTAAATAACTTGAAGCTATACTAGATGGTATATCTGTGCAGAAATAAAATCAAATTCTTAGAGCATATTTAGAACCAAAGAAAGATTTATTAATAGTATCTACTAAAGTGAAAACACTTCAGAAACAAACATGAGGTTTGCCACCCACTTCTACTAAATGTGGTCTCTGTCATTTAACTTTCATACATCTCTTCAGGCACTGCTGACATCACAATCTTAAATGGCATATAACAAAAAGGCACTGAGTCACAGGATATAAATTACAAACGAGGAAGAGAGCAAAGCCAGGGTCTTAAATCTGAAAGGATTTACAATTCAACTATCACCAGCATAGCCAGAGAAACGGATGCTTAAGCAGAATCCCAGGGAACTGGATGGCAGTGCGATGCTATGAATCAGCCATGTTAGGGAGATGGGCTTTAAAAGCAGGAGTCAACAATTTTAACAAGATTTGACTTTCAGAGGTAACATCTGCTCTGAACCATTATCCCTGGGGGCGATTCAATCAGGAATGATTCAGGGTTTATCCAGATCTTCAAGGATAACTGTGAACATGTGCCAGTTCCCAGCTCTTCAGCCAGGCCGGTTATGTGTTCTTGGGAGTGATCCAGAAGTAAACAAGTCTAAAAGGGTGGGCGTCAGAACTGTTCTTCACCAGATGGCTAACTTCCACCCATTCTACTCAGAACTGGCTGACAGCCTGATCCATCTGGAGGTGGAGAACAGAGTCAAACTGCACTGATGCAAGACCCCATGGGAGTCCCTGGAGTAGCTGTGGCTCCTGCACCATGGAGATAAGGGGCGTTTAATTTTATCACAGAAATGGCTTTACCTGAGCTTCTTGACAGGCTGCTCTTCTTAGCAGGTTATCACTATCAAAGCAAACAAAAGAGACCCAGCATTAGCATTCCTGGAGATTAAGACCCAAACAGAATTGGTAGGTTCTTTAAAAAAAAAAAAAAAAAAAAAAAAGTATCTTAAGTGAAGATTTCTTAAAGACCTGATATCAAATCAGAAGCACATCAGGGTAATATATTTTCTGAGTGAAGGCTTGTGCTAGCTATTTCCACATGCTGATGGGTAGAACACTGCCCTAGGCCCCTGCAATACCTGCAGCCCAATCTCCAGAACCTGAAGATCTGTGACTCCACAGGGCAGCAGGAAAGTGCAGATTAATTCAGGGCTTTAGGACAGGGAGGACATCTTGCATTATCCACTAGTCTTGTAGGCAGAGCAGCCTTGCTGGCCGTGGTCAGAACACATGTGACTCCAGGAGGGTGGTCACTTGCTGGCTTTAAAGATGGAATGGACTGTGAGCCCAGGAATGCTGACAGCCTTGAGAAGCTGGAAAAGTCAGGAAGTAGCTTCTCCCCTTGCAGCCTCCAGGGGAATGTGCTGTGGGATGTTTTGTATGTTAAGTGTGTTGCTCTGATTGGTTAATAAATAAAACACTGGCCAGTAGCCAGGCAGGAAGTATAAGTGGGGCAAGCAGAAAAGAGAATTCTGGGAACAGGAAGGCTGAGACGGAGAGAGTGGCTACCAGCCGCCATGATGAGAAGCAACATGTTAAGATACCGGTAAGCCACGAGCTATGTAGCAACTTATAAATGAATAGAAATGGGTTAATTTAAGATATAAGAACTCGATAGCTAGAAGCATGGACCATTAGGCCAAACAGTTTAAATAATATAAGCGTCTGTATGTTTATTTTATAAATGGGCTACGGGACTGCCGGGGCTTGGCGGGACCCGGAGAGAAAAACTCTAGCTACAGGAATGGCAGACTTTTTCAGTCCTTGGACTTGAGCCCACAAGAGTGAGCTAAATATCGATGGTGTGTTAAACTGCAAGTTATTAGGCAACAATAGGAAACTAATGTATGTGTCTTGGGTTTTTCTTATCCAAAGGACATTACTCAGGGCATTTGCCAAAGCTAAATTTGATATTTAGATGCTTCTGCTACTATTTTATCTGACTCCCTATTTTTTTATATCACTATCACATACTCTATTATATCACAAATGGAAATAAGAGGCAAAGTTTGGCTTCCAAAAATGAAAACATTCTATCAGAATACAATCATATGTTTAACACAAAGTTCACCAAGATGTGTCGTGAGAGCACATTAAATGGCTCGGATTGCCTGCAGAGGCCAGTCTTCAATACCCTGCACTTACACACTTGGTACTACTAAGAAAAGAACTGAAGAAAAGAATTTTAAAGGAAAAAAAGGTTACTTTACATATATTCCTTGACCACCTCTAGAACATTGGAGACCTAGAATTTGGCGTCTTGAGAGTAATTTCAAGACTGATACTGATAAATAAGGACGAATGAGAAGAAATAAAAAAAAATCTATATATTTTTCCACAGTTGCTGCCTGCTAACCTGTCTTCCGCAGCCAAGCTACATAATACCCCCAAATGGTGAATGACCTGAAAGCTAGGAACAAGATTCCATGAGAACTATAATGCCTCCAGTACCTCAAAAGCACACATTAATCAAGAGTTGAGGGGTGCTGGCCTGTTATGAGGTCTGGTCCACAGTGACTCAGCAGCCAGGTTCAGGTCCCACCTGCTGTATAACTGCACAGCTACCAGGGGAGCTGTGCAACCTTCTCCCCTCCCCCACCCAACACTTCTGAATACGAGCTGTTTTCTCCCTGCATCCCTTCATCAAATCCCACTAGAGAATCATCCCAACATTAGCAATTCAAACACATACACTATGAGGTAAATCCAGGGTACAAATTTCATTTTTAGAAATAATACACTGATAAGCCTTTGCAGTTTACTTAGTATTTTACACCTATTATCTTATAAACACTGGAATGGCTAAACACTCAATTCTCGGGCACCTCTTAGCATAGAGTATTACCAGGTTCTGTGTAGCAGTGAATGATGCCATGGTCACTAAAGCTCCCCTGGACTGCACCAATCACCACCTAGCTTCCATGCAACCCTGGGAATACTGCTTCTAGTCTTCCATGCCTGGATCCTCTCAAACTCTTGCTTTTGATGTTTTTCTAGTAGGCTGATTTCCGTTCACTGCCAGTGGTAATCCGATGATGCCTTGTGACTCTGCCTAAGCTCTCTTGCCTCTATAAACTGGTCTCCTTGGCTTGTTTCCTCTACTGCTTCCTTCCAGGGTCCTCCCACAGTGCCAGACTGACCACCAGAGGGCACTGGCTCCTCTGGGGTGGTGAGCAGAGAACTCAACCTTTGTTTCAGCCATGACTCCCAGGCACTAGCTAAAGAGAACTATCTGGATGTGTATGAGAACATAGGTAGTTCCTCTGATCATTTCCCCCCCTAATTCTTTGTTGCTACACATAACATTCGACAGTTAACCAGTGAGAGAAATTTTAAAGATCACATGTCTTTTGAATTTATTAATACCGCTTGATTTTTCACAATGTTCAAAAGAATCTTAATCTAATGTGCAAAGTAGAGCATGCTGTCGATGCCGCCTGTAGGAAAACCAGAATATGCACTGCCTTCGATCTTACAAAGAGAATCCCAGTGAAATCACAGTCAACTCTAACATCTAATTACACAAACTATCTTGATCTTACTCTTTGAACCTGGATGTTTATAAATGACAAGTATATTCTCACAGAAAAAGAGTCCTTGCACTAAGATGGACAGTCCTTCAGCATCCTAGGACATCCTAGGATCTAGGACACCCCTCCTCCACACAGATATCCAAATCACTACTCAGAAGATTTACTATAAGACAAATACTACCTATATAAACAGTTGTAGTATATTGTTCAGAGACAAAAAAAATCTATACATGTTCATTATAGATTTAATTTTTTTCTGAATATCCTTTGTGTGCAATTGGTTCGATCCACAGATGCCAAGCCTACAGGTATGTATGGTCAACTATATTCTGGTGATTTACAGCAAACTCTAAAAACTATTTCAAGAAATTTCAAATGTTTCAGAAATATGGTTTTGCCAGAACTTAAGTGAAAATAACTTAAAATTCATTAAGTGATTATGTTGAGCCAGCTACTGTAGCACCTCTGGATGTAAAGTGAGAGCTACAGCTGTAGAGAGGACTGTGGATTCCACAGACCATCCCCTAACCTTCCTCCCTCCACTTATGGCTGTATCTCATCCCCCAACTCGAGCAGGCACCCTCTGCTAAACCACATGTAAAAGAATGCAAATAGATTCATATCTCTCACCCTGCACGAAACTCAAGTCCAAGGGGATCAAAGACCTCAACATAAAGCCAGACACACTGAACCTGCTAGAGGAGAAAAGTGGGAAATAGCCTTGAACACATTGGCACAGGAAACAAGTTTCTGAGCAAAATACAGTGTAGGCACTAAGATCAACCATTAATAAATGGGACCTCATAAAACTGAAAAGCTTCTGCAAGGCAAAGGACACTGTCAATTGGACAAAGAGATAGTCTACAGAATGGGAAAAGATTTTCACTAATTCCATATCTGACAGAGGGCTAATATCCAAAATATATATGAAGAACTCAACAAATTAGATATCAAAAAACCAAATAATGCAATTTAAAAATGGGGTATACATCTAAACAGAATTCTCACTAGAGGAATCACAAAGGGCCGAGATATGGTGAAAGACATTTTCAACCTCCTTAGCCACCAGGGAAATGCAAATCAAAAGTACTTTGAGATTCCATCTTACACCTGACAGAATTGCTAAGATCAACAAGCCCATGCTGTCAAGGATGTGGAGCAAGGCAAATACCCATGCATTGCTGGTGGAAGTGCAAATTCATGCAGCTACTTTGGAGGTCAATATGGCGGTCCCTCAGAAAACTGGGAATCAATCTACCTCAAGACCCAGCTATACCACTCTTGGGCCTATAACCAAAGGATGCTCCAGCCTATGACAAGGACACTTGCTCAACTATGTTCATTGTAGCTTTATTCATAATAGCCAGAAACTGGAAACCTAGATGTCCCTCAACAGAAGAACAGATAAAGAAATTATAGAACATTTACATAATGGAGTATTACTCAGCTTGTTTAAAAAAAAAAAAAATGACATGAAATTTGCAGGCAAATAGATGGAACTAGAAAAAAATCATCCTGAGTGAGGTAATCCAGACCCAGAAAGATAAATATGGTATGTACTCACTTACAAGGGGATATTAGCAGTTAAGTAAATGATAATCAAGCTATAATCTGTAAGCCCAGAGAGGCTGAGTGAAGAGGAGGGGTCTAGGATGGAATGCAGAGATCTCCCTAGGAGGGGGAATTAGAATGGATTTTTGTGGGTGGACTGGGGGCAGGACTGGATAGGAGTGAGGGAGATGGAGTGGAGGGAGAGTGTGGGAAGAGACTGTTGAAACTGAGGAGCATTTGTGGGGTGGTGTGGAAACCTAGTGCAGTGGAAACTTCCTGGAACCTATCTATGAAGGTGGTCCTAGTAGTGGGCTAGGGCTCCTGGTAGAGGGGCATATGGAATCTGGCCATCTCTTGTAGCCAGACAAAGCTTCCAGTAGTGGGACCAGGATACATTCAATTCAGTCATTGGCCAAGAGTCCAAAGGAAATCCGCCCCCCCCGCGGCCCCCCCCCTGCAAACCCTGGCTGATGCTAAGACAAAAGGCTGTCCTCCGAATGACAGCAACGCCCCATTACCACTGTCATCCACACAACTGGTACCTACTCAGAGCCCTCGCCCCTACATTCTAGTCTCCTTGATGCAGGAAGATACTCTCTGCAGGATACAGAAAGAGAAACACACAAACCTTTGACCTATAATCTGTCCTGTCTGCACAATACACTGGGACAGTGGTGACACAGGACCTGTGGAAGTCGTCAACCAATGTCTGATTTGACCCAAGGCCCACCTCACAAGAAGGAATCTACACCTAACACTACTTGGGTAACAAAGAACCAGAGACTAGATAGCCCAGAGACCTAGAGTAAAACCAAACACAACTGTTAAAAAAATCAATAGAATGATTCCTAATAATATTCTGCTATACTCATAGATCAGTTAGTGCCTTATCCAGTCATCATCAGAGGTTTCCTCCAACAGCAGATGGGAACAGATGCAGGGACCCACAGCCAGAAATAATTCAGAGAGAGAGTCTAAATGGGAGGTCTCCATCAAATCCCTCCCCTCGGAGCTCAGGGAATTCTGTAGAAGAAGGTGGAAGAATAGATAGAGGGGGTGAACACCAGGAGAACAAGACCCTCTGAATCAAATGAGCAAGGCACATATGGGCTCAGAGACTGAGGCAGCAAGCTCCAGCTCTGTACAAGGGCCTCTGTGCAATACATTACAGCTTTCATCTTAGTATTTTTATGGAACTCTGACTGTGAGAACAAGTGGGTCTCTGACTCTTTTGCCTACTCTTGGGACTCTTTTCCTCCTGTTTGGATACTATGTTCAATTTTAATATAGTAGTTTTTGCTTCATTTTATTGTGTTTTATTTTGTTGTATATGTTGTTATCTCTTAGAAGCCTGTTCTTTTCTAATGAGACAGAATCGGAGTAGATCAGGGAGGTAGGGAGGAACTCGGAGGAGTAGAGGGGGATACCACAATCAGAATATATTGCAAGAGAAAACGATTTATTTTCAATAAAATAAAAGTGTAAAAATAAATAAATAGAAGAGAGAGAGAGAGAGAGAGAGAGAGAGAGAGAGAGAGAGAGAGAGAGAGAGAAAGACAGAGTAAAGGCTCTGGTGGATAATTGAAGGGTTAAGTTTTCCTTATTTCCCATCATTCCCTTTGATGCTGCTTTATACTTCTTGTTTTGCTTCTCCTAAAAGGTACTGGTGTTCAGACCTCCAAGAATATGGTCATTTCTCTCTCCCCTGATTTTATGGTTTAAATATGAAATATTGCTAACAGGTCTGTGTTTCACACACTCAGTCCCCAGCATGGGGTGATGTTTTAAAAGCTATGGTACCTTAGGAGGTGGTGCCTAGCTGACCAAGGGTCAGTATGGGTGAGGTCAGCCTTTGAAGGTGATCCTGTCCTTGGTTCCAGCTGCCCTCTCTTGCCTTCTGATCCATTACCACATGCTCCCACTGCCATGCCTTCCCCAGAATGATAAACTGTAACCCACATGAAACAGTGAGTCAATAAGATTTCTATTATATTGTTATAACACTGTTATAAGTTGTTTCTGTCAATTATTTTGGTCATAGTGATGAAAAGCAACTAACACAAATTTTAATAAAAACAAAAAGACCAAATATAAAACCACCCTTGCCTTTATCCCACCACACATAAAACTGCTCATCCTGTCTTCCTTTCTGGATTATAAACTTCTTTAAATAATGGATAATTTGCCACTATTTTCTCCTGTACAACCCACAGCACAGACTCTTGTAGACAGTAGGAACTCAATGAATACTTGTTAATAAATAAGTGGCAAATGTTTGAACAGGAAAATTGACTCACTGTACTCAGAAGGCACACTTCATCCTTGAAGGGAAACTGAAGGTTATTCTTGTATGAGTACCTGGCAATTCTGAACCAGCAGATTAACTTAGACAGCTCTCCAGTGTAGCCAAGGGCAAGGATGAAAAATCCACACTCATGGGAATGCAGCCAGGTCAGAAGGACCTCAGGCTGTGTGTGAGCATGCACATGCAGAAACAGAATGCAACTGGTACTCTTACAAACCAAAGCAAGGAGTTCCTTTCTGTATACTGCAAAGCCTGAGAACTGTTCCAGTGTCGGAAAATCCCAGATACTCAATAGATCACAAGTCTGAAAGGGAGCCAGAGACTGACCTACCAAACACAGAAAATGGACTGTATGGCAACTGGCAGCCCATGCTCTTTCTATACAGCAAGGCGCCTCCAGGGCACTAACGGTAAATACAATTTACAAGAGGTACTCCCAAATGTAGTCACATCAGGAAGGGTCCCTGAAGAGCTAGCTACTCAGAACCAAAATGGAAGCTCTCTGACAGAAAGAAATAGAAGCTTCTGGATTAGAAAATAAGGAAGAAAAAAAAGTCTGCTGATGTTACTGCCTGAGGCTTTAAAAAAAATATGAACTTGCCTGCTACTACAGGTAATAGGATGCTCTCAATTTATTCCAAGCCATAAATGTTTTATTTATTACTTTAGGACTGCAAAATAAGATAAGTTGTTACTTCAATAACAGCTTTACATGGGGAGAAGAATTACATTGATCCATCTTATTTCCCAAAAAGGATATTTCCCACTACAGTTAGAGGCAAATTGTTCAGCAATTTCTACCACCAGTTTTCCCTTGGTACATGCAAACACTGTCTTTGCTTTGCACAAAACAGATTTCAAGTTTAGATGTTTACAGCAACCATGGCGATTTACTCAGGCTTCCTGAAATAATTAGTTATCACATTGCCAGGGGCTGTGCTCACTGGTTGTCGATGGAGAAGGAGGGATAGGAAAAAAACGACAGCCAAGCTAAAAGTGAATCTTAGAGAGTGACTACAGAGGGTTTCCAATTACACATTTCAGCCCCTTCCCAAACAGGGAAATACTGCTGCAGGGGCCTCTGCTACATGTGAGAAAACAGTGACCACACACTTCTGCCTAAGAGACAGACCTTTGACCCAGCAAAGGAAGTACAGCCTACTGGGAAGAATGTTCAATCTTTCCCTCCTAAAGTCAGTGTGACAGGTTAGAACACCAAGGTGACAATCCAAATGTTAAAGATTCGTGAAAGGATATGGAACCCTGCACTCTAACATTTCTGTTTTTATGGACATCATCTTTCCTTGTTCCTGGACCTCCCTATAATGGACACCAAGAAAATTTACATCTTCTCAACTCTCTCAAGCACAAAATGAGAAAGTTCCCTAAAGTCCTGAAAACATAAAGGAGAAAAACATTCTATTGATAGTAATATACTAAGTGGCAACTGTCTGCATTTCAATGCCATAAAATGAAAAGGAGCCACACGGACAATGGTTGGCATCAGATCCATCACAGTCATGATGCTCAGTGAAAATGGGTAAAGAACAAGAAAGTTAACAAACTACCAGAAAATGTGTACATGGCAGCCTCCTGGGCTAGTGAAAAGTGAAGCAACTTTTTAGTTGGTGGCTTAATTCAGTAATGGAAGAGACATTTTGAAATAACAATATAAAGCAAGCCAAAAGCAATTCTCCAAGAATTATTATTTGCAGCTGGGCAGTTGTGGAGCACACCTTTAATCCCAGCACTTAGAAGGCAGAGGCAGGTGGATCTCTGTGAATTCAAAGCCAGCCTGGTCTACAGAGCAAGTTGCAGGACAGCTAGGGCTACACAGAGAAACCCTGTCTCGAAAAAACAAAAACAAAAAAATTATTATTTGCTAAAATAGAAGGGAGAGAAGATATATATATATATATAAAGTTCATAGAACACAATGAATTTAACACAACAGCTATACCCAGAGGAACGAGGAACGAGCCGGCAGGAGGATATTCAACAATGAACTAAACACTCCCTACAAACCTTTGCCAAAATGTGTGAACCTTCTTTACTGAATGAGACTTGTGATTCAACCCAGAGTCCTGAATTTGCTCACTGTCAAAACGTGATTCCTGCATACTGACAGGTTTAGGTCTACAATCCTTGCTTTTACTACCTGTGTTTCTTTGACAAAGCACAAAAGTCAAACAAATAAATATTTGCAGCCAGAGCAAATAAATACTTTTGTCAAAGGTGTCCAAACCCATGGCCCATTTCCTAGCAATCTGGGATTTTAAGGTTGAAAGAGTTCTTAGACACGATCTAGCACATCGCATTACAATTTCCCTCCATACATCCCAAGCCCCATCAATCAA
The DNA here is from genome assembly GCF_049852395.1 of Peromyscus maniculatus bairdii. NCBI lineage: Eukaryota > Metazoa > Chordata > Mammalia > Rodentia > Cricetidae > Peromyscus > Peromyscus maniculatus. The sequence goes on from NC_134854.1 coordinate 50,681,036, forward strand.
CCGGGACGGCATCACTCCACTAGTAACAGACTTCTACGGCAGTGATTCCCATCTTGGTAATGACATACAAAGAGAACATAGAGAGAGACCCAACCTCAGTCTCTAGGCCCCAAAAGAGTCTGGATGTGTACTTAAGCTGTTTTCTCAACTCCTTTGAGCTCCTAGGAAATGACTAATTGACCTAGTTTGAGGAAACCTCTGGCCTGGGGACAGGCACACTGTTAGAAAGGGACTGGGGGCTTAGCACTGGAACTGAAACACCCTGCTCCTCAGCATGTGTGGCTCCTCCGACACTCCACCTGCTTTCTTTTTTTTTTTTTAAGTTTTTTTTTTTAAGATTTATTTATTTATTTTGTATACAGCATGTATGACCAGAAGAGGGCACCAAATCTCATTACAGATGGTTGTGAGCCACCATGTGGTTGCTGGGAATTGAACTCAGGACCTCTGGAAGAGCAGTCAGTGCTCTTAACCTCTGAGCCATCTCTCCAGCCCTCCACCTGCTTTCTACAGACATTCTCGGAGAAAGGCACTGACAAAGCCCTGCCCACTGCCCATCGGTCACCCACTCTACACTTTTCTTGCTACACTGGTACTAGAGCGCTATTACAGTCCTTCTTGCTAGTGGGCTCAGGAAAAAGCCCACAAATCTATCCCCACCCTTTAATAATTCAATAGTATTTATCAGGCAAAGACTCGACCTCTACCCAAGACAGGAAGGCCTCAACTCTAACAAAATCTAAAGGCTGCTCTGAACAGCTCTCATTTGGCTCCTTTTCGTTCATACTCTGAAATGAGAAATCCCCAAAACACCTTTCCCAGTCTTATTATCAGATCACAGCACTTGTCTACACTTGTGCAGAACAAGCTATTACTTATGATATTTCAAGTGTCCTGGTTTCTCAGGTTTCCTCCTCACAGCCTGCTTCCCTTCCAGCTCAGGATAGGACATTATTTAACAAAAGATGGCATCGTTGAGGGGTTCTCTCTGGTGACTAAGCTGTCCTGTGAGCCTGCTCTGTGGGACTCTTCATTAACCAGAAGATGGTTCTACAAGCTATGCCCACACACACCTATCCATCGACCAAGAGAAAGAGAAGGGGGAAGTCTTTATCCTGGAACCTTTTTCATTCCTCAGAGTATGAAATTACTCCACTTTCTCTCTTTTATTCTAGACTCAAGTCTTTACCAGATACCAACGTCTCTTCCTACCCCACTGTTCTGATAGTCACAGAAGCACAAGTTAGCAGACAGAGTTCTCTAACTGTGGAAAAGCTTCATCTCTGACTGGGAGCTACATTTCTGTGAGGTCCACACTGTACCACCATTAGGGAACCCTTCAGCTGCCGTCAGAGAACATTCTTCGCCCTCTAGCTTTTTTTTTTTTTTAAGATTTCTACTAATTCATTTTTAATTATACATTTATTTGTGTGTGTGTGTGTGTGTGTGTGTGTGTGTGTGTGTGTGTGTGTGTGTGTGTGTGTGACATATACCACAGCATGTGTGGAGGTCACAGGACAACTCTCAGGTGTCAGTTCTCTTCCCATCAAGTGGGTCCCGTGAATCAAACTTAGGCTGTCAGCCTTGGCAGGAAATACCATCTATCGCCTGTCTAATTCTAAGAAGACATTCTTTCATGGTTCATTCACTTCTGTTTTCTTATTTTTTTTTAATCCATTCATTTTTACCAATTTAAACACCTTATTCCAGATTTTTTTCCCATACAAATGTATCATTCATTTTACGAGGCAACCGAAACACTAGCTCTCTAGATTCCAATGACCATCATTATACATTGGCAAGCGTCATTGAAAGTAGATACATATAGTCTCAGTTATGTACGAAGTACTCAAGTCTAGAGAAAAAGAGAAGACAGAGTATTACACAGAGTTTATGAAGGTATTCAAGAATGTATAGGTCGAGAGAAAACCTAACGCTCTATAAACATCCCCCATGAGAGGGTATTCACTTGGGCTCAAAGCTACACAGCAGATCTGGACAACTTCTACCTGAAAACACCTAACTTAGTAGCTACTAATATTAGTGTTCTGCTGTCTGAAAACATGATACATTTGAAATGTTGGTTACTACCTAGAGAAGAGCTGTTTTCAGCATCAGCTAGGATTACTTTTGAACAGGCCTTGGAACAAGTAAAACCACTAACATAAAAATTGCCCCAATTGCCGGGCGGTGGTGGTGGTGGTGGTGGTGGTGGTGGTGGTGGTGGTGGTGGTGGTGGTGGTGGTGGTGCACACCTTTAATCCCAGCACTCAGGAGGCAGAGGCAGGCAGATCTCTGTGAGTTCAAGGCCAGCCTGGTCTCCAAAGCGAGTTCCAGGAAAGGCGCAAAGCTACACAGAGAAACCCTGTCTCAAAAAACCAAAAAAAAAAAAAAAAAAAAAAAAGTTAAATATACCTCCTGTCTTCCATCTTAGATACAGGAAAGTACAGATACTGATATTTTTTTTAAAGGAAGAAATCTGTTTTCCACATAATCTAACAAAAGGACTTGGAAAGAAAGGGAATATAATTAAACTTCATTGTATTTAAAAGTTTAAAAGAAGTTCCCTTATTCCCTATCAAATCTGGGCTGACAAGCATGTTATTTAATTGCCCACAAACGAGCTTCTTTAAATAGCACCGATTAAAACCCCAATTTCAGCCTCAGCCTGTGCACAGGGGTGGGGGTGGGGGGTTGATGCAGAATGAACTTTGAAATGACTAAAAAGCAAAACAAACTGCTTTATCAAAGTTTCAACGAAGTCTGAAACAAAGAGAAGCTATGAAGGGGAATAAACCTCCTACCACCAGCCACTGGTAAGGCAGCTGCTGCAGAGGAGGCAGCCAGATCCCAGACAACCGCTGCAGAGTCAGAGGCATCTCTGGACGGGTATCAGGGTGAAATGTCTGCTTCCAGACATCCAGAGAGACTGGGAACCAAAGCACAAGACATTCCTGAAACCATAATCTCCACCAAAAGCCTATCAAGTGTGGCTCATGCATAATTTACCCCTGGAAGCTAACACATTCCCCTTGCCTATCCTGTCAGGGTCTCAAACTCCTCAGTGCCTAAAATAGAAAATATATCCTCTTTGTCAAACCAATTCTCCCTGGTAACTTCTTTCTTTCTGCATCACCAATTATACCAGTCTTGAAGCCATCAAGTGATTTCTCCTATGTTCCTCTGCCTCAGCCAAACACCCAGTCAATCACCTAGCAATAACAACAGCCAGCATCTGCAGAGAGCTAAATTTAAGCACAGTATAGGGCACTTGACCCACACCTCCTCATTCAGTCCTTGCAACTCACCTGCTAAACACGTATAATTACGCCTCCTGTGGGGACAAGGGACTGAGGCTCAGTTAAGTGGCTTAAGTAACTTGACAAGGCTGTGCAGCTGACAGGGAGCAACACTGAAACCAGAGACACCGACATGCCTTCCACGCTTTATTAGTCCCAGAACCACAGCTTCACATCCGCTCATTGTCTTCCTTTCCTCATCAACCCTCTCTTTTAGGCCATTAGTAGCTTTGAGGTCAACTTCTGAAATGTGCCCTGCACAGGAGGCTAAGTTAAACTCCTAGAATGTTACCTTGTTCATAATATCCTTCTCCCCTTAAGATCTTATTGTACTCAAACACAGGTATCCTACATGCAAAGCCTCCTGCAACCTGGCTTTTCCCGAGTCTGATGAAACACGCAACTTCAGTCACATTCTCTTTTTTTTTTCACTTTTTACTTATTTTTTGTGCCTTTCATATCATGCATCTTCATCCCATCCATTTCCCCATCCCTTCGTATCATTCTTTACCAGTCTCCACAAATCCACTACACTGCCATTTCCTGCCTATGCTTGAGCAACTGACCACTCCTAGAACACTGCGCCACTACGTCCTCAAGGCCCAACTCAAATGACATCTTTCTTAGGTTTCCCACCTGAGGAAAAAACCAAAGGATGTGTTGTTTCTGTTAATGTTCTTTGTACCAAGGAGCAGTCTAAGAAAGCTCTGTACAACAACCCATAGAGATGGGTACCATTACTGTCTACTATCTCCAGTTTATAGGCAGAGAATCCAAACCTGGAGATGTAAAGTTACCTAGGGCTTCCCTGCTTGTGGTGGTTTGAATGAGAATGGCCCCATAGGCTCATATATCTGAATGTTTGTCTCCCAGTTGGTGGACTGTCTAGGAAGGATTAGGTGTGGCCCTGTTGGAGGAGGTGTGTCACTGAGGGTGGGCTTTGAGGTTTCAAAAGCCCATGCCATTGCCAGTCTGCCTGCTTGCCACCATGCTCAATACCATGACAGTCATGGACTAACCCTCTGAAACTATAAGCAAGTGCCAAATTAAATGCTTTCTTTTATAAGCTGCCTTGGTCATGGTGTCTCTTCATGGCAACAGAATAGTAACTAAGACATTGCCAATAAATATAAAGTTGAAGTTCAATCCCACATTGTCCAGCTCTAGAGCCTTAACTATTCTACCATAGGGGACTCTGAGAAGTGATCCTTCTCAATAGCTTGGTGATTGCATCCAAATCCCCTGATCACTCATAACATTACCAACAGCAGGATACCTGCCTCCTCAAGTGATACTGTGTAAACTGAGAAGTGGGGGCCAGAAGGAAGCAGGGTTAGAACCATTGTCAATCGCTGAGCCAAAGGGGTTAGCTGAAAAGTGGTGACAAGGCTCAATGACCAAACACAGTGAGACAGACCAAAGGCAGAGTAAGTAAGGACAAGGTCTCCAGTGTGACAGAACAGTACGGGCTTGAGTCAGATGAGCAGGGGTTCCGGCATGTCTCGCTGGTCTTAATGGCTGTGCCCTATTGTTCTGAAGTTATGCCATATGAAGTTTACCTTCATCTTATACGTATTTTATGTGTAGGTGTGAGTTACCTGCATGCATGTATGTGTACCATGTACATTTGTGGTGCCCACAGAGGCCAGAAGAAGGTATCAGATCCTCCTGAGAATGGAGTTACAGGGGATTATGAGAGACTATGTAGGTGCTGGCAAACAAACTGATGTCCTCTAGAAGAGCAGCAAGTACTCTGAACCACAGAGCCATCTCTTCAGCCCCTACATTAGATTTCAAACTAGTCTTTTTCAGACTGTCTCATTACACATGGACAGAGAGATAGAGAAGGGCTCAGATCTTACTCAATCACCCAGCAGGTCCTTGTCTTCCTGCCCACTGGACATCTCTCATGTCATCCACTGCCCAAATACCATCAACACTGTTCCAGCTCTCCAAGTACTGAGTAGTCATTACATCAACACTGTTCCAGCTCTCCAAGTACTGAGCAGTCATTACATCAAATTATTCAGAGCCGTTACTTGAACTCATGTCCAGAATACACTAAGCTAGAGTCCTGCAGTTATCTTATTCAACCCTTCAATGACCCAGTAAGATACTTCTATGCCCATTCCACAGTTAAAGAATGTCCGTCCAGCTTCAAAAGCCCAAGGTCATACTGCCAGGCTATCTCACTGCTGTCTGACCCCGGTGACAACTTCCATACTCTACTGCCTCCTTTCTGCTGCTACTTTTTCATCAGCAGGCTCTTTGCTACTAAAAGGGCTAGAAAAGCATGAAAGACTATTGCAGGTAAATGGCTGACATGATGAACTAGCAGCCTGGAACAGAATCTTCCCCAGGGATCCCAGAAGGCTCGGTAAGAGCAGTTGGAGAGGAATGAGCACTACTTAAACTCTCTTTCCTCTCGGCACACGGGGTCATTTCCTTCTCTTCAATTGCTCTCACAGAGCGGCAGCGAGAGCCACCCCTGCTGCTCTGCCAACTACAGCAGGAAAATTATACAGGAGAAATCTCAAAAAAAAAAAAAAATTACTTTCTCCTTTGAAACTTGGGAGAAGGGAGAAAATAGAAGGAATTCTCAGAGGAGAAGATTTTATAAATACTATAAACAATGGAATAAAGCCTACAAATAAATATATGATGTCAAAAGATTCATAAGAGGAGGCAATAAAAATGAATTACAGGCAGATAAAATAAATTAAAATATGTTTTTGCCCCCAGACCTGCTGTGAATGCCCCCCACCCCTTCTATTTACATGGAATGTCAAGAGAAGATGAATGTCTAAAGAAACTCTATCTCTTACCTGAGAACAGCCATGGCATTAGGGGTCACTTACAAAATATGCCAAGTAAGGATGGAGTCTGGAGAACACCAGAATGAAACAAAATAAAAGGACAGCCTGAAAGTAACTGGAAAAGATCAAAGACAACTGAATGAGCCAGATAAAGGCTGAAAAGTACTCATTCAGCTAAGGCTATTTATGACTTTGCACAGAGCATGCTCCATTCAATGATGGAATATAAACCAAATTCTACTAACCTGGCTTTCAAGTGGCAGAAAAGGTTAAGAAGTAAACTTTAAAAACGAGTATAAATGGAAAGATAGGTAGGGCAGTAAACAAAGGGAATTGTCACTTGAATGAAGACGTGTTTTAAGTTGGGCATGATTTTGATGAACAAGGAAAGGAAAGTCTGAGATTAAGGACACAGATGAAGGAACAGACAATGAGGGGCAGGCACAAAGGAGAGGCGGAGTGACTGGCATTGGGCAGCAGGCCGGCTGCCCCACCCAGTGAAGGAGAGAACACAAGTGTGCATGTGGATAACTGGCCTGTGTTCTGTAATTTTCTCTTTAAAATGGGAGTTAAGGTTGTCTGAGTATAGAGAAGGCAGAAGATGAAACAGAAATTCATGAATATTTCAAGGCACATTTGTGAAAAAAAGGAAGGGGAGCCTGACTAGAGATGGAGTGCATTACTCGTTTTAGGGGAATTCAGCAGCCTAGATGTGCGAGTTCAGAAGATGGAGTTAATACTTTGCTTTGCTTCTGAATCCCATCCTTTCATCCTCTCCCATAAACAAAATGTGCATTGAGTCCCTTCTATGTGCAGGGGCTTCAGGATAATATTATGCAAGACAAAGTCTATATAGTATTAGGATAAGAGAAGACACAAGCAGAAAAAAAATCATCACAATAGCAATGAGTGATTTTACTTATTTGTGTGTGTGTGTGTGTGTGTGTGTGTGTGTATGTGTGGGGGGGTGCACTATGAATAGGTGTGTTCACCTGTACACCTGTACTTGCAGAGGATAGAGGTTGATATTGGGTGTCTTCCTCTATCACTCTACTTCTTTGCTGGAGACAGGGTCTCTCAGAGAACCTGGAACTCACAGTCTTGACTACACTGGCTAGCCAATAAGCCCAAGGGACTGTCCCATCTCCACAACTCCAAAGATGGGGTTACGGATGCACACTGCCATATCTACCTTTTATGTGGGTGCTGGGATCCCAAATCAGATCCTTGTGTTTTCACAGCAAGCACTCTACCCACTGAGCCACCTCACTGGCCCTACAAGAGCAATGAGTGTTTTGGACAGGAAGAGTTCACAGAAAAGGCAGGAAGATTACCTAAGATTAGATGGGGAAGATCTCTTTGAAAAGATTGAGACTTGGAGAAACTTCAGTAGCCCAGAAAAGAACGCCATATGAAGACCTGAAGGCCGAATACTAAAATGTAGAGTACAACAAGATGTATACAGCTGAGGTCAAGTTCATGCACAGCTGGTAAGAATTTGGGATTTGAGTCTAAAAGCAACAGCAATCTTCACTTACAGAACAACAGCATGGTAAAGGTGTGCAAACAGAAACAGTCAAAAAGCTAGGGAGCTAGGAAGAATCTGCACAAGAAAGGAGGGCATGTGGATGAGGATGGAGATGGTGGGGACAGACAAAAGAAACAGAACACATTAGGAAACCCTAAAATCATCTAGAATCTATGCACAGGATATGAGAAACGTGGGTAAGGAGGAACAGAGGATGTCCAAATATCTAGGGAAATAAAATTAATAGTGAGTAATACCAATAACCGAGGAGCAGGTTGGGCAAGGAGATTTTGTTTTTAGGATGCTGGGCCAGAAATACCTGTGAAGCATCCTAAGATAAGTACTTGCATTGGCTACTTTTCTGTTGCCATGATAAAACCCCGGGCCAATGTAACTTATGGAAGAAGAGTTAATCTGGGCTTATGGTTCCAGAGGTTGAGAGTTCCTAAGGAGAACAAAGACACGGTGGCAGAAGAAGGGAGCTGACTCACACCCTCACCCACTGCAGGAGGCAGAGACAGCAAACTAGGAATGGTGTGAGTCTTTCAAACCTCAAACCCCACCCCACTGATGTAGTCAGCAAGGCCACACCTCCCAAACGGCACCACCAACTGGGGATCAAGTGTCAAATGCCACAAGATTATGGGGGCATCCCATTCAAGCCAACACAGCACCTGAACATACACTGGGGTGTGGAGCTCAGAAGAGGTCTTTATAGAGACAAACAAAACCCTGGGTCTGGACGGCCAGAGTTGTAACAGAAGACAGATGAGCAGGTGGGATCATCACAGGAGGGCACGACATAAGAAGACAGCCTGGGGCAGAGAACTCTCCCCTCAGGCTTGAAAGAAGGGGTCACTAAGGACAAGAAGGGGAGTGGCAAGAAGGGGAGTGGCAAGCCGGGCGGTGGTGACACACGCCTTTAATCCCAGCACTCAGGAGGCAGAGCCAGGCCGATCTCTGTGAGTTCGAGGCCAGCCTGGGCTACCAAGTGAGCTCCAGGAAAGGTGCAAAGCTACGCAGAGAAACCCTGTCTCGAAAAACCAAAAAAAAAAAGAAGAAGAAGGGGAGTGGCAAAGAGAGAAAGGGAGCGAGGGAGAAGCAGGAGTCTGGAAGGCATAGACGAGAGGGAAACGTGTCTAGGCGGGGCACGTGAGACTGCAAGGCCAGCCAGTACAGATAAAAGGAGAACCGAGTCAGACCAAGTATGGGAGAAAAATAAACTGCAAGTGCTAGGTGGTGGCACATACTATAATCCCAGCACTTGGGAGGCTGAGGCAGGGAGATCCTAAGCCAGCCTGGAGTTGAGGATTGAGGGAGAAAGAAAAGAAGGGAAGAGGAGGAGGAGGAAGAAATAAAATGCATCTAAACAGGAAAGGAAGATGAAAACTATCTCTGTTTACGGATGACATGATCTTTTATATAGAACACCAGAATGTTACACCCAAACACAGAAAAAGTGTTAGAACCGTAAGACAACTTCAGCAAAGCTGTCAGACAGAAAAAGCATTAACAAAGCAAGCTGCACTGCCATACACAGATTGAACAATGCATAAAGGAAACCAAGAAATCAATCACCAAGAAGACCAAAAAGAATAACTACTTACAAATAAATTTAAGCAGGTAAGAGATGTGTTCACTAAAACACACAAAACAGACAGAAAGACATCACATGCTCAAGGATTGGAAGACAATGCTGTTAAAATGGCCACAACACACAGCAGTCTACCAATTTCATTCAATCCCTGTCAAAATCCCAAAGGCACTTTTTGCAGAAATAGGTAAAAGCCACCTCAGAATCAATATGAAATCTCAAATAGCCTGAATGGCCAAAATAATCTAGAAAAAGAACAAAGTTGGAAGCTTCTCACTTCGTAATTTCACAATTTCTTGCAAGGCTATAGTAATCAAAACGTGGTTTTGGCATACAGATAGTTACACAGGTACATGGAATAGAACAGAAAACCTAGAGATAAAGCTCCATTGTACATGGTCAAAATATCTTCAACAAAAGTCTGCAGACAAATTTCTAAAAGGACTTATTAAACAAAAAAAACATGAGCCAAATATAGGGGTGAAAGCCTTCAATCAGAGAAATAGGGAAAGCCACCAGCCAATCTTACCTCACCAACTCTGCAGCTTCCAAATGCACATTACTTCCTGTCTATCCACGCCTTTATTGCCTTGCTGTTCTGCCCTCTCATTGGCTATCTTAGCCCAGCTACCTCACTTCCTCTTCCTACACCGCTCTGTCACTGTCTGTCTGTCCAAACCTCCAGGCCTCTATGGTTGGTACTGGGATTGAAGGCATGTGTCACCATCCTTGGCTCTGTTCCCTAGTGTGGCCTTGAACACACAGAGATCCTGCCTGCTAAGTGATAGGATTATGGGCGGGTGCTGCCTGACTTCTTTGTTTACTTAAAATAGCTGGCCCTTTCCCCCTGATCTCCAGGCAAGCTTTATTTAGTAATGCACAAATAAAATATCACCACACTTCAGCACAAATAAAATAGCACCACATTTCCCCTTTTCTTGTCTAATAAAAATTTAAAAAAAATAAAAAATAAAGTTATAACTAATATAAGAAAAACTATATAATACGTGTTGCTCTGATTGGTTGATAAATAAAGCTATCTGGCCTATGGCAAGTCAGCTTAGAGGCAGGTGGGAAATTCAAAGAGAGAGAGGAAGAAGGTGGGGAGAGACACCAGCAAGCTGCCCAAGGAGCAACATGTAATAGGTCGCAGGTAAAGCCATGGAACATGTGTCAATACATAGATTAATAGTTATGGGCTAATTTAAGATACAAGAGCTCGCTATCAAAAGGCTTGAGCCATGGCCATGCAGTTATAATTAATATAAGCCTTTGTGTGTTTACTTGCGGGACGTGAGTGGGAGAGATTTGTCCCAACTACTGGCAGGTCGGGACACAGGAAACCTCTGGCTACAAAAGTCCCAAGACCACGCAACAGAGAATTCTACAAATGGTGCCAGCCCAGATACCCACATGCAAAACAGTGAAGCTATATCTTAGCATTATATCATATACAAAATTAAATATAACGCCCTAAATGTGACCTAAAACTATGAAGCTCCTAGAAGCAAACCTAGGGGAAAGCGTAATGCCATTGGATTTGGCAATAATTTCTTGGATGTGATAACTAAAAGCTCAGACAAGGACTGAGGAGATGGCTCAGTTGGTAATGTGCATTCCTGTAAGCATGAGGACCTAACTATGGAACTCTAGCACTCATGTGAAATGCCAGTGTGACATCTGTAATCCCAGACTTCAGGGAGTATCAGAGGACCTCTGAAGACAAGTGAGCTCTTCAGATCTTCACCTAGTGGGAACGGGGGAGACCCCCAATGAGCTGGGGGTCATTGTGTGCCTTACAGTGTCCTGCAAAGGCAGTACAGGCTCCCGAGGGGCCAGGTTAGAAACGAGAGGAAAGGTCTGTTAACTCTTTTCTTACCTTACTTCTTACCTTTTATTACCTACTGTGGACAGTAGCTAACAGAATTTGGTGCTTAGCTCTGAGAATACTTGCAAGGGAAGAACCACTCAGCTGCAAAATATCATACCACACACTACAGTGTCAAGGTTTTTGCCAGCAGTAAACTGAGAACATTTATAGAAGTATCAAGTGTGGATCTCTTTTCCAATATAATTCCTAACCCTTCCCTGTTTAGCAAAGCAATATCAAATATATCTGGATTTCTGTGCTGGTACACATAAGACGTAGCACTTGGTCACTTAAAGACTACAATTATATTGGCTGTCTAAAAAAACTGTTTATGTAAATCTTACCACCTAAAGCCAGAACAGAAGATGTGTTACTTTCTTCTCCTGCTACATCTGAAGGCTGATATAACACATGATTATACTGAATTCCTTATTTAAACACAAAGGGTGCTAAGTTGTGATCTCCTTTAAACTAACCCAGGCTAATGAAATAGATGAAGATGGTCACAGGGGATGGAGAAAGCAGAGCCAATAAATATCCAGCAACCAAGGGGTGACAGATAGAGACCATCGTAGAGAAAAACTGGACAATCATCCCAAGAAGATACACAAGTTTCAATTTCAATTTACTACTTACTTGGAAGAGGACTTTCTTCTGTCTAGAATGGGTCCTGATCACTTCAATAACAAATAAAGTGAGTAAAAACTGCTTTCTTTCAAACCTCACTAACCACATGCATTGATGTGTAAGTCGTATAGTTAATTATATAGGTCAGGTTACAAGAAGTGTTTGTCTTTTTTATTTGAATAACTTTGTTTAACTACCATATTTTATAGAGACATGCAGCTGAACAAAATTTCAGCCAGGCCCTTTGGATGGTTTTTGGTGGGATGGAGATGGAGGGGGGGGTGTCAGTACTTACCAGTGCTTCCCATAGAGCCAGTGACCTCCCCACGTCAGCAAGCAGAGCCCAGCTGTAGTTTTCTTCCAGTGATTTCGAAGTGTTTTAAAGAATGCAGTCATCTTCGCCTACAGATTTGATAGGCAGGAAAAGAAAAAAAAATTACCCAAGATAATCATGGAGCATCCTATTATTCATTCCTCTAAGGTCTCCCCCTCCCGCCTGTCTTCCTTTTCTTGTTTTCTCTCCGCCACTTCTGCTGTGGTTCTTCTCCCTTTAACTTCCCTTGGTTAAAACCCCTCCCCTAGGAAGAAACATCCACACTGCAGACATCAATGAAGCCATCCAGGCTAGTACAGAAAAAGTCCCAAAGGCCCATGTAAGTTTTGACCTCCCTCCATCTGGCCCTCAATACTTACTCATTCAAGAGGTCTTTAACAGATAACACCTGCTCTGCATTAATACACAGGGCAAGGAAGAGTTAAGTCCCACTCTCACATGCTCATAATAGTTAAATCCCTAAGTGCAATATAACCACACGAGCACAGTCACAACACAGTAAGATAAATGTTCGGGGATGAGGACCGGAGTCCACAAAAATGGGCCTACCTGGGATGGACCTGAAGGGGCCAAACAGAGCCCTACAGATTAGGAGTCACAAAGGGAAGGTGTTAGGAATACGCTATGGCTTGAACATCTGTGCTTCCAAACTTTTAAGTGGCTGTCCTAATTCTAACTGAAATGGTATTAGGTAGAAATAATGGCGCAAGAAGGATGCTGTCCTCATGAATAGGATCAGCAACTCTCCATGATGAGACACCAGCCAGATGCCACATCCCATCCACCCCCATCTGAAGACACAGCAACAAGAGAGCCATTTGTAAACAAACTAAGAAGGGTGTGTCACACCCAGTACAACCATCTTGGGTTCATACTTCCAGTTTGCATATGGTGAGAAATAAATTTTTGTTATTTAAGCCACCCAGTTATGGCAACCTAAACAAACAAGTATACAAAGGTTATATGTGTGTGTGTGTGTGCGTGTGTGTATACATATATATACAAATATATATGTGTATATATATACATATATATGTATATATGTGTGTGTGTATAAAGGCTACATACAAAATATATACATACACACACATATATACCAAATTATGTTCTGAAAAACATAAGAAGGTAGTAGACTGAAGAAGTAATTTCTCTTCTCACCCATAAATAAGACCAAGACTCCTGAAACAAAACATATTAACAAACAACAAAAAGAAAGGATATAAATCTATTTAATGTTTTACTTTACACTGAACCTTCAGAAATAAACCTCTGTATATGTTAAATTTGATGAAGAGTAGAAAGTTGTACAGAAATATGATTGAATAAGGTGTCATGACTTAAAGACAATAACCAACAAGGTCTGTTTGTTCAGATCCTTCTGGGTCCCTTCATCTTAAGAGATAAAAGTAGTCACTTCCTGCACACATAAGACAGGCACCTCTAACATGAGGGCCTTATACAGGAAGTCTGCTTCAGGTTAGAACAGTGACAACTTCCTGCTTACTGCTTCCTCAACTGCCAATGGACCACTTTGGGGATTAACATGCCCTACGCACCATCAAGAGAGTATTAAGTACAGGATAGCTTCTAGAACACTGGCTCTCAGCCTTTAGGGTCCTTATTAAACCTTACTAGAATGCACAAAATTTGCTGGAAATGTGTATTCTTGGTTATTACCTCCCTTCCCCCAAAGCTTCCTTTGTTCCAGAACTGAGTAATCATCTCACTTTTAGTTAGTTAGTTAGCAGTTACTACCATAATTGTAATGCAGGTGATAAAAACACCAGACTCTGAGAAACAGTAGTTTACAGATAAAAGATGGGGGTGGCAGGAAGATCTGAAAAGACTTTGAGTCCGCACTAAGGGCTTTGGATATTATGTTGAAGACAATGGGGGAAAAAACTTGAGATTTTTAGCAGATAAACAACATAAATCATATTTGAGCAGCAGAATATAAAACAGACTGCTAGAACCTGAAAGTAAAGCTGAGAAGAGTCATGGGGGGAGGAGGGCTGCCTAATTTCTAGGCAACTAAAGGGAGGAACAAGAGTCAACAAAGAATGTGGAGGTCTTGGTCTGGCAGTGCTTGGTGACCAGCTGACTGCAGGAAGTGAGAGGTGTGTGTGTGTGTGTGTGTGTGTGTGTGTGTGTGTGTGTGTGTGTGTGTGTGTGTGTGTGTTTGGGGAACAGGTCGGAATTTGATCTCAAGCCTTTGATTGATATTGCAGGTTTGTGGGAAAACAGTGTGCAGCTAAGGAGACTACAGCCTGTTACACCCGCCAGGCACACTCAAGTGGAGCCCAAACAGATGTCTGGACTTAGCTGTTTGGAAATAGGAAAAACTGGACACAAGCTACAGAACTGGGACTCATGCTTGTGGAGGCAAAGTATGAGGGTTGCTAAAACTATCCAAGTGGAGGGCAGCATGGAAGGAAGGAACACTGGAAGTCGAGAGCACTCTGACTGGACCGTCTTTTTAGACGCCACCCCTACCCCATGCAACTCCCTTTTTGTCATAAATGATTCATATATTATTAAAAGACGGGGAAATACGCAGGCGGCCTGGTGTGCAAAGAGGACTGGCCGAGGTGCCCGACGGCCTGGTGTGCAAAGAGGACTGGCCGAGGTGCCCGACGGCCTGGTGTGCAAAGAGGACTGGCCGAGGTGCCCGAACCAAATCCTTCCTTTGCCACAGGTAGTGAGACCCTGGGTAAGTCGATTAACTTCTTCACTGGTAAAATGAAGAAACGCCATCTGCCCTGGTTACTAAATTTGGCTGTGAAGATCAGCTGTGATGGGGTTGTGAATAAAATCTGTAAATTTTTCCGTATTTAAGTTGTCTTTACAAATATGTATTACATTAGCAGTATATATTCCCTTCTCAGTAGCCAGAATTTTCATTCTCATTAACGTCAATTTAAAAAAAAAAAATCTCAAGTTTAAATCAGCACATCTTTGCCTTCAAAGCTGGTTTATCCTCAACCCCATGAGCTCCCAAATTCTAACTGCAGCCCCTCTCCTGACAAGGAAGACGAGGATTTTCTCACTAAAGCAGAGCTCCTTGGGGCAGGTTCTCGACATCTCCATCAGCAGAACCCAGTAAATGGAATGAATGAACCGAACCACCCATCAAACACTATCGATTCCGTTTTTGTTTCGGGGTACCCACAGTCCAAGTGAGGGGAGGGCGTGACTGACGAGGCCCAGAGATTAGGGACAGCTCTGGGGCTCGAACCAGCACACCTGAGTCGCAGGGACCACGGGCGCGCGCGCCACGCCGGACCGGCCCAGTCCCCTCCTCCCGCCGCCCCGCAGCCAGCAACTGCACGGCCGATCCCCGGACGCCAGGCCGGTTCCCGGGACGCCCTGCTCAGCACAGCAACCCGCCGCTGCGCCCCACACCCGGGCCACACACACCAGCGGCCCACGCTCGCTCCCCGAACTCACCGCTGCCCGCCGCTCGGCGCCTGGCCTTTCCTGTGTGCTCTCGCGAAACTCTTCCTCCCTTCAGGGGGAAACCGCTACCGCTGCCCTCGGGTTCCGACGCGGGGCTGCGCCCGCCGGGCGGGGCCGAGCCCTCCGGTGACCTGGGAGCAGCCGCCGCCCTCAGGTTCTTCTCTTTCTCTCCCTTACTCACTCATTCAGTCTCGCAGCCAGCCAGCCATCTATCGCCAGCCCTTCGTCTCTGGAAAGTGCACAGTAAATAATACGAACACTTTTACGATTTGGAGCTAAATCAGAAAGTAATTAAAGGAGTAAGGCCATTTTAGAGAGTGGTAAATGAAACAAAGAAAAGCAAACCGGTTGCTAGGGAGTGTGGCGCCTGGGGGTACTGTGTTACATTAAACAGCGGGAGTTTGAGCTCCCCGAAAGCGGGGAGAAGAGGATCAGGTCAGGATGCATAGAAGAAAGAGCAGGGTAGAGGAGAATCAGCCACAAAATCTGAGACACACTAGGCCACTGTGAGGTAGGCAGAGGGAAGGGAGCTAGAGAGTGTGAAGGGGGCCCCACAATAGCTGGACCTCACAGCAGCCATAACAGGCTGAGGGGCCTAGACACAGCTTCTGAGACAGGCTTACTGGCAGGCAACACCCAGATCCAGGAAAAGCCATAAGCTGATACTACCCAGGGGTCCACCCAGTAATGAGGAAATGCCTAACATTCCAACCATTAGGTGGCCAGATGTCCTTGAGCCTGGCACACACCTATTTTTGTTTTACAGATACCCCTGGACAACTGTCAGCCAATCAGGGTCCTGAACCCTGGAAACCTCCTCACCCCAACTTCTTGCTATGATAAAAATCCCACCCTGCCTGGGCTCAGGGCACCCTGCTCACCCTCTGCGTCGGACAGACAGAGGGACCAAGCTCCAGAGCTTGAAATAAAGGCTCTTTGCTTTTACATGCGGGATTCGGTCTCCGTGGTGGTCTTTTGGGGGTCCCCGCGATCTGGGCATAACTGGGGGGAGAGAAATGAAGCAGGAGAAGTGGGCAGGAGATGGCAGAGCTAGGGAGGAGAGGCCACGGAGGTGTGGAGCACCAGAAAATGTGTCTCCTCAAAATATAAAGACGGCTGAGCTGAAGATGAGGGTCAGACGCAGGGGAGCTTCCTGCTTTCCCTCTATTTGCCTAAGACCAAGGCAGTTTACAAAGACTTTGTATCTTGCCACCACTCACTACCAGGGAGATGTCAACAAAACAGTACAGGTTTTGCTACAAAGAGAAGTTGTGGAAGTCTGTCTTGAGGGCAAGGCATGGCCCTTGCTGTCTTGAAATGGGAACAGTTGTGTTGACTCACCCAAGATCATCACGAGATCGGACACAGTCACATTTGATCCCTAGTGGTCCACCTCTTCCACAGGATATACAAGCAAGTAAAGCGTGCTGGGGCTGGAGGGTCTGAGGATTGTTGGGGGGGGGGGGGACAATTTCTTGTGGCTTCCGGTATATTGCTCATGTTCCTGTAGGTAATCCCTCACCCCAATCAAATTCATTGATTCACAAATCACAAAAAGATTTCAGTGGAATCATTTCTTTGGGGGCCTGAACTTGTCACCCTATCTGGAGAGAACAGGCCTTCATTTGCTGATGTTTCCTTAGGGAAAGTCAAGAAGAAGTGAAATTATTCGGAGCCAAATATGAATGGTCATAGTTTTGGGACACAGATTCAAGTTGCCCTGAATGACACATTCCACCATGGAAGAGGTTCGTTGAACATTTATAATCACAGAATAAAATAAAGTCATAATTTATTTTAGGATGTCAGGTTGGCAGCTTACAGCAAAGCAGAGAAATCTCTTCCATGGGTTTCAGATGCTGTGTGACGACCTTCCTAGATTTGGATGGGCAGAAGCTTACAGTTGTATCATTCCTAATGTTTTACCTAGTAGTCATAAAGATGGGTTAGGTAGAGAGTTTGGTGGCAAATGGCTATTAAAGGTAAGCTAGAATGATTTTGGCTATCTATCTGTGACATTCCATCTCTACGTTGTGAAGTTCTCATCGGTCTGCAGACCCTTGAACACCAATATCTTTTTTCTCAGAACTTTAGTCCACAGACAACAAAGGCTGACCACTGAGGACAGCTTTAGGTCCTCATCAGCATTAGGGGGATTGTTTAATGAACCAGTCTTTATCTGCCATGTATTCACCTTCCTCTAAACTGCTGCCAATAAAAAAAAAATCAATCCCGTCCCCACCCCACCCAACCCTACCCCCACCCACCCCCTGTGCATGCACGCTTTTCAGTCACCTCTCTAAATGTTATTGTTCTTTGTTGCAAGTGCTATTCAAGCCAGAGTCCTAAGCCACTGCTTTGAGCTTTCTCCTGGTGCTCAAATGTTAATAATTATGCTTGTTTCTCATTGTTAATCTGCTTTTTTCTTTCTTCCTTCTGTCCTTTTTCTTTCTTTCCTTTTTTTTTTTTTTTTTTTTTTTTTTTAAATTTAAACCGGAATCTCCCTCAAGGACAGAGAAATGATATTCCTTTCCCTGCAGAGGAACACACTTTGGACATGCCATTCAGTGGAATAAATTCCATCAGCAGAGCTGTGGGATCTGGTTTACATCTTCCACATGTCTCTGGTCACAGTGCAGTGAGTAGATGAACAGAGTGTTGACACTGACTTCCAGACTGTTTAAATTCTGTACCAACAACCCCCGTCCGTGTTGGTGTGGGGATCGAGCCAAGCAGCACCGCTTTCTTCTCTCCTTCCATCGCTCTGTCATCCCCCTTCTCTTTAGAGGTGTATAATGGTCCTCATGGAGAGCTCTGAGGCTGGGCTCATCTTCAGTGCCCTTCAAAGTGCCCGCCCCCTCAGGGCTTGCAATTACTCTCCCAGGTCCTGTTTCATTCTTCTATAACTTAAGACTCCATGTGCATGCTTGAAAGACATGAAAACATCCAAGGAGGCTAAGTGTTGTTGTTGTTGTTGTTATTTAACTCTTTGTTCTTTGACTCTTTGAGGGCCCCCCCCCCTCCCCGCCACTCAGCTCCCAAATAAATACACACGGAGGCTTATTCTTTCTTAGGAATGCCTGGCTTTAGCTTAGCTAGTTTCTAGCCAGCTTTCCATAACTTAAATCATCCCATCTTCCTTTTGCCTCTGGGCTTTTCCTTTTCTTACTTCTGTATATTTTACTTTCACTCTTACTCTATGGCTGACTATGTGGCTGGGTGGCTGGCCCCTAGCATCCTCCTCTCCTTATTCTTTTTCTCCTTCTATTTATTCTCTCTGCCTATCCTTTCTCCTGCCTTGCTGTTGGCTGTCCAGCTCTTTATTAGACAAATCAGATATTTTAGACAGGCACAGTAACACAGCTTCACAGAACTAAACAAATGCAACATAAAAGAATGCAACACATCTTTGCATCATTAAATAAATGTTCTCCAGCATAAACTAATGTAGCACATCTTAAAATAATATTCTACAATAGCTAAGTACAGTAAAGCATATTCCATGTCCTAACTCTCACTGGGACCATATGAACTTCTTACCACTCTCTCCACTTGTAAACTAGAAGATGAAGGAACACTGTATTTTTAAAGAATCCCTTAGACTGAGGGAGTCAGTGAATTACTTTCAGAATTTCTTTCCTGACCATCTAAAATGTTTATATTTGGAAATGGGTTTGTGCAACTGCTTCACTGCAGGCTAGAAGAACCTGAGATCTGTAGGATGGTCCACATGCTTTAGGTATTGGGGGAGGAGTTCCTGAAAATGGGAACAGGTGAACTTTGATACTTTTCCAATCAGAAAATGATACTTTAAAAAGCCTTAAAAATAATTGCATGCGCATGTGGTGTGTGTGTGTGTGTGTGTGTGTGTATCTTTGTGTGCTTATGTCTGTGGGTGTGTCCTTTTAGGGCTTATGTCTTTTTTTGTTGTTTTTTGGAACATATTCACCATGTTTTTTTTATTTGAACAACTCTGATACATTTGCAATAATCAAGGAAAGTTGAAAGTCAATTGCATGCCTGTAATCCCGCATTCAAGAAGCAAGCCTGGTTACATAGTAAGATCCAGTCTCAAACAATTAAAAAATGAAATTCATAAAAAGGAAAGAAAACTTGAAGTTGAATATTAAATATATTAAGGAACTGTTCATTTTACGGACCTGATGTTATTATTGTCTTGCTTCCTTTAAATTTTAGGGCTTATGTCTTGCTTTGGGTCTTAGACGTGAAGGGAGCACTACACTCATTTCTGGGTTCAGGACCTCTGAAGACCAGAATCCAAAATTGCTGCCACATGGCCACCCCATGTGAGTGTGAACCTGACCTCATGGCCGTTCCATGTGAATGTGAATTTGACCTCATAGAATATTCTAATACTCTGAAGTTTGCCCATGGTTCTCTCCAAGAATCAGAAGGAATGTAATCCTGCAGACCCATTTTAGATTTCCGCTTTCCAAAACTGTGTTTTAAATACTGAGTCCAGGGCAATTTGTCAAGCAGACACAAGAGATTAGCATGCACTGTCTTGGAATACACTTTCTAGAGAATCCAAACTGGGCCAGGTTGATATTGCACTTTCAGTACATTAGTATTGTAGTTAATTATTCATATTCTGTGTTTGGTTTGTGTAAAGCCATTTGTGAGCTCCTGCACACATCCTCACTGCAAAGCTGTAATGTGTCCATGCCTCTTCTCTATTCATCTCCTATGGATTGAGTGTCCTCTGCAAACTCATGTTAAGGTTTAGTTGGCGTTTTACTACCAGGTTGCAACAGTGAGAAGAGATGACACCTTTAATGAGGTAAGTAGAATGAGAACTCTGTCCTCCTCAATGGAGTGATGTCATTATCAAGGAGCAGGTACCTCAGAATTCTGTCCTCATCAATGGAATGATGTCATTATCAAGGAGCAAGTGCCTGAGAATTCTGTTCTCATCAATGGAGTGATGTCATTATCAAGGAGCAGGTGCCTGCGGGAAAGGCATGAGTTAGCCTCATTTTTCTTCTCATGAGTATTTGCCTATCCTACTACCCAAAGACTCATCAGCTGAACTGCCCAGCTTCCAGAACCATGGTGTAAGTAAATAACTTTTTTTTAAAAAAAATTATCATTTATAGCTGTGGTATTCTGTCTAGTCACAGAAAATAAACTTAAGATACCATCATGCCCATACACTCTATCCAGCCTTCCCTCATAGCTACATGGTGTTTGACCTGACCCTTTCTTAAACAAGAGTCATGTTTCTAGTCTGCATCACTCACATTAGATATCAATTGTGATTTTTTTTTATAAGAACAAAAGCGTCAGAGATGGTGGAGGAATTTCTAAATATATACCTGAAACCTATGACCATAAAAACCATGAACACAACCTCATCTTTTTCAATACTCGTCTGTAGGCAGATATGAAGGTTGGGTTTGGAGACCTATATCAATACTCCATTCCAAGCCCTATTTCACCAAGATGCAGCTTATAGAATCATCAGTCTTCACACTAGCCAACCTATCGTGGTCCCCTGCAGCCTACCAGACACTGACTTAGCTCCATTACCTTCTGTTACTCAAGGACTGAAGACCAACCTTCTTTCACAGTTGTAGAAATCCTTATTGGCATGTCCAACCTGCCCTCTATGGATTACATGTGTCCAGGCTAGACATGAATGTGACCCAACACAAATTCACAAACAATTAAAATAATTTTTTTTCTGATATTTTTGTAACTTAATTGTGTGGTTCCTAAGTATAAACTTTGTAAAGGACAATGTTGTGTCACAATATCCAAAGTTAGACACACCTGACAGAGCTTCCCTTGGAACAAAATGAATACCTTTGGTGGTAGAGACACATGTCTGACATGGCTTTTAGGTACCTGGGGCAGCACCTTAGGTACAAACCCCAGGTTCAGGAACACATCCATGCCACAGAAAAGGCAAAAGAGACATGGAGATGTACACAGACAGAGACAAGGGCTTGGCATGTGCTCTTCCTTTCCTGTGTTCTTTAATCAGTATCAAATCACACGGAAAGAAGTTCTCAAAGAGCAGGAAAAGTAATCATTGGAAGCTACTGGAAGTTGCCCCTACCTGCTGTGGAATAATACTTTTTTTTTTAACACTGTGAAGACGTATTATTCTCATTGGTTTAATAAAGAGCTAACTGGCCAGTAGCTAGGCAGGAAGACGTTGGGCAAGAGAGCCAAACTAAGAGGATGCTAGAAAGAAGAGAGGGGGTCAACAGGAGTCACCAGAAAGAAGCAGAGGAAGCAGGAGATGAACATGCCATTCTGGGGGAAAAAAAGTTACCACCATGTGGTAGAGCATAGATAATACAAATGGGTTAATTTAAGATGTAAGAGCTGGTTAGTAACAAGCCTACACTATCAGCTGAGCACTTATAATTAATAATGAATCTCTGTGTGGTTATTTGGGAGCCAGCTGGCAGGACAGAGCTGACTGGTGGGACAAAGAAAAAGTCAGTACTTGCTTGTTATTTTTGGAAAGGAACATTTTGCACTATCAAAGATAGGACTAGGATCTCTTTTCATATCTAGCACACTGCCACATAGGTACGTTCTATATAGTGGAAATGAGCTACACATTGAAAGCATGGGCTTTTGTTATCTATAAAGTCAACCGGGGCTCTCTTGAAGACACTGAAGAACTATGACATTGGATATTGGAGATATTGAGTAAGTACCAGAATCACAAGAGTCTTACATCTGTCTCAGTATTTGTGGCATCCCCTTCCCACAAATAATCTCAGACTCTTGGATTATTTAAAGTCAGCTGTAGAGAGATGGAAGGTAGAAAGAAAGAGAAGTTCAGTCTAACCTTAGGTAAGACTATGTTTATTCATGGCGAGGAGGCATCTTTGGAAGATGGGATGCAGTCCCTTATAGGGGCAGAAAAGACTTCTATAGGCAGCAAGGGAAGCTGGGAAGTGTAGTCTTTCAGCAGGAAACCATCACCAACCATGTTGAAATCCAGTAGCTTCCAGTCAGTTCAGATCAATCCTGAGATAACATTCCCTTGTCTCAGAAGGCATTAGAGAGAGATGATCTCTAAAAGTAGAGCGGGAAGTAACTGAGACAAGAGCAGCACAATCATTCAATAAGGAACATTTACATCCCAGTTGGTACCACCACCCCCCCTCCCCGAATTGCGGCTTAGCTCTGAAATATCTCCTGGGAATGTTATCAGAATATGGTAAAACTTTAGGAGACAGAACCTAGCTGGAGGAAGTAGAGCATTGTGGGTGTGACTGTGAAGGGCATGTTAGAACCCCACCCCTCATCCTGTTCCTTTGCTTCTTAGTCACAATGAGAGGAGCGTGCCCCCCAACAACTGCAGTGCCCTGCCTTGCTAGAGGCAGAGTAATGATTTCAAATGACTATGGGCCCAAACCTTTAAAATTGTGAATACAAATAAATCTTTGCTCCTTTAACTTATTTTTCCCCCATTTTTCATATGTGTGTGTGGTGTGCATGTGTGTATGCATGGTTTTGGGGGTGCTTCACATATGTGTGGGTGGGTGTATACATGCCTATGGAGGCCCAAGGCCAATGCTGGTAATCCTCCTCCTTCCTTCTTTCACCTTATTTGTGGAGGCAGCAGGATCTCTCAGTCAAACCTGCAGCTCATCAACATAGCTAGTCTTGCTAGCCAGCTTGCTCTAGAGATACCCCATCTCTGCCTTCAGAAGCTGGGA
Source organism: Peromyscus maniculatus bairdii (assembly GCF_049852395.1). NCBI lineage: Eukaryota > Metazoa > Chordata > Mammalia > Rodentia > Cricetidae > Peromyscus > Peromyscus maniculatus. Next base: position 50,704,266 of record NC_134854.1, read on the forward strand.
TTATAATGGACTGCCATACCAAACTAGCATTTGTGTGTGTTTCTGGGTGTTCAAATTCGAGTCCTCACACTTGTGAGGCAAGTGTTTTCACTATTGATCCATCTTCTCAGCCTCTCCTTTTAAAAGATATTTATTTATCTTATGTGTTGTGTTTCGCCTGTGTGTGTATGTGTGCATCATATGTTTGCCTTGTGCCTGCAGAGGTCAGAAGAGGGTGTAGGATCTCCTAGAACTGGAATTATGGATGATTGTGAGCCACTGTGTGAGTGCTGGGAACCAAACCCTGGTCCTCTGCAAGAGCAATAAGTGTTCTTAACCACTGAGCCAAGTCTCTAGTCTGAAACTTAATTTTGTGATATATTTTGTCACAGTGAAAGAATGCTGACACTTCCCATACACAACCTCTGAGAAGAAAGAATGAGGGGGTATGTGGCTATACCATGGGAGAAAGAACCAAGATTTTAAAAGGCTCCATATCTCAATTTTTCTCATGAATGAGAATATTTAAATCAATATTGCCACATACACACCATACTTGCCATTCCTTACATAGAATTTGTAGTGCCTGGTGAACTCATTGTCCTAGAATTTGAAGGTTATAAGTGAAAAGAAGATATGAAGAAAGTCTATTAGAATAAATAAACCAAAACCCCAGCTTCTTTCACGGTTTGTGGTGGTTTGAATAGGAATTGCCCTCCCTCCCTCTCCCACCATCACCACAATAGACTCATGTGTTTGAGTATTTGGCCATTAGAGTGTGGCACTATTAGGAGGTGTGGCCTTGTTGGAGTAGGTGTGGCTTTGTTGGAGGAAGTGTGTCACTGGCTTTGAGGTCTCAGAAACTCAAGCCAGGTCTCTGCCTGTTGCCTGAGTATCCAGATGTAGAACTCTCAGCTCCTTCTCCAGCACCATGTCTGCCTGCACACTGCCATGCTTCCCACCATGACAATAATGAACTAAACCTCCGAAACTGTAAGTGAGCCCCAATTAAATGTTTTCCTTTATAAGTGTTGCCATAGTCATGGTGTCTTTTCACAGCAACAGAAACCCTAAGACACTGTTGATTCATAACTCCATTTATAACCACCATGTTGTATCAAAGTATAGTTCCCATTTTACTTCCTTTTCCGGCATCCATTTATCTCAACCTTATTCCTTATGGGAGCCTAATTCTGTTCAGGACACCACCTTCCTGTCCCCTGCTTACCTGTGACTGTCACAGGCGATTATTTCACCCAGTCCCCACTGGTTTACTCTCACTTGCAGTAACCATAGCAATTCCTCTTTTTGGCCATTTGATTAGACTAGCAATTAGTCATGTAGCCCAATTTAGTCCAAAGAGTCTTGAGGGGAAGTCTGCTGAGAGATCCCTAAGAGAGTGTTCATTCTCACATGGAAGGATTCAACAAGATTATGATGATTGGTTTTAAGAACATCATGCTAGGTGAAATAAGCCAGTGGCAAGACTGTATGTTGTATGACCCTACATACATAAAGCATCCAGAACTAGAAAACATGTAGGAATGGAAAAGGATTAGATGTTGGGGTGGGGGCAGTAATGAGAAATGACTGCTATAAATATGGATATAAAGGAAAATGTTCTCAGTATGGATATGGTGGTGGCTGCATAGCTCTGTGACTATATTAAAACTGTGAATCACAAACTTTAAATGGGTGAAATGTATAAAAGAAAAGGAAAGGAAAGAAGAGGAGAATAGATGAGAAGAGAAGAGAGAAGAGAAGGGAAGGGAAGGGAAGGGAAGGGAAGGGAAGGGGAGGGGAGGGGAGGGGAGGGAAGGGAAGGGAAGGGAAGGGAAGGGAAGGGAAGGGAAGGGAAGGGAAGGGAAGGGAAGGGAAGGGAAGGGGAAAAAGATGGCTCTGGAGCTGGAGAGAGATATCTCTGTAGTTAAGCACACCTGGGTTTAGTTCCCCTCACTGATATGGCAGGGGTAACTCCTGTTCCAAGGATCTGACACTCTCTTCTGGCCTCAATGGGCACTAGGCACACACATGGTGCACATATGTGTAAGCAGGCAAGCACTCGTACACATAAAATAAAACAGAATTTTTAAAAAGATGGTCCCACATTTTGCTCTATAGGATCATACATATCTATATGATGTCAGAAACTGATACATCATCACTCATCCACGAAGGGAGCCAGCCTGAGGCAGAGCCACTTCACAGAGGATGACAGAAGAAAGAGGTAGAAAGAACCAGGATCCTTACTGATATCATGGAACCAAGAGGTCAGTCTGTGTCTGGATTCTGCCAAAATTCCATACATCCTATTAGGTCAAAAAAATGAATTCTGTTTAGATCCAAGGCAGGAGCCATGAGCACTAATTGACAAGTTATAAACCACAGGCTGTTGGTGGCCAGAGTGAGGACAGTGTTTTTAATAGGACAAGTAGAGGCTTTAAGGCAGGAAATAAGTGAAAATCAATCGTAGAAATAGCTGGCAGACAGCAGTGTGATGTGTGCTTAACCTTTTACTGTTCTTGATTCATTCCCCAGTCATGTTGATTGTTCTTAGACTGGGCGTATGCTCCTTTACCATAGAGGCATTATCAGTAACGGGGAAGAGTTCCAGGAAAAAGGTGTCGGGAGGTGTGTCTGCCTGTTGGTAGACTTTCCTGTGTCTCCTCAGATGAATTCTGTGATGGGAGCAGATGCTCCCCAGTGTAAGCGCTTCTATCATGGAAAATGTGAGCAAATTCTTTTAACATTCACTTTAGTGTATTTACTCACTCTATGCACACAGATACTTCTTTAGACTCTGTGTTTCCTGCAAAAGAAAAAAAAATACGAAGTGATGTTCTTGTGGTATTTATGCTTAAAATCCTTTCCTTATTATGACCTTTAATATCCACTGAATCTACAGCTACCAGATTGGAAATATGTAAATGAGGCCTTTCAAGAAACCAATGGCTTCCTAGGAGACAGAATATTTTCCATATCATTGCATGGGATTTTTAGAGAACCCTCCGTGAAGTTCCTTGTCACCTGTGTCTACCAGGGCTCTTTCCTTGTTTTAATGTGTCTCCTTGTCATCCTGTGCCACCTCTTCCTCACCTCACGTGGGCCCCAGCTGGCAATTGCAGCTGCCTGTTCTGTATGACAGTTTAAAAGGACAAAGACCAGCCCTAAGATGTAGCAGGGTCTACAGTACTGTTCCACAAAGCCCAGGCTCCCAGATAATCCAATTTCTATGTATTCTGAAACAATAAGGGGAAAATTCTACCTGTAATGCACTTATTTTTGTTTTTAACTTGGTGGTTGTTTTTCCCTTTTAGAAGCATAACATCCGTCAGTTTCTTAATGGTTTGGTTTGCTTTTGGCCTTGCTGTTGTTTAGGAAAACTGACATTTCAGTGAAAATAATAATCCTGTGACATCATTCTAATAAGCAATCATGCAATTAAAATTGCTGCATCTTTTCATCTGTATAAAATAAGACTAGCTCTTTAGGGGGAGGGCACCAGAGAGCAACAACAATCTAACCTAGCCATAAGATTTATTCAGAATTTCAGTTTGGGCATGGTGGAATAGACCTGAAAATCTCTATACTCCAATATAAAGAAATTCTAGCTAAAACAAAACAAAATTACCCAAAGGGCGTGACTAAGTTGGTCAGACAGAAAGAAATCCAACAGGGCTGGAAACTAAACAGGACAAGATCCCAGAATGGAAATGTGTCTAACAATACGCTGCCAGGGCTGAAGGTTCCAGCTCAGACCTCTGTTTCAGCACTCAGGAGACCTAAGAGATAAACGCTTGACTTCTATGGAGACAGACAAGTGAGACCCACCACTAAGCCACTCTATGAAACCTTACCCTTCAACACAGAAAGCTGTGTTCCTCTGCAGGAAAAAAATGTCCCCTGCCACACCACCTCAGTGATGTGACAATCTCAAGGAGTTAGAGAGATGGCTCAGTCATTAAGAAGGCTTGTTACTTTTGTAAAGGACCCGAGTTTACTTCCCAGTACCCGCGTAACCTATAACTCCAGCTCCAGGAGTTCTCATGCCTTCTTCTAGCCTCTGAGAATGCCTACCTGTGGTGATAATCTAATTGTACTGAATTATTATTTTGATTGTATGTTAATAAATAAAGTTGTCTGGGAGTCAGAGCTATTAGAGCCATAGCAAGAGTGTGGCGGTGGTGGCACACGCCTTTAATCCCATAGATATCTGTGTGTTCAGGGTCAGAGCTATTAGAGCCATAGCAAGAGTGTGGCGGTGGCGGCACACGCCTTTAATCCCATAAGATCTCTGTGTGTTCAGGGATACAGCCAGCATTGGAGACATATGCCTTTAAGACCTAGGGGGCTGTACATTCAGACAGTGACGAGGCAGTCATGTGTTTGGGTTTACAACCAATGAGAAGGCAGAACAACATACTTTAAAAATACAAACCGACAGGAAGTAGGTCTCTTTTCGCGAAGCTGGGACAGCAGGAGGAAGGGTGAGATTTTAGCTCTGAGCTCTGACTTCTCGGCTTTCTCTTTTACATTGTTTCTGTGTTTCTTATTTAATAAGACGGTTGGTTACATCTACATCTGGCGCCCAACGTGACAAGAATCCATTAAAAACTGCTTGGCTTGGCGGCAGGTCCGCTTTCCCGCAAGGGCGGCAGGCGGCCCGCGGCGGCGGCGGCGGCGGCGGCGGCACACGGCGGCCGGCGGCGATCGGCTTCTTAGTCCGAGCTGCTGGCGTCCTAGTCCGGGTAGCAACTTCTAGCCCGGGCCTAGGTCTGTGAGCAGCTTGCCTAAAGCCGGTGCTACAAACAACTCAGACCTGCCCTGCCGAACAGGGCCCTGCCTGTAAAGCCAACGCACGTGGTCGGAGCTTAAGGAAGCCAGACCCAAGCCTTGACTCGGCACAAGAGGGAACACGTGGCTGCATTTAAGCTTTAGCCGGCTACGCTTTCTTGTGCGTTCTCTCTTTCCTCTCTCTCTCTCTCTCTCTCTCTCTCTCTCTCTCTCTCTCTCTGTCTCTGTCTCTGGATTTACACCTGGGACACTAGGTGGCTGCTTTGAAAATCCCCTCGGATTTCTACTGTTCTACGCAGATTTGGTAAGTCATAATATATCAGATATTTTAAAGGAAACTATCTAAAAGAGAATTTTTTTCCACATTAAAAAACAAATGGGTTTTATGTGTACATTGGAAGAAAATTGGTTTTTGTTCGAAATTTTAGGCAGTCTGGCAATGGAACAACTATATAATATTAGTATTGGTGGAATTATGCACCTCATCACTATAATAATCCACATTTTAATATTTAAAAAGATAGTCAATTTAAGTGCCAGGATAACAGCGTTAGAAGAACTTGTTAAACCTGTAAAAATTCAGACAGAAGAAATTAACAGTGAAGTTGTTTCAAGTCGGGATCATAAGGTTGCAGAAAGAAAGCCTGTTTTCACACAGTCACCCTTAATTTATCCTGTAACAGTACAGCAGATGCCTGATCAAATGGCTACACAAAATACTTGGGCTCCAATTGAAATGTTGGATTTAAAAAGGTTTAAGGAGGCAATAGTATCTTATGGCATGCATTCCCCATATGTAAAGCAAATGTTAAACACTTGGTCAACATATAATAGGATAGTACCACAGGACTGGCGGGACCTCGCACAAGGTGTTCTGGAACCCAGCCAGAGACTTCAATTTCTGACTTGGTTTAAGGAGGAGGCTAAAAACATAGAAAAACAATGGAGGGATAAAGGAGTACAAGTTTGCCAGGATCAGCTTATGGGCGAAGGCCAATATGCTTCAGCACAAGCACAATGTTTATATGATGTCCAAACCCTACTTTTATGTCGAACGGCAGCCTTGAATGCATGGGACAAAGTTGAGGAACCAGGAAAAAAATCTGAGTCATTTACAAAGGTGAAGCAAGGCCCAAAAGAGTCTTTTACAGATTTTTTACAAAGACTGGCTTCAGCAGTAAAGAGAATGGTCTCGGATTCAGAAGCTGGTAAGGCAATAATTGAATCTTTGGCCTTTGAGAATGCGAATGCAGCATGCAAAAGAATAATCAGGCCATTAAGGGCAAGATCTGCACCTATGGAAGATTGGATTAGAGAAACAATTAATGTTGAAGCTGATGAGCATGATGATACATGGGTAGGAGAAGTAATTTCAAAAGGTTTGAGGAGTGTTAGATGTTTTGGATGTGGAAAGCAAGGACATTTGAAAAGGGACTGTAGACAGGTCATTTCCAGAAACAATGTTTCTTCAAGGAACAATGGCAACAGAATGCCCCTTCCTTCTGGAGTATGCAGAAGGTGTGGTAAGGGAAAACACTGGACCAACGAATGTAGATCAACAAAGGACAGACAGGGTAATCCTTTGCCTCAGTCTTCGGGAAACTCCCAGAGGGGCCTCAGGCAGGCCCCCAGTGCAAATCCAGTTCAAACCTTTCCGGCAGCCATAGAGGAAATGCCTGCTCTGGAGAGCGATTAAATAACCAAATGCCTATTGGAATAAATCATGCTGGTCAGAATGATGAAACAGAGAGAATAGAAAATTCAGGAGAAAACATAAAGAAAATTTTTTGGCAAACTTCTATTAATGAACAAAGACCAAAATTAACGATAAAAATAAATGGTGTTTTGTTGTCTGGTCTGGTAGACACAGGTGCGGACGTTACCATAATTGCACCAGAATTTTGGCATCCAACTTGGCCTCTTCAGGAGGTAAACGTTCAACTGTTAGGAATTGGGACATTATCTCAGGTGAAACAGAGTGCAAGATGGCTCGAATGTATAGGTCCAGAAGGACAGAGAGGAAAATTAAAACCATATGTGGCTAACATAACTATGAACCTGTGGGGTCGAGACTTGTTGCAACAATGGAATACTCAGATTAACATCCCTCCAATCTCAGAAACAAATCATAAACTAGCACATGTTACTGAGAGAAATATTAGAAGATATTGTTCTAATGAGTGGTCACCAGCCATCCATATTATACAAGAACAGGGCACAATAACTGATGATCTTCCAAAGACACCAACAGCTCTACCTTTAAAATGGTTAACAGACAAGCCTGTATGGGTCCAGCAATGGCCTTTAACAACAGAGAAACTCCAGGCTTTAGAAGAGCTGGTAGAAGAACAGTTAAATGCTCAGCATATTGAAGAATCAACCAGCCCTTGGAATTCTCCTGTATTTGTTATTAAAAAGAAATCTGGTAAATGGAGAATGGTAACAGACCTTAGGGCAATTAACAAAGTAATTCAGCCAATGGGTTCTCTACAATCTGGGATGCCTTTGCCTACTCTGTTACCAAAAGGATGGCCTCTCATAGTTATTGATTTAAAAGACTGTTTCTTTTCAATACCCTTACAAGAAAAAGACAGAGAAAGATTTGCTTTTACAGTGCCTACTTATAATAATTCTCAACCGGTTAAAAGATTTCAATGGAGGGTCCTCCCACAGGGAATGTTGAATAGCCCAACTCTGTGCCAATATTTTGTACAACAGCCATTGGAAGTGATACGTAAAAAATTTCCTAAATCTATAATTTATCATTATATGGACGATATTTTACTAGCTGACTCAAATGCAGATACTTTAGAAATAATGTTTGAAGAAGTAAAGAAAATTTTGCCTCGCTGGGGATTACAAATTGCTCCTGAAAAGATACAAAGAGGAGATTCTATTAATTATTTAGGATATAAAATAGAGCTACAAAAAATTAGACCCCAAAAGGTGCAAATTCGGAGAGATAGACTACAGACTCTTAATGACTTTCAAAGATTATTTGGAGATATTTCTCATCTACGAACTATTGTTGGGGTAAAAAATGATGAACTGACTAATTTGTTCAAAACCTTAGAAGGTGACAAGGACTTAAATAGTCCAAGAGAATTATCACCTGAAGCTGAGAAAGAATTAGCATTGGTAGAAAAGAAAGTGCATGAAGGACACGTGAATCGTATTGATCCAAAGCTGGATTGCATTTTGGTTATCTTACCTTCTAGGCGTTCTCCTACTGGAATATTAATGCAGAGGGAAGATATTATATTGGAATGGATATTTTTACCAAATAAACCAAATAAAAAATTAAAAACTTATGTGGAAAAAATCTCTGACTTGATTTACAAAGGAAAATTGAGACTTCGTCAATTAGCAGGCATAGACCCAGCAGAAATTGTCGTACCATTAACTAAGGAGGACATTGAAAAATTATGGACAGAAAGTGAACCTTGGCAAAGAGCTTGCAGTAATTTTTTGGGAGAAATTAACAGCAAATATCCCAAAAGCAATAGAATTGATCTTATAAAGAGAGCTGAATGGATCTTGCCTCGAATTGTACGGCAAAAACCCATATCTGGAGTTCGTACATTTTATACAGATGCCAACAAAGAAGGAAAGGCAGGTTACAAATCAGAAAATTTAAGTAAAGTGGTTCAAAGTCCGTATAATTCAGTGCAAAAATCAGAATTGTATGCTATTCTGTTGGTATTAATGGATTTTTCAGAACCTCTCAACATAGTAACTGACTCTCAGTATGCTGAAAGAGTGGTGTTACATATTGAGACTGCAGAATTTATCCCTGATGCTTCAGAATTAACTTCACTATTTATTCAATTACAAGATACAATCAGGAAAAGGAATCATCCTTTATATATAACTCACATTCGATCCCATACTGGTCTGCCCGGCCCTCTAGCACAAGGCAATGATGAAATTGATAAATTATTGATAGGAAATGTGCTGGAGGCCTCAGAATTTCATAAAAAACATCACGTTAATAGTAAAGGTTTAAAAAAGGATTTTTCCATAACCTGGCAACAAGCCAAAGAAATAGTAAAGAAATGTCCTACTTGTTCCTTCTACAATCAGACGCCATTACCAGCAGGATGTAACCCAAAGGGTACTCAGAGAAATGAAATCTGGCAGATGGACGTGTTTCACTTTGCAGAATTTGGAAAATTGAAATATGTACACCACACTATCGATACTTATTCAGGATTTCAATGGGCAACTGCTTTGAGTTCTGAAAAAGCTGATTCTGTAATCACTCATTTGCTAGAAGTTATGGCCATCATGGGTATACCTGCACAAATCAAAACTGACAATGCTCCATCATATGTCTCTGTTAAAATGAAACAGTTTTTTGCTTATTACAATATAAAGCATATTACAGGCATACCACATAATCCTACAGGTCAAGCAGTTATAGAAAGATCAAACAGAACTCTAAAGGATATGCTAAATAAACAGAAATGGGTAACAAAAACCCCCAGAAATAGACTGCATAATGCTCTTCTAACTTTGAATTTTCTGAATGCCAATGAGAAAGGAACAACAGCTGCAGAGAGACATTGGATAATAGAAAAAACTACAGAATTAAATCAGCCTATATACTTTAAGGATGTGCTGACCTCAGAATGGAAACCAGGGTATGTATTACATTGGGGACGTGGTTTTGCTTTTGTTTCTACAGGAGAAGATAAGCTGTGGGTACCATCAAAATTGATAAAGGTTCGATTTGAACAAGAGAGACCTCTTAATTAGAGGAGGTGATAGTTCATCAACCAGCATGAACATCCAATTTAAACTAACTTGTATCAATAAAACATGCCTTTTCATTTCATCAGATAATAACTTGCCAAAAAGGAACATCCCCAAAATTAGTCTTGGGGAAAGGTTTTTGTTTTTGTCTTTTAGGAGAATGAAGGTTAAGGAATCTGAAGAACACTGGACAAATGAGACAACTGAAGAAAAGGGACAAATCATCTATCCCAAGAAACAGAGTGAAACGGTGTATGGGTATATATTATCTAAAAAAATTTTATGTCTTCCTAAATGTTTGTTTCTGCTTTTCTCTAAAGATTTAACACTATTGGTCTTCTAACAGTCCCAGTTCAATTAAAATTTAAAGCTGACTTTGGAGTTGGAGAATGGCTCTCTCCTTCTTTAAAATCAAGCATGTTGTTAAAAGGAAAATGCAAACTCCCTGTATCATGCCAGAATAAGAGCCATTTCTGCTATGGTACAGGACAAAAGCAAAATTAATTAAGGGACTATTCTATTACTAATCTCAACTCTTTGATTCTATTCTGATTCTTTAAACTGTTCTCAAAGTATAAATTTTATATCAAAATTTACAAGATTAATATATATATATACATTTTAAACTTTGTTAAGATATGAATGGTCACATAGAGTACTAACTAATTCTAGAAAAAAGGCTAGCTGCATATATATGTTTTTGTGTTCGAGTCTCTTATCAGTTTTCTGCAGGAAATCACGGCCTGGCCTAACATCAACTGAAGTCTCCAGAAAGAAGATGGGGCCCCACAACAACAACAATTCCACGTGGACAATAATAATATCATTAAGCTGACAAACATCATCCACAGATCAGCTTTGAACTACAAGGTGCTCAGAGCAAATTTGAGATGACTAGCTGAGATGATCCAGTCTCAAAGACTACTTGAATAAGGACTTGAGATAAACCCTGAACTTTGGCATTATACACAGACTGGATAATGAAGGATATAGTTACCTCTCTTAGAATTTGACAATTAACCTAAAATTTTTCTTTCAGGATAAAGAAAACTTTGCCCATACCCAGCAGGAAGCAATTTTAAGAATACGATGCCCACATTCCCAAACAGGTGGTGGTGGGCGGGTGGTTTTTTGGTCTTTTTAATGGGTTTTGGTTCTGGGATAATTTTCAGTGTTTAGGGGGGTTGGTTACAAGTTATTGTCAAGGGTTAGGAAAAAGGCTAAGCAAAGGAGATTAGATTTAAGGTTCTTGTTTAAAAAGAAAAAAGAGAAAGAAAGAAAAGAAAAAGACAATTACTAGTTTTAAATACTTTACATTGGATTGGATTGTTTTATATTGTATACAAATTTGAAATTGATATTGTTAGAAAATGCTATATGTATATTTCTAATTGTATTTATTCCATCCATTTAACAATGTAATGCAAATTTCTGATCCTTGAATGTTATTATTATCAACTATTAGGATATAAAGAAATGAAAGCTAGTAGTTAGACATTATCATAGAACTTGTAGTCATATTAGATATGTTTTAAAAATTGAGCAGAGATGTTTTAGACAGGTCATCTTCAAACCCTTCAGAGATCTACAGAATATGGCATTTAAAATGTTTTAATAACTTAGAAAATTTTTCTTTTTTGAGACATGTCGGCTCCTGGCAGTACCAATCTACTTTAGAGAAAATATGGGCATTGAAGAAACTGCATATGGAGTCAACTTTCATTCTGGCAAAAGTTAGCCACTGGACAACAAAGTATCCTCGAATCAACAGGACAAAATGGACAGACAGATCACGAAACAAGGGACTACTGATTCTTGCCAAAACAAGTGTGGTTATGGCTTTATCAAAAGGCATCTTCTGAGGCCAGGACAATATGGCCCCATCCCTGAAGTGGCCTTCCCATCCGGAAAAGGTACGGTGCCCTTTTCTTCGAAGGCAGCTTAACAGGCAGAGGGCCGATGGATTCTGTTGTACAATGGAACAGCAGCTGAAAGCTCATGCCTCTCAAAAGTAGACTGGCATTTAATAGAGGGATGTGGAGAAGAAGGGGATGCTGAGATGAAGCCATATATACACAGCCAAGAAGAATGGACAGCTGAATTAAAAAACTGTCAACAATTTCCAGAATTTAAAATCCTGAATCATGACAGGACACTAGTGGAATTCAGGTGTTTCTGGTACGTGGACTGCTCTCACCCAATGTGAGGTTGAACTGTTGACCTTGTGTACATCCTACTTCACAAATGAGTCTGTCAGATACACTAAGCCTATAGGCTGAAGATGATGCCCCAACACTGCGGAGAAACCTCAGGTGACTGCCCAGGCAGCTGGCTATTTCTGTCAACTCACAAAATTTTTTGGAAGTTGCTTGCATGCACTTCCTGTTTTTATTTTTGTTAGCTAATATTATTCCCTTCTTGGGTCTCTGAGGGAGTTGAAGATTAGTTAGTTATGGTTGAAGATTAGTTAGTTATAGTTGAAAATTAATTAGGATAGAAAGTGCATTAGATACATCTTGGATTTACCAAAATAGGATAGATAATGGAATTATTTTCTCTGATTTGTCAAATACCTGTTTAGGTATTTATTACTTGTATATATTGTATATAGTTATTGTACTTTTGTATATAGTTTTTCTTTTGTTAGTTATAACCTTTTGCTTTCTTTTTCTTTTTATTAAAATAGAAAAGGGGAAATGTGGTGATAATCTAATTGTACTGAATTATTATTTTGATTGTATGTTAATAAATAAAGTTGTCTGGGAGTCAGAGCTATTAGAGCCATAGCAAGAGTGTGGCGGTGGTGGCACACGCCTTTAATCCCATAGATATCTGTGTGTTCAGGGTCAGAGCTATTAGAGCCATAGCAAGAGTGTGGCGGTGGCGGCACACGCCTTTAATCCCATAAGATCTCTGTGTGTTCAGGGATACAGCCAGCATTGGAGACATATGCCTTTAAGACCTAGGGGGCTGTACATTCAGACAGTGACGAGGCAGTCATGTGTTTGGGTTTACAACCAATGAGAAGGCAGAACAACATACTTTAAAAATACAAACCGACAGGAAGTAGGTCTCTTTTCGCGAAGCTGGGACAGCAGGAGGAAGGGTGAGATTTTAGCTCTGAGCTCTGACTTCTCGGCTTTCTCTTTTACATTGTTTCTGTGTTTCTTATTTAATAAGACGGTTGGTTACATCTACACCTACCCATATGTGCCAAAGACTCACACAGATATGCACACATAAATAAATATAAATTTTAGAAACCTCAAAACAGGGAAAACCAGTATGAAAAAAAAAAATGGTTCCAGACTTAAAATACTTTTTGTTTCCAGCCAAAGAAAACCAAAAGGTCTCAGGGAAGAGGGAGATGTTCCCATACACCAGACAATGTAGGATTATACATATCTTCTTGTCTATAAAATATTTACCAATGTCTTTTACTTGTATTTTATTACATTTTCCCTTTATGTGTATGTTTGCTATTAAATTTTATAAATTTATCTGTGGTGATATATTGTGTACCCCAACAAAGCGTATCTGGGGCTCAGAGGACAGAGCCAAGCCACTAAATTAGACATAGAAGCCAGGCCGTGGTGGCACACACCTTTAATCCTATCACTCAGGAGGCAGAGATCTGTCTGGATCTCTGTGAGTTCAAGGACGCACTGGGCTGCATGAGAGAAACAGAACCAGGCAGTGGTAACACACGCCTTTAATCCCAGGACACAGAAAGGTACATGTGAGGAAACAGGAACTCGCTCTCTTGAGGCTGAGGATTTCATAGAGGTAAGCTAGTGGCTGGCTGTTCTGCTTCTCTGATCTTTCACCTTTCATCTCAATATCTGACTCTGGGTTTTTTGTTATAAGACTTTTTAAGATTCATATTATACTTACCTATATGACCAAAGGACCAAATTGTTTTTAAAAAATCATTTGGCTGTAGTAGATTAATATTTTAATGTTTCTAATAATAATTTGATGCACATTCTTTCTGAAGTAAGGACGACAACCATTTGACTTACAAATATTTTCTGGTTTCTTTTGCCTTTGCATTTGGCTACTGAAACATTTTGACATTAAAAGAAAATCTTGAACTTCATATAATTAAATTTTAGATATACTCTGATAAAGTCCTCTAGTGACCAAACCTTTTCCAATATTGCCCATTAGTTTCCTATTGATTTCCTCCCTAGACTGATCCTTTAAAACCCATCTATAATAATTTGTATATATGTATATCCCTGTATGTATTTGCATGTATGTGTGAAGTGTGTTCGCATGTGTAGAAGCCAGAGGTCAATGTTGGGTGTCTTCCTCAATTGCTCCCCACCTTATTTTTTTATAGGGCCTCTCACTGAATCTGGACCTCACTAATTTGGGTAGATTAGATGGCTAGCAAGTCCTAGGGTTCCTCCCATGCCCTCCTTCCCAGTGCTGGTGTCACAGGCATACACCACCCATTTCTCACATGGGTGCTAGGATCCGAAGTCAGCTCCTCATACTTGAATGACAAGCACTTTACTGACTGAGCCACCTCCCTAGCCCGCTACCATTATTTTTATTTATATCAGAACATACCAAACTCTTTCCAGCCTCAAGGTCTTCACATCATCATTCCATTTAGTTAGCAACTAACTTTCATTCACCCTCCTGTGCTCAGCTCAGCATTTTCACCCAAGAAAACTCTCTCAAGCATATACATGTATGATTCCTCTGGGTGGGAGTATAGCTCAAGGCCAAAGCAAACACAAAAGGACTCCGGAGAACCGAAATGTCCCCGCACAATAGACAAGTGCAAGACCCTTGGTTCAATCCCCAACACCATAAAAGTCGTTACATATAAAATAAATAATGGGGGCTGGAGAGATGGCTCAGAGGTTAAGAGCACTGCTTGCTCTTCCAAAGGTCCAGAGTTCAATTCCCAGCAACCATATGGTGGCTCACAAACATCTGTAATGAGATCTGGTACCCTCTTCTGGCCTGCAGGCATATGTGTACTCTATACATAATAAGTAAATAAATTAAAAATAAATAAATAAATAAATAAATAAATAAATAAATAAATAATGAACTTATTCCTAACTCTTTCCTAGCTTTCTCATTATAGATTGGTCTCATAGTAACCTGTAATTATATATTTAATCGTTTGATTACTTATTGTATACCTAGCATCCTCTCCTTGATGGCATTTCTAAATATACAAGAGAGATAATATTGTTTTTCCTGCAAAAGACCCATTTCCTCATGTACATATAATAACTACTTGATAAGGTTGAATGAGTGAACAAGCCAAGAGCACCCTTAATGTCCTCCCCTGGTGCCACATACAAAGACCATGCATAGCTACTCAAACTTAATGGCTGACATCACTCTCCTCCACTGCAAGCTCAGAAGAGAATTCAGCCTCCTCCCCTCTGTGACTCTTCCACCCACCCACACTCTGGAGGGCACCTACTTCTCCCACACTACGAGAAATCTGCTCATTGGTCATCTCCTTTGCCCACTGTTTTTCCTTTTTAACAGAGAACCCACTTAAGACATCAAACAGAGATACACCAGAATCTACCCTTTATAATCCTTGTTTTCCTCATTTCAATTTTGATTTTTCATATAATTTACATGTAGTCAAATGCACCCATAGTAAGATGGGTGACTTTTGTAAAGGTAAACACTCCCAGTGAAGTTATAGAATATTTCTATCATCACCAGGTGCTAACGCTTCCCAGTTAACCTTCGCATACTTCTCAGTCCGTGCCCTGCACCACACAACCTCTATTTCCTGTCACCACCCATTCCATTTGTCTCTTTCTGAGTCACCTATAACTGAAGCTCCACGGCATATAATGTTTTTCTTCTGGCTTCTTTCTCTCAGCACAGTGCCATATCAATGCTGTGTTCCTTTTATGGATGAGTTGTCACCTGTCCTATGGACTTGTTACAATTCGTTCATCTATTCACTGGTTGAGGGATAGTTATATGTAATTTTTTCCTACCATGAATAAAAGTGGATTCAATGTTTGCATACACATCTGTGTGGGTATGTGTTTGTGTTTTCATTCTGGGTAGATAAAGCTGTAGCTGGATTGTACAGTTAAGTGCATACTTAACTTTTTAAGACATGGCCAACCTGTTTTCCAACCTGCCTGAAATTTCATATTCCTAGAAATTGTGACACACATTACTACATTTATGTCAGTTTTTTTATCTGAAGACATCCTGACTTGTATAATCATCTACAGTAGATCTTCCTTGATGAAGCAGCTGTTTAAATGTTTTTCACATTTGAAAAAGGTAATCTTTTTCTCCTGAATTGTAAGAACTCTTTATACATCTTGATTTCAAGTTCTCCTTCATATGTTTTGCAAATATTTTTACCAGTCTATACTTTGCCTTTTCATTTTGATAATAGTACCTTTAGAAGAATAAGATCTTTAAAGTTTAGTAAAGATAACTTAGTGATTTTTTTCATTCATAGTGTGCATGTTTATATGGCCTATTTAAGAATCTTTTGCTTAACTTAAGATATTAAGATTTTCCCCATATTTCATTTTAAAAGTTTTATGATTTTTCACTTTTATGTTTAGGTCTCACATCTGTGTTAAGCTAATGTCTTAGTTAGGGTGTCTATTGCTGTGAAGAGACACCATGACCACAGCAACTCTTATTAAAAAAAAAACATTTAATTGAGATGGCTTGCTTATAATTTCAAAGGTCCAGTCCATTATCATCATTACAGGGAGTATAGTAGTAGGCAGGCTGATGTGGTGTTAGAGTAGTAGCTGAGAGTCCTACATCTTGTAGGCAATAGGAAGTCAACTGAGACACTGGGCGGTATCCTGAGCAGAGGAAACCTCAAAGCCCATCCCCACAGTAACACACTTCCACCCACTCCAACACAGTCACACCTCCTAGTAGTGCCACTTCCTATGAGATTTGGGGGGCTAATTACATTCACACTGCCACAGCTGGTTTTTGCTAGTTTTGTTTTCTCATATGGCCATCTAGTTTCTATGCTGTTTGACAAAATACCATCCCTTCTACCTCTGACCTACCTTGGGAAATTGTCAGATAGTGTATACGCTGATTTACTTTTGGATCGTTCTTTTGTTCCATTGGTCTCTGCATCTATCCTGACACCAATACCACCATACTTGTCATGGTCGGTCTTGCTTGTCAGATGGACAGGATTTTGAATTACCAGGGAGATACACATATGGGTATGGCCATGTGGGTGTCTCCTTAGACTGAGGAGGGAAGACCCATCCTAAAAGTGAGCAGCACTATCTCCTGGGCTAGAATCACAGATTCAATTAAAAAGGAAAAAGGAGAAAGCTAGCTGCACTCATCTCTCTGATTCCTGCCTGTTCACAGGGTGTGCTATTCTTTTGCCATTCACTGCCATGCTTTGCCCACCATGATGAAGGACCCTCAAATTTTGAAATAAACCTTTCTTTATATTGCTTCAGTATTTCATCATAGCAATGAGAAAAGTGACTAATATATCCCTACTTTGATTAATAAGGTTTTTTTTTTTGGGGGGGGGAGTCTTAAAACTGGGTAGTATAAGTTGTCAAATTATATTCCTTTTCAAAATGTTACCACCTATTCTAGGTTCTTCGAATTTCTATGTGAAGTTTAAAATCAGTGTTTATATTTCTACCCCCAAACCCTTGATTTGGGTTCAAATCATATTGAATCTATTTTAAACAAACTTTAAACCCTTAATCCCAGCATTTGGGAGGCAGAGGCAAGAGGATCTTTGTGAGTTCAAGGCCAGCCTGGTCTACATAGAGAGTCCTGGAACTGCCAGGCATACAAAAAGAAGCAGAGACAGCTTGGGGAAAAAAAGATACTTAACCCTTTAACAATATTGAATTTAAGTTCCCAAACATCATATTAATCTCCATTTATTTATATGTTATTTAATTAATTTCAGCAATGTCTAAGGGTATAAGTCATATCCTTAAGTATACCTGTTTTTTATTTTTAGAAATATTATAAATGGTGTTTTATTGTTTTCAATTTAAATTTCTAGTTGCTTGTTGCTAAAATATAGAAATACATTTTTATGTTTAATTTGGACCCTACAACGTTACTAAGCTGAACTAGAATTTATAGTGATTTTGTTGTTGGGTGGATTCTTTGTATATACAATCAAAGTCATCTGCGTGAAAATGTTACTGCTGACGGAACAGAAGCCTAGCCTTAGGGGTCCAGGAAAACCAGATTAACCACATGTAGGCTTAGAGCCAAGTGGTACTGCAGTGTGAAATAAACTTACTCTGTGTGGCCATACTGTGAAGAAAAGGAAGGACGAGGTTATTAAGCCCTGCCCTGGAGAGACCAGCATCCTAAACCCTGCCCTGGAGGGACCAGCATCCTAAGCCCTGCCCTGGAGGGACCAGCATCCTAAGCCCTGCCCTGTAATCACTGAGAAGACTTATTGGGTTCTGTAGAGGAAAGGCAATGAGGAAAACAAAGTTATACCTAGTTTTGTGGTCATTCTGTTCCCTAATTGATCATTGTTTCAAGTCTGATTCTATGAAGTCCTGTTGGTATCTTTTGTCTGCAGTTGCCAGAGGGACAAATTCCATTCTTATCATGAGGGATCTGTCTACAAGCCTCACAGTTCCAGGAACCTGAGATAACTGAGGAGAAATGACTCAGACAGAGATCACACAAGAGGGGGAAAATGGAGTCCGCTGGGATAATGACTGAGTCCGCTTTATATCCTCACTCTCACAGGAGTCCCTGTTAGAAAGGCGGTTTGACCAATAATCTGAATACACATATCTGTTTTACTTCTATATCTCACCATGACAATATTAAGTAGAATCTGTAAGAGCCGCTATTGTTGTCTACTTCTTAATATAATTAAAAAAGTTCTCAGAATTTTACCAATACATTGTTCAGAGCTGTTCTTCATGTTCAGTAAGTCATCTATATTTTCTGATTTTGAAATGGTTATAAATTGCTGCCTGTGTTTCCTACACTAGGCTTAGGACTGGAATGGAAGTCAAAGCATCATAATCTATTATATATTCCTGTTGAAAAGCACATGAGCACAATGCCTTAGGTTTAGTCCATAGCACCACCACCAGGACGGACGGACAGACAGACAGACGGACACACACACACACACACACACACACACACACACACACACACACACACACGGCATTTATTGAACTCATGATTCCAGTGGCACAAAGATCCAAACAACCTGTAAATAACAGCAGCAACATCTTGTGACGGGACCCCTCGGCTGCATGACAAATGTCAGAGAAGTGGAAAGGAAAGAGCTGCAGGCAGAAAGGGCATTTGTGTGGGCAAGGAAGCAAGAAAAGTGGGGGAAGCACCAGGCTCCCCGGTAAAACAACCCGATTCCATGGGAATTAATTCATGCAAACTGGACTCACTCCTGAGAGACAGCATTAATGTATTCATGAGGGTAGAAACACGGACTTAATCACCTCGATTCCAGCCTTGTCTCTTAAAGGTTTCTCCACCAAACCGCCACCAACTGTGGTGTATCAAGATTCAAGCCATACTCTAATGAAAGCACTCGGCACGGAGTACTGAGTCCATTGGCATAGACTGGATGACAGAGAAAAAAATATCACAGGCATGTTTGAGGGTAAAGAGTCTTACATTCTCTTAGATGACACTTTCTCCCAAGTCTCTTAATAACCGTTTTGAATTTCCCAGTTAGAGGCTGCTCAGTTCACCTACAAATCCCCACAATGCATAAAGGACTGATAATAGAATGAATTGTGCTCTCACCAGATTATTTCCCTATCACCAAACTGAAAAATAATAAGATAGTCAGAACAGACGTCCACAGACGGACAGAGGAAGATGGTTGCTGGAGTGGGAAGCAGCCCAAGAGGAGGGCAAAATAACAAAGGAAGTTAGAGGTAGCCAGAGATGCGTTTTTACCTCTTCATTGATGGTGCCGGCGACAAGCACCAGGCCATTGAAATTCTGTTCTCTTCTATTAATTCTTTCTTCCATAAGGATGGTTACAAACAAGTATTTGGCATGCAGTTGTGCTGTGAACTATTTTTGGCAAGTACGGCCAAGACCTATTTCAGAAAACTAGGTGTCTGTTCAGTTCACGTTTCACCTCTCTGAGTCTGGACCTCTCCAGGAGATTCCCCAGCACACTCCCTTGCAGGCTAACATTCTCTGCAGTATCTTTTATAGAGGGCTTTGCAGAGGAAAGCTAATGTCTACAGGAGTGCAGCAACAACACCAGTACAACCACCACCACCAGCAGCAATGATTCCCTGAGCTTTCAGACCACTAGGCTAACTATGCACCTTCTATTAGAACTCTGTGGAATTCTGATATCCAGATGAGCATGATGAATTTGCAAATGAATGTCATAGTATAAAGTATTGTATGTATCACTAAAATTGAGAATAAAACATACTTCTGGACATTGGGCCCAATGGAATGAAGTAGTATGATAAAAGTACTAGTAGACTTCAAGTCAGTAAACAAAGATTTAATTTTCATCTTTTTTGCTTACTGTAAAACCCTAAGGGTGGTTGTTTAAAATTTCTGGGTATTTCTTCATCAGTATAAACTTCACACTCATTAAAACAAATTGGTAGATGTCAAATCACCTAGTCTGAATCTGTAGCCAAATAAATACAAATTCTCCTTTTAATTCCAAGCCAGATGTTTGCTAAAGTGGGTTTTAATATCTTTACTAATACTACAATTAATATAATTATCATTCATTAGCAGTCACTCACCAAGATTAAAAATATATAGAGGGCTGGAAAGATGGCTCAGAGTTAAGAGCACTTACTGCTCTTGTAGAGGACCTAGGTTCAGATGCCAGCACCCATATGACAGCTCACAACCATCTGCCACTCTGACCTCTGTGGGCATCAGCATGCAAGCATACATCTACTCAGGCACACACACATATTCATATAAAATAAAAATAATTTCAAAAATAAATATATAAGGGGACATAAATTTTTGCAGGAAATAAAGATGAGAGCCACCATTATAGATATTTAATGTGTGTTTAACGAGTGCAATAAACTTCTGTTCACATTATGAGAATTCTAGTTCCCGCATGAGAGACACTGACCCAAGCCTTTGGGAGAATAGTTCGCAGGTTCAGACTAGAATAAAGCTGACTGACCCATCCTTAGACTATCAAAGCAATTTTGATGAAGCACAACAATTTCGGAAAAGGAACAGCTACTTTGAAGCAGTAATGCCAAAGCCAAAGGTACTTCACCCAGCTGGGGTTCTTGTCTCATTGCCTGGGCATTTGGCCTTGGGCATTTAATGAAAGCTTATGCTGGGTCAGATTCTCTTTTCGAATTCTCAGCTCTTCCTTGTTCTTGCACAGATTGAATGTTTGATCTTGGCTTCATTGTCCAAAATTGCTCAATGTCCAAAATTTCACAAGGATTTGTACACATGTAAAACCCTGCTACTAATTGTGCATGTAATGGCTGAGATTAAGTTGTGTGACTTAAAATGTTCTGACCTTAATCCTAAAGCTCTTGATTTGTTCATTACCGCAGTCTCTTATCTTGGACTTTACGAGGAAGGCTTTAATCCTGGCAGCTTTAAACCAAGGCATTTGAGTCCTAGTCAGTCCTCTTTGTGAAGGGGCCAGATTGAGAATCTTACCACAAGGTGGCGCTAACGACCCAGTAGTAGCAGGTGACTGGATGACAAACCACACTGTACTTTCCTCTGTGTTGACCAGCATCAGGCTAGTCTTTCATTTATTGCCTGGCATCTTAGGGGAAGTTTTGGCTTGAGTCTGATGGAGTCTGGTGCAACAGTCCTTCTAAAGTGCTCTGCCCCTAGTAAAAAGGTCTTCAGCTTTGTAGTAGCATTTCCAACATCTTTACAACATCATTAGTGACCTATTCTTCTGCCTCTCCTCTCTTTTCTTCAGTCCCCAAGTCTGGGGACCTAGTCGCTGCACTCACTCAATGTGAGTATCTATAGCATGGAATTATGTGCCATCCATGCAGTCAGAAGTTTAGTCTGAGAAATCTAGGTCTTCGGTTATTTATTTATTTATTTATTTATTTATTTATTTATTTATTTTTGCTTAACCTGTTGTCAGAAGGAGGCTCAGGTATCATGGAGTAAGGGTATGCTCAGGCCCTGTACTTGGGAAACAGACTTCTGGAAGCTGACCTGTGTTTCAAGAAGAGGACATAAGGGAAATGTTTGATTCTTGTGTTCATGGCCAGTCCACAATCCATCCTCTGCCAATACATACTATCTGTATCCATAATCCATCCTCTGCCAATACACACTACCTGCATCCACAATCCATCCTCTACCAATACAAACCATCTGCATCCATAGTCCATCCTCTGCCAATATGCACTATCTGCACCCACAATCCATCCTTTCCCAATACATGCTATCTGCATCCACAATCCATCCTCTACCAAGTCATACTACCTGCATCCATAGTCCATCCTCTGCCAATATGCATTATCTGCAGGAAGTCTTATGATCTCTCTGTTCATTTGTTCACACTAAACCTCCCCTTACCCTCATTTTCTCTTTGATGCAATTCTTGGACATTTAATTTAATTCTAAGGCAAAAAAGAATTGGTCACTTTTTTTCAAGTAAAATCATTTGGGAATGCATTTCTAAATTGGAATACTATTCAGCAACACAACAAAATGGAATAGGGTTGAGGAGATGGCTCAGTCAGTAAAGTGCTGGCCATGTGTCTTAGTTAGGTTATTATTGTGTGATAAAACACCATGACAAAAGCAACTTCAGCATCACAGGTCATCATCGAGGGAAGTCAGAGTGGGAACCTGGAGGCAGGAGCCAAGGCAGAGGCCATAGTGGAGTTTGCTCCCCTGAGTTTTCTTTTTCTCTTTCTTTCTTTCTTTCTTTCTTTCTTTCTTTCTTTCTTTCTTTCTTTCTTTCTTTCTTTCTTTCTTTCTTTCTTCCTTCCTTCCTTCCTTCCTTCCTTCCTTCCTTCCTTCCTTTCTTCCTTCCTTCCTTCCTTCCTTCTTTCTTTTTCTTTCTTTCTTTCTTTCTTTCCTCCCTCCATTTCTCCCTCCCTCTCTCTCTTTAGCATTTTTAATGATTTATTTATTCTTATTTTATGTGTGTTGGTGTTTTTCCTACATATATGTTTGTGTGAAGGTATCAGATCCCCCTGGAACTGGAATTACGGACAGTTGTGAACTACCATGTGGGGTGCTGGGAATTGAACCCATGTCCTCTAGAAGAGCAACCAGTGCTCTTAACTGCTGAGCCATCTTTCCAGCCCTCAGCCTACTTTCTTATAGAACCCAGGAAGGACTACTAGCCCAGGGGTGGCACACTCATGATGAGCTGGAACTTCCCCCATTAATCACTAATTAAGAAAATGCTCCCCAGGCTTGCCTATAACATGATCTTATGGAGGCATTTTCTCAGTTGAAGTCCCCTTCTCTCAAATGACTGCAGCTTGTGTCAAATTGACTTAAAACTACCCAGCACACCATGCAAGCATAAGGATCTGAGTTTGGGTCCCCAGCACCCATATAAAAACAAAACAAACAACAACAACAACAATCACTGCAGTGGTGTGCGCCTGTAATTCTGGTGCTGGGGAGGTGGAGACAGGAGGCGGCTATCTGGAGCTTGATGGCCAGGTAGTCTTGCTGAGTCAGTGAGTTCCAGCTTCAGTGAGAAATGCTGACTCAGAAAGTAAGGTGGAGAGTGATAGAAGACATCCAGCATTCACCTCTGACCCCTGCAGGCACATGGGCACCTACACACACACACACACACACACACACACACACACACACACACACACACACACACACACGGCGTGCACTCACGAACTCAGTGGGGGCTGGGCTATCTTTCAGTGAAAAGGCAAGGGGCAACATCGCTAAGTGAAGGAGCCAATCTGAAAAGGCAACATTTTGCATCATTCTAACTACTTGGCATTCTGGAAAAAGGAAAGCTATGGATGGGGGTGGTAAAACGACCAGGGGTTACTTAGTTTCAGGTGAAGGAAGAGGAGAGAAGCGGAACACCAGGGATTTCTATAGAAGGGCAGTGAAACTCTTCTGTTTGCTACAGATTTATCAGAACCTATGGAATGTGCAGTACAAGGAATGAACCCTCTTGTGGCCTTTAGGCAACCAAAGTGTTAACACTGGCTGGCAATGAGAACAAACGGATGTGAGAAGTTGCCAATAGGGGAACTGTTGTGTTGACAGATGGGTGTTCTCAGTATTTTCTGCCCCAAATTATGGTAAAGATAAAAGTAATAAAGGTAGACTGTCTAGCAAACGGCAGCAGCAGTTAGGGTCCAAGCTGAGCCTGTAGGGGGATTTCTCATTGAAACGACCACAGCACACAAGCTGAGACCGGCACATGGAGACACAGACATGTGAGCAGAGGATGCTTTGTCATGAGGAAGCAGACACTGAAGTGATATTTCTACAAACCAAGAAAGGCCAAGGAAGCTAGGAGGCGGCATGGCCCTGCTGAAACCTTTCTAACCAGTAGAACTTGAAAAGGAGTTCCTTCTGTCTTAGCCATGCAGTTGTGGTTGGACAAACCTACCAGATGCTCACCCTAAAGACCCGCTCAAGCCCCGTGGTTAAGAACCATTTACTCATAGCCTGTACAGTAAAGCTATGTTAAGCAAACAGTATTTCAATCCAACTCACTTGGCAAAGAAAATAGATCTTACTTTTTCTGTATTCACCTTTCCATGGCCATAAACCAGAATCTGTCCTCCTTTGTTCTGGGGATGATGGTGTTGGAGAGGGGCATGTGTGGTATTCGTGGCCACAGAGCAGGGAGGAAAGCAAGCTAACTTCTCATGTTTGAGCCTCCAGGGACTATGGTGCAAAGCTCTGGGGATTTGCATGGACCTTTTCTAAACGTTTGCGCTTTGGCCTTATGTGCTGACTTAGAGATTAAACCTGAGGTCAGGTGAATCTCTCTAATATTTCCAGGCCCTGTTATCTATGCCGTGTGTGTTTACTTGGACTTGGATGTGAACGTCTCACATAAGACTTCTCATGTGTTTCCTATGCTGTTCAAAAAACAGTCTCCGGGGACTACAGAAATGGCTCAGTAGTTAAGAGCACTGGCTGCTCTTCCAGAGGATCTGGGTTCAATTCTCAGTTCCCACGTGGCAGCTTACAACTGTCGTAACTCTAGTTCCAGGTAATGTGATGGATGCCCTTTCTGGCTTCCATGGACATCTGGCACATACATAGTTCACATACATATGTGCAGGTAAAATACCCTCCTCCCCACACAAACAAAACCTGGAAAAAATCTGGAAAAAATAGTCTCTGGGAGTTCCTCTATTCAGTGTCTCCCTTATATCTAATGCAACCATAACAACACAGACCTTTCCATCCCCTTGGGAAACTTCATTGGAAATAGCCTCAATGTGATCCCTCCTCACATTTGCCTCCATGGTGTCCATTCACCACACAGCAGCAGGTGTGTCTTTACTATGCTGTTTGAACTATTGAAAACATCGCTCCATGCCCTTCGAACCATCTCTGAGAGTCTTACTGGGCTTGTAAGCTGCAACGCTGTCTCCTGGCCTGCTCTCCTACTGGGCGGTGTGTTCTCCCTCCGGCTTCCTGCTGCCCAGTCCTCCTGGCTTTTTTCCTTCCCTGCCAGACTCCCTTCCACCCAGTTGCCTGCTGGAGGCAGGGAGTATCTCCTGTGCAAAGGCATTTCCATGGATAGCTTCTCCTCAGCCTTGGGGCTTAATGGGAACTCACCTTGCAGAAGGCACACCTCCACTCCCCAGTCCTGTTTGGAGCCTCTGCCTCACACTGACTACAGGTTGCAGTTAAACATTCATGAATTAGTTTTTCTCTTTTCCTTCCTTCCTTCCTTCCTTCCTTCCTTCCTTCCTTCCTTCCTTCCTTCCTTCCTTCCACCCCTACTTCCTTTTTTGAGACACGTTAAACATTCCCCATACTGGCCTCTTAACTTGTTATGTAGTCAAGGATGACCTTGAGCTTCTGATCCCCTTGTCTCCACCTTCTGAGAGGTGGGATTATTGAGGTTTACCACCATGCCTGTTTATGTGAAATGCTGGGGGCAGAACCCAGGTTTTTGTGCATGCTAAGCAAGCTCTTTCACCTGAGCTACATCCCCAGACCCTCTTAGTTTCTTATATAATGCCTGCCCCAGGGTCCCCTCCATCTTACCCAAGTTGTAAGATTTTGGGGGATGGGGTATCACCTGATCTTGTTCATCAGTGTATATTTAGTACTGACCACATAATAGGCACTCTGAAAAAGTTAAAATTGTTAACAATTGTGACAATTACTGGGAGGGGCAAATACATTGTATCTGAGAACAAGTATTATTAGCATGGATAGACATGAGCTGAGATTATTGAAGAGCTGGTCTGAGAAAGCTATGCTTATGTGGAGACCTGAAAGATTGGAACTGCTGGCTAGGCAAAATGATCAGGGCTGCGTAGAAAGCCTCCAGGCCTAGAGGGAGCAGTGAGTGTGAAAGCCCTGAGCTGGAAAGGGATACCACATGTTTTGGGTCTGAAAGATAGAGGTGAGAGAGCAAGAAGGAGGAGATTCAGGGAGAGGCTGGTTTAGGTGCGTCCTCGGGCTCTGCTACAGAGGTTGAACTGATAAGAAGCCATTTGACACTTAGAATGACATGAATCAGGATTGTAAAATAAGACCACACTGGCTTTGGAGACTGTTAAGAGGACTGAGTGGGATGCAGCAAGGTGTGTGTGGCTAGATGGGAACTTACCAAAGCCAGTAGGAGGTAACCTGAGAAACTAAAGAGATTGATGGGAGCAGAGAGTAATGGTCAATTCCTGAGAATATTTAGAAAAGGTTGGGTCTTGTCATAAAAACGTACTTTTCCTGAGCATGGGAAGCCGTGTGGAAGATAGGGAAGAGAGTGAACATGAGAGGTAGAGCTGGCGGGAAGCAATCATAGGACCTGTCCTCATTCTGGTGGCCTGTCTCCAGTGTGAGCAAATGGAGGGAAGCCCCCACACTGCCATCCCTGACTCACCCTAAGCAGACACTCCCTTGGCTTTGGTGTCCAATGCTGATATCATTTGCTTGATTTGAGGCCCCACTTTTACTTACATGAAAGATAAGAGACAGAATGTATGCATGTGGCAGTAAGTACACACAGTGTGGTAATGTGAAAGAAGATGGCCCACAAAGGGAGTGGCACTATTAGGAGGAGTGGCCTTGTGGAGTAGGCGTGGCCTTGTTGGAGAAGTGTGTCACTGTGGAGGCAGGCTTGAGGTCTCATAGGTGTTCAAGTCACACCCAGTGAGACAGATTACTTCCTGTTGCCTGGGAGTCAAAATGTAGGACTATCAGCTCCTTCTCCAGCACCGTGTCTGCCTGCATGCTGCCATGTCCCACCATGATGATAATGGACTGAACCTCTGAACTGTAATCCACCCAATTAAATGTTTTCCTTTGTAAGAGTTGCTGTTGTCATGGTGTTTCTTCACAACAATTGCCTTAGTGAAGACAGAGACTGGGGTATTGCTGTGACCATGTTTTTGTTTGGAATAATATGAACTTTGGGAGTTTGGGTTAGGAAAGCAATAGAATTTTTTTTTAAGCAAACAGGCTATTCATTTAGCATTTATTTTCCATGTTAGTCTTTCATAGCTCCATCTGAGTATCCAAATATTTACATGAAATATTAACAATAGGGGGAAATCATGTATGTGCTACTTTCTCTATTTTAACTAAACACACTTGAATATTTCTAAGGTACACAAAAACTTATTTCTTGTAGGTATGTAAAGAACAACAATAACAACAACAAAAAAAACAACAAATTTTCAGCTACACGAGTAGACTGTTGTGAGGTTTAGACAGCATCATAAACTCCACTCTTGCACCTTCGTCTCCTCTCAATCAGATTCAAAGTCGTGCTGACTCATTTCTTGAGGCTCTGAAGGATTTTCAGACTGTGTATGATGAAGTGTGGCATAGGTGGTGCTGCTGCTGGTGGCCTCAGCCCCACTGCCCGCTCTTTGGCAGATATATCTTATGACGCAGCTGTGAGTTGTCCAACTTGGGTCATCTGCAAGCCCCACCACCACCACCAAAATGTCCTTTGGACAAGGAAAGTTAGCTCCCCTCACACCATGTTGCAAGGCTCCTGGAATGTCAATTCTGAACATTTTCAGAAATGTTATCGGGAGCATCATCAGCACACAGGCTGATGGATTGATGATGAGGCTCCTGGATTCCCTGTCCTGTAGGGAGACCTCTATGAGTAAGAGAGCTGCATCATACATGGAAGGTGCCCTCACCACATTGAAGCAGAACAATGTTAAATACAGTAAATGAAACTTGTGAATCCTTTTGCGGGATGGGAAAAAGTATGCAAGGAGGTTGGATCATGAGTTGGTGGGAAACATGGGAGCCCTGGATGAAGGAAGACCGCTCTTGCATTTTTTTCCCAAGAGACAGTCACAAAGTAAGTTGGAGAAGATAAAGTGACAAAGATGATGATCAGCATGAGGTATGCATGCAAGTCATTCCTGGTTGCTGAGGCAGCTGTTTTAGACACTGTGTCTAGTGGTCCTAAAAGAACCACCGGAGCTGAGAGGTTGAGCCTCAGAGGGCAGATGTGCCTTATGTCCTGCTCTGCATCTGGCAAGCAGTGCTGGGGCAGGAGTAAGCTAAAGGAGAAGGGGACTGGCAGCCCAGAACCAATAGCTGGGGGATGGAGCAGGGGCTTGCTGCCCTGGGTTGCAGGGACACAGCCATCGGAGGTTCTGTCCTGGCTTCCGCTCAGGCAGGCACTCCTTACAGGGGTGGAATTCTACCAGGCCATTTCAGTTTGCCCACTTGGGGTGGGCAGGCAGCAGTAGCACAGTGCTCTGAGTGCATGGGAAATTCACTTCCTCATCAGCTTCCAGCCCCTGAGTGGTCTGGATCCAGAGGTTGTGGGTACAACCTGGGGCTGGTCATGGGCATGTCTGGCCCTGTGGATTGTTCCTCTGTGGAGAAGCCCATGTTCAGAAACCCTATGGGTTTCCCATTCAGAGGTGGCTCAGGGGAGGACAAATCACCAGATAGGCCATCCACTAAATTCATGTTGACTGTAATGTCCCCTGTAGCAGGGTTGATGATGTCAGCTGTCCATGAATCTCCTTCTGGGACTGTGTTATCTGAATAGGATATCACCTACAGGCAGGGGATATCTACTGAGCATGGTGTAGCTTCTGCATCCCTTGCCTCTTTCTTCTACACTCTCCTCCTGAAAGTTACTGCAGTGGAATGTTTCAAGCACTGTTTAACGGGCCATACTAGTAGGAGCATGGAAGACAGTGGTGCTGAGCTATTTGAACCATGGGGTGCTAGCTCAACAGGTTTCAGAGGAGAAGAATATTAGTATGTGGCCTAGAGATCATTCTTGTGATATTTTGGTGAAGAGAGTGGTTTCTTTTTGCCCTTGTCCGAAGAGTCTGCCTGAGGCTAAAGTGAAGAGATTTGGATTAACTCCATTGGCAGAGGAAATCTTATAACAGCCTACTATTGACTCTGTGTGGTTATTACTGATCACTGTTATACAGATTTATAATGAAAAGGAGCAAGCTGAGCAAGGAAAAATAAAAAGTGTATGATTTCAGGAGAAAAAGAGCATCAGCAAGTGAGATGGAGCTAAGGTCTGTATTCTAGGAGATAAACAGATCAAGAAATGGAATAAAAGGAGTGGTAACCTCAGGGCAAGATCCCACCCAGTTAAGTTTCCAACTTGTAGTAAGGAATTAAAGAAAAGCTTAAAGCAGGGTGTGGTGGCCCATGCCTTTAATCCCAGCACTGGAAGGCAGAGGCTGGCAGATCTCTAAATTTGAGGCCAGCCTAGTCTACAGAGCAAGTTCAAGGACAGCCAAGCTTAGACAATGAAGGAAATCATAGAAAACAGAAAGCTGGTGAAGATGTAATTGAATGGGAGGCCATGTTCCAGTCCCAGCAAGCAATACAACTTGGCAGCTTCGGCCACATGGTTCTGGCTTTAGAGTTAAGGATAGAAAAAAGAGGTTATAGAATTTACATCTGTGACTAAGGAAAGCCACTGAGGCCAGGCATGTGGCAGGGATGTCCCTGCTAGAGAGGCCATTGTGTGAAGCTGTGAAATTGAAGCCTGGTTAACCTTGGAGACCCCAAGACATTGGAGATGCCAGAACCATGGGTTACCTGCCAAGGAGAGCTGCTAAAAGTGAGGGTAACCAGCCCAAGAGAAATAAGTGTGTTGCAGTCAACAAAGCTGAAAAGAGTTGGAGCTCTGAAAAGCATTTTGACATTAGACATGGAGATGCAGAGTTTGTAGTTTGCCCACCTGGTTTTCAGTCTTGCTTTGGTCCAGTATTTCCTCACTCTGCTCCCGTCCCTACATTTTGGATGGTAATGTATATCCTGTGCCATTATATGTTGGAAGTACATGATCTGCTTTTTGATTTTGATTTTACAGGGGATTACAGTTAAGAGATCACAAGAATCTCAGAAGAGACTTTGAACTTTAGACTTTTAAATAAGTTTGAGACTGTTATATGAGAGTATGGGGACTTTTGAAGTTGTACTGAATGCATTTTTGCATTATGATATGGATACAAGCCTTTGCGGTCATGGAGTGGAATGTGGTGGTTTGAAAGAAAATGCTCCCCCCACAAAGGGAATGGCCCTATTAGAAGGTGGGGCTTTGTTGGAGGAAGTGTGTCACTGTGGAGGCAGGCTTAAGGTCTCGTATATGTTCAAGCCTTGCCCAGTGAGACAGACCACTTCTTGTTGCCCATGAATTAAAATGTAGGACTCTCAGTTACTTCTCCAGCACCATATCAGCCTGCACACTGCCATGTCCCACCATGATGATAAAGGACTGAAGCTCTGAACTATAAGCCACCCAGTTAAATGTTTTCCTTAATAAGAGTTGCCATGGTCATGGTGTCTCTTCACAACAATAGAAACTTTAATGAAGACACATGGGACTGTGTGATTTAAATGTGAAATGTCCCCAGATGGTGGCACTCCTTGGAGAAGTTGTCACCTTATATTCAGGTGTGGGAGATGTGTGGTCTGGATGGCAGAAATAGGTCGTGAGGAGCTGGCCTCGAAGGTTATGCTTATCTTGAGTCCTGGCATGTCTCTGCTCTCTGGTCTGGGCCGTATATACAAGCCTTTACTGCATGCTGCCACCTCTGCTGACGTAGTTGCTCTAGTACTGATTCCTCTGAGACTGTGGCTCCAAATAAACCCTTCTTTCCTTAAAATGTGGAATTCTGGGAGCAATATTCAGGAGTGGTGGGCAGATGAGAACCAGGGTTACTCTGCCTCATGCTCGCAGTCTGATGATCTCCCCGGCCCCCATGTCTTACCAGAGTCCCTTATGGATTCACCACTGGAGAGAGTCGTATTTTGCTTTCACGGTTTTGGCTTCCGGCCCATCTTCCTGCACTTCCAGATCTGATTGTTTCTTTACTACTTGACAGATTGCATTCTTGGTTGCCTTTTAATTATTGAATTGCTGTTTTCTCTGCAGCCTCTGACTAGTAACCTTATTATAACAATTGCCCAAGACTCAGAACTGAACAGTGCACAATAAAAGTACACAATAATGAAAATTCTTAAATTAAATAAAAGCCTCTTTTAACATGGAGCGGAGTGTGCTGGAATGGATTGTGCGCGTCACTAACTGTATGAATGATTTATTTTAGGAGTTATATCAGCTGAAGAACATAGTGTTTCCATCTTAACATCGAATGCACAAGCTAGTCCTAATACACTCATCACAGAGCCTCTGAATGAAATAGTCTCATGCAGAGATTATTAATCTATAAATAATGTCCTAATGGTCTGTTGGTGTTTATGACTGCTTCATCAAGATGTATTTCCAAGTGGCTGTGTTTCATACCCCATACATGTTTGTAACTCTGGGTATATATGGTGTGCACGTATGTGTGTGTGCGTGCGTGCGTGCATGTGTGTGTGTGTGTGTGTGTGTGTGTGTGTGTATGTGTGTGTGTTATCTGGTGAGATTGTTAAGGTAACCCTACTATGATATCCAAGCAGGAATCTACTTCTGTTTGCTCTACAGTTTTAAGAAGAATAAGAAAAGAAAAAGCCCTCATAGAATATTAAAGAAATCCCTAATTTTGTGACTTGAGAAAGCAGAGGGTTTTATGAATAGTTAATGAGAGAGTTGCATCCTAAATCCTACACCTCCTTTACCACAACAGCACAAAGAAATCACATGGTACTAGGAAAATGTTGGTTTTGCTTCTATATTCAACGTGTCTGATGCGAAATGTGTGGGTTTTCCACAGAAAGGAGCACTGACACTCTCCCCCTGGAGTCGGCTCAGCTCAACAGGTTAAGGGCTCAATCTTACTAGATTGCCCCGACTCAGATGCCACTCACAAGTAGTGGGGCCCAGGTTACTCACTTCCGTCTAAGTTATCTACAAATCAGGGGTTCTCACATCCTCCCTTCTCATGCTCCACAATTTGTTGCAATGGCTCACAGAACTCAGGGGAACCCTTGACCTTACTGGATTATCATAACAAATGTTGTAAAGGGGATCAGCAATTTTCAACCTATGGGTCATAGCCCCTTTGGGGGTTGCATAGCAAATATTCTGGATATCAGATATTTACATTATAATTCATAACAGTAGCAAAGTTACAGTTCTGAAATAGAAACAAAATAATTTTATGTTTGGGGGGTCACCACAACACGAGGAACTATATTCCAAGGGTCACAGCATTATGAAGGTTGAGAACCACTGGTCTAGATGAACAGTCAGAAGAAAAGGCACAGGGGTGAGGCCTGGAGTGGCTTCAAGCCTGGGAGCTTGTGTCTCTGTGGAGTTGAGGGGCATCACCTCCATCACATGCAGATGTGCTCACTAACCAGAAGTCACCACAACTCTGTTTTCCAGGGACTTTTACAGAGGTTTCATCATATGGGCATGGCTGGTTGTTAACCCAACATCTAGTTCCTTCCCTTCCTGGAAGATGGAGGTTAGGGCTGCAAGTTCAATCTGCTAAATGTGGCTTCATCTTAGCCACCTTAGTGGTGATTGGCATCTAAGAGCTCAACAGGAGCCTCCTCATTTGAACAAAAGATGCTCCTGTCATCCCCCAAATTCCAGTAAGATAGAAGCTCTATGTCTAATGACCAAGTATTAGATCCTATTATGCCACTATCCAGATTAAAGGGATTCTAGAAGCTCTTAGTAGGAGATAGAGTATTTATATATATCACAGAATACACACACACACACACACACACACACACACACACACACACACACTCACTCACTGCAGAATCCTCCCTTCTCAGGCTTAATTTGGCAAGAGATTTGAAGAGGCACTTTACAAAAGACTAGCTCCAAAGGGCCAAAAATCATGGGAGAAAGCACTTGACTTCCCAGGTAACTGGAAGAATGCATACTGCAGTAGAAACGAGGTGCCATGGGCTATAATTAAAAAGACCAGTGATTCTAAGCACTGAACGAGGAGACAGAACCAGGAGAACATTCAGACATTGCTAGTGAGTAGAGGTGGTATACTCATGATATAAATGTGTTTCACATGATCAGTGCTTGGCTGTAGCTTGGGTAAGTGTCCTTAAAGGCCCATGTGCTAAAGGCTTCATTGCCAGTCCACAACACTCCTGGGATGTAATGAAACTGTTCATAGATGGGAACTATTAGAAAAAAGTTAGGTCACTGGGAGCTATCCCCATAAAGGAGATATTGTGTCCCTTCTCTTTTGAGGGTTAGTTGGGTGGGATGTGTAGCTCAAGCTGGGTTTGAACTTGTAACCCTCCTTCCCAAGTCCTCCAAATTCTAGAAGTGTGGACATGTAAAATATGCCTGCTCTCCTTTCTCTTTCCCCGTCTTTGCTTTCTACTTTCAATGTGGTGGATAGGCCTTCCTTGCCATTTGCATCTGCCAGGGTATGTGTACCACTAGAGGCCCAAAACAAGAGGACAAAGTGATCACAGATTGAGACCATTGAATCAATAAACCTAAGTAAACCCGTCATCCTGGTCAGCTGATATCCTGGGCATTTTGTCACAGTGGTAGAAAAGTTAACATAATCTAGACAAGGTAGACCTGTGTATGCATAGTGATCCAACTTGTAAGGATTTAGCTGAATTAACTTGCTTTTATTGCTACAACTGATTCCCTCATAGTGACTCACAACAATAAAAATGTATTTTCTCAGAGTTCTACAGTTCAGAAATGGCAACTAGTTCCCCAGAGTAAACTCAAGGTATCAGCAAGTCTATGTTCTTTCTGGAAATTAAGAAAGAATCCTTTTCTTTAACTGTTTCCCTTCTAGAAGCTATCCACAATCATTGATTGACAGATTCCAAATGAGTAAAGGAGGTACATCCCCACATTACATCACTCCGAGCTTCTCTTGGCTCTTGCTCTCTCCTGATTAAGATTCCTTGTGTCTATCCTGAGCCTGCCTAGGAAATTCAAAGTAATCTTCCTACCTTACTTAGGTAAAATTTACTTCCACCAGCTGCCTAAAGTCACCTTTTCCAGGAGATGTAACACATTCACGGGTACCAAAGCATAGGATATAGATATATTCAGAGGATCAAACATTCCACCAACAGAAATACAGGCACATGAGGCTTTCCTGTACCTGATTAAGCAGTCAGGCAGATGAGGGTTGACCCCAAGGGTCATCAGTTGTCTCTTTAACCTACAGGGTTCCCACCCCCCTCTTCCTTGGGACAGTAAACGCCACAGCTCAATCCTGGAGGAGAGAGCTAAAGTGAATAGGGTTTAATGGAGAAATGAAAAACAAGTCATGTTAATGAAGTCCTCTTCTCACTCCAACTATCTATATGCAGAATAACTCAAATCTCTCTTGCACATCTAAAAGAGAGAGTAGGTAAAGGGGAATTGCAAATGGGAGGCTGTCTAGATTGCTGGCTGGGTAAGTGAGCCAGAGAAGGCAGAGTGGGGAGGACATAGACAGCAGACAGCAGAGGAGGAGAGAGGAGCAGGGACCTTTAGGGTCCTTCTCCCGGTCTTCTCCAGGCTAGGGATGGGCCAGGTATAGGCCAGGGTATATTTCTTAACATGGGAAGTTCAGTTTGGAGGCAAAGCTGGAGAACTGTTCTGTAGTCAGCTGAGGGAAGCTATGGGAAGTTGCCACTGAGCCCAGCAGAGATTTAGCACATTGATTTTTTTTTCCCTTTACTTTTTTCTAGGCGCTGTGGTTTGTGATTGAGTGGGGAAGTTGGAGAAGACAGCCAAGGCTTTTAAAGGTGCCAATACTCTGGCAGGAAGTAAGGAATAGTGGTTGCTAAAAGAGCCTGCCTGCTGCATTCTACCCTCCTGTGCCCCATTTTTCTTTTCCTCTTCCCAACCGTCTTGGATGACCCTGTCTATTAGAAAGGCAGTCAACATGGTGAGGAAGAGCAGAGCTGGGGGAAGGACCTAGCACAGGAGTTGAAAGGCTACATCCTGAGTGTGGCTGGTCGTCGGCCTTGAGTTTGTGACCACCCGGATCTTGTCACTCAGCCTGCTGCCTGCCTGCCTGCTTTCTTTCCCTCGTATCCACAGTGTATTAAGGGATGTATATTATGCAGTTGGTACTAGGCATACAGAAGACATGGCCTATGTTCAAGGGGTTACACTCCTTGAAGGTAGGTAATGGTGACTAAATGGCAGAGAAAAAGGAACAGGTGACTCCAGATAGGGCCAAGTGTCACATAGAAAGGGGTCGGGCAAGGGGCTACCCTCATTAGATGGTGGTCAGGCAGAGAGACATCGAAGACATGACTTGAAGGATGAACACAAATGGAGGTGAGGTCTGGATCACCACCTGCAGGGATGAAGTGCCAAGAAAAACAAGAGACAATGAAGAAAAGTGCTCAGGCCAGCCTCATAGACCTCACAGAACAGAGTTCGGCACTGCTGCCCACATTGAGTTGTTTTATTCATGGGTATCAACCTGCAAGCTTGCACTTGCTAGCCTGTTCTTAGGCCATGAATGTGCGCACATGCACACACACACACACACACACACACACACACACATACACACACGTTAAACTACTTGATAGCATGATTATTTTTATTTTACAAAATAGAGTTATGCAAAGCAAAAGAATTTTGTGAACAATGTATTATGATTAAGATTTAAAATACATCATATATAGACTGGCAAGATAATTCAACAGTTAAAGGTACTTGCTACCAAGCCCAATGACCTGAGTTCAATCCCCAGGACCTATATATTAGAAAGAGAGAACTAACTTCTTCATGTTGTTCTGTAACCACATATATGCAATGGGACCCACATGCCTATATCCATACACACACACATATGTACATATACATATAAGTAAATAAATTGCAACTTAAAACATTTCAGAATACTGCTTATAACACAAAAGCCAAGAATCACAGATTGAAATTGTTTTCCTCATTTTCATTGGGGAAACCTCCCAATTCTTTTATAGAAAATCAGAAACCGAGTGTGTTCCTGGATCCTCTTTCTGTAGTGGTAACATTTCTGCCTCATACAGTTTGGGCAATCACCCCTGAAGGTCGTTAAAGTCACACTGCATGGTTTTGGGCTTTGGCAACAAATCTGTGTTCCTTTTATTCCTCCCCAGTCTCTGTCTGTGTCCGTTCACTCAAGAAATATTGACTACCACCCAAAGTGTGCCACGAACCATTCCTGGTGAGAAAGCTGCAGTGCATAAGACAGAACAGAACATGCTGAGCCCTTCTCATAAAACTTACTGTTCCTGGGGAGAGAGAGTCAACAAATAAACAGACCAGCATACAAAGGCTGAATGGAGGCAGAGGGTGGCACTGTGTACGGACACCAGAGAAGACAGGGTTTGGACAGAGATCGGGAGGGCTCCAGTGGCAGTGAATTGCAGGCTCAGAGAATGGAAGGTACAAAGACTTTAAGGCAGAACTGATATGTCTTCTAGGAACTGGAAGTTGTACGGCTGTAGTCACTAGGGTAGCTTAGTTTGTGAAATGGAGCTTTTG